>NC_086097.1:139862796-140514046 GCF_963921235.1 Mobula hypostoma
GGTGATCGGTGTTGATGATCTGTTTTGTGTAGGGGAGGGGGATCGGGGTTGATGATCTGTTTTGTGTAGGGGAGGGGGATCGGTGTTGATGATCTGTTTTGTGTAGGGGAGGGGGATCGGGGTTGATGATCTGTTTTGTGTAGGGGAGGGGGATCGGGGTTGATGATCTGTTTTGTGTAGGGGAGGGGAGTCGGGGTTGATGATCTGTTTTGTGTAGGGGAGGGGGATCGGGGTTGATGATCTGTTTTGTGTAGGGGAGGGGGATCACGGTTGATGATCTGTTTTGTGCAGGGGAGGGAATCGGGGTTGATGATCTGTTTTGTGTAGGTGAGGGTGATCGGTGTTGATGATCTGTTTTCGGTAGGGGAGGGGGATCGGGGTTGATTATCTGGTTAGTGTAGGGGAGGGGAATCGGGGTTGATGATCTGTTTTCTGTAGGGGAGGGGAGCGGGGTTGATGATCTGTTTTGTTTAGGGGAGGAGAATCGGGGTTGATGATCTGTTTTGTGTAGGGGGGATTCGGGGTTGATGATCTGTTTTGTCCAGGGGAGCGGGATCGGGCTTAATGATCTGTTTTGAGGGGTGTGGGGACTCAAGGAGATTATGAGATCGTGAGGGGTGTAGGGACTGTAGGGTATATAGAGATAATGAGGGGTTTAGAGGACTGTAGGCAGTTATGAAGATAGTGAGGGCTGTAGGGACTGTAAGGGGTTATGGAGATAGTGAGGGGTGTAGGGACTGTAGGGGATTATAGAGATAGTGAGGAGTGTAGGGACTGTAGGAGTTTACGGAGATAGTGAGGGGTGTAGGGACTGCAGGGGTTTATGGAGATAGGGAGGAGTGTAGGGACAAGGGCATTACAGAAATAGGGAGGGGTGTAGGGACTGTAGGGTACATGGAGATAGTGAGGGGTGTAGGGACTGTAGGGGTTTATTGAGATAGTGAGGGGTGTAGGGACTGTAGGGGGTTTATGGAGATAGTGAGGGGTGTAGGGATCATAGGGGGTTATGGAGATAGAGAGGGGTGTAGGGACTGTAGGGGGTTATAGAGACAGTGAGGGGTGTAGGGACTGTAGGGTATATGGAGATAGTGAAGGGTGTAGGGACTGTAGGGGTTTACGGAGATAGTGAGGGGTGTAGGGACTGTAGGGGATTATGGAGATAGTGAGGGGTGTAGGGACTGTAGGGGGTTATGGAGATAGTGAGGGGTGTAGGGACTGTAGGGGGTTATGGAGATAGTGAGGGGTGTAGGGACTGTGGGGGTTTATGGAGATAGTGAGGGGTGCAGGGACTGTAGGGGATTATAGAGATAGTGAGGGGTGTAGGGACTGTAGGGGTTTACGGAGATAGTGAGGGGTGTAGGGACTGCAGGGGTTTATGGAGATAGGGAGAAGTGTAGGGACGAGGGCATTACAGAGATAAGGAGGTGTGTACGGACGAGGGTACATGGAGATAGTGAGGGGTGTAGGGACTGTAGGGGTTTACGGAGATAGTGAGGGGTGTAGGGACTGTAGGGGAGATACGGAGATAATGAGGGGGGTAGGGACTGTAGGGGATTATGCAGTTAGTGACGGGGCAGGGACTGTAGGCGGTTATGGAGATAGTGAGGGGTGTAGGAACTGCAGGGGGTTATGGAGATAATGAGGGGTGTAGGGACTGTAAGGGGTTATGGAGATAGTGAGGGGTGCAGGGACTGTAGGGGTTTATGGATATAGTGAGGGGTGTAGGGACTGCACGGAGTTATGGTGATACTGAGGCGTGTAGGGCCTGTAGGGGATAATGGAGATAGTGAGGGGTGTAGGGACTGTAGGGGATTATGGAGATAGTGAGGCGTGTAGGGACTGTAGGGGGTTATGGAGATAGTGAGGGGTGTAGGGACTATAGGGGGTTATGGAGATAGTGAGGGGTACAGGGACTGTAGGCGGTTATGGAGATAGTGAGGGGTGTAGGGACTGCAGGGGTTTATGGAGATAGGGAGGAGTGTAGGGACGAGGGCATTAGAAATAGGGAGGGTGTAGGGACTGTAGGGAACATGGAGATATTGAGGAGTGTAGGGACTGTAGGGGTTTATGGAGATAGTGAGGGGTGTAGGGACTGTTGGGGTTTATGGAGATAGTGAGGGGTGTAGGGACTGTAGGGGGTTATGGAGATAGTGAGGGGTGTAGGGACTGTAGGGGGTTATGGAGATAGTGAGGGGTGTAGGGACTGTAGGGTATATGGAGATAGTAAGGGGTGTAGGGACTGTGGGGGTTTACGGAGATAGTGAGGGGTGCAGGGACTGTAGGGGATTATAGAGATAGTGAGGAGTGTAGGGACTGTAGGGGTTTACGGAGATAATGAGGGGTGTAGGGACTGTAGGGGGTTATGGAGATAGGGAGGAGTGTAGGGATGAGGGCATTACAGAGATAGTGAGGGGTGTAGGGACTGTAGGGGTTTACGGAGATAGTGAGGGGGTTAGGGACTGTAGGGGATTATGCAGTTAGTGACGGGGCAGGGACTGTAGGCGGTTATGGAGATAATGAGGGGTGTAGGGACTGTAGGGATTATGGAGATAGTGAGGGGTGTAGGGACTGTAGGGGGTTATGGAGATAATGAGGGGTGTAGGGACTGTAGGGGTTATGGAGATAGTGAGGGGTGTAGGGACTGTAGGGGGTTATGGAGATAGTGAGGGGTGTAGGGACTGTAGGGGGTTATGGAGATAGTGAGGGGTGTAGGGACTGTAGGGGGTTATGGAGATAATGAGGGGTGTAGGGACTGTAGGGGTTATGCAGATAGTGAGGGGTGTAGGGACTGTAGGGGGTTATGGAGATAGTGAGGGGGGTAGGGACTGTAGGGGGTTATGCAGCTAGTGAGGGGTGTAGGGACTGTAGGGGGTTATGGTGATACTGAGGGGTGGAGGGACTGTAGAGGATAATAGAGATAGTGAGGGGAGTGTTGCAGGGACTGTAGGCGTTTATGGAGAAAGTGAGGGGTGTAGGGACTGTAGGCGTTTATGGAGAAAGTGAGTGGTGTAGGAAATGTAGGGGTTCCTGGAGATAATGAGTTGTGTAGGGACTGTAGGGGGTTATGGAGATACTGAGGGGTGTACGGACTGTAGGGTGTTATGGAGATAATGAGGGGTGGAGGGACTGTAGGGGGATTATAGAGATAGTGAGGGGTGTAGGGACTTTAGGGGGTTATGCAGATAGTGAGGGGCGTAGGGACTGTAGTGGGTTATGGAGATAGGGAGGGAATCGGGACTGAACGGGTTTGTGGAGATAATGAGGGGTGTAGGGACTCTAGGGGATTATGGAGATAGTGAGAGGTGTAGGGACTGTAGGGTATATAGAGATAATGAGGGGTTTAGAGACTGTAGGGGTTATAGAGATAGTGAGGGGTGTAGGGACTGTAGGGGGTTATCGAGATAGTGAGGGGTGTCGGGACTGTCGGGTATATGGAGATAGTGCGGGATGTAGGGACTGTAGGGTATTATGGAGATAGAGAGGGGTGTAGGGACTGTAGGGGATTATAGAGATAGTGAGGGGTGTAGGGACTGTAGGGGTTTCCAGAGATAGTGAGGGGTGTAGGGACTGTAGGGGTTCATGGAGATAGGGAGGAGTGTAGGGACAAGGGTATTACAGAGATAGGGAGGGGTGTAGGGACTGTAGGGTATATGGAGATAGTGAGGGGTGTAGGGACTGTAGGGGTTTATGGAGATAGTGAGGGGTGTAGGGACTGTAGGGGGTTATGGAGATAATGAGGGGTGTCGGGACTGTAGGCAGTTATGAAGATAGTGAGGGGTGTAGGGACTGTAGGGGGTTATGGGGATAGTGAGGGGTGTAGGGACTGTAGAGGCTTATGGAGATAGTGAGGAGTGTAGGGAGTGTAGTGGTTTACGGAGATAGTGAGGGGTGTAGGGACTGTAGGGGAGTTACGGAGATAATGAGGGGTGTAGGGACTGTAGGGGATTATGCAGTGAGTGACGGGGTAGGGACTGTAGGCGGTTATGGAGATAGTGAGGGGTGTAGGGACCGCAGGGGTTTATGGAGATAATGAGGGGTGCAGGGACTGTAAGGGGTTATGGAGATAATGAGGGGTGTAGGGACTGTAGGGTATATAGAGATAATGAGGGGTTTAGGGACTGTAGGGGGTTATGGAGATAGTGAGGGGTGTAGGGACTGTAGGGAATATGGAGATAGTGCGGGGTGTAGGAACTGCTGGGTATATGGATATAGTGAGGGTTGTAGGGAACGTAGGGGGTTATGGAGATAGGGAGGAGTGTAGGGACAAGGGAATTACAGAGATAGGGAGTGGTGTACGGACTAGGGTACATGGAGATAGTGAGGAGTGTAGGGACTGTAAGGGGTTATCGAGATAGTGCAGGGTGTAGGGCCTGTACGGGTTTATGCAGATAATGAGGGTTGTAGGGAATGCAGGTGATTATAGAAATAGTGAGGCGTGTAGGGACTGTAGAGGGTTATGGAGATAGTGAGCGGTTTCGGGACTGTCAGGGTTATGGAGATAGTAAGGGGTGTAGGGACTGTAGGGTATATGGAGATAGTGAGGGGTGTAGGGACTGTAGGGGGTTTATGGAGATAGTGAGGGCTGTAGGGACTGTAGGGGGTTATGGAGATAGTGAGGGTGTAGGGACTGTAGGGGTTTACAGAGATAGTGAGGGGTGTAGGGACTGTAGGGGAGTTACGGAGATAATGAGGGGTGTAGGGCCTGTAGGGGATAATGGAGATAGTGAGGGGTGTAGGGACTGTAGGGGGTTTATGGAGATACTGAGGGGTGTAGGGACTGAAGGGGATTATGGAGATAGTGAGGGGTGTAGGGACTGTAGGGGGTTATGGAGATAATTAGGGGTGTAGGAACTGTTGGGGAGTTTTGGAGATAATGAGGGGTGTAGGGAATGTAGGGGGTTATGGAGATCGTGAGGGGTGTAGGGTCTGAAGGGGTTTATGGAGATAGTGAGGGGTGCAGGGACTGTAGGGGGATTATGGAGATAGTGATGGGTGTAGGGACTGTACGGGGTTATGGTGATTCTGAGGGGTGTAGGGACAGTAGGGGATAATGGAGATAGTGTGTCAAGCGTTGCAGGGACTGTAGGCGTTTATGGAGAAAGTGAGGGGTGTAGGGACTGTAGGTGTTTATGGAAAAAGTGAGGGGTGTAGGAACTGTAGGGGGTTATGGAGATAATGAGGAGTGTAGGGACTGTAGGAGATTATGGAGATAGTGAGCTGTGTAGGGACTGTAGGGGGTTATGGAGATAGTGAGGGGTGGAGGGACTGTAGGGGATTATGGAGGTAGTGAGGGGTGTAGGGACTGTACGGGTTAATAGAGATAGTGAGGGGAGGGTTGCAGGGACTGTAGGCGTTTATGGAGAAAGTGAAGGGTGTAGGAAATGTAGGGGGTTCTGGAGATAATGAGGTGTGTAGGGACTGTAGGGGGTTATGGAGATACTGAGGGGTGCAGGGAGTGTAGGGGGTTATGGAGGTAGTGAGGGGTGGAGGGACTGTAGGGTTTTATGGAGATATTGAGGGGTGTAGGGACTGTAGGGGGTTATGGAGATAGTGAGGGGTGTAGGGACTGTAGGGGGTTATGGAGATAATGAGGGGTGTAGGGACTGTAGGGGTTATGCAGATAGTGAGGGGTCTAGGGACTGTAGGGGGTTATGGAGATAGTGAGCGGGGTAGGGACTGTAGGGGGTTATGGAGATACTGAGGGGTGTAGGGACTGTACGGGGTTATGGTGATACTGAGGGGTGGAGGGACTGTAGGGGATAATAGAGATAGTGAGGGGAGGGTTGCAGGGACTTTAGGCGAATATGGAGAAAGTGAGGGGTGTAGGGACTGTAGGCGTTTATGGAGAAAGTGAGGGGTGTAGGAAATGTAGGGGTTTCTGGAGATAATGAGTTGTGTAGGGACTGTAGGGTGTTATGGAGATACTGAGGGGTGCACGGACTGTAGGGGTTTATGGAGATAATGAGGGGTGTAGGGACTGTAGGGGGTAATGCAGATAGTGAGGGGCGTAGGGACTGTAGGGGGTTATGGAGATAGGGAGGGAATAGGGAATGAAGGGGTTTGTGGAGATAATGAGGGGTGTAGGGACTGTAGGGGATTATGGAGATAGTGAGGGGTGTAGGGACTGTAGGGTATATAGAGATAATGAGGGGTTTAGAGACTGTAGGGGTTATAGAGATAGTGAGGGGTGTAGGGACTGTAGGGGGTTATGGAGATAGTGAGGGGTGTAGGGACTGTCGGGGGTTATGGAGATAGTGAGGGGTGTCGGGACTGTAGGGTATATGGAGATAGTGAGGGGTGTAGGGACTGTAGGGGGTTATGGAGATAATGAGGGGTGTAGGGACTGTAGGTGGTTATGGAGATAGTGAGAGGTGTAGGGACTCTAGGGGATTATGGAGATAGAGAGGGGTGTAGGGACTGTAGGGGGTTATGGGGATAGTGAGGGGTGCAGGGACTGTAAGGGATTATAGAGATAATGAGGGGTGAAGGGACTGTATGGGTTTACAGAGATAGTGAGGGGTGTAGGGACTGTAGGGGTTCATGGAGATAGGGAGGAGTGTAGGGACAAGGGTATTACAGAGATAGGGAGGGGTGTACGGACTAGGGTACATGGAGATAGTGAGGGGTGAAGGGACTGCAGGGGTTTATGGAGATAGTGAGGGGTGTAGGGACTGTAGGGGGTTTATGGAGATAGTGAAAGGTGTAGCGACTGTAGGGGGTTATGTAGATAGAGAGGAGTGTAGGGTCTGTAGGGGGTTATAGAGATAGTGAGAGGTATAGGGACTGTAGAGGCTTATGGAGATAGTGAGCAGTGTAGGGAGTGTAGTGGTTTACGGAGATAGTGAGGGGTGTAGGGACTGTTGGGGAGTTACGGAGATACTGAGGGGTGTAGGGACTGTAGGGGATTATGCAGTTAGTGACGGTGTAGGGACTGTAGGCGGTTATGGAGATAGTGAGGGCTGTAGAGACTGCAGGGGTTTATGTAGATAATGAGGTTTGTAGGGACTGTAAGGGGTTATGGAGATAGTGAGGGGTGAAGGGACTGTAGGGGTTTATGTATATAGTGAGGAGTGTAGGGACTGCATGGAGTTATGGTGATACTGAGGGGTGTAGGGCCTGTAGGGGATAATGGAGATAGTGAGGGGTGTAGGCACTGTAGGGGGTTTATGGAGATAGTGAGGGGTGTAGGGACTGTAGGGGATTATGGAGATAGTGAGGGGTGTAGGGACTGTAGGGGGTTATGGAGATAATTAGGGGTGCAGGAACTGTTGGGGAGTTTTGGAGATAATGAGGGGTGTAGGAACTGTAGGGGGTTATGGAGATCGTGAGGGGTGTAGGGTCTGAAGGGGTTTATAGAGATAGTGAGGGGTGTAGGGACTGTAGGGGGTTATGGAGATCATCAGGGGTGTAGGGTCTGAAGGGGTTTATACAGTTAGTGAGGGGTGTAGGGACTGTAGGGGATTTTGGAATTAGTGAGGGGTGCAGGGACTGTACGGGGTTATGGTGATACTGAGGGGTGTAGGGACAGTAGGGGATAATGGAGATAGTGTGTCGAGGGTTGCAGGGACTGTAGGCGTTTATGGAGAAAGTGAGGGGTGTAGGGACTGTAGGAGTTTATGGAAAAAGTGAGGGGTGTAGGAACTGTAGGGGGTTATGGAGATAATGAGGGGTGTAGGGACTGTAGGAGATTATGGAGATAGTGAGGTGTGTAGGGACTGTAGGGGGTTATTGAGATCGTGAGGGGTGTAGGGACTGTAGGGGTTTATGTATATAGTGAGGAGTGTAGGGACTGCACGGAGTTATGGTGATACTGAGGGGTGTAGGGACTGTAGAGTATATGGCGATAATGAGGGGTTTAAGGACTGTAGGGGTTACAGAGATAGTGAGGTGTGTAGGGACTGTCGGGGGTTATCGAGGTGGTGAGGGGTGTAGGGACTGTCGGGGGTTATCGAGGTGGTGAGGGGTGTAGGGACTGTCGGGGGTTATCGAGGTGGTGAGGGGTGTAGGGACTGTAGGGGTTATGGAGATAGTGAGGGGTGTAGGGACTGTAGGAGTTTATGGAAAAAGTGAGGGGTGTAGGAACTGTAGGGGGTTATGGAGATAATGAGGGGTGTAGGGACTGTAGGGGTTTATGGAGATAGTGAGGGGTGTAGGGACTGTAGGGGGTTATGGAGATAGTGAGGGGTGTAGGGACTGTAGGGGTTTATGGAGATAGTGAGGGGTGTAGGGACTGTAGGGGGTTATGGTGATACTGAGGGGTGTAGGGACTGTAGAGTATATGGAGATAATGAGGGGTGTAGGGACTGTAGGGGGTTATCGAGGTAGTGAGGGGTGTAGGGACTGTCGGGGGTTATCGAGGTGGTGAGGGGTGTAGGGACTGTCGGGGGTTATCGAGGTGGTGAGGGGTGTAGGGACTGTAGGGGGTTATGGAGATAGTGAGGGGTGTAGGGACTGTAGGGGTTATGGAGATAGTGAGGGGTGTAGGGACTGTAGGGGGTTATGGAGATAATGAGGGGTGTAGGGACTGTAGGGGTTATGCAGATAGTGAGGGGTCTAGGGACTGTAGGGGGTTATGGAGATAGTGAGCGGGGTAGGGACTGTAGGGGGTTATGGAGATAATGAGGGGTGGAGGGATTGTAGGGTATTATGGAAATAGTGAGGGGTGTAGGGACTGTAGGAGGTTATGGAGATAGTGAGGGGTGTACGGACTGTAGGGGTTTATGGAGATAATGAGGGGTGTAGGGACTGTAGGGGGTTATGGAGATAGTGAGGGGTGTAGGGACTGTAGAGGGTTATGGAGATAGTGAGCGGTGTAGGGACTGTCAGGGTTATGGAGATAGTAAGAGGTGTAGGGGCTGTAGGGGTAATTGAGATAGTGAGGGGCGTAGGGACTCTAGCGGGTTATGCAGATCGTGAGGAGCGTAGGGACTGTAGGGGATTATGCAGATATGGAGGGAATAGGGACTGAATGGGTTTGTGGAGATAGTGAGGGGTGTAGGGACTCTAGGGGATTATGGAGATAGTGAGGGCTGTAGGGACTGTAGGGGGTTATGCAGATAGTGAGGGGTGTAGGGACTGCAGGGTATATGGAGATAGTGAGGGGTGTAGGGACTGTAGGGGTTTATGGAGATAATGAGGGGTGTAGGGACTGTAGGGGGTTATGGAGATAGTGAGGGGTGTAGGGACTGTAGGGGGTTATAGGGATAGTGAGGGGTGTAGGTTCTGTAGGGGATTATAGAGATAGTGAGGGGTGTAGGGACTGTAGGGATTTACAGAGATAGTGAGGGGTGTAGGGTCTGTAGGGGTTCATGGAGATAGGGAGGGGTGTACGGACTAGGGTACATGGAGATAGTGAGGGGTGTAGGGACTGCAGGGGTTTATGGAGATAGTGAGGGGTGTAGGGACTGTAGGGGGTTTATGGAGATAGTGAGGAGTGTAGGGACTGTAGGGGGTTATGGAGATAGAGAGGGGTGTAGGGACTGTAGGGGGTTATAGAGATAGTGAGGGGTGTAGCGACTGAAGGCAGTTATGGAGATAGTGAGGGGTGTAGGGACTGTAGGGGATAATAGAGATTGTGATTGGAGGATTGCAGGGACTGTAGGCGTTTATGGAGATGGTGAGGGGTGTAGGGACTGTAGGCTTTCATGGAGAAAGTGAGGGGTGTAGGAAATGTAGGGGATTCTGGAGATAATGAGGTGTGTAGGGACTGTAGGGGGTTATGGAAATACTGAGGGGTGTAGGGACTGTAGGGTGTTATGGAGATAATGAGGGGTGGAGGGACTGTAGGGGATTATGGAGATAGTGAGCGGTGTAGGGACTGCAGGGGGTTATGGAGATAGTGAGCGTTGTAGGGACTGTCAGGGTTATGGAGATAGTAAGAGGTGTAGAGTCTGTAGGGGTAATAGAGATAGTGAGGGGTGTAGGGACTGTTGGGGGTTATGCAGATAGTGAGGGGCGTAGGGACTGTAGGGGGTTATGGAGATAGGGAGGGAATATGGACTGAAGGGGTTTGTGGAGATAGTAAGGGGTGTAGGGACTGTAGGGGTAATAGAGATAGTGAGGAGTGCAGGGACTGTAGGGGATTATGCAGATAGTGAGGGGCGTAGGGACTGTAGGTGGTTATGGAGATAGGGAGGGAATATGGACTGAAAGGGTTTGTGGAGATAGTAAGGGGTGTAGGGACTCCAGGGGATTATGGAGATAGTGAGGGCTGTAGGGACTGTAGGGGGTTATGGAGTTAGTGAGGGGTGTAGGGACTGTAGGGTATATGGAGATAGTGAGGGGTGTAGGGACTGTAGGGGGTTATGGAGATAATGAGGGGTGTCGGGACTGTAGGCGGTTATGGAGATAGTGAGGGGTGTAGGGACTGTAGGAGGTTATACAGATAGTGAGGGCTGTAGGGCCTCTAGGGGATTATGGAGATAGAGAGGGGTGTAGGGACTGTAGGGGATTATGGGGATAGTGAGGGGTGTAGGGACTGTAGGGGATTATGGAGATAGGGAGGAGTGTAGGGACGAGGGCATTACAGATATAGGAAGGGGTGTACGGACTAGTGTACATGGAGATAGTGAGGGGTGTAGGTACTGTAGGGGGTTTATGGAGAAAGTGAGGGGTGTAGGGACTGTAGGGTATATGGAGATAGTGCGGGTTGTAGGGACTGTTGGGGGTTTATGGAGATAGTGAGGGCTGTAGGGACTGTAGGGGGTTATGGAGATAGTGAGGGGTGTAGGGACTGTAGGGGGTTATCGAGATAGTGAGGGGTGTAGGGACTGTAGAGGTTTATGGAGATGATGAGGGGTGTAGGGACTGTAGGGGGTTATGGAGATAATGAGGGGTGTCGGGACTGTAGGCGGTTATGGAGATAGTGAGGGGTGTAGGGACTCTAGAGGATTATGGAGATAGAGAGGGGTGTAGGGACTGTAGGGGGTTATGGGGATAGTGAGGGGTGTAGGGACTGTAGGGGATTATAGAGATAGTGAGGGGTGTAGGGACTGTAGGGGTTTACAGAGATAGTGAGGGGTGTAGGGACTGTAGGGGTTCATGGAGATAGGGAGGAGTGTAGGGACGAGGGCATTACAGAGATAGGGAGGGGTGTACGGACTAGGGTACATGGAGATAGTGAGGGGTGTAGGGACTGTAGGGGTTTATGGAGATAGTGAGGGGTGTAGGGACTGTAGGGGTTCATGGAGATAGGGAGGAGTGTAGGGACGAGGGCATTACAGAGATAGGGAGGGGTGTACGGAGTAGCGTACATGGAGATAGTGAGGGGTGTAGGGACTGTAGGGGTTTATGGAGATAATGAGGGGTGTAGGGACTGTAGGGGATTTATGGAGATAGTGAGGGGTTTAGGGACTGTAGGGGGTTATGGAGATAGAAGGGGTGTAGGGACTGCAGGGGGTTATAGAGATAGTGAGGGGTGTAGGGACTGTAGGGGGTTATGGAGTTAGTGAGGGGTGTAGGGACTGTAGGGTATATGGAGATAGTGAGGGGTGTAGTGACTGTAGTGGTTTATGGAGATAATGAGGGGTGTAGGGACTGTAGGCGGTTATGGAGATGGTGAGGGGTGTAGGGACTCTAGCGGATTATGGAGATAGAGAGGAGTGTAGGGACTGTAGGGGGTTATGGGGATAGTGAGGGGTGTAGGGACTGTAGGGGATTATGGAGATAGTGAGGGGTGTAGGGACTGTAGGGGTTCATGAAGATAGGGAGGAGTGTGGGGACGAGGGCATTACAGAGATAGGGAGGGGTGTACGGACTAGGGTACATGGAGATAGTGAGGGGTGTAGGGACTGCAGGGGATTATGGAGATAGTGAGGGGTGTAGGGACTGTAGGGGGTTTATGGATATAGTGAGGGATTTAGGGACTGTAGGGGGTTATCGAGATAGTGAGGGGTGTAGGGACTGTAGGGGGTTATGGGGATAGTGAAGGGTGTAGGGACTGTAGGGGGTTATGGAGATAGTCAGCGGTGTAGGGACTGTCAGGGTTATGGAGATAGTAAGAGGTGTAGTGTCTGTCGGGGTAAGAGAGATAGTGAGGGGTGTAGGGACTGTTGGGAGTTATTCAGATAGTGAGGGGCGTAGGGACTGTAGGGGGTTATGGAGATAGGGAGGGAATATGGACTGAAGGGGTTTGTGGAGATAGTAAGGGGTGTAGGGACTGTAGGGGTAATAGAGATAGTGAGGGGTGTAGGGACTGTAGGGGGTTATGCAGATAGTGAGGGGCGTAGGGACTGTAGGGGGTTATGGAGATAGGGAGGGAATATGGACTGAAAGGGTTTGTGGAGATAGTAAGGGGTGTAGGGACTCTAGGGGATTATGGAGATAGTGAGGGCTGTAGGGACTGTAGGGGGTTATGGAGATAGTGAGGGGTGTAGGGACTGTAGGGGTTTATGGAGATAATGAGGGGTGTAGGGACTGTAGGGGGTTATGGAGATAATGAGGGGTGTAGGGACTGTAGGCGGTTATGGAGATAGTGAGGGGTGTAGGGACTGTAGGGGATTATAGAGATAGTGAGGGGTGTAGGGACTGTAGGGGTTTATGGAGATAGTGAGGGGTGTAGGGACTGTAGGGGTTCATGGAGATAGGGAGGAGTGTAGGGACTAGGGCATTACAGAAATAGGGAGGGGTGTAGGGACTGTAGGGTACATGGATAGGGACTGTAGGGGTGTATGGAGATAGTGAGGGCTGTAGGGACTGTAGGGGGTTATAGAGATAGTGAGGGGAGGGTTGCAGGGTCTGTAGGCATTTATGCAGAAGTGAGGGGTGTAGGGACTGTAGGCTTTTATGGAGAAAGTGAGGGGTGTAGGAAATGTAGGGGGTTCTGGAGATAATGAGGTGTGTAGGGACTGTAGGGGGTTATGGAGATAGTGAGGGGTGTAGGGACTGTAGGGGGTTATGGAGATAGTGAGGGGTGTAGGGACTGTAGGGGGTTATGGAGATAGTGAGGGGTGTAGGGACTGTAGGGGGTTATGGAGATAGTGAGGGGTGTAGGGACTGTAGGGGTTCATGGAGATAGGGAGGAGTGTAGGGACGAGGGCATTACAGAGATAGGGAGGGGTGTACGGACTAGTTTACATGGAGATAGTGAGGGGTGTACGGACTGTAGGGGTTTATGGAGATAGTGAGGGGTGTAGGGACGGTAGGGGGTTTATGGAGAAAGTGAGGGGTGTAGGGACTGTAGGGGGTATATGGAGATAGTGAGGGGTGTAGGGACTGTAGGGGGTTTATGGAGATAGTGAGGGGTGTAGGGACTGTAGGGGGTTATGGAGATAGTGAGGGGTGTCGGGACTATAGGGTATATGGAGATAGTGAGGGGTGCAGTGACTGTAGTGGTTTATGGAGATAATGAGGGGTGTGGGGACTGTAGGTGGTTATGGAGATAATGAAGGGTTTAGAAACTGTAGGGGTTATAGAGATAGTGAGGGGTGGTGGGACTGTCGGGGCTTATCGAGATAGTGAGGGGTGTAGGGACAGTAGGATATATGGAGATAGTGAGGGCTGTAGGGACTGTAGGGGGTTATGGAGATAGTGAGGGGTGTAGGGACTGTAGGGGATTATGGAGATAGTGAGGGGTGTAGGGACTGTAGGGGATAATGGAGATAGTGAGGGGTGTAGGGACTGTAGGGGTTTATGGAGATAGTGAGGGGTGTAGGGACTGTAGGGGGTTATGGAGATAGTGAGGTGTGTAGGGACTGTAGGGGGTTATGGAAATACTGAGGGGTGTAGGAAATGTAGGGAGTTCTGGAGATAATGAGGTGTGTAGGGACTGTAGGGTGTTATGGAGATAATGAGGGGTGGAGGGACTGTAGGGGATTATGGAGATAGTGAGGTGTGTAGGGACTGCAGGGGGTTATCGAGATAGTGAGGGGTGTACGGACTGTAGGGGTTTATGGAGATAGTGGGCGTTGTAGGGAATGTCAGTGTGATGGAGATAGTAAGACGTGTAGGGTTTGTAGGGGTAATAGAGATAGTGAGTGGTGTAGGGACTGTTGGGGGTTATGCAGATAGTGAGGGGCGTAGGGACTGTAGGGGGTTATGGAGATAGGGAGGGAGAATGGACTGAAAGAGTTTGTGGAGATAGTAAGGGGTGTAGGGACTCTAGGGGATTATGGAGATGGTGAGGACTGTCGGGACTGTAGGGGGTTATGGAGATAGTGAGGGTTGTAGGGACTGTAGGGTATATGGAGATAGTGAGGGGTGTAGGGACTGTTGGGGTTTATGGAGATAATGAGGGGTGTAGGGACTGAAGGGGGTTATGGAGATAGTGAGGGGTGTAGGGACTGTAGGGGATTATGGAGATAATGAGGGGTGTAGGGACTGTAGGGGTTTACAGAGATAGTGGGGGGTGTAGGGACTGTAGGGGTTCATGGAGATAGGGAGGAGTGTAGGGACGAGGGCATTACAGAGATAAGGAGGGGTTTACGGAATAGGCTACATGGAGATAGTGAGGTGTGTAGGGACTGTAGGGGTTTATGGAGATAATGAGGGGTGCAGGGACTGTAGGGGATTTATGGAGATAGTGAGTGGTTTAGGGACTGTAGGGGGTTATGGAGATAGAAGGGGTGTAGGGACTGCAATGGGTTATAGAGATAGTGAGGGCGGTAGGGACTGTAGGGGGTTATGGAGTTAGTGAGGGGTGTCGGGACTGTAGGGTATATGGAGATAGTGAGGGGTGTAGGGACTGTAGTGGTTTATGGAGATAATGAGGGGTGTAGGGACTGTAGGTGGTTATGGAGATAGTGAGGGGTGTAGGGACTGTAGGGGATTATGGAGATAGTGAGGGGTGTAGGGACTGTAGGGGGTTATGGGGATAGTGAGGAGTGTAGGGACTGTAGGGGATTATAGAGATAGTCAGGGGTGTCGGGACTGTAGGGCATATGGAGATAGTGAGGGCTGTAGGGACTGTAGGGGTTATGCAGATAGTGAGGGGCGTAGGGACTGTAGGGGGTTATGGAGATAATGAGGGGTGTCCGGACTGTAGGCAGTTATGGAGATAGTGAGGGGTGTAGGGACTCTAGGGGATTATGGAGATAGAGAGGGGTGTAGGGACTGTAGCGGGTTATGGGAATAGTGAGGGGTGTAGGGACTGTAGTGGATTATGGAGATAGTGAGGGGTGTAGGGACTGTAGGGGTTTACAGAGATAGTGAGGGGTGTAGGGACTGTAGGGGTTCATGGAGATAGGGAGTAGTGTAGGGACGAGGGCATTACAGAGATAGGGAGGGGTGTACGGACTGGAGGACATGGAGATAGTCAGGGGTGTAGGGACTGTAGGGGTTTATGGAGATAATGATGGGTGTAGGGACTGCTGGGGGTGTATGGAGATGTGAGGGGTGTAGGGACTGTAGGGGGTTTTGGGGATAGTGAGGGGTGTAGGGACTGTAGGGGTTCATGGAGATAGGGAGGAGTGTAGGGACGAGGGCATTACAGAGATAGGGAGGGGTGTACGGACTAGTTTACATGGAGATAGTGAGGGGTGTACGGACTGTAGGGGTTTATGGAGATAGTGAGGGGTGTAGGGACTGTAGGGGGTTTATGGAGATAGTGAGGGGTGTAGGGACTGTAGGGGGTATATGGAGACAGTGAGGGTTGTAGGGACTGTAGGGGGTTTATGGAGATAGTGAGGGGTGTAGGGACTGTAGGGGGTTATGGAGTTAGTGAGGGGTGTCGGGACTGTAGGGTATATGGAGATAGTGAGGGGTGTAGGGACTGTAGTGGTTTATGGAGATAATGAGGGGTGTAGGGACTGTAGGTGGTTATGGAGATAGTGAGGGGTGTAGGGACTGTAGGGGATTATGGAGATAGTGAGGGGTGTAGGGACTGTAGGGGGTTATGGGGATAGTGAGGACTGTAGGGGCTGTAGGGGATTATAGAGATAGTCAGGGGTGTCGGGACTGTAGGGCATATGGAGATAGTGAGGGCTGTAGGGACTGTAGGGGTTATGCAGATAGTGAGGGGCGTAGGGACTGTAGGGGGTTTTGGAGATAATGAGGGGTGTCCGGACTGTAGGCAGTTATGGAGATAGTGAGGGGTGTAGGGACTCTAGGGGATTATGGAGATAGAGAGGGGTGTAGGGACTGTAGGGGGTTATGGGAATAGTGAGGGGTGTAGGGACTGTAGTGGATTATGGAGATAGTGAGGGGTGTAGGGACTGTAGGGGTTTACAGAGATAGTGAGAGGTGTAGGGACTGTAGGGGTTCATGGAGATAGGGAGTAGTGTAGGGACGAGGGCATTACAGATATAGGGAGGGGTGTACGGACTGGAGGACATGGAGATAGTCAGGGGTGTCGGGACTGTAGTGGTTTATGGAGATAATGATGGGTGTAGGGACTGTAGGGGGTGTATGGAGATGTGAGGGGTGTAGGGACTGTAGGGGGTTATGGGGATAGTGAGGGGTGTAGGGACTGTAGGGGTTCATGGAGATAGGGAGGAGTGTAGGGACGAGGGCATTACAGAGATAGGGAGGGGTGTACGGACTAGTTTACATGGAGATAGTGAGGGGTGTACGGACTGTAGGGGTTTATGGAGATAGTGAGGGGTGTAGGGACGGTAGGGGGTTTATGGAGAAAGTGAGGGGTGTAGGGACTGTAAGGTATATGGAGACAGTGAGGGTTGTAGGGACTGTAGGGGGTTTATGGAGATAGTGAGGGGTGTAGGGACTGTAGGGGGTTATGGAGATAATGAGGGGTGTAGGGACTGTAGGCGGTTATGGAGATAGTGAGGGGTGTAGGGACTGTAGGGGTTTATGGAGATAATGAGGGGTGTAGGGACTGTAGGGGGTTATGGAGATAATGAGGGGTGTAGGGACTGTAGGGGGTTATGGAGATAGTGAGGGGTGTAGGGACTGTAGGGGTTCATGAAGATAGGGAGGAGTGTAGGGACGAGGGCATTACAGAGATAGGGAGGGGTGTACGGACTAGGGTACATGGAGATAGTGAGGGGTGTAGGGACTGCAGGGGTTTATGGAGATAGTGACGGGTGTAGGGACTGTAGGGGGTTTATGGAGATAGTGAGGGGTGTAGGGACTGTAGGGGGTTATGGCGATAGTGAGGGGTGTAGGGACTGTAGGGGATTATGGAGATAATGAAGGGTGTAGGGACTGTAGGGGTTATAGAGATAGTGAGGGGTGTAGGGACTGTAGGGGTTATGGAGATAGTGAGGGGTGTAGGGACTGTAGGGGGTTATGGGGATAGTGAGGGGTGTAGGGACTGTAGGGGGTTATGGAGATAGTGAGGGGTGTAGGGACTGTAGGGGGTTATGGAGATAGTGAGGGGTGTAGGGACTGTAGGGGATAATAGAGATAGTGAGGGGAGGGTTGTAGGGACTGTAGGGTTTTATGGAGATAGTGAG
Source organism: Mobula hypostoma (assembly GCF_963921235.1). Classification (NCBI taxonomy): domain Eukaryota; kingdom Metazoa; phylum Chordata; class Chondrichthyes; order Myliobatiformes; family Myliobatidae; genus Mobula; species Mobula hypostoma. The sequence continues at coordinate 139,880,145 of NC_086097.1, forward strand.
GGGTGTAGGAACTGTAGGGGGTTATGGAGATAGTGAGGGGTGTAGGGACTGTAGGGGGTTATGGAGATAGTGAGGGGTGTAGGGACTGTAGGGTGTTATGGAGATAATGAGGGGTGGAGGGACTGTAGGGGATTATGGAGATAGTGAGGGGTGTAGGGACTGTAGGGGGTTATGGAGATAGTGAGGGCTGTACGGACTGTAGGGGTTTATGGAGATAGTGAGGGGTGTAGGGACTGTAGGGGGTTATGGAGATAGTGAGGGGTGTAGTGACTGTAGGGGGTTATGGGGATAGTGAAGGATGTAGGGACTGTAGGGGTTCATGAAGATAGGGAGGAGTGTAGGGACGAGGGCATTACAGAGATAGGGAGAGGTGTACGGACTAGGGTACATGGAGATAGTGAGGGGTGTAGGGACTGCAGGGGTTTATGGAGATAGTGACGGGTGTAGGGACTGTAGGGGGTTTATGGAGATAGTGAGGGGTTTAGGGACTGTAGGGGGTTATCGAGATAGTGAGGGGTGTAGGGACTGTAGGGGTTTATGGAGATAGTCAGCGGTGTAGGGACTGTCAGGGTTATGGAGATAGTAAGAGGTGTAGTGTCTGTAGGGGTAATAGGGATAGTGAGGGGTGTAGGGACTGTAGGGGGTAATGCAGATAGTGAGGGGCGTAGGGACTGTAGGGGGTTATGGAGATAGGGAGGGAATAGGGAATGAAGGGGTTTGTGGAGATAGTGAGGATTGTAGGGACTCTAGGGGATTATGCAGATCGTGAGGGGTGTAGGGACTGTAGGGTATATAGAGATAATGAGGGGTTTAGAGACTGTAGGGGTTATAGAGATAGTGAGGGGTGTAGGGACTGTAGGGGTTTATGGAGATAGTCAGCGGTGTAGGGACTGTAGGGGGTTATGGAGATAGTAAGAGGTGTAGTGTCTGTCGGGGTAAGAGAGATAGTGAGGGGTGTAGGGACTGTTGGGGTTTATTCAGATAGTGAGGGGTGTAGGGACTGTAGGGGGTTATGGAGATAGGGAGGGAATATGGACTGAAGGGGTTTGTGGAGATAGTAAGGGGTGTAGGGACTGTAGGGGTTAATGGAGATAGTGAGGGGTGTAGGGACTGTAGGGGGTTATGGAGATAGTGAGGGGTGTAGGGACTGTAGGGTATATGGAGATAGTGAGGGGTGTAGGGACTGTAGGGGTTTATGGAGATAATGAGGGGTGTAGGGACTGTAGGGGGTTATGGAGATAATGAGGGGTGTCGGGACTGTAGGCAGTTATGAAGATAGTGAGGGGTGTAGGGACTGTAGGGGGTTATGGGGATAGTGAGGGGTGTAGGGACTGTAGGGGGTTATGGAGTTAGTGAGGGGTGTAGGGACTGTAGGGTATATGGAGATAGTGAGGGGTGTAGGGACTGTAGGGGTTTATGGAGATAATGAGGGGTGTAGGGACTGCAGGGGGTTATGGAGATAATGAGGGGTGTAGGGACTGTAGGCGGTTATGGAGATAGTGAGGGGTGTTGGGACTGTAGGGTATATGGAGATAGTGCGGGGTGTAGGGACTGTTGTGGTTTATGGAGATAATGAGGGGTGTAGGAATTTTAGGGGGTTATGGAGATAATGAGGGGTGTAGGGACTGTAGGGGGTTATGGAGATAGTGAGTGGTGTAGGGACTGTAGGGGGTTATGGGGATAGTGAAGGGTGTAGGGACTGTAGGGGATTATGGAGATAGTGAGGGGTGTAGGGACTGTAGGGGTTCATGAAGATAGGGAGGAGTGTGGGGACGAGGGCATTACAGAGATAGGGAGGGGTGTACGGACTAGGGTACATGGAGATAGTGAGGGGTGTAGGGACTGCAGGGGTTTATGGAGATAGTGAGGGGTGTAGGGACTGTAGGGGGTTTATGGAGATAGTGAGGGGTTTAGGGACTGTAGGGGGTTATCGAGATAGTGAGGGGTGTAGGGACTGTAGGGGGTTATGGGGATAGTGAGGGGTGTAGGGACTGTAGGGGATTATGGAGATAATGAGGGGTTTAGAGACTGTAGGGGTTATAGAGATAGTGAGGGGTTTAGGGACTGTAGGGGGTTATCGAGATAGTGAGGGGTGTAGGGACTGTAGGGGGTTATGGAGATAGTGAGGGGTGTAGGGACTGTAGGATATATGGAGATAGTGAGGGCTGTAGGGACTGTAGGGGGTTATGGAGATAGTGAGGGGTGTAGGGACTGTAGGGGATAATAGAGATAGTGAGGGGAGGGTTGTAGGGACTGTAGGCTTTTATGGAGAAAGTGAGGGGTGTAGGAAATGTAAGGGGTTCTGGAGATAATGAGGTGTGTAGGGACTGTAGGGGGTTATGGAAATACTGAGGGGTGTAGGGACTGTAGGGTGTTATGGAGATAATGAGGGGTGGAGGGACTGTAGGGGATTATGGAGATAGTGAGGGGTGTAGGGACTGTAGGGGGTTATGGAGATAGTGAGGGGTGTACGGACTGTAGGGGTTTATGGAGATGATGAGGGGTGTAAGGACTGTAGGGGGTTATGGAGATAGTGAGGGGTGTAGGGACTGTAGGGGGTTATGGGGATAGTGAGGGGTGTAGGGACTGTAGGGGTTCATGAAGATAGGGAGGAGTGTGGGGACGAGGGCATTACAGAGATAGGGAGGGGTGTACGGACTAGGGTACATGGAGATAGTGAGGGGTGTAGGGACTGCAGGGGATTATGGAGATAGTGAGGGGTGTAGGGACTGTAGGGGGTTTATGGATATAGTGAGGGATTTAGGGACTGTAGGGGGTTATCGAGATAGTGAGGTGTGTAGGGACTGTAGGGGGTTATGGAGATAGTGAGTGGTGTAGGGACTGTAGGGGGTTTATGGAGATAGTGAGGGGTGTAGTGACTGTAGGGGGTTATGGGGATAGTGAGGGGTGTAGGGACTGTAGGGGGTTATGGAGATAGTGAGGGGTGTAGGGACTGTAGGGGGTTATGGAGATAGGGAGGGAATAGGGAATGAAGGGGTTTGTGGAGATAGTGAGGGGTGTAGGGACTCTAGGGGATTATGGAGATAGTGAGGGGTGTAGGGACTGTAGGGTATATGGAGATAGTGAGGGGTGTAGGGACTGTAGGGGGTTATGGGGATAGTGAGGGGTGTAGGGACTGTAGGGGTTTATGGAGATAGTCAGCGGTGTAGGGACTGTCAGGGTTATGGAGATAGTAAGAGGTGTAGTGTCTGTCGGGGTAAGAGAGATAGTGAGGGGTGTAGGGACTGTTGGGAGTTATTCAGATAGTGAGGGGCGTAGGGACTGTAGGGGGTTATGGAGATAGGGAGGGAATATGGACTGAAGGGGTTTGTGGAGATAGTAAGGGGTGTAGGGACTGTAGGGGTAATAGAGATAGTGAGGGGTGTAGGGACTGTTGGGGGTTATGCAGATAGTGAGGGCTGTAGGGACTGTAGGGGGTTATGGAGTTAGTGAGGGGTGTAGGGACTGTAGGGTATATGGAGATAGTGAGGGGTGTAGGGACTGTAGGGGTTTATGGAGATAATGAGGGGTGTAGGGACTGTAGGGGGTTATGGAGATAGTGAGGGGTGTCGGGACTGTAGGCAGTTATGAAGATAGTGAGGGGTGTAGGGACTGTAGGGGGTTATGGAGATAGTGAGGGGTGTAGGGACTGTAGGGGGTTATGGAGTTAGTGAGGGGTGTAGGGACTGTAGGGTATATGGAGATAGTGAGGGGTGTAGGGACTGTAGGGGTTTATGGAGATAATGAGGGGTGTAGGGACTGCAGGGGGTTATGGAGATAATGAGGGGTGTAGGGACTGTAGGCGGTTATGGAGATAGTGAGGGGTGTTGGGACTGTAGGGTATATGGAGATAGTGCGGGGTGTAGGGACTGTTGTGGTTTATGGAGATAATGAGGGGTGTAGGAATTTTAGGAGTTTATGGAGATAATGAGGTGTGTAGGGACTGTAGGGGTTTATGGAGATAGTGAGGGGTGTAGGGACTGTAGGGGGTTATGGGGATAGTGAAGGGTGTAGGGACTGTAGGGGATTATGGAGATAGTGAGGGGTGTAGGGACTGTAGGGGTTCATGAAGATAGGGAGGAGTGTGGGGACGAGGGCATTACAGAGATAGGGAGGGGTGTACGGACTAGGGTACATGGAGATAGTGAGGGGTGTAGGGACTGCAGGGGATTATGGAGATAGTGAGGGGTGTAGGGACTGTAGGGGGTTTATGGAGATAGTGAGGGGTGTAGGGACTGTAGGGGGTTATGGGGATAGTGAGGGGTGTAGGGACTGTAGGGGGTTATGGAGATAGTGAGGGGTGTAGGGACTGTAGGGGTTTATGGAGATAGTGAGGGGTGTAGGGACTGCAGGGGGTTATGGAGATAATGAGGGGTGTAGGGACTGTAGGCGGTTATGGAGATAGTGAGGGGTGTTGGGACTGTAGGGTATATGGAGATAGTGCGGGGTGTAGGGACTGTTGTGGTTTATGGAGATAATGAGGGGTGTAGGAATTTTAGGGGGTTATGGAGATAATGAGGGGTGTAGGGACTGTAGGGGGTTATGGAGATAGTGAGTGGTGTAGGGACTGTAGGGGGTTTATGGAGATAGTGAGGGGTGTAGGGACTGTAGGGGGTTATGGGGATAGTGAAGGGTGTAGGGACTGTAGGGGATTATGGAGATAGTGAGGGGTGTAGGGACTGTAGGGGTTCATGAAGATAGGGAGGAGTGTGGGGACGAGGGCATTACAGAGATAGGGAGGGGTGTACGGACTAGGGTACATGGAGATAGTGAGGGGTGTAGGGACTGCAGGGGATTATGGAGATAGTGAGGGGTGTAGGGACTGTAGGGGGTTTATGGATATAGTGAGGGATGTAGGGACTGTAGGGGGTTATGGAGATAGTGAGGGGTGTAGGGACTGTAGGGGGTTATGGAGATAATGAGGGGTTTAGAGACTGTAGGGGTTATAGAGATAGTAAGGGGTGGTGGGACTGTAGGATATATGGAGATAGTGAGTGCTGTAGGGACTGTAGGGGGTTATGGAGATAGTGAGGGGTGTAGGTACTGTAGGGGATAATAGAGATAGTGAGGGGAGGGTTGTAGGGGTAGGCTTTTATGGAGAAAGTGAGGGGTGTAGATAGTGATGGGGTGTAGGGACTGTAGGGGGTTATGGAGATACTGAGGGGTGTAGGGACTGTAGGGGTGTTATGGAGATAGTGGAGGGGTGATTAGGGACTGTAGGGGTTTAGGAATAGGGGGAGATAGTGAGGGGTGTAGGGACTGTAGGGGGTAATGCAGATAGTGAGGGGCGTAGGGACTGTAGGGGGTTATGGAGATAGGGAGGGAATAGGGAATGAAGGGGTTTGTGGAGATAGTGAGGGGTGTAGGGACTCTAGGGGATTATGCAGATCGTGAGGGGTGTAGGGACTGTAGGGTATATAGAGATAATGAGGGGTTTAGAGACTGTAGGGGTTATAGAGATAGTGAGGGGTGTAGGGACTGTAGGGGTTTATGGAGATAGTGAGGGGTGTAGGGGCTGTAGGGGGTTATGGAGATAATGAGGGGTGTAGGAACTGTAGGGGAGTTTTGGAGATAATGAGGGGTTTAGGGACTGTAGGGGGTTATGGAGATACTGAGGGGTGTAGGGTCTGTAGGGGATTATAGAGATTGTGAGGGGTGTAGGGACTGTAGGGGGTTTATGGAGATAGTGAGGGCTGTAGGGACTCTAGGGGATTATGGAGATAGTGAGGGGTGTAGGGACTGTAGGGGGTTATGGAGATAATGAGGGGTGTAGGGACTGTAGGCGGTTATGGAGATAGTGAGGGGTGTAGGGACTGCAGGGGGTTATGGAGATAATGAGGGGTGTAGGGACTGTAGGGGATAATGGAGATAGTGAGGGGAGGGTTGCAGGGACTGTCGGCGTTTATGGAGAAAGTGAGGTGTGTAGGGACTGTAGGGGGTTATCGAGATAGTGAGTGGTGTTGGGACTGTAGGGGTTTATGACGATAATGAAGGGTGTAGGGACTGTAGAGCGTTATCGAGATCGTGAGGGGTTTAGGGACTGTAGGGGATTATGGAGATAATGAGCGGTGTAGGGACTGTCAGGGTTATGGAGATAGGAAGAGGTGTAGGGACTGTAGGGGTAATGGAGATAGTGAGTGGTGTAGGGACTGTACAGGGTTATGCAGATAGTGAGGGGCGTAGGGTCTGTAGGGTGTTATGGAGATAGGGAGGGAATAGGGACTGAAGGGGTTTGTGGAGATAGTGTGGGGTGTAGGGACTCTCGGGGATTATGGAGATAGTGAGGGGTGTAAGGATTGTTGGGGGTTATGGAGATAATGAGCGGTGTAGGGACTGTAGGGGTTATGGAGATAGTGAGAGGTGTAGTGACTGTAGGGGTTGTGGAGATAATGAGATGTGTAGGGACTGTAGGCGGTTATGGAGATAGTGAGGGGTGTAGGGACTGTACGGGGTTATGGTGATACTGAGGGGTGTAGGGGCTGTAGGGGATAATGGAGATAGTGAGGGGAGGGTTGCAGGGACTGTCGGCGTTTATGGAGAAAGTGAGGGGTGTAGGAACTGTAGGGGGTTCTGGAGATAATGAGGGGTGTAGGGACTAGGGGGTTATGGAGATAGTGAGGGGTGTAGGGACTGTAGGGGGTTATGGAGATAGTGAGGTGTGGAGGGACTGTAGGGGATTCTGGAGATAGTGAGGTGTGTAGGGACTGGAGGGGATTACAGAGATAGGGTGGGAGACAGGGACTGGAGGGGATTACATAGTTAGGGAGGGGTGTAGGGACTGGAGGGATTACAGGGGTAAGGGGTGATGCAGGGATGAGGGGATTACAGAGATAGCTGAGTGGTGTCTGTTGTGGAGGGGATTACAGAGATAGTGAGGGGTGTAGGGACGAGTTGATTACAGAGATAGGTAGTGGTGTAGGGCTGGTAGGGATTACAAAAATGGGCAGGGAATAAGGATTGCAGGGGATTATATAGACGGGATGGGTGTGTAGTTTACACTGCTTGATGGAACGTTCTCTGGCAGCAAACTCCTTTGAATACATGTCACTGTGTGTACCTCAGCTCTGGGCCTGGACTGGTCCCATTCCCAATGCTGGTCCTGTTTAAGATGGAACACAGTGGTCATACTGGTGTTTCCCTCTTAACCTTTACTCTCCATTCTCGGCTCTGCTTCAGTTCCGAGAATTGCATCGTTCCCTTCCGCTTTCTCTCACTGCCCTCTCCCCCACCTCACTACCCCAGGGGAAATGGGTTCCAGTGACGACCGGTGCGAAGTAGCCTGCACTGTAGATGGATAGTGACAGAGAGTCCTTTCCCGTGACGGAGCAGACGAATGGTTAACTGGGTGGTTACTGGGGAAGGCCATGGGCAGGGAGGTCAGGATTTAAAGTTGTTCATTCCAGAGTCCGTTGTGGAGGCTGGAATCCACTTACAATTGAGCTGTTGTGCTGCAATGGGATTTGGATCGATTGTGGCCTGTGAGTACAGGGGGCAGTGTCTGTACCTTGTGGATGGGGGAGGGAGAGTGTCAGGGACCAGTTAGCCTTCTGATTCCAGGCCAGTAGCTCCTGAATAAGACCCTGCACACCACCCTTCGTCCACCCCAACTGTGACACACTCCCCCCCACACACACACACACACTCCACCCATATTTCCTCACACAGACTGAGGGGATCAAGAGAGCACCCCTGAGACCTGCTGCTCCCTGCAGATCTGAAATAAGTGGAAGATCAGTCGGGATTCAGACATGCTCCTTTCCTCAGCCCCAGTGCTGATCCCCTCTCCTCACCTATCAGAAGTTTGTGGGTTCAAGTCTCACTCAGGAGACCAAGTGGAAAGATCTGGCCTGAGGCAGCTGCACAGTACTGGGCTCTGCCTGCACCTGTGCCCCACCCCCCTCCCAGACCACCAGTTACTGGGGCACCCATAAATTGCCTGTATCCGGGGGGCTGTGGGGGGAGCCACACAAATCACCTGTGCCTGGACAACCCCTGGACCATCCGTGCCCGGGACCCCCATGTACTGCCTGAGCCTGGACACCCATGTACCACCTATGCTCATGGCACCCACAGAGTGCCTCTGCCTGGGATGCCCACAGACAGTCTGTACCTTGGGCATCCATGGACAGGCTGTACCTGGATGGGGATTGACTCTCCGCCATCTGGGACCCATTGTTCCAGTGCTCCCACAGCTCTGGGGTTTTGGAGAAGACTTGGAGGAGGGGGGGTCTTCCCAATGTGTGGACCACCAACCCATCCCTCAGTCAGCATCATTGCAAGAAACACAGACTCTGGGATCTCATTGTTTCCTGTCTAGCGACACCTCACTAGCCCTTAACGAGCTGAAGATGCTTTGGGACGTCCCGAAGAGTGGGGAGGTGCTGGAAGAACACTGGGCTTTGACACTGCCTGTGTGCACAGTGGCCCAATACAAGCCAGGCCCAAGTGGATCCAGCAAGTACTGGACCCAGGCAGTACAGGCATCCCACCTCTGTTCCCCACCAACCACTCAGGATCTGCGTCCATAAGTTGCTTCGCGATGTCTCCAACTGTTTCTATAAACATCTAAATGTGAGCGATCTTTGGATCAATTCTGCATCAGTACAAATTCTATATACTGTAGACAATGCTTTTAATTTTATTCATTTATATCTTCATAACAAAAGCTTTTAAAATGTCTCTTAAGTAAATCGAGATAGAATGTCATAATCTAATTTCCAGACTGCCTGAGAGATGTTATTGATTTCAGGTTAGGAGTAAATGGTTTTGTGACTGTAAAGAGCACTGTGGTTTATTAATTGGAAAGATGCTAATTACCTTGTTGTCTTCCTGTCCATTGGTTCTATTCCAAAGTTTAGGCTGCAAAATCCTCGCTCCCATTTCCCAGCATCCATCATCAGCTCCGGGTGAACATGTGAGAGCGGAGGCAAATTCTACCAGATCCTTCCCAATGTTTGAGTAAATATGTTGGGCAAGGTACCTCATGTTGTTTCATAATCGTCAGCAATTTTCTTCTTCATTTTCAGGGCCAACGCTAAAACAAATTTTAATTTTGGTAATTTTTCAAAGCCTCGTAGAATTGGTGAGTCTGAAACGGCTCTGGACAGCTGTGACGTAGCTGGGGAATCTTTGGTGCTGAGCAGGGGAAGGTTGACATGGGCCCAGTCTCACGCAGACCCCTGCCACCCCACAAAACACTGAGACTACTCGGGGAATGGCTCAGAACAAGCACCACAAGCTTGTAATACTGCCAGCCAGATGCACGAGGGGGGATGCCCATCTCTGCACTGGCATGCTTTCCCCTTTCACATCAGGCTCAAATGTTAGGGCAGTGGTGGGATGTGAATCCATTCTAGGAGAGTGCAGGGTAGCGGGGCGGGGTGGGTTCAGATTGTAGTGTGGGAGCAGGGGGCAATCTAGGTTCTGCTTGGTGGAGAGGAAGGGTACTGGAAAGGATGAAGATAGGTAAAGGTGAAGGGGATGAATTGAGAACGGGGAAGTGATTGAGAAGGAGGAGGTTTAGGGGTCATTGAGATGTGGGCAGAGTTGCAGAAGCGGAGGGTCAAGGTTCAGAGATTGGAGGGCGAGGGAACAGTGGAAAATCGAGGTTCAGGGGCTGGAATAGGTGGAGTCATGGGAGTGTATTTCTCGATCCTCCCACCTTTCCCTCTGGCAACTAATTCACAGGATTACATCTAGAACAGAAAGTTGATGAGGCAACTTGTTCTAGATGTAATCTTGAATAGGAAGTTGCTCATTATAATATTCAAATATCCTGCCCCCTCCGGGATTCAATTGATTGCAGGCCTTCCATTTCTAAGGAAACATGGGGTAGTTACAGACTCTGACTACACTGCTTTTGAAGGTTATAGTATCCCCTGTTCCCTGGAATTTTCTTCCTAAAGCACCCTGCCTCCTCAACACTTCCTAAAGGCCTCCAGTGACAGGGTTATTCAATCCAAACCCTCCTGATATTGGATCAGACCAAATGGCCACTCAGTCAGTTAACAGCTCCCTCCACCAGTCACCAGCTCAGCCATCAATTTGGCCTGGAGTCTTGCCCTAGAAGCTATCGGAAATCACCATACGAAGTGATCACTGACCATCTGCACAGAGGATAAATATTTCTAATACAACAGGACCTCTACATTCTGTTGTCTCTCCTGATTCCCTGACCGACAGCCAATGAAAAGGAAACTACTACAGGGGAGTCTGTCACATTGAAGCAGGTCCACATCAGTAGTCACGGTACGGGCTTTCTGTACCTTAATGCGTTAGTTGGACAGTAGATGTTGTTTATATGGACTTTAATAAAGCTTTTGACAAGGTCCCTCATGGTAGCCTGATCCAGGAGATTAAGGCACATGGAATCCATGGAGATTCAGTCAATGGGATTCAAAATTGGTTTGACCATGGAAGATGGAGCATAGTTATGGAGGGATGTTATTCTGACTGGAGCTCTGTAACCATTGTGGTGTGTTCTGCAGGTATCAGTGCTGGGAACCATGTTTATGCAGAGTGTGTGTGAGCATATTTTTATTTATATTTATATATATATATATATATATATATATATATATATATATATATATAAGTTTGGAGTTACACAAATATTGCCAAAGTTGCAAATAGTGAGGAAGATCATTAAAGGATTCAGTCAGATATAGATCAGTTGAAATTATGGGCAGAGAAATGGCAAATGAAGTTTATTCTGGACAAGTGTAAAGTGTTGCACTTTGGGAGGTCAAATGCCATGTTATTGCCTGGATCAGAGTATTAGCTACAAGGAGAAGCTGGACCAATTTGGATTGTTTTCTCTGGAGCACCGGAGGTTGAGGGGAGATGATGCAAATATATAAAATTATGAGAAGCATAGATATGGTAAATAGTTAGTCTTTTCCTCATGATAGAAATGTTAAATACTAGAGAACAGAGCTTTAAGGGGAGAGGGGGAAAGTTTAAAAGAGATATACAATTTTTTAAAATACAGATTAGTAGGTGCCTGGAACAGGCTTCCAGGGAAGATGGTGGAAGAAGATATGATAGAGGTATTTAGAAGATATATAGGCAGACATGTGAACAACATATGGGTCATATGCAGGCGGATGGGATTAGATTAAATTGGCATCATGGTCAGCATAGACATACGGGCCAAATGGCCTGTTCCCATATTGTACTGTTCTATATTTAACATTTTATAAGGCCAGAGGCAGAGCTCAAACCACAAGATGGAAAAGATGCCTCGGGGCCAGTCCACCTGGTTTACCCAAAAAGCAGAGCCTGCTCAAATCAACACTGAGCTGAAGACACTCTTTAATTCCCCCTCAAAGAGTAGAGAGGGTACACGAGTCACGGCCTTCCCCTTCTCAGGTTCCGGGCTTTCTGCTCCAGCAAGTCAGAACCATATTCTTTCCACTGGGCGGAGGGAGAGCAGCCTGCTCCCGGAGGGTTTCTGTTTGTTTGCCTTCTATCCTCTGGTGAGCAGTTTAATGAAGTTCTTCCCTCAGTCTTTACTGCAGGAGAGGATTCATTGATCGAACCTGAGCCCTTTAAGTAAACAAAACATAAAGTTAATGAAAAGCAGGACAGGTACTGGAGGAGATTTCATTATCCTGATTTACATCAGCTGGCTCCATTTATCTCCAAGGAGTTTTGAAAGCTAAGATTTAGCCGGGATTTGCATCAGCAGTGATTCTCATTAAGTGTACAATTTGTGTCTAATATTCTGAAGAATGTAAGTCACTAATGGATCCTCAGTCTGCGTACATTCAAAGACAGGGTTCACCAAGAGAGTAAGGGATGTGTGTGTGTGAACAGGAGCAGGTTCAAGGGCTGAATGGTCTCCCTCGGCTCGCATTTTTGTTCTACTGACATGGTCAGAAAGGTCGAGAGCACTGTGCACATTCCCTGAGGCTGCCTGTTCTAGAGACTGGAATGCAAAGATAGATTTGAGAAATTAGGACACTTTAATTGATGAAAGGGAAAATGACCTACAGAGTGGACTGTGTCTGGCAGCCGAGCAGGTGAGAGCGAGGATTCATGGGTGCAGGTTAACTGGAAGGGAGTTTGTTTTGGAGTTGGGCTCTGAAGGCAGGAACTGGAGCCTGAATTGAATAGGTGAATGAAGGAAGAGCAGGCTGAGTAACTGCGATCAGAACAGCGTTATACAGCACAAAAACAGGCCCTCTGACCCAAGCGATTCATGCTGAGCAAGGTGTCCACTGAGCTAGTCTCCCTTGCCTACCTTTGGTTCATATCCCTCTAAGCTGGAGTGAAAAATAAAATTCACAGCAGGTTCCAGGGGCTGCTTCTGTGACCTATCCTGTACTTCTGCAGATATCCTTTCTCTTTCTCTGTGAAGTTCAGCGACTCCCTTTCTAGTGCGCTCTGGAGTCAGCAGCGTCAGGGTTTGCTAATTGCGGTGTGGGGTCCGAAGGCCAGTTTTCTCACTGAGACACCTGGGTTAGTTGTTGGGTGCAGATGTATCAGGTTATGGTGCGTTCTCACGCTAGGCTGTCTGGGACTGGCAGTCAGCCATTTGTAAATCCCCTGGAGATGTTATCACAGCTGGAAGCCTTGCAGCTGTGTGAGTTGATCAGGTGATTACTTCAGCTGCATTGGAGCTTTCTACCCTGAGCTCTCTGGAGCTCGTGTCTATTCAACTGTATTTGGACAGGACAACAGGGTCTTAATGTCAGGTATTGGTTTACAGTGTACCTGATGGATGCCTGCGAGCTTCTCCGAAAATCAATTTCTTTAAGTGGTTGGTTTCTTTATTCGAGAGAAGAAGGAATCTCGGCTCTAATTGAAGTTTAGATTCTCTTCCAGATAAATGCAGTTGTGAGCTCAGTGATTTACATTTGGAGAATTGGCAAGAACCAACCTCCCAGCAATGATGAAACACAAACAAAGCCCTTGGCAGATTCTGGCCTTTGCTGTTAAGACTGGCATTTATCAAGCGTCCCCCCCATTGCCCTTGAAAATGTGAGAGTGAACTCCCTTCTGGAACTGTAGCAATCCTCTCGGTGACTGGGGCCCCGGGTGATGATTAAGGAACGTGAGACAGGTCCAAGTCAAGATGGTGTGCGATGGGGAGGGAAATTGTGATACGGCATTGGGTTCCCATGTGTCTGCCAGCCTTGCCTTTCTTAATGGTAGATGTTGTGGATTTGGAAGGTGCTGTCGGAGTAGGCTGGGCATTCTGTGGACGGACCACACTGCAGCCACTGTGCACTGGTGGTTCAGGGAGGGAGTGTTTAAGATGGTGGATGGGATGTCGACAGTGGGCTACTTTGTCCTCGTTGGTATGGACTTTTTTGAATGTTGTACTCACCCAGGCAACATAGATGCCCAGAAGGCAGGAGTAGGCCACTCTGCCCTTTGAGACTGCTCCTCATTTAATACCTTATGCACATTCCTCTATTTCATCACCACTTCCCTATTCTCCCCCCCGGATAACTCAATGCCTTTTGTGTCTATAAATCTATCCCTTACTTACATACAGTTATATCCAATTAACCGAACTCCGCATCTGACTGTGTGGAGAATTCCAGGGTCTCACCATTCTCTGGGTGTAGAAATCTCTCTTCATCTTAGTCCTGAATGTCTCACCCCATATCCTGAGAATGTGACCCTGGTTCTAGACCTCGATGATGGGAAACATTCCCTACATCCAGCCTGTAGAGCCCTGTTGAATTTGTGTATATTTCTGTGAAATCCCACTTGGTATTCAAACTGCTAATGAATATAGTTTGTTAACCCAATCTTTCCTCATTCATCAACCCCACTATCCCAGGAATCTTTCTGATGAACCTCCACTGCAGTCTCCGCAGCAAGAATACCCTTCCTTAGGTATGGATATCCTTGTGACAGTGCACAGGTAGGGCCTCACTAAAGTCCCATATAACTGTAGAACCACATCTTTACTCCTGTGCTCAAAAGCTCTTGCAGCTCAGGCCAACAACACACAGGTCCTTTTACATCTCTGTCCATTGCTGTTTAAACGGTATTCTGCTTTTCTTACCACAGTGGATAACTTCACATTTATCCAATGTATACTTAAGTAGCTATGTACAGTATTTACCCACTCCCTCAACTTGTCTAAATCACTTTGAAGCCTCTGCATCCTTTTCAGATCTCAATATCACCTGGTTTATTATTGGTAACAAACTTAAAAAATATCACATTCACTTCCCTCCTCCATATGGATGGTTCCAAGCACTGATCCCTGTAGGATTCCACTACATTACTTATCCTGTCACTACAGACCACCTCTAGAATTACCATGGACTTACCTATGATTGTGTATGGCGCATGGCCAAGTGCTTAGGGTGTTGGGCTCATGATTTGAAGGTCGTGGGTTTGAGTCTCGGCCAAGGCAGCTTGTTGTGTCTTTGAGCAAGGCACTTAACCACACACTGCTCCAGTCCACCCAGCTGAAAATGGGTACCGGCAAATATTGGGGGTAACCTCGCGATAGACTGGCATCCTATCCGGGGGCGGGGTGGGCGCGGGTGTCTTATACTCCCAGTCGCTTCATGCCACAGAAACCGGCATAAGCACCGGCCTGATGGGCCACAAAGGCTCGGGACAAATTTTAACTTTTAACCTACGACTGTGGGTTTATTTTTGCACTAATATCTTGTTTTGCACAGTCTGTTTTGTTCTGCATTGTGCACTGCATAAAATGCAGGTATAATTTATTTTTGTATGTTGTCTGTACATACATGCCTGTGATGGTACTGCTACCAAGTTTTTCATTATACCTGTACCTTACCACACTTATGCTTGTGACAAACTTGACTTGAATTGACAACTTGTGCTTCAATTCTACTCATTAGCCTCTTATGTGGGACTTCACCACATGCCTGGAAGATCTACGTAAATACTCCACTGATTCTGCTCACTACATCCTGAAACACTCCAATACTTTAGTCAAACACTGTTTCTCTTTCATCAATCCATGTTGACTTTGTCTAATTAAGTTGATATTTTCTAAGCATCCTCATTGTCCTCTTTGCAATTGACTGCGCCATTTCCCTACTGATATCCATATTTCCCTGCTCCCTCTCTCACTTCACTTTTAAGCAGTGAGGTTACATTTGCCACTCTCCAGTCTACAGGAACTGTCCCGTGATCTGCAGAATGCATCACTGTTTCCGTGGTTACCTTTTCTGGGATACAGATTACCGGGCCTGGAGATTTACCTCTTTAATTCCTCCAGCTTGTTTTACTAATTTCTTTTAATTCCTCCTTTTCATTTGACTCCTGGCTCCAGCATTTCTGAGATGTTATTTGAGTTTAATTCTGTGAAGCGGACCAAAATGTTTGTTAGTTTACTTTGCCATTTTGTACAATCCCATTATAAATCCACCTCTTTGCGATTGTAAGGATTCATATCTACTTAAATTAATCTTTCTACAGTCCATGTTCATGCTCACTGCATTCCCTCTCTCAATCAAACTCTTGCTCCATTCTTTGTTGAATTCTAAACCAGTCCCAAACTTCATTCCTTTTCTCTTGGAAACCTTACATGACACCCCTTTGGATTGAGTGTTCCTTGAACAAGTGCAGAGTATCCCATCGCACTCTGCTCTGCTTGTCTTCTGTAGATGCTGGAAAGCTTTGGGGTGTTGAGCTGAAATCACGCTGTGCAGACTACTCAACCTCTGGGCTACTCTTACAGCCACATTATTTCTGCCTTTGCTCCAGCAGAGCATCAGGTCAATGGTAACCCCAGGACGTAGGTGGTGACATTGAATGTTAAGCACAGGTGGTTAGATACTCTTCTGTTGGCACAAATGTTACTTGAACATGACGTAATCTTCAGTGAACATCCCTATGACCAACCTTATAATGGAGGGAAGGTCACTGGTGAAGTAGCTGAATGGCTGTGCCCAGAACCCCACCCTTCAACAACCACAACCATCTTCCTTTGTGCAAGAGTTCAGTCCTTTAGTCCATGTTTGAACCAAGGCTGAGTTGAGATCAGAGGTGGGAGTTCCTGGAGAAACACAAACTGGACATGAACAAGCAAGTTACTGGTGATCGACACTTGATTGTGCTGTTGCTGACACCTTGCAATTGTTCTGCTGAGTTCCAGATGAAGAGCAGAAGTTGGCACTGTCCTGTTGCTAACTTCCACTATCCTAGTGTCCATGAGCAAGGTTAATGGCAGGATTCCTAGCAGTGTGGAGGAACAGAGGGATCTTGGGAGTCCATGTCCATTGATCCCCCAAAGTTGCTGCACAAGCTGAAATGGCGGTTAAGAAGGGGCAAGGGGTGAGGATTTCATTAGTCAGGGGACTGAGCTCAAGAGATGCAAGCTAATGTTGCTCCGGTTAAAACTCTGATAACTCTGGTTAGACCACACTTGGAGTATTGCATGGTCGCCTCATTGTAGGAAGGTTGTCAAAGCTTTAGAGAGGGTAGAGAGGAGATTTATCACAGTGTGGCCTGGATTAGAGAGCATGTCTTATGAGAAAAGGTTGAGTGATGTAGGGCTTTTCTCTTTGGGGCAAAGGAGGATGAGAGGTGACTTGGTAGAGGTATGTAAGATTAAAAGAGGCATAAACAAAATGGATAGCCAGCACATTTTTCCCAGGGTGGCAATGGCTAATACAAGAGGGCATCATTTTAAGGTGACTGGATGAAATTATAGGGGGGATGTCAGAGGCAGGTCTTGCAGACAGAGTGGTAAGTGCATGGCACACGCTACCATGGCTGGTGGTGGAGGTAGATAGGTTATGGACATTTAACAGACTCTTTGATAGGCAGTTGGATGAAAGAAAAATAAAAGACTACGTGAGAGGGAAGGTTTAGATTGTTGTTGAGTTAGGTTAAAAGGTTGGCACAACATCATGGGCCAAAGGACCAGTACTGTTCTATGTTCTATATAAAGTTTAGCCTCCATTTTAAATCTCGCCATTACCAGACATTATAAAGAAAAGCACCATTGTTGTGCTGGTAGGTTGTTCACACAATCATTGTGTGGGAATGAATGAGGGATATGACAAAATTACAACCACAAACTGTCACTTTCAAGTATTAGATTTACAATGGATAATAACTTTAAATGGTGAATTTCAAACATTTCTAATCTATTCTTAACTACTAACACTTCAGAATCACAATTAGAATCAGGTGTGTTATCACTGGCATGTAACATGAAATTTGTTAATTTAGCAGCTGCAATACAAAGCAATACATAATACAGAAGAGAGAAAAAAACAAAATAATAAAATAATAATAATAAATAACTAAATCAATTATGGTATACGTATATTGAATAGATCAAAAATTGTACAAAAAGCAAAAATACTGTATATTAAAAAAGTGAGGTGGTGTCCAAGGGTTCAATGTCCATTTAGGAATCAGATGGCAGAGGGGAAGGAGCTGTTCCTGAATTGCTGAGTGTGTGCCTTCAGGCTTCTGTACCTCCTACCTGATGGTAACAGTGAGAAAAGGGCATGCCCTGGGCATTGGAGATCCTTAATAATGGACTCTGCGTTTCTGAGACACTGCTCCTTGAAGATGTCCTGAGTACTTTATAGACTAGTGTCCAAGATGGAGCTGACTAGATTTACAACCTTCTGCAGCTTCTTTCAGTCCTGTGCAGTAGCCCCACCCCCCATCATACTAGACAGTGATGCAGCCTGTCAGAATGCTCTCCACGGTACCTCTATAGAAGTTTTTGAGTGTATTTGTTGACATACCAAATCTCTTCAAACTCCTAATGAAGTATAGCCGCTGTCTTGCCTTCTTTATAACTATATTGACATGTTGGGACAGGTTAGATCCTCAGAGATCTTGACACCCAGAAACTTGGAACTGCTCACTCTCTCCACTTCCGCACAGATTGTGGTCTTCTGGTTAGGATGAGGTGATGATGTTAAATGAGCGGGCTGCATGACAAGGCTTCGTCCAGTGACTGGATCTGATGAAGCTGGGTGATCTGAGGGAATCTGCTGGCTCTTGCATCCAGAAGGAAGTGCAGGGTTCCTCCCAGTAGTACGGCCTTGGACTGGGCTGTTCAACTGCTCGTTGTCTATTCCTGAAGGATCGTGGCAAACATTCAGATCTCCCTGTCAGTCCACAGTTCTGTGGTCCCCAGCATTGAAACTATTTCTTTATTGCAGATTATTTAATTAGATGGACATTAATTTTCTATCCAACTTTAGGATGAATGTCTGGAGTCTGGGGTACACATACTGCAGAGTGGATTGACAGACTTCAATCAATGCAGAGAGACCAAGAAGCTGGTTTCTTGTGCTTGGCAGTCAGTTCTAGACAAGAACGCAATGATCTGTCTTCATTCTACATCCTCTAATGGTCCAGCCTGCTCAACTCTGGGAAGAAAATTCACAGATTTACCACCTTCCATATTATCAGGCATTAGAAAAGATAATGAGCATCAGTCTACAGTGAACACAGGGGTTGGTGGAATATTCTCTGCACTCCAGTAGGGCAGTGAAAGCAGATTGAACAGAACAATGAAGAGAGCTGCAAAGAAAGAGAATATAGTTGCGTGGCTGGAGGGCCAACAGTGAAAGCGTGAGACTGAAAGCTCTATACAGGACACCTTGAAGGGTGAGAATCTTCCTCCTGTATCTCCTTGTTTGGTGTCAGAGAACTTTGTTGTGAAACTCAGTTTGGAGCTCACAGTGTAGATCCCTTATCAAACTGGGTGAGAATGAGTGGTGGTGGTGGGTGGAGTAGGTGCCCAGTGACGGTAGAAACAGGAGGGGGTCCTGTACTCAGACACCTGTCAGGTGGAAGAAGTCTCCTGCTGATCCCGAGGGGTTGGACATGTGCTGGGTGGTCGAGCCCTGTGTCAGCCATCCTCTTGCCTGGGATTAGCAGGGCATTTGCAGACGCCGCGCATGTCTCCCTCCCTCCCAGTAACTACGTCAGAGCAAGTGTCCTCACAGTGAATCCCTGATGTTCCCACCTCACCGGATTGTATTGTCCACAGCTAAGTGCTGAGACTTGGTTCATCTCTTTCAAGTGTCTGCCTGGGATTAGTTGGCTGACCCCGAGCCCCGCTCAGAAACTCCAACACTTTGTCAGCGGATCATGGCTCCTGAAGGTAATCCCTGCTAAATCAGACAAACCAGGGGCTCCACCTTAGCCTCAGGAGCTGGGCGTTACACAGCAAGTTTACACACAGTCAGAATCAAGACCTAATCTTGCTGACAGTGTTGTGAATAACCATAAGAAGTAAATAATAAATAAAGAGGGCTTGGTTCCTGGGAGCTCCCACTTTATACAAGACCAGTAGGTGTGGTGATTGGTTCACTGGGATGGAGGTGAATTGTACACCCTCAACAAAAGGAGTGAGAGTGAAGCTCTCCTCAGAGCAGGGAGAGAACTCCTCGCTGACGCATTCAGGGTGAGGGATCTCCTCACTGACCTCAGTCACGATGATGGAACTCATCACTTCTGAACTCCTCAGGGCAAGGAAACTCCTCACTGACCTCACTCAGGATGAGGTATCTTAGGTTATACATTCAGGTGAGTGAGTTCCTTACTGACCTACCAGGGTGAGGGAGCTCTGTCACTCAGTGAGGTGGGCATGTAGTGAACCGGGGAGTGGGGGACAAAGTGGAGGTGGGATGCAGAACTGGGTTCAGCCTAAACTGTAGGACAGCCCAAAGGGGGTAGTGTCTGTGGACTCCTCCTGTGCTGAGGTGTGTTAGTGGATTTCTTCAGGTCATGTCAAAGACAGGGAAATGGGGGCTTCTGGGCAAAAGCACACACACACACATACCACCCCTCCCAAACATACTTACACACACACACACACACCACCCCTCTCAAACATACAATCACACACACACAGCCCCTCCCAAACATACTTACACACACACACACACCACCCCTCCCAAACATACTTACACACACACACCCCTCCCAAGCATACACACACACCCCTCCCAAACATACTTACACACACACACACACACACATACACCACCGCTCCCAAACATATATATACACACACACACGCGCGCGCGCGCGCGCACACACACACACACACACACACACACACACACACACACACACAACCACCCCTCTCAAACATACAATCACACACACACACAGCCCCTTCCAAACATACTTACACACACACACACACACACCCCTCCCGAACATACTTACACACACACACACACACACACCACCGCTCCCAAACATATATATACACACACACGCGCGCGCACACACACACACACACACACACACACACAACCACCCCTCTCAAACATACAATCACACACACACACAGCCCCTCCCAAACATACTTACACACACACACACACACCCCTCCCGAACATACTTACACACACACACACACACACACACACACACACACACCACCCCTCCCAAACATACACACACACACACACACACACACACACACACACACACACACACACACACACATACACAAGCATGGAAGTGACTTGCCATCAAGCTGATGGAGATTTGGAGTCTGCACAGTGAATTATTCAGCTACAGATCAGCACTCAACTCTGGATCTGAATAAAGATTAATGACTGTTTCCTTATTCTAACTTATTCAATATTTACATTAACTATCAGTTTTCCTTAACAAGTGTAAATTAACAGACATAAAGGGGTTTAATGGTCCTGTGCTCAGTGCCTGAGGACCTGTCTCAGTGGAGGGACAGCTCATTCATCCTCCATGGTGCAGGCCACAGCAGTCTCCACACTACACACAGGACCCAGTCTGAGTATTGCAGCCGCCACTCTCTCTTCCCTTTACACCACTCTTTGATTTGAAAAAAAATTGTTACTTTCACAGATCTACTTTCTGTTCATTCAGGCGTAGACACGGGCATGAGGAAATCAATCAACCCTTCAAACTGTTAACAGTTCAATACCGTGGGTGAATTCTGCTCATTTCCTCCCTTGTAGACCAGGTCCCATAAACTGTCTCTATAACCCCCTCCATGCCCTACACACACTCTTTCTCCGTAACCCCTGTCTCTCCTGTTCCCCACGCTATCTCTGTAACCCCCTCCTTATCTCTGAAAACCCCCCAGAACATACACCCCTCCCTATCTGTAACCATCCTGGTCCCTACACCCCTCCTGGTCTCTGTAAATCCCTTCAGCCCCTACACCCCTACCTCTCCCTGTGAGCCCCTGTGACCCTTACACCCCTCCCTGTCCCTGTAACCCCTTCTGGACTACCTCTGTAACCCTTTCTGGGCCCAATACACTCCCTGTCTCTGCAAAATCCCAGCTCTCAGCACTGTCTCACGGATGTGACCCTTGGGTAAGCTGAACAGTTAACCAGGTTTATCCGAGGGAGCCAAGTGTAACATTCCCAAGGGTGACATGAGACTAAGGTTTAACTGGTGAGGAGTTAACTCAGTAGGAGAAGAAGGAACACGAAGAGTTTTGTAGATGGGGGATTGGGAGATGTTGACGTTCAAAGGGTCAAGGGATCCTCAGACACAAGTCAGTGAGAACCAATGCACATTGTGGTAGGTGACGAGGCAGAGGTGAGATATTATTGTGGAGTTGAGTACATATGTCATCCACTGGGCTATCTCACAGGCAGTCCCTCAGCCTGGGGTAGGGTTGGCTAACTCCTTGCTCCCCACACATAGGGCCACCTGATGAAAGGGTCTGAATGTTTCTCTCCACTCTGTCACAGGCCAAGGATTGCCATGATCAGTGGAAATGGGGTATCCTTGGCCATTCGTCCCTCCCCACAAATCTCCCTCCTGGCACTCACGGTAGGTGGCCTGAGTGCTACTGTACCTGCCCGTGCACCTCCTCCCTCACCTCCACTCAGGGCTCCAAACAGTCCTTCCAGGTGTGGCAACACTTCACCTGCGAATCTGCTAGGGTCATTGTAGTGTCTGGTGCTCCCGATGCAGCCTCCTGTACACTGGTGAGACCTGACATAGATTGGAGCACCGCTTCATCCGCCACAAGTGGAACTTTCCGTTGGCCAAATATTATAATTCCTACTCCTCATTCCATTTCCGACTTGTTGGTCCCCAGGGTGGAGGAACAATGAATTTCTCCTTCTGGTAAAAAAAAAATCCCCCCCCCCTTCCTCTATTCCCCACTCAGATCTTTTACTTCTCTCACCTGCCTATCACTTCCCTCTTGGTCCCTTCTTGCTTCCATTTCTCCTATGGTCTACTCTCCTGTCATATCAGATTATTTCTTCTCCAGCCCTTTACCTTTCCCACTCACCTGACTTCACCTATTACCTTCCAGCGAGCTTTCTTCCCTTCCGCCACCTCTTTATTCTGGTGTCTTTTCCCTTCCTTCTCAGTCCTGAAGAGGGCCAGAAACGCTGACTGTTTATTCACTTCCATAGCTGCTGCCTGACCAGCTGAGATCCTCCAGCATTTTGTGTGTGTAACTATCTCTCTCTGCCTAATCATCTCGTCCCAGGACAGAGCTGGAAATAGGGCACTTAATTTGGGAGCCGGATTGGGTACTGTCGAGAATGCTATATAACTGGAGAGTAGTGTGGTGCAAGAATGTAGGTTAGCCTGTGATATTGCATGAAGCTTGTTGTTTTGTGTGGTTTGAAGCTTGGTCTCTGTGCATGGTACTTGCAGTGTGAGCTGGATGTATGAGAAGGAACCAGGGCTCACAGTCACGAGGTTGTGCACTCAACATTGCAATAAGGAGGAATGTCTTCACCCAGAGATGGGGATCCTGTGGAACTTTTTCCACATGGTCGGGGAACCTATGGAACTCTCTCCCCTGGGATAAGGAACCAGTGGATTACTCTCCTCTGGGATGGGAACTTGTGAAGCTCTCTCCTTTGAGATGGAGAACCTGTGATTGTCTCTCTCCAGGGATGGGGAACCCAGGGAACTCTGTCCCCCAGGGATGGAGACCCCATGAAACTTTGTCCTCCAAGCACAGTGGAACTCTCTCCAAGGGATGGAGAATCTGTGGAACTCTGTCCCCCAGAGATGGAGAACCTGTGGGATTCTGTCCCCCAGGGATGGAGAACCTGTGGAACTCTGTCCCTCAGGGATGGAGAACCTGTGGAACTCTGTCCCCCAGGGATGGAGAACCCATGGAACTCTGTCCCTCAGGGATGGAGAACCCGTGGAACTCTGTCCCTCAGGATGGGGAACTGGTGGAACTCTGTCCCCCAGGGATGGAGAATCTGTGGAACTCTGTCCCCAGGGATGGAGAACCTGTGGAACTCTGTCCCCCAGGGATGGAGAACCTGTGGAATTCTGTCCCTCAGGGATGGAGAACCCGTGGAATTCTGTCCCTCAGGGATGCAGAACCCGTGGAACTCTGTCCCTCAGGATGGGGAACCGGTGGAACTCTGTCCCCCAGGGATGGAGAACCCGTGGAACTCTGTCCCCAGGGATGGAAAACCTGTGGAACTCTGTCCTCAGGGATGGAGAACCCGTGGAACTCTGTTCCTCAGGATGGGGAACCGGTGGAACTCTGTCCCCCAGGGATGGAGAACCCGTGGAACTCTGTCCCCCAGGGATGGAGAACCTGTGGAACTCTGTCCCCAGGGATGGAGAACCCGTGGAACTCTGTCCGCAGGGATGGAGAACCTGTGGAACTCTGTCCCCCAGAGATGGAGAACCCGTGGAACTCTGTCCCCAGGGATGGAGAACCTGTGGGATTCTGTCCCCAGGGATGGAGAACCCATGGAACTCTGTCCCTCAGGGATAGAGAACCGGTGGAACTCTGTCCCCAGGGATGGAAAACCCATGGAACTCTGTTCCTCAGGATGGGGAACCGGTGGAACTCTGTCCCCCAGGGATGGAGAACCCGTGGAACTCTGTCCCCAGGGATGGAGAACCCGTGGAACTCTGTCCTCAGGGATGGAGAACCCGTGGAACTCTGTCTCCAGGGATGGAGAACCCGTGGAACTCTGTCCCTCAGAGATGGAGAACCCGTGGAACTCTGTCCCCAGGGATGGAGAACCTGTGGAACTCTGTCCCCCAGAGATGGAGAACCTGTGGGATTCTGTCCTCCAGGGATGGAGAACCTGTGGAACTCTGTCCCCCAGAGATGGAGAACCTGTGGAACTCTGTTCCTCAGGATGGGGAACCGGTGGAACTCTGTCCCCCAGGGATGGAGAACCCGTGGAACTCTGTCCCCAGGGATGGAGAACCCGTGGAACTCTGTCCTCAGGGATGGAGAACCCGTGGAACTCTGTCCCCAGGGATGGAGAACCCGTGGAACTCTGTCCCCCAGAGATGGAGAACCCGTGGAACTCTGTCCCCAGGGATGGAGAACCCGTGGAACTCTGTCCCCCAGAGATGGAGAACCTGTGGGATTCTGTCCCCCAGGGATGGAGAATCGGTGGAACTCTGTCCCCCAGGGATGGAGAACTGGTGGAACTCTGTCCCCAGGGATGGAGAATATGTGGAACTCTGCCCCCAGACACTGTAGAACTCAGTCAGGAGTTTATTTATTGCCGCCATGGATAGATTTCTGAACACTGAAACAATCAGAGTTCTGGGGATAGGACAGGAAGGTGGTGCTGAGGTACACAATTGGCCACAACCTTTGTGAAGGGAGAATAGGTTTGAGGGACTGCTCCTCCTGCCCCTGCTCCTGATCAACTCTTCTCCACTCAGCGTCCACGTCTTCTTCCCACGGACACAGAAGAGGAGTTGGCAGAATGCAGTCCCAGACATTGTCGTGGCTGTCATGATGAAGTTCCATGAGGATCATTCAGTCTACCTTCATACTCGCTTTCATGGTTAGATCCCATTCCACACACTGAGGGGAGAGGAGATGGGAAGGGTGGTTGGAGAAGGAGGCCGGAGAAGAAGAGGGCGAAGAAAGGGCAGGCGAGAGTGCAGAGGAGGATGTGACTGATTGTGAAAAGCACCAACTTTGTGAAAAGTTGTCCTTCCCACCTGTATCAATTCCACCCCACAATATTCTACCTCCCACTGATCCCCATCCCATCCCCTTGTGTCCCAATCCTATCCAACTTCTCACTTCCTCATTCCAACATCATCCCACCCTCCACCAGAACCCACAGCTTCCCCCTACCCGCTCTCCACCAGCCCTCTTAGCCCTACCTCACCTTCAGACCCCCCCATCACCCCTCACTCACACTCACCCTCATCCTCTCTTCATCAACCACTCCCCCTCAACTGCTCTCTCCCTTACCGCCTCTAACCTTACCCTCTCCTCTTCTGCTGTCACCCACACACCACCTCCCCTTTACTCACTCCACAGTCACCTTCCTCCCTCCTGTGTGCCCATCTCCCTCCATGGTCCAATCGTTCTGACTCTGGCTGCTGTTACACTTACCCGTTGGAATGGTAAGCTGTGCTGCACCAACACCAGCAGGCAAAGTCACCCAGCAGAGCAGAGGACAGGAGTGCGGGGCTGACAGAGGCCGAGGATTTCTCACAGGGCCTGGTGCTGTCCCCAGAACCACATCCTGGGATGGCAGAGTCCCAGTCTGGAGCATTTGGCTGATGACATAGATTGCTCCCCCCACTCAGTGTGGAGTCCACCTGTCAATGTGATTGGAGAGATATTGTTAGCATTAAATTTACCATTTACATTTCATTGTTGACATAATTGAAGGATGGGGGCTCTTATGGAAATTAAACTTGTGGTTCTCATGGGCAGCAGTAACCCTGTTAAAATGTAATGAGATTTTTTATGCGTCTTGTTTTGATTTTTATTAAATAGAATAAGGGAATGAGTAATTCCATGAGTCTGGACTCCGACAGAAGGTTATTGATAGCTCTATGTACAATAGGCCTCTCAATCCAACCTTTAATGGTTTAATAATGCATTATACTCCAACCTAAAATACTTTTTACTCGAGTGCTTATTGTGATTATTGAAAACACCTGGATCAACCATTTATCACAGTTCCATGCAAAAAGGTCCATCTATCATTAGTTTGTCATACATTCCTAATTCAGTTAGCCCAGAGTGCTCGGTGCCCACAGATTAATGGGCCTGGTTACACAGTGCCCACACATTAACAGCAACAGTTAATCAGTGCCCACATAGTAAGAGTATTGGTTACAAGTATACTCTATGTGGTAAGGAAGCATCACACTGTGGGAGGGGTGGGTAAGGAATTATCACACTTTGGAGAGGTAGTACTGGGGGGGTGGCACACTGTGGGATGGACAGTACTGAGGGAGTGTCACACTGTGGGATGGACGGTACTGAGGGAGTGTCACTGTGGGATGGACAGTACTGAGGGAGTGTCACACTGTGGGATGGACAGTACTGAGGGTGTGTCACACTGTGGGATGGACAGTACTGAGGGAGTGTCACACTGTGGGATGGACAATACTGAGGGAGTGTCACACTGTGGGAGGGACGGTACTGAGGGAGTGTCACACTGTGGGATGGACAGTACTGAGGGAGTGTCACACTGTGAGAGGGACGGTACTGAGGGAGTGTCACACTTCGGGATGGACGGTACTGAGGGAGTGTCACTCTGCGGGATGGACGGTACTGAGGGAGTGTCACACTGCGGGATGGACGGTACTGAGGGAGTGTCACACTGCGGGATGAATGGTAGGGACTGTCACACTGTGGGAGGGATGGTACTGAGGGAATGTCACACCGTGGGATGGACGGTACTGAGGGAGTGTCACACTGCGGGATGGACAGTACTGAGGGGGTGTCACACTGCGGGATGGACAGTACTGAGGGAGTGTCACTCTGTGGGATGGACAGTACTGAGGGAGTGTCACACTGTGGGGTAGACAGTATTAAAGGAGTGTCACACTGTGGGGTGGACAGTACTGAGGGAGTGTAACACTGTGGGATGGACACTACTGGGGGAATGTCACACTGTTGGACGGACAGTACTGAGGGAGTGTCACACAGTATAATGGACAGTGCTGAGGGAATGTCACACTGTGGGATGGACAATACTGAGGGAGTGACACACTGTGCGATGGACAGTACTGAAGGAGTGTCACACCGTGGGATGGACAGTACTGAGGGAGTGTCACACTGTTGGAGGGGCAGTACTGAGGGAGTGTCACACTGTTGGAGGGGCAGTACTGAGGGAGTGTCACACTGTGGGATGGACAGTACTGAGGGAGTGTCACAGTGTGGGAGGGACAGTACTGAGGGAGTGTCACACTGTGGGAGGGACAGTATTGAGGGAGTGTCACACTGTGGGATGGACAGTACTGAGGGAGTGTCACAGTGTGGGAGGGACAGTACTGAGGGAGTGTCACACTGTGGGAGGGACAGTATTGAGGGAGTGTCACACTGTGGGATGGACAGTACTGAGGGAGTGTCACAGTGTGGGAGGGACAGTACTGAGGGAGTGTCACACTATGGGAGGGACAGTATTGAGGGAGTGTCACACTGTGGGATGGACAGTACTGAGGGAGTGTCACACTGTGAGATGGACAGTATTGAGGGAGTGTCACACTGTGGGATGGACAGTACTGAGGGAGTGTCACACTGTGGGATGGACAGTACTGAGGGAGTGTCACAGTGTGGGAGGGACAGTATTGAGGGAGTGTCACACTGTGGGATGGACAGTATTGAGGGAGTGTCACACTGTGGGATGGACAGTACTGAGGGTGCACTGCATCACTGGTGAGACATTGCACCGTTCTGCTGTTTGGTGGGAGTAACAGAAGAGAAGTGGGGGAATAATTTCAATCAGAACCCATGAGCTGCCGCAGTGAGCAGTGGGGATGAATCAAGGGCACGAAGGCTGTTGTATTTGTCCAAGAGGGCCGTGTTGGGACATGTTAGTGTGTCTTAGAGAGCAGGGTGAGAGGTCTGTGGGGATCCCCTATACTGTGGCAACAGGTTTGTCAAGGTGGGAAGGAGATTGATCAGGGGTTTTGGTGCACACACTAGTGGTGTGAGCGGTGGCTTGTGTCCTGCTCGGGGAAAGGGGTGGTGATGAGGGGCTAGGGAATTGTGTGCTTAGGGAAGGGAGTGGTGATGAGGGGCTAGGGAATTGTGTGCTTAGGGAAGGGAGTGGTGATGAGGGGCTAGGGAATTGCGTGCTTAGGGAAAGGGGTGGTGATGAGGGGTTAGGGATTTGAGCGTTATGTCCGGGGATGGGGTCAGCACAGGAACCGGGCCTGAAGAACAGCTTCCCACCCGAGGGCAGGAAGAGAGGAAATCTGCAAACAGCTCGGGCCATAATTAGATTCCACATCAGGGCTGGAGACAAGAGTGAAAGGTCAAAGATAAAAGGAACTTGATTGGATAAAAGCCAGTTACCAGAAGACAAGATGGGACTCACTGAACAAAATGGAAAATAAAAACTGTGAAATGAGACAATGAGCTGTGCCAGGACCTGCTGGTTATGGTGGGCGAGGACTTTACACAGACAGTCAGCCATCCTGTCCACATCTGGACAACACAGGAACTGTAGGAAGGCCAGTGACACAGCTGGATGCAACGATGGGGTGGGGGGGTTGGGGACTGGTGCGAAGGGAAACATGCAGGTTTGATCAAATGGGAAGAGGTGGAGGATAGGTGAATGCGAAGAGGTGGGTTGTTGGGCAGGTCGTTGAAGAGCGGAGACATATCGTTCTTCACCTTCATGTTCTGTCGGATGTGGCATGAACATTAGGCTGTGTGTGTGGGGGTGGGGTGTCTCAGTCAGTGTCAACCAAACAACGGTGAATTCTCTGTATCAGTGAATGGCCTGGTAATGCCAACAGCTTTGTCTCTGGGGAAATATAATTCAGAGAAAGGAGCTGACAGATGTTGAAAAAAGACTTTGGTGAAGAAGATAAATGGAGGGCCTATGTTCCAATAGGATTACTGAAACAGAGATTTAAGGAGGAGGACGTGAGTCACATATAAAGCTAACGATACAAGCTGTTGGAGGTGTGAACAGTGCAACTAAAGGGTTAATCATAATACAGACTGAAATCTGAGCTTAGCCAGTATCCCATCTGTCCATTAGGGTGGAGGAAGGAAGCCCCTTTGTTTGAGGACAGCACCCTTGAGTAGGAGTAGATCCAGACTGCTGGCAAGCAATCAGCAGAACATCCTCAAAGGTGAGAGGGTGGTGATGGAGGTCCCAGAGATCCCTCAGACCCAAATGGGAAGGATCTGCACTGATGCCAGGGTGAGCTGACTGATCCACGCCACCACCAACAATGCCCATCGGCGTGCCGCACCCGGAATGTAGAAATGTCCAAATGGACTTCTGCGGAATATTGGCACTCAGTCAGAGTTCAGGACTGGCCGTGCGAGGGGGGTCACTGGGGCATAGGATGTATGGAGAGTTCAGAGAAAGGAGGGAGGGATGGGGAGGTGTAGGGGGTAGGGTTCCAGAGTTCAGGACCCAGGCAGCGACTGGTGCAAAAATCACATTCAGTGATGTTGCGTGGATCAGAGCAGCAGAGAGGAAGGGAAGAGGTAACAGAGAGAGGGAGGGTGTGGGAGGTTACAGAGAAAAGAGGGATGTCGCGGGTTAAAGACGGGGAAAGAGGGAGCAGGTTAGCGAGATGGGGAGGCTGATGAAATGTTACAGAGGGGGGAAATGGAGGGGTTAACAGAGAGAGGGAAGGATGAAGGAGATGCAGAGTAGGTGAGATGAGTACTATGAGCAAGGGTGAAGAGCAAGTTCAGAGTGGTCCACGTGAGAGCCAGTGTCAGGACTTAGGTGAGGGTCAGATTCAGGGTCACCTTCAATCTCTGGAGGACATCAGACACTGGAGTGTCCTGGGGAATGTCACTGTGCTCCACCCACACTGGTTTGGATTAGGCAGCTGTACGTGACCACCAGGTGTTGACGGAAGGGTGGGAGTGGGCCAAGTGAGACTGGGCTCCACTGGCATCCAGTCATCGCTGACCTCAGGCCGAACATCTGTCCAATGTTGGGAATCCAGCTGCAGAGGATCAGGGCTGGGAGCGTCTGTTGTTGTTCCAGGCAGGACGTACCCCTCCAGCTCCCTCCCTGAAAAGTGTTACCATACACTTTGCCCCGAGAGCCCCTTCACAGAATCTGTCCGTGCCCAAAGGTTCAATCTTGTAACATCTCCTGGGGTTGTGTTTGTGGAAGAGGTTGACGTGAATAGCAGCAGTGGGGACACAGACACAGGGGGTGGGTATGGGTGAGGGATGAGGGGCTGGATATTCCCTGTGTCCAAAACACTTTCAGATCCCACTTTCCAGAATCTGGAAGTCACCGGTAAGGCCAGCATTTCTTCCTCACCCCAGTGCCTAGGGGACAGCTGATTTCTTGAACCACTGCAGTCCAGGGTGTTTTTTGAGGGAGTCCCTGGATTTACAGATCAGGATGGGAACCTGCAGGTGGTGGTATTCCCTGCACTTGTCCTTCTAGTTGAGAGAGGTGATGCTGGAGCAGCCTGGGCGAGTAACCACAGTGCATTTTGGAGATTGTGAATACTGCAACCACCGTGGTGGTGGAAGAGGTGCCGATCAAGTGGACTGTTTTGTCCCGCAGGGTTTTGAGAGAGTTGGAGCCACACTCACCCAGGCAAGTGAAGAGGGTTCCATCATGGTTAGGGTGTCAGAGGTGAGTTGCTCACCACAGGATCTCCAGCCTCTGACCTGCTGCTCGATTTCTGTAGCTGGTCAAGCTGAGTTTCTGATCAGTGGGGACCCTCAGTATATTAATGCAGGGGGAAGGGGGGGGGTGAATTTCAGTGGTGGTGCCATCCAATGTCAAGGGTAGGTGGGAAGATTCTCTATTGCTGGAAGTATTAATTACCTGGCATTTTTGTGGTGCTAATGTCACTTGTCACTTCCCAGCCCATGTCTGAATGTGGTCTCAGTCATGCTATGTGCAGGCATGGGCTGCTTCTCTTGTTGAGGAACTGAACACTGTGGGATCATAGGTGAATTAACCCTGTCTGACATAGTGGGAGGATAAAGATGATTGGGCCCAGGATGTAGCCCTAAGGGACACCTGTAGTGATGTCCTGGGGCTGGGGTGATTCTTTTGTGCAAGGTTTGACTGCGTCCACTGGAGTGATTTCCCACTGACGCCCAATGAATTCACATTTACCGAGGCTCTGTGATGCTACACAAAGACAAATGCTGCCTTGATGTTAAGATCAGGCAACTCACCTCACATCTGGAGTTCAGCTCTTGGTCAAGGTCAGGCTAAACCGTGTTGAGGCTGAGCCCTGTGGCCCTGCAGATATCCAAATCAAAACTACCGATGTTAGAAATCTAAAATAAAAACAGACAATATTGGAAACACTCAGGCAACTCCACTGAAGTGCCTTCAATCTGTAACATTAACTGTTTCTCTCTCCACAGATGCTGCTTGACTTGATGAGTGTTTCCAGCATTTTCTGGTATGCAGACCAGGCATTGGTGAGTAGGTTACTGGTGGGTCAGTTACTGTAAGTGCTGCTTATACTATCTCTCTCTGTGCTGATGTTTGAGTGGACTAGTTTAGGCGGTGATCAAGACTGACCTGGATAATTTTCTGCATCCTTGCCTGGGTGCCAGTGTTGTAAATGTACTGGAACAGCTTGGTCAGAGGTGCAGCTAGCTCTGGAGCACAGGTTCCCAGTAGTACAGCTGGGATGCTGTCAGGTCCCGTAGACTTTTCTGTATCGAGTGTACTAAGCTGTTTCTCTAAAGGAATTGCCAAGGGCTCTGTTTCTGTGAAACTTGGTACTCAGGAGGTTGCTGAGACTAACCATTCACAGAACCTGGGCTGGGGTTGTAAAATGTCCACACCATGTGGCAGCCATTTCTGCAGCCCCTATGCCACATGCCCCGCTTGTCTACACTCACTGCCTTGATACGAAGAGTGCTGTAGACTAAGGGCTTCCTCTCATTGTAAATAAATTGCTCTATTTGCAGGTTAATTTAATCAGCCATTCAATAGTCCCACTATCTGCTGGGATCGGGCGGTGCAGAATGAGGAACATGAGGTAGGTATGATGGGGAACGTGAGGCAGGTGTGATGGGGATCATGAGGCAGGTGTGATGGGAACATGAGGCAGGTGTGATGGGAACATGAGGCAGGTGTGATGGGGATCATGAGGCAGGTGTGATGGGGAACATGAGGCAGGTGTGATGGGGATCATGAGGCAGGTGTGATGGGGAACGTGAGGCAGGTGTGATGGGGAACGTGAGGCAGGTGTGATGGGAATCATGAGGCAGGTGTGATGGGGAACATGAGGCAGGTGTGATGGGGAACGTGGGGCAGGTGTGATGGGGAACGTGGGGCAGGTGTGATGGGAACATGAGGCAGGTGTGATGGGGATCATGAGGCAGGTGTGACGGGGAACGTGAGGCAGGTGTGATGGGGATCATGAGGCAGGTGTGATGGGGAACATGAGGCAGGTGTGATGGGGAACATGAGGCAGGTGTGATGAGGAACATGAGGCAGGTGTGATGGGGAACATGAGGCAGGTGTGATGGGGAACATGAGGTAGGTACGATGGGGAACATGAGGTAGGTATGATGGGGAACATGAGGTAGGTATGATGGGGAACATGAGGCAGGTGTGATGGGAACATGAGGCAGGTGTGATGAGGAACATGAGGCAGGTGTGATGGGGAACATGAGGCAGGTGTGATGGGAACATGAGGCAGGTGTGATGAGGAACGTGGGGCAGTTGTGATGAGGAACGTGAGGCAGGTGTGATGGGGAACATGAGGCAGGTGTGATGGGGAACATGAGGTAGGTGTGATGGGGAACATGAGGCAGGTGTGATGAGGAACATGAGGCAGGTGTGATGGGGATCATGAGGCGGGTGTGATGGGAACATGAGGCAGGTGTGATGGGGATCATGAGGCAGGTGTGATGGGGAACATGAGGCAGGTGTGATGGGAACATGAGGCAGGTGTGATGGGAACATGAGGTAGGTATGATGGGGAACATGAGGCAGGTGTGATGGGGAACATGAGGCAGGTGTGTTGGGGAACATGAGGCAGGTGTGATGGGAACCTGAGGCAGGTGTGATGAGGAACGTGAGGCAGGTATGATGGGGAACGTGAGGCAGATGTGATGGGGAACGTGAGGCGGGTGTGATGGGGAACATGAGGCGGGTGTGATGAGGAACGTGAGGCAGGTGTGATGGGGAACGTGAGGCAGGTGTGATGGGGAACGTGAGGCAGGTGTGATGGGGAACGTGAGGCAGGTGTGATAAAGAACATGAGGCAGGTGTGATGGAGAACATGAGGTAGGTATGATGGGGAACATGAGGCAGATGTGATGAGGAACATGAGGCGGGTGTGATGAGGAACATGAGGCAGGTGTGATGGGGAACATGAGGCAGGTGTGATGAGGAACATGAGGCAGGTGTGATGAGGAACATGAGGCAGGTGTGATGGGGAACGATGCAGGTGTGATGAGGAACATGAGGCAGGTGTGATGGGGATCATGAGGCAGGTGTGATGGGAACATGAGGCAGGTGTGATGGGGATCATGAGGCAGGTGTGATGGGGAACATGAGGCAGGTGTGATGGGGATCATGAGGCAGGTGTGATGGGGAACGTGAGGCAGGTGTGATGGGGAACGTGAGGCAGGTGTGATGGGGAACGTGAGGCAGGTGTGATGGGAATCATGAGGCAGGTGTGATGGGGAACATGAGGCAGGTGTGATGGGGAACGTGGGGCAGGTGTGATGGGGAACGTGGGGCAGGTGTGATGGGAACATGAGGCAGGTGTGATGGGGATCATGAGGCAGGTGTGACGGGGAACGTGAGGCAGGTGTGATGGGGATCATGAGGCAGGTGTGATGAGGAACATGAGGCAGGTGTGATGGGGAACATGAGGCAGGTGTGATGGGGAACATGAGGCAGGTGTGATGAGGAACATGAGGCAGGTGTGATGGGGAACATGAGGCAGGTGTGATGGGGAACATGAGGTAGGTACGATGGGGAACATGAGGTAGGTATGATGGGGAACATGAGGTAGGTATGATGGGGAACATGAGGCAGGTGTGATGGGAACATGAGGCAGGTGTGATGGGGAACATGAGGCAGGTGTGATGGGGAACATGAGGCAGGTGTGATGGGAACATGAGGCAGGTGTGATGAGGAACGTGGGGCAGTTGTGATGAGGAACGTGAGGCAGGTGTGATGGGGAACATGAGGCAGGTGTGATGGGGAACATGAGGCAGGTGTGATGGGAACATGAGGCAGGTGTGATGGGAACATGAGGTAGGTATGATGGGGAACATGAGGCAGGTGTGATGGGGAACATGAGGCAGGTGTGATGGGGAACATGAGGCAGGTGTGATGGGAACCTGAGGCAGGTGTGATGAGGAACGTGAGGCAGGTATGATGGGGAACGTGAGGCAGGTGTGATGGGGAACGTGAGGCGGGTGTGATGGGGAACATGAGGCGGGTGTGATGAGGAACGTGAGGCAGGTGTGATGAGGAACGTGAGGCAGGTGTGATGGGGAACGTGAGGCAGGTGTGATGGGGAACGTGAGGCAGGTGTGATAAAGAACATGAGGCAGGTGTGATGGAGAACATGAGGTAGGTATGATGGGGAACATGAGGCAGATGTGATGAGGAACATGAGGCGGGTGTGATGAGGAACATGAGGCAGGTGTGATGGGGAACATGAGGCAGGTGTGATGAGGAACATGAGGCAGGTGTGATGGGGAACATGATGCAGGTGTGATGAGGAACATGAGGCAGGTGTGATGGGAACATGAGGCAGGTGTGATGGGGAACATGAGGCAGGTGTGATGGGAACATGAGGCAGGTGTGATGGGAACATGAGGCAGGTGTGATGGGAACATGAGGCAGGTGTGATGAGGAACATGAGGCAGGTGTGATGGGAACATGAGGCAGGTGTGATGGGAACATGAGGCAGGTGTGATGAGGAACATGAGGCGGGTGTGATGAGGAACATGATGCAGGTGTGATGGGAACATGAGGCGGGTGTGATGGGGAACATGAGGCAGGTGTGATGAGGAACATGAGGCGGGTGTGATGAGGAACATGATGCAGGTATGATGGGGAACATGAGGCAGGTGTGATGGGGAACATGAGGCAGGTGTGATGGGGAACATGAGGCAGGTGTGATGGGGAACATGAGGCAGGTGTGATGGGAACATGAGGCAGGTGCGATGAGGAACTGGAGTGTCCTCAACTAGTCAGTGAAGGGTCAGTTTCACTGCAGGACAAGAGTGAGGTGACCATGTAGTGTTGATCATTAGGGACCACTGTTCTACTCCTGCGGGTATATGGGTCTGTCTGTATGTGATTAATGTCTGAGGACAGGGAAGTTTATGGCACTGGGCTCCACTGCATGTTCACAGATGCTCATGCACAGTACACACGTTCAGACACATTCACACATGCCCGCAGACACACTCATGTGATCACACACATTCACGCCCCCCACACACACTCACACACATTCACATACACTCACACACACGCACATACACTCACACACACTCACATACATGAATATACACGCACACAAGTCCACAGACACTCACACAAACGTGCACACACATTCACACATCCCAGCACTCACACATATTCACATACACTCATTCACACTCACGCACTCATACACACATTCACACATGCCCATACACCCACACACACATGCACACACATTCACACATGTGCACACAGACCATTGCATACATATGTGCACGTACAGACATGCACAGACTTTCACACATACACAGCACTGTGATGATCCAGGAGTCCTGGTCAATCCCCCAGGCATCCCTACTCATGTGGGCATTTGCCCCATTGTTGTGTGTGATCTTGCAGTGCTCAGTCAAGCCCTTTCAGAAGCGTCAAGGATGTGAAGGATGCTGTTTGAGTGTCTGGGCACAGGTTGCCGGCCGAAATTTCCCATGGATGGTTTACACCGCTTCCAGTGTATGGGGCAGGATGGTTCCACAATTATGTTGTAGCTGAATCTGGAGGCATTAACCCTGACCCTGAGGTGGAGGAGTTCTGGTTGCAGTGGGTGGGCACGGGGTGCAGTGTGAGTGTGGTAGGACAAGACGTTCTGGCCAGAGGATATGGCACTCTGGTAACGGTGCAGGGTAACTCAGGGTTAAATCAGCCAGCATGGTGGGGAGTTAAGGGAAATTGTCAGTCCTAACAAGCCCATGGAGGTGACTGTCTTTACTGCCTCCTGGGCAAGACACTCCACACCAGCCCTCATTCCCCTGATCCAGAGCTCCCCACACATTCAGTTCATTGTCTCCAAGGTGATCAGTGGTGAGAGGAGGAAAAGAAGAACATCGATATCAATCAAATATTTATCACAGAACAAAACAGTGAGAATGGCAGGAATTTCCCAGGGTCAACATTCAGGATCGCTGGATCATGGAAAAGACCATCTGGGAAAGATCCTCCTGCTGGAACTGACAGACTGAACTGGAGAGCCCTGATCATTATTTACTTCTTAGTGAAACTGTTCCCGGTCATCCTGCGAATATATGTCTCATTTCCATACCTGTCACTTGATGGTTTGTAATCCCTACAGCACTTTGCTTCACAAGTGCTCAAAAATTAAATCTAGTCTCCCTTCGGGACCTCTAACATCGAAAGGCTGAAACCCATTCTTCCTAAACCACAAGATGACTGACAGCCAGTGGCCTGTGTCTCCCCCCTACACCACCCCCCCGCAACACAACCACCACCAGCCACATCCCTCCCTCAGCCTGCATCTGCCTTTAGGATCTCCCTGGGTAACAAGTCCAATCCTGGGGAGGGGGGGCATGGGAGGAGACAAGCATGGAAAAATAGCCAGTAAGAGCCCAGCACTATCCCCAGACCAATTAATATCGCCGGTGGTCATTGGTCCTGCTACCATTTCTTTAAAAATGGATTTCAGCACCTTCCCTGCCACCGATGGGCCTTTCGTCCTCGTTGGTCACATTATAAATAATGGGCTTCAATCACATTATAAATAATGGGCTTCAATCACAGCCTTCCGATCGGTGGGAGATGTTTTACAATCTGTGGAATTCGAAAAGATGACAACTCGCATCCATCCTCTTCAACATCACCTCCTTCAGAAGATGCAGGTCATTGGTCCTGAGATCATCATCTTCCAGATTCATCCATTTCCTCAGTACTGGTTTCCGCGGATCCTAATTCTCCTGTCACTCTTTGTCACTACCCACCGTTTCTGGGATGTTTTCTGCATCCAAAAGATTTTATTTAATTCCTCCGCTCTTTCTTTACTTCCGGATATATTTTTCTCATATCTCCGTGTGTTAGGGACCCACATTCATTTTTGCTACTTTTCACTATTATAACCCCACAAAGGCTCTCAGTTTGTCTTCTTGATTGTCACTCAGACTGGCTTGAATTCCACTTCTCAATTCATGAAGTCCCAGTGTGGATCCCATTCCAGGAGAACTAACTCACGCCACTTAGTCCATCTAATTTGCTTGGGCTTTCCTGCAGTAAAGTACCACCAGTGTCAAACACAAGTCCCTATACATCGCATCCCTGAACTGGTGAAATAACCAGGGCTGGACTTCACTGGACTGGGAAGACTTCACTGGATGCTACAGCAATAACTGGGTTGGATTAATATGAGCGGATTACCGGCAATGACTGAACTACAGTGGTTCTGATGAAAGGTCATTGACAAGAAACATTAGTCTGATTCTCTCTGCAGAGATGTTACCTCACTGACTGAGTGTTTACAGAATAGTTAGTCCTGTGCTGCAGTCAAATGGATAGGATGGCTGGAGTGGATAAGCAGAACTGGGTTGCTCAGAACTGGGGGTGGCTTAAGCACTGGGGCAAATTAAGGACTGCGGTGGCTTAAGGACTTTGATGGGTTAAGGACTGGACAGGTTCAGGACTGGAGCAGGCTAAGGACTATGGCGGGTTCAGGACCAGGACGGGTTAAGGATTGTGGTGGGTTCAGGACTCGGATGGGTTAAGGACTAGGGTGGGTTGAGGACTAGGGTGGGTTAAGGACTGGGGTGGGTTAGGGTCTATGGTGGGTTAAGGACTGGGGCGGGTTAAGGACTGCAGTGGGTTAAGGACTATGGTGGGTTAAAGACTGGGGCGGGTTAAGGACTGTGGTGGGTTAGGGTCTATGGTGGGTTAAGGACTCTGGTGGGTTAATGACTGTGACAGGTTAAGGACTATGGTGGGTTAATGATTGGGACAGGTTAAGGACTATGGTGGGTTCAGGACTGTGATGGGTTGAGGACTATGGTGGGTGAGGGTCTAGAGCAGATTAGGGACAAGGGTTGCCTGTTGATCAGGTTGGAGTAAGCCCTGGAGTGGAATAGAATTACAGTATGCAGACAGGAATAGCTGCCATCAGCTGCAGGAACTGACCCAAGACATTTTCCTGCATGCTGACAGTGTCCTGGAGAGGTGAGTAACTCTCAGTCAGACTGACGCCTTGCCAGCTAATTCTGTCAGCAGCTCTGTGAGAGAGCAGTCTTTGCATTTCTTTCTTTGTCCCTTCACCAGACAGGGAATCCCCAGGATCAGACACACAATATCCCAGCATTATCCCAGCCACCCAGGTTGTTGGGCAAGGTCTGTCAGACAACTGTGATCACAGCCTCCACACAGCACTGCACTGTCCATGGTCTTGTGAGTTCCCCTCGCTGACAGTACTCAGGGAGCCTCACACTCTGGCCGTGGTGGTACCGAGAGAGGATTGTACTCTGTGAGGGTGGTACTGAGAGTATGCCATACTATGGAAAGGGCCACACAAGATGTCACTCCTTTGGCACTGCCCCATCCACAGTGAGACCCTCCTTCACTACTGCCCTTCCTCCAGTGTGATAGTTCCTCAGTATTGCCCCTCCCAGAGTGTGACATTCCCTCAGTACTGTCCATCCCAGTGTGACACTCCCTCAGTACTGTCCATCCCACAGTGTGACACTCCCTCAGTACTGCCCCTCCAACAGTGTGACACTCCCTCAGTACTGTCCATCCCACAGTGTGACACTCCCTCAGTACTGTCCATCACACAGTGTGACACTCTCTCAGTACTGTCCATCCCGCAGAGTGACACTCCCTGTACTGTCCATCCCACAGTGTGACACTCCCTAAGTACTGTCCATCCCACAGTGTGACACTCCCTCAGTACTGCCCCTCCAACAGTGTGACACTCCCTCAGTACTGTCCATCTCACAGTTTGACACTCCCTCAGTACTGTCCGTCACACAGCGTGACACTCCCTCAGTACTGTCCATCCCACAGTGTGACACTCCCTCAGTACTGGCATTCCCATGGTGTGAAATTCCCTCGGTAATGTCCATCCCACAGTGTGACACTCCCTCAGTACTGTCCATCCCGCAGTGTGACACTCCCTCAGTACTGTCCATCCCACAGTGTGACGCTCCCTCGGTACTGTCCCTCCCACAGTGTGATGCTCCCCCGGTACTAACCATCCCACGGTGTGAAGTTCCCTCGGTACTGTCCATCCCACAGTGTGACACTCCCTCAGTACTGTCCATCCCACAGTGTGACGCTCCCTCGGTACTGTCCCTCCCACAGTATGATGCTCCCTCGGTACTAACCATCTAAACGGTGTGACGCTCCCTTGGTACTGTCCATCCCACAGTGTGACACTCCCTCAGTACTGCCCCTCCCAGAGTGTGACACTCCCACAGTACCGTCGATCCCACAGAGTGACACTCCCACAATACCGTCAAACCCACAGTGTGACACTCCCTCAGTACTGTCCATCCCACAGTATGACACTCTCTCAGTACTGTCCACCCCATGGTGTGACACTCCCTCAGTACTGTCCACCCC
This sequence comes from Mobula hypostoma, assembly GCF_963921235.1. Classification (NCBI taxonomy): domain Eukaryota; kingdom Metazoa; phylum Chordata; class Chondrichthyes; order Myliobatiformes; family Myliobatidae; genus Mobula; species Mobula hypostoma. Next base: position 139,919,834 of record NC_086097.1, read on the forward strand.
ATGGTGTGACACTCCCTCAGTACTGTCCACCCCACGGTGTGACACTCCCTCAGTACTGTCCATCTCGCAGTGTTACATTCCCTCGGTGATGTCCATCCCACAGTGTGACACCCCCTCAGTACTGTCCATCCCACAGTGTGACACTCCCTCAGTACTGTCCACCCCACGGTGTGACACTCCTTCAGTACTGTCCATCTCGCAGTCTGACATTCCCTCAGTACTGTTCATCACACAGTGTGACACTCCCTCAGTACTGTCCATCTCACAGTGTGACACTCGCTCAGTGATGTCCATCCCACAGTGTGACACCCCCTCAGTACTGTCCATCCCACAGTGTGACAATCCCTCAGAACTGTCCATCTCGCAGTGTGACACTCCCTCAGTACTGTCCATCCCACAGTGTGACACTCCCTCAGTACTGTCCATCCCACAGTGTGACACTGCATCAGTACTGTCCATCCCACTGTGTGACACTCCCTCAGTACTGTCCCTGCAACGGTAGTGAGGAAACATCACACTGAGAGGGGTGGTAGTGAGGGTGTTTCGCATAGTGTGAGAGGTGAAACTGAGGGAGTGTCACACTGTGGGGAGACCATAGTAAGAGTGTATCACACTTTGGGAGGGAGCACTGCATTGTAAGAGTCGTAATACTGAGAGAGTGTCACATTGTTGGTGTGGAAGTACCAAAGGAGGTAATGTCTGGTGTGGTCCATTTCTGCCCCTTAGTCTTATTTGGGATTGATCATTATCTTCAGCTGATATTCAGAGAGCAGCTTGTGGGATCTTGCCATGCATGCAACGGCCATAATGCTTTTTTGGGAGGGTGGAATCACGCACCCTGTTTCACTGGCCCCCTTCATTCCAACCTGGCCCCAACATCCTACAGTGACTCCCCCTCTCCGTTCCAAGGGTCCCTGCCACAAGGTACCTTCACCCAGTGATGTTCACACCAGCCACCCGGTTGGATGTCCCAACGGAGAGCCTGATGTTCAGCTGATGCTGAGGGTGGGCCCCTCCACCTCCCACCAGCGTGGGTCAATGTGCCCCCTTGCTCCGGTCTGATTTCAATGTGGGGTGCTCTGCTCCATCACCAGACCATACATGTTAACACTCAGTCTGAGAAGCAGCTCCCTTGCAGTGTGACACCCTCTTCAGTGATAGCCCGGCCTCTGAAAGCCGTGGGAGTGCAGCCATTCTTGAACTCAATGAGAGAAGTTGGAAACACAGGAGACTGACAATGGAATCTGTAACAACGCACAGAACGCCCGAGGAGCTCGCTGGAGGAAATGCGCAGTCTGGACTGAATGAGTAGAGGGGAGATAAAGAGTATAAAAAAGATGATCGGTCGGGGAGGGGCTAGAGCTGGCAGGCAGCTCACATAAGATGCTGGGGGAAATCGACAGGTCAGGTAGCAACTATGGAGGGGAATAAACAGTTGACGTTTCAGGCTGAGACCCTTTATCAGGACTGGAAAGGAAGAGGGCAGAAGTCAGAAGGTGGTGCGAGAGGGGAAGGAGGACAATTGCTCTGTCTTGCATTTTCCATCTTAATTTCAGATTCATAAGAACAATGCACTGTAAAAGAACAATGAAACATCTTTAATGGTGGAGAGATTTGGCTTCAGTCTGGGTTGGCTCCATTGAGGGAGAAGAGGAGGGAGGACCAGAAGTCTGGAGTGGAATGGAGCAGACAGGAAGACCTTGTGACAGATGGCCAGCTATTAACACAGATTGCCTGATTTCAGAAAGTTCGGTGAGGAAGTAAAAGAGGGGATAAAAGAGTAAGCGAGTGTGTGTGTGAGTGTGAGAGAGAGAGAGAGAGAGAGAGAGAGAGAGAGAGAGAGAGAGAGAGAGAGAAAAGATCAGCAACAAGCATAAAGTGGATTCAAAATTATCTCCCCTCCTCTCCAACAACCACCTCATACTGTCTTCCCCAAGAACGGACTGTGTACTCTCCCCCTCTCTGCTGCATGAATGTTCGCCCCTCCCTCCCTTCCTCCATCATCGCAGCCCTCAACTTTAAAACGGGAGCAGGTAGTTCTAGCTCTTGAGTCTTGACAGAAGGCAGGAGGAGCTGGCAGTAGCACCGAGTGCCCTTGCCTGCCACCTAGTGAGGAGACCTCAGCACTAGGAATAAATGCTCGAAAGCCATCTGTCAGGCTGGAGTGTGGGTAGGAGAGTTAGACCAAAAGAAGAACATTTTCAAAGGGCTGGCACATATGGACTCCTTTTGCAGTGTTCTTGTCTAATGAGTAACTATCTCAAGTTAAAACAATGGCTGCTAAAATAGCAGCCAACAATCAGAGGTCAGTCATTGATAAGTTCAGTTGGGAATTTGGGAAGTTGGAGGAGTGAGTATCTAGCAATGATTACTTGGGGTTGGTTATGAGTAGATTCTGGTAAGTGATTTTCTAGTTTTGGATTGCTTGGTATAGACAGATTCCTAGATGCGGATTACTGACATCCAACTCTCAGAACAGACCTTCTACTCCCAGCCCCACTAAGTACAGACATCAGGCAGAGGAAAACATCAGAGGTCTCCTTGGGAAGGGGAATGTTCACACATTCCTGTAGGAATCTCCAGAGCAGTGACCCAAGCCCAGAGTAATGTATAGTAACCCTTCCCATCAGGTCCCTTCTGCCCTCCACATTAGACCAAGTGCGGAGCTAGAGTGGTACAAGTCCTTCATGCTTCCAATTGTCATAGAAAGAGGCCATTCAACCCATCAAGTTGATGCCAGCTCACACAGCAATCTCTTCTCCACTAATTTTCCCTGTAACTTATTCTCCCCATATTCCCATGCTCCCACCCTTTCCTTCCCCGCATTCCTGCTTCCACAACTCACCAACACAATGTGGCCAGATACGGTGTCTAATTAACCCACCGATCTTTGGGGTGCAGGAGGAAATTGGAGACCCCTGGAAGACCATGCGATCACAGGAAGAACGTGCGAACTCCACACTGACGGCACATGATCTTGGAATGAACCCAGGTCACTGGAGCTGTGAAGTGCTAGTTCTCCAGCTGTCTGCACTGTGATAGACATTGAAAGAGAAGATATGAAAAGAGGGGTTGCTGGGGCTTACTTAAGCGGTGGGGTAAGTGATTGGGATGCTAGGGTGTGGGATCAGAGACTTAAATCTGGAGTTTGTGGGTTTAAGGCCTGAATTATAACTGGGAGAGAGGTACACTCTGAATATTAGAGTTCCAGGGGCTGGGATTGGGCGGGATGTCTGATGTCAGGGACCAGCGTATGGGGCACTGGGGTAAGAGATCAGATCTGGGATGAGATCTAAGGGTCAGCGGGTCAGAGCCAGAGAATAGGTCACAACTTGGAGCTGGGGGGGGGGGGGTGTCATAAGTAGAAGACTAGGGGTCAGGGGTCAGAGCTGGAGGAGGGATGGAGGATCAGAACCAGGTGCCTGGGGGTCAGGGGACAGAGGTCAGAGCTAGTGGGACTGATGGTCAGGGCCTTGAATCTGGGAGCCATGAGTCAAGGAGATGGGTCAGGAGTTGAAGCTTTGAGCTTAGGGTAAGTGGTCAGAGTTACCAGTCTGAAGGTCACAGGGTTCAAGATCTCAGATACTAAACCCAAGCCAGTGAGGAATATTCTGGTACACCCTGAGGGTCAGAGATGAGGGGGACAGTATTCACTGACAATGAAATTAGGAAATGTTGTTGATAGTGAAGGTTATCTTAGATGTCAGGGGGATCTTGAGCAGCTAGAGAAGTGGGCAAAGGAGGAGTAAATGGATTTCAATACACATAATTGTGAGGTGATGCATTTTGGAAAGTGCGTCCAGCATAGGTCTGAAACTGTGAATGGTAGGGAACGAGGGAATGTAGTGGAACAGATGGATCTAGGAATACAAGAATATATAGTTGGTTGAAAGCAGCATCACAGGTAGACAGGGTGGTGAAAAAGGTGTCAAACATTCTGATCTTCATCAGTCTAGGCATTGAGCATAGTAACTAGGACATATGTTGCAGTTGTACAAGTCATTGGTAAGGCTACATTTGGAGAACACTTCTGTTGGGGTCATCTACTGTATCTGGTGCTCCTGATATGGCCTCTTCTATATTGGTGACACCTAATGTAGATTGAGGTCTGCTTTGCCGAGCACCTTCAATCCGTCCTCAAAAAGCAGGATTTCCTGGTGCCCAACCATTTTAATTCCAAGCTTTATTCCCATTTTGACATGTTGCTTCTTTACGGCCATGATGAGGCCACTGACACACTGACACACCTCATATTCCATCTGGGTGGCCTCCAACCTGATATCATAAACATCGATTTCTCTAACTTCAGGTAATTTTCACCGTCCCCCTTCCCTCCCCATTCTGGCTCCACTCTCACCTCTCCCCTTCTCATCTGCCTATGACCTCCCTCTAGTGCCCTTCCTCTTGCCCTTTTTTCCATTGTCACGGTGGTCGCTGGCAGGACTGGAGCCGGGTGCGGAGGAACAGTGGAGGATACAAGAAGTTATACACAGGAGTACAAACAGAGCATGACCGAGCAAATTACTCTCCACAAGCACAGTATTAAACGAGAGTCACAGGATGCGTGAAACCTGCGCCAGTCGCAATTAACCTGACCAGATTAAACAGAAAGCACAAGAGCTTAATAATTCATGTTAAAACAACAATTAGTAAACACAAGTCCTTGAGAAACCCAATGGTCCATGGCATGAAAGCTGTAGAGGCCTACAGGGCTCATGACAAACAAGAGAAAATCTGCAGATACTGGAAATCCAAGCAACATACACAAAATGCTGGAGGAACTCAGCAGGCCAGGCAGCATTTATGGAAAAGAGTAAGGTCTTGGCCCAAATCTTTTCCATAGATGCTGCCTGGCCTGCTGAGTTCCTCCAGTATTTTGTGGGTTCATGACATCCATGGTCCACTCTCCTCTCCTATTAGATTATTTCTTCTCCAGCCCTTTATCTTTTCTACTTATCACCTCCTATGTCTTTCCTCCTCCTGCACCCACCTGGCTTCACCTATCACCTTCTAGCTTGTACTCCTCCCCCTCCCCCTCCCCCTCTTCTTATTCTGGCGTCTTCCCCCCTCCTTTTCAGTTCTGATGAAGGGTCTCAGCCTGAAATGTTGACTGTTTATTCACTTCCATTGATGTTGCCTGACCTGATGACTACCTGCAGCATATTGTGCGTGTGTTGTTTGCAGTACTGTGTATGGTTTTTGTTACCTTTTTATAGTGGTTAGAGTGGAAGGAGAGCAGAAAGGATTTACAGGGATGTTGCCAGGAGTAGAAGACCTGAGGTGCAGGGAGAGGTTGGCCAGGCTGGGTCGTTATTCCTTGGAATGTTGAAGAATGACCCTTAAAACGATGAGAAGCATAGATAAGATGGATGGTAACACACACAACACGCCGGAGGAACTCAGCAGGTTGAACAGAATCTCAAAACATTGACTGTTCGTTTCCACGGAGGCTGCCCGACCTGCTGAGTTCCTCCAGTGTGTTGTGCGTTTTGCTTTGACCCCAGCATCTACAGAATATTTTGTGTTTACGATAAGATGGATGGTAACAGTTTTTTCCCCAGGACAGGGAAGTCCAAAGCTCAGGTTTTAAACTGAGAGGGAAAATATTTAAAAGGGACCTAAGGCGGCAACTTCTTCACCCAAAGGGTGGTGAGTATATTGAACACGTTGCCAGAGGAAATTGCTGAAGCAGGTACAGTAGTATGATTTAAGAAATACTTGGATAAGTATGGAGGAGTGGGGAGGGGAGGGCAATTGGCTCAATACAGGAGACTGGGACTAGCTGAGTAGACTGTGGGTGGTATGGAGTGGTTGGTTTGAAGGGCAAGGATCTGTGCTGTATTGCTTTATAACTTACTGGTTGTGACTTGACTAGATTCAGTTACTCAGGGTGATTTACAAGGACTGTATTGCTTAGGGTGGGCTGTTAGAGGTCAGTTGCTAGGATTTGGTTACTACGGGTGTTGCTTGAGGTGAGTTGGTTGCTAGGGGGTTTGTTACAGGGGGATGGGGTGAATTTCTGGGTTTTGGTTGCTTGTGTATGTTGTCCAGGGCTGGCTTTGGCAGAGTCTGAGTTGCCAGGGGTTTGTAGCTGGACTGCGCTGCACGCTCTGAACGTTGGGCGTGCGTGCTGGGAGCCTGGAGTACTTGCTGTGACCGCCGGTGTCACCTCTTGTCTGCATTGTGCCCTCCTCTCCTAGCGATGTTGCCTTGGTGACTGTGGCGGTTTCGAACTCAAGGAGAGGAGTGCAGGGCTGGTGCCGCCGCTACGCTCGCCCGAGGCTCCGGCGCAGGCCTCGGCCTGGCCTGCAGGCAACGCTGGGATGGCGATGAAGATCCGCAGCGGCGGCAGGAGCAGCCGGGGCCTGGCTGAGGAGCGGCAGCGCTGTCCGCCCGCCAAAACCAGGGTCTCGCAGAAGGGCACTAGCCCGCGCCGGGACAGGCGGAAGGACTGCGCTGCCCCCGAGGCCAAGGCTGGCGGCTTGGGATTCTCCGGCAAATGGGTGTCCGGCATTGGGGAGCAGCTCGGCCTCCATGATGGAGCGATCAGCAGCCTAGGGACCACCATCCTACTCGGTGAGGGGTGGGGGCGAGAGGCAGCCTGAGCAGGGGAGGATGAACGGGGTGGAAGGGATTGTAGTGTAGAGAGTGGTGGGTTGATGCAGGTGAAATAGGAGGGGATGGGGATCCGGGTGTGGGAGGGAATGGAAGATTGTCTGAGAAAGGAGGGGTGGGATAGAGAAAAGGGGAAGGGAGGAGTTTGAAAGGGGAGATGAAGAAAGTACGGAGGGAGGTGGTGGGGGTCGAGAGGGACTGAAGAAGAAGCTTCAGGCTGGGAAAGAGGAGGAGGAAAGGGAAGTTAGTGAGATAGTGAGGAGGACTAGGTGGGTGGGAGGAAAAGAGGCAAAAGAAGCTGTGTTAGTTGGAGGGAATGCAGTTATTTGAGGTGGAGTAGAAATGTAACGGAGTGAGCCGAGCAGGGTAGGAGGGGAAGGAGCGTGGTGGTGGTGGTGGTGGTGGTGGTGGTGGTGGTGGTGGTGGTGGGGGGGAGGGGGTAAATGCAGTTGCAGAGAGTGGTGGCAGGAGAGACAGCGGGGGGGGGGGTGGCGGGGGGGCAGATAGGTAACAAAGGAGATTTATCACTCATTTTCATTCTGGTCTGTACAATCAGCTTTTATTGGGAAACAAAGCTGGTGGTAAAATTTCGGATAACTAAGAAAACAAGTTCATATCCTTATTGATCATTTGCCTCCCTCTCTCATAGCTACCATTGTGGGAATTTTGCATTGGTGAGTATATTCTGATTTGCTTAAGGTTATCAAAGCTGCTGTTTGAGTGCAGAATCCAGTGAAATTTTAGTTTCGCCAAAATGCATTAATGTCAAACTGACTGTATAGCTATCCTTGTGAAAGAAAATCAAATGTTTTTTCATCATTATATACCAATGTTCAGTCTCCTTTAATAAGCTGGGTAAGTGTCAAATTCTGCCACAAACAGTGCCTGGGTAGTTTGGTACGATTGCGTAGACACTCAGTGGTCATTTTTTTAGGTACAGCAGTGGAACTCAGTGTGGTCTTCTGTTGCTGTGTTTCATCCACTTCAAGGTTTTTCGTGTGGTGCATTCAGAGATGATCTTCTGCACACCACTCTTGTAACAGGTAGTTATTTGAGTTACTGTCTCCTTCCGTCTGTTTGAACCAGTTTGGCCATTCTCCTTTGACCACTCTTATTAACTGCCACTCACTGGATGTTTTTTTTTTGCTTTTCGCACCTTTCTCTGTAAACTCTGGAGAGTATTGTTAAAGTCCCAAGATATCATAAGTTTGTGAGATACTCAAACCACCCTGTCTGGCACCAACAATCATTCCATGATCAGAATCACTTATATCACATTTCCTCTCCATTCTGATGTTTGGTCTGAACCGCATGGACATGTTTACTTTTTTTTATGTAATGAGTTGCTGCCTCGTTGGCTGATTAGATATTTGCATTAACAAGCAGGTGTACCTAATAGTGTGGCCACTGAGTGTATACAGGCAAGTGAATTGGAGATAAGAGGATGCAGAATATGATAAAAGGATGGTTTTATTACTTGGATAACCTATCAGGCGAAAAAGATCTTTGGATTCAACATCAAATTTATTTTTCTGGGAGAAACTGGGGAAACTTGAACTAGAGAGCTGAACAAATCTTAAGATTTTCCCATCTTTCTCAATAATTTGCTGCAGTTTGTTATCAAATGAATTAGTGGCTGTGTTTTTTTAAGGAGATGCAGGTTTTTTTTTAAAGTAGGAGCATTTATTTCCTCTGCATTTTGCTGAAATATGTTCGGTCATATAGTTTGAGTGTGATTGATTCCAGCAGGATACTGAGGGATATTTTAGTATTTATTTTGTACAAAGTTTGGTCAGATAAGAGAGCTAACAAATAATACCAAAGAGGTCAGATGAATGTTTGAGATGGTGGAAGGAGCTTTGCATTGAAAGAGATCAAAATACTTTCTAAACAAGAACAGCAGGAGGACTGGAGAGGGAGACACAAAGTATAGAAGTTGAGTTAACTTTTATTGTTGGCTTGATCTTGGAGTCTATAATCAAAGAAGCTTAACTGAATAAAGCCAAACCAAGTCAATGTAAGTTTATTAATGAAACTTGTATTTGATAATTTACCTGCGTTCTTTTGAGGATATGACAAGCAGATTTGATAGAAGGGAACCAGTGATAGTGTATTTGGAATTTCCGAATGCATTCCATATTGTGCCATCGAAAAGGCTGTTGCACAAGATGAGTTATAACACTGAAGGAAGTGTATTAGTGTGGTTTGATGATTGGTTATTGCATAGAAAGCGAAAAGTCAGAATAAATAGGTCATTCTCAGGCCCCTACTTATTTAGTATGGAAGAGGGAGTGGTGTGTAAGGTATCCAAGTTTGCTGATGACATAGAGGCAGTGGAAGTATGTGCAATAATGAACTTGTTTGGATTCTGCTGTAGGATGTAGAAGGCAAAAAAAAACCGCAAATGAAGTTTAATGTAGGAAGGTATTGACAGAGGACTTTCAAAACACAATTCTATTTAGTGTTGTATTATCAGGTAACTGAAGGAAAAGATTCAGAATGTTCCCAAAACTACTTTGGCAAAGTGTAATATTCCCAGACACCTTGGGATCTCTTGCCTGTGATTCTGAAAATGGAGACAATGCATTTTGGTTGATGTTGAGCCCAGTGACTGGGACACACATAGCCTGGTGTGAATGGCGGAAGGAGTATGCCTCCTCCCAATCACCATTTCTCTCTGGCACTTCCTGATTCCCCTGCAACAAGTGACCTAGTTTCACATGAGGCTTATTAGCCATGTTATAAGCCACAGCACAGGGGCGGAACCAAGTTGCCCTCAACTCCGCAGAGGTGCTGAGACTAAGAAACTGAAAGCTAGTTAGTCCTCTCCAGATTGCTTGCATTGTAGTGTGCTCAGTGCCAAGGACAGGGCTCTGTTGGTCATTGTTTAATATTTTCTTCTTTGCGCAGGATTGAGGGTGATTTGCATCATTCTACTCTAATCCTGCAAGTTCGGAGGCAACTGATGAGACCAACGTGGGTCCCGCAATCACTGCCACAGGCAATGGGTAGTTTGTGTGGTGAAGTCCCTGCCATTTATACTAGGCTCTGTTGGCTCCAGACAAATAATATCAGTCCTTGGTGCCATCCTGAGCACTGCTTCTCAACTTTTAATGGTCTTGTTACAGTTTTCACATGAGTTGGTAGTGTTATTAAACTTTTTTCAAAGTGGCCTTGAAAATATCCTTGAATTCTTTTCACTCCCTGACTGGTAATCTTCTGACAGAACTCAGAATAAGGTGTCTGTTGGATGTCTGGAGTCAGGCACATACAGGACTTGACCTGCTCCTCAGTGTCATCTGTATGTAATTAGAGCCTAGCTGCTGGGGATGTCGGCCTGGGAGAGATTCACTGATTCACTTGCTTGTTCATTAGATTTGGAAGGTTTTGTGGAGCTTGTGTTGGTGGAATCTCCTCTTCACTCTTTTCTTCAGACAGCCAAAGATAGGGCTGATACATTGGACTTCCTTATCTTTGCCTTTCCTGAGGGCTGGCTCTTGAGATGAGTAGTGGACCATGTTTGCCAGGATCTAATGGTGTACCTTTTTATGGAGGTTGCATTGTACAGTGGGGGCAGCTTCATAGAGGACCATTGTTTTGAGGATGTTATATGAGGTCCATCGTCTCTGACACTTCATTGAAAGAGTTGGCAGTGTCTTTGAGCTGGGCTTCTGTGTCAGTAATCCGGAGACAGAAATGGGTTGCCAGCATTGTTGAAAGAAACTTTGTGGTATAGATAAGCCAGGTGACTACAAACCTATTTAGACAGGCGGATAACCTCTTAGCATCTTAATTCAAAATAATTTCCGAGTCATTCAAAATGTGAGAAATATTTTAGAAGAGTCATTACAGATCTGTCAAACATGACTTGTGCTGGACAATTGTGCATGCGTGAGAGAAACATTTGTGGCTGGTATTTCCGTGGGATTTCACAATCTCATCTTTAGCAAAGCTTTGCAATCAGTGAGGTATGTTTGATGTATAGTCACTCATGTAGGGAATACAGAAGCTAATTTGGGCACCAAGGTCCAACAAAATCAGTATTATGATAACGTCCAGATCATTTAGTTTTAATATTGTCGATTCTTCAAATCAGGCTCAAAACACTGAGAAGAATCTCCTTACCAGCTATAAAGCATTGCCTTTGGACCTTCATAATTTTTAAAGCTTGGTTCAGCTTCCAAAATATGACTGCATTTTTTGAAGTCTCATGTGAAGCAGAAGTTGTATTAAACTACACTAGAGAGCTAGAGGAATTCTCTATGATGAGATCTCTTAAATTGGGATTAAGGACAGGAGGAATATCTTTGCATACTTCACGATATGGTACAGAGAAGGGCTCTGAATACACTGTTGTTCTGAAGAAATTAAGTGTTCTTCAGCTGAGCCACTGGCTACATTGTGTTCTTAGTTTTGAAAAGTTTTATGTAATTTAAAGGTCTTGTAAGACATTTTTCCCACACCCCCCACCCCCATCCTTTAGGGTCTCATATGTATATCAGATCTGTGGTTCTTCTGCTGTTAATATTCTTGCTTGAGCTCCGTGTAATTGTTTTCTATCTAGTGAGGGACAAATAGATTGAAGGAATTTCTAAATTGTTTGAAAGCTGGTATCCAGCTGTTTATATTCACTGGTCATTTGGTGACAGAATTGTGTATGCCTACTGAATAAACAGCTATTTTATGGACCTTTTTTCAATTGTCAAAAGTAATGTTTAAACATTGTTCTAATTTATTTCAGGTACCACATAGCCAGCCTCTTTGAAAATAATCAACATTTCTCTCATCTTTCAACATTGGAACGTGAAATGGCCTTTCGTACTGAAATGGTAAGTATTTGATTTAGCTTATTAGTGATTAGACTCAGAGTCCCAGTGTACTCAAAGACAACAGTATGGAAATTAATTGGTAGTTTACCAGCAGCTTGTTTTCTGCATTAGTTGAATTCTGGTCAGCAACCTTCTTTTTGATAAAGTGCATCTGGTTTCTCAAAATGAGCTGCTTTGTCAAACCAAGTTGTAAGGCAAACACAATCCACATGGCATTTCATACTACAGACAAAATTGAATTGTAAATACCTCAGATTTTACCAATTTAATTTTGCATTTACAATGAAGGTTGGTCATTGGAAGAGATTGGATGATTGGAGTGATCTGACATTTTGATACAGATGCCGTGGAGGAAACCAAATTAGAGAAAATAATGAGGACTAGTTCTGCAGTTAGCACTTCATTAGAGCAGTGGAAACCTTGTATTTGAGCATGAAATGAGGAAGAAGAATCATCATTTTTGGTTGCAAACAGAAAAACTATAGAAAATTGTGACCTTATTTGTCCTCAGAAAGACATGTTTTCTTTCAGGTTTGATGCAGTTCCACAGCACTATGTGGAGCTAGCCTGAGCCTTTCCTTCAACTGTGTTTTACATTTGATGGGTCAGAACTGAGTACCTTTATGGGATCAGATCCTGTTAATACACTACGTGGCCCATTGTGGGCTCATTATGACTGATCTCTGCTCTGTTTATTGGGATTTCTCGTGTTCACCCAATGTCTTTCTCAATCCTTTCCAGTCTAAACAAAATTCAGCCGGTTTCCTTTAAGGTTATAATTCTACTCACATCCCACAGATCCTCCCCAAGGCTAACATGGAAATTAAGTAAGATGACAGAATGAGGAATTGAACTGAGACACTTGACCAGTGACTGATTAATTGTGCTGTTCATCTTGGTCTTTCTCTCTTTTTGATGTCATTGCAGTTAGTGTTAAAAAACAGTAACTGAGGAAGTCAGCACATTGGCTCAGTGAATTTGGAACTGTTTAAGGATGAACAGATGTAACGGTAGTTTGGAGGGATGAGTCAAAAGTAAATTTATTAACCTTGCCTACAAATCATCATTGTTCATTTAGAAATTAAAACAATTTATATTGTGTGTATATGGAGGGAGGTTGGAATAATCTTTGAGAATAGTTAATCTGATATTTTAAAAATCTGGATATAAAATCAATTGAAATATTGGTTACAATGCAGAATGAGTGGTTTTTAATACGGTTCTGTAATAGGAATAAACTGTAGCAAGCTAGAGTTACATGAAGTATTCTTTCCACAATATGTTTGTACAGTGAGCTAGAGTTCATTGTTCCCTTGACATTTCTGGTTTGTTTTTCAAAGTCTGTTTTGGACATGTTGGAGTTTATCTTAGTTATATTGACATAATGCTTTAAAATATTTTCTCATTTTAGGGATTGTATTATTCGTTCTTTAAGACCATTATAGAGGCACCTTCATATTTTGAAGGTTTAACTTCCATAATGAACGATTGTTTGACTGAATATCCTTTGGTTATCAACACCTTGAAGCGGTTCAATCTTTATCCAGAGGTTGGTAATCTCTTGAAAGAATTTATTATTTTCATGACATCTGGTTCTGAATGACAATGCATCAAGTTCTGTTTATTCATCAGTATAAAGATTAAAACAGGCAGAATACTAGCTGGCATTTAGGAAAGTTCTTTAATGTTCTCCCATCCTGCCCTGCTATTGCACAAATTCCACATTATTTAAAATAGCATTCCCTAATGTAGTCTTGTCCATGATCCTGCACATGCACCATCCTTACTCTTTCCTCATCAACCTTAACTCTAGTTTACTGTTTCTCCCATTCTTCCTGGGAACTTGATTCATGCAGATTCCTGCTTGCTGATCGACTTTTTCCGAATGGAATCTTAACATATTCTGTGTCTCTGTTGCTTAATGCAGATTTGATTATTTTGTGACTTGCATTGGCTGCTGTAAGGCAGGCAGCAACAGTTTATTTAGAAGGCAGTGCCACAAATGAATTTTTGCCATGGGGTGAAATGTTGCAAGCAATAATTAGGGAAGAAATATTGGCTGATAAACTCATAGATGTCACTACACTTGAATTAATGCCTCCAGCTCCATAATATTTCCTTGCACTGACAGAAAGGCACGTAAGTCCTTATTTTGCATTGATATGGTACTGCTTCACTACTGTGGTGCCTTGCACTTCAGTGTTTAAGTCTTGGATGGGTCGCAAACCCACAGCCTTCTGCCTTACAATTGCTATTGCTATTAACATGCATCATTATAATTGCTTTTTTCAAAAAAGTTGGATATTGTTGACAATAGTGATTTCCTCTCTCGTTTGCCAACTTTTGGGTGACTTTAGTCAGGTGCTATCAGGAATATATTCAATGCTTGGGTGATGAACCCTGTTACTGGGATTGGAAGTGGTAATGTTCTTGAGCCTGTTTAAGCTATTACTTCCAGCTATCACTTAGTGAAATCTATCTAAAGAGAAATACTTTGCATAGAACTGAGCCCTGTGTAAAGGGTAAACCTGACTCTTTTGTTTTGGTAGGTGGTGCTGGCTAGCTGGTATCGCACTTACATTGCCTGTGCAGATTTTCTTGGCATTCCAACCAAAATATGTTGGCGTGTAGACAGAGGTCAGGGTTTCACTCCTGTGGAGAGCTGTGAAGGTAAATCGTTACGTGTACTTCAGAACCTGCTTCGGAATATCTATGTGTTAATAAGCTTAAAATATGATTTTATTTTGTTCAACAGGAATGGGCGACCCTGCCTACTTTTATGTCACATTTGTTTTTATTTTAAATGGGCTCATGATGTCACTGTTTTTCATCTATGGAACATACTTGAGGTAAGCATATATTCCAGTACCATTAATAGACGAATCTGCTACATGTTGTTCTGGGCCAGTGACTTGCTCTACCCAACTAGAGGATTCAGTCATTTAGCAATGAACCAGTAACTGTGGGAATGTCATGGAAGAAATGACCTAAAATTTGCTTTGGAGATCAACTGTGATTTTTTTAAATTAAGGAAATTCTTGTTGATGTGTACAATTGTGTATTTAGGCAGCAATTAATATGTTAATAACTGTAAAGTATATTTTAGGAGGCTGCATTAGATTGAAAAATCTCACATTTCCTTGGAAGTGTTGATGCAGTGAGATCCTAGTCTGAGAATCTGAAGATGAAGACTGAGCACAATTAATTGCCGTTTGTGTGAAGCTTTGTCGGATCGTGGCCAGTACTTCAGTATTTTCCCATTTTTTTTGGTGAATTCCAGATGTCCAAATCATCTTTATAAAAATCTGCTTCTTTGACTTACTATCTTCAGATCTGTATTGGTGCCAAACTTAGTATGCTAATATTCTAGAGGAATACCTTGGAACATTTTATTGGGTTAAAGTTATTATATGTTCCTTCAGGGTTATTCCAGAGAGGAAAATCTTACCTGGGAAGTTGAACTTAACTGGTCTCTTTCATCACCAAACATGGACTCAGGCTGAAAGGTTGACATCTGTGCTGTTCCTAACAGATGGCTCTTTGAATCCCTTTTTGTGTCTCCTGTCAGTTTTTAACATAGAAATAATCAAACATATTACTTGTCAGAAAGTGTATTTCTTATAGGCCCTTACCTACCCTCACAGACTTTACTCCTTCTCTACTGCATCTCAACTGCAGTTCCTTTTGTTCCTGTCTTTGTTGAGGCGAGGTGGTTAGTGGGGTGTGGGGGGAGGTGTGTAGGTAGCACAGTGGCATAGCTGGTGGAGCTGCTGTTTCATAGTTTTGGTGATTCAGGTTCGATCCTGACTTCTGGTGCTATCTCTGTGAATTTTGCATGTTCTCCCTGTGAAAACAATGAAGTATTTGCTAGTAAGTTAGTTGGTAATGTGGTAGGTGACGGAATTGTTAGGAATATGGGGATAAATCTCCCAAGTGTTAATGTAAAGTCCTGTCATTTGTCCTTGTGTTCCTTTTTCTTTTTTACATATGTAGTGAAGCTCCTATTGTATATATTTTTCATATTCTGGTTTTATATTTCCTAATGTTTGCTAACTGATATCTTCCATTATTTTATCAATTTCTTTAGTCTTTGCCACATTCTAAAGTGCTCCCAGTCCCCATACTTCCTGCTATATCTGGCAAATTTATAATCTTCTTTATTGAATATAGTCTTTAATTTCTCATGTCGGCCAAAGATAGACTACATGTTTCTTTTTATAAACTGTATAGTGTTTCTTTAGATGCCAGCCATTACCTGTGTGTTGCATAACCTTTTAGTGTAGTTTCCCAGCCAACCATGTTCTTTTCGCCTCTCACATTTTTGCTGTTTCCTTGGTTTAGAATGAAAACAAGAATTGTGTAAATCTTATCTCTCTATTTTGAATAATTCAAGGCACCAAAAAGCAAACAGCTTGGGTAGGATGTGGAAATGAAGGGAGAAGTAAACTGCCTGTGATGTATTAGCATCTCCAAATGGCTGTTCTGTTAAGCCTGATTTATACTTGTGCGTACGGGGTATGCCGTAGGCCTGATTTATACTTCTGCACAGCCCTACGCCGTAGCGAGCATGCGGCGCTCTGCAATTCACTGCCAAAATGCTAGTTGGCGGTGGGGTTTCTGTGCCACTGTGTTGAGTTTCTTCGTGAGAGACATGGACGAGGAAATGCATTTCAAATATTTTTGGATGTCAGCAGGTAGATTTGACGATTTGGTTCATCGTCTCCAACCATTTATTTCACATCAGTGTACAGATGTGGTGGAGAAAAGCATTGTAGGAGGCAATGCGATGCTACCAAGCTGACCAATCACAGTTGTTGCGGTCTGTGTCGCTGCGACGTATGAGTTACTTTTTTGGGGAGGTGCACGTCACCCTACGGCATAGGATACGCGGTACCTATAGCGTACGTTTGACGCAGAAGTATAAAAATCAGGCTTAAGATATTCACAGTCTGAATCAGTTTGCATATCTAATTATCATGACAATAACCACTCCTTGGAGTTCCTGCACTGCAGGCATTTCTCTTTTAAAATGTTAATCCATCTGGCAATTTCTAATACCTCAAGTTTAGCAGAAATGGTTTCTAATGGTTCAATGTTTAAAATCTAGAGCTTTGTCATTTTTCAGCAACTGCAAGGAACCTTCAAATGGCTTTATTTAAAAGCTTTCACACTTTCACTCACTAACCAGAAGTAAATCTGGATTTTTCCTACATTGTATGTAGGTCAAAACATATCCATATTTCATTTTTGGTCCTCAGAATTGCATTTTCATTGACCTTTTGTTTTTGGATTGTTTTACTTTTAGAGCTGGTTTTGGTAATCTGACACAAGGAGTGGAAAATCCTCTTAGATTTAATTTCCTGTTAAGAATTCACTCTCTTTCAGTATCTTTGCTCCCGGATCTTGCAATCTCACTTCCTGAAGCGCTAATCAGTTTTCAGATTGGAACTGTTGTTTGTATGTCACAGATTTTTAATCCTCTGAAGTAGTTCTTCTTAAGTAGTTAAATGAAATTCCTGGTATTTTACCAGGCAGAGAAGCAGTAGCACGGGAACTTCTGTCAATTTGTGAACTCACAAATATAATGAGCAAATGTAATTGTTTGATGGGAATAGCTATGACAAAATTATTAGTGTTTGGTTGTCAGTTAGTTGTCTCTTCCTTCTGACCTTCTCCATTCCCAATCACTCCTCAATGCTGTCAGGGAGGAGGAAGTATCAGGTAGAATCAGTCTGTTAAATCTATAACAAATGGTGCAAAATACGTTGAGCACTATATTAAATGTTATTTTATTCTCATTTGGTTTCTGGATGTTACTGACAGGACTAGCATTCACTGCTGGTCCGCAGTGACTGTGAGAAGATGGTGTTTATCTGTTGGAATGTAAATCAAAAGAAGGGTAGACTCTGTATTTCTGAAATGAAACTAGAAAAGTTTGGAAGCACTCACCAGGTCAGGCGACATCTGTGGAGTGATATTGAGTTAACTTTTAGGTCAATGATCCATCATCAGAATGAACTTCGTTATTGTGCTTTCAGAACTGAATAGCTAACTGGGCCATCTTAGAGTAATTTTGAATCAAACAGATCCTGCCTGGAGGTGTACCATAAATTCCGGTGTATAAACTGAGAATTTGGCCCTAAATTTTGTCCTAAAATTAGGGGGTCAGCTTATACAGAGGGTGCCAACTTTGGAAAAACGAATACACAGAAGACAGGTCGTATTTATTGGCTGTTTTTGAGTCAAATTTGTTCCACTGTTGACGCATGAATTCTTTGAATGGTTTGTTTAAACTCACATCTAGTGGCTGGAGCATGGACATCAAACCACCGGAGATGACTGCAGTGTCCGTATTTTCAGCTTTCAATGCTGCTTTTGTCTCACCTGACAAGTGCACTTTGAACGTGTCCCAGACAAGTAGCTTCTTTTCCTTCCCGAAATCTTCTGGACGTTGATGCCACACCTCTTTAACCCACTTCAAGCAACCCGCTTCGTCCATCCAGCAGCATTTTTGGACGTAAACGACAACACCCCACGGGAATTTTCTGAGCAATCTTTGTTTTTTGTCTCAATACAAGATCATGTCTATTCATAAATCGGGTGCACCAAACTTCGCATAGCTTTGAAATTTTCGCTGACCTTACGGTGTTTTTCATCCCATTTCAACGCTTGAACTCAAATCATTTCTTTGGTAACAATGTACCCAGACGATCGCTGGTGATTCATCTACTCTAAAACTTTTTCTTCCAGTTCTGGCCACTGGCATATTTTCCCGCGGTTTGCACATTTTGCCTTTGGCCTTTTTCCCTCAGCGTGTCCTCTGCCTTTCTCTACTCTCTCACTTGTTTCTCGTTTACACTAAACTTCTTAGCAGCTGCAGAATTATTCATTCCTTTAGCAAAATCAACAACCTTCAGCTTGAAGCCAGCATCATATCACATTCGTTTTAATCTTTTGTACGTGGTGGTCGCAAACTCAATACTGAGTACACGTATGGATCCTACCACCCCAGGTTATGTCTTAACGAGATTACAATGGGCGCTAAATGGTTTCACGGGGGTTACATTTCAGAGGATTCTTTACCATTGGAGACCTAATCTAAAATTTCCCTCCCTGATTCATTTATTAAGAATTCGCTTATAACCCCCTACAATGTGTAGGCCTGTTTTCTTAGCAGGTACTGGTCCACAAAATTTCCAGGTTCTGGTACGGCAAAGCTGAGTACTGGCATGTGAGATCTTGCGATCTTTTCTGGTTAAATCAAAACCCTATACAAAAGGGGTTGGCTTATACAAAGGTAACATGAAAAAGTCACTTTTTTAAGCTTGAAAATGGGGGGTTGGCTTATACTCTGGAATATACGGTATTTATGCTACAAACTGTAGATTGGTGAAGGGACAACAAGTGTCCTTCTTTGCCCATTTGTGAGTTAGATGATTTTATAACTTTGGTAGTTATGCTATTCTGCAGATATTGGGAATTTAAATTGATGCATCCCTACCATGTTATATGAACTTGTTCCTCCTGATTACTGATCTCTCCAGTAGACGGTTTATTGGTCTTGCATTTCTTTAGTGCTTTTCTTAGGCTTAAGATGACACAAAGCACTTTTCAATTGATGAAGTGAGATCCCTGTTCCAGAGGAAAGATAGCAACCAAACCTATGCAGAAATATGTTAAGAAGCAAGCAGTGTCTTTAGTTTTGTAATTTGATTGAGGGATCAAAATTGACTATAGAATAATTCACATTCTCTTCAAAATACTTCCTGGAATCTTACACTGGGTGGGCAGGTGAGACCCTCCTTTTTCTCATCTTTCTGCTGTGCCTTGGCAACTTCATCCTCAAACTGTCAGCTTCCTTGTGCTGTTTGACAACTTGCCACCTTTAGGAGCATCTCCTGGGTATTCGAGATTCAGTGCTGGCTGTGCAGAAATTTCCTTACACTAAGCTATTATTTAAAATTCTAGCCACATAC
This sequence comes from Mobula hypostoma, assembly GCF_963921235.1. NCBI lineage: Eukaryota > Metazoa > Chordata > Chondrichthyes > Myliobatiformes > Myliobatidae > Mobula > Mobula hypostoma. Next base: position 139,939,254 of record NC_086097.1, read on the forward strand.
TGAATATACTTCCCAACTACTGACTCTAATCATTTCCCTGGATATTGTCTGATGCTGATTCAGATTCATCGTAACTCGTATAAATGCTGACCTTGATGAGATCTAGACTGGTGATCCAATAATGTGGTCACCCTGCTAATCACCCTGTATGTTTAGACATGCATAAAAGAAGTGTGCATTTGGAAAGCCCTGTGAAAACTTGGTATTATATAAAATGTGAATTCCAGAATTGTAGAAAGTTACAACAGAGAAGAAGGCCATTTGGCCAATTGGAGAAACTCGGGTCAGGCAGCATCTGTCAGAGCTTGCATCGTACACTGGGGTACTCTCTTCAGTTACCTGGTGAGATAACTGTATCCTTTGGCCAGAGTAGACGTAATCAGGTGCTCCTTATTCGAAGAAGGATATATTACCTTTGGTGCAGAGGAGGTTCACCAGTTTGATTACAGAGATGAAGGGGTTAGACTATGAGGAGAGATTGAGTCGCATGGGACTGTGCTTGGTGGAATTCAGAAGAATGAGAGGAGATCTTATAGAAACATATAAAATTATGAAAGAGGTAGACAAGATAGAGGCAGGAAAGGTGTTTCCACTGGTAGGTGAGACTAGAACTAGGGGACATAGCTTCAATATTCTGGGGAGTAGCTTTAAGATGGAGAAGAGGAAGAACTGCTTTTCCCAGAGAGTGGTGAATCTGTAGAATTCTCTGCCCAGTGAAGCAATAGAGGCTACCTCCGTAAATATACTTAAGACAAAGTTGGATAGATTTTTACATAGTAGGGGAATTGAGGGTTATGGGGAAAGGACAGGTAAGGTGGAGATGAATCCATGGCCAGATCTTATTGAATGGCGGATCAGGCTTGACGGGCCAGGTGGCCTACTCCTGCTCCTGTTTCTTATGTTCTTATGAGCTGCTTGGTTCTTGCTCTTTTAATCAAGGCCCAGCACAGACAGCAACCTCCATGCTGACCTTGCCAGGAACCCTCTATAGCCAGTCTCCACAGGGAATAGCCACGCCTGCCATCCTTTGTCCCTGCACTTCTGGACTAAGGACTGGAACTTCGGGGCCTTCCTGTCATGAGCCTCCTCGCATCCTTCCTCCCATGGTACTGTGAGCTCCACCAGGATGATTTTCCTGTCTTCAGCAGACCACAGTACAATGTTTGGTTGCATTGTGGTTTGCACCATTTCCGGGAACTGCAGCTTCCTCCTCACATTGACCCTCATCTCCCATGATTTGGCAGTTTGCAATGGATTGGATTTAGGCTTTTTTGATATGTCTGGTGTGGCCCTCTCCTTGATAAATAAACAGTCGATGTTTCAGGCCAAGAACCTTCATCAGGTCTGGAAAGAATGTGTGTGTGTTATTTACGCATTCTAATTTCACAGCTATAATGCTGATGCCTTACAGGCTGTAGTTCCAGGTGCCTAAATGTGATGGGGTTTCACTACCTCTATGTCTTCAGCCAGTGATTGAACCACATCCTTATCTTCTAGTAAGCAAATGCTCCCAAGCCCCACCCCATCTTTTCTCATAGAGAAACAAGCCCTTCAGCTCACCAAGTCTGTTCCAACCATCAGTCATACACTTACGTTAATCCCACAACCCCAGTTAGCTTTGCTGCTGAGGGAAATGAATCTTCCCCACTCACCCTGTTTGGGCTGCTTGTTATACATCTCAGTCAAATATTCCAGCTCTTACCCTTGCTATAAAGAAAACAACCCCACCCATGTCCAGTCTGTCCTTGTCGCTCTTTACAGTGCTTGTATCGTTCTCTTATTTAATACATCCTTCCTGTGGTGGTGTAACCAGAATTGCGTTTGCTACTCTAGTTGTGATGTGATTAATGGCTTACACAGTTCCAACAATACCCCAAAACCCAGTAGTAGCGAATATCCCACATCTTAATTTATCTCGAGTCATAGAGAAGTACAGCACAGAAACAAGCCCTTTGGCCCATCTAGTCCATCCCTGAAATGCCGACTGTGCTCTTTTCCATAGACGCTGCCTGGCCTGCTGAGTCCCCCCAGCATTTTGTGTGTGCTGCTTTATGATATGGAGAGAAAGCTGTTGCCTATATAGCAAGCACCCCATCTCCACGCATCTGATGAACCCAAAGGAACGGCAAAGACCAATACAATGTGGCACCAGCGTCGTTGCAGGAATTGCCAGTCAACGTTGAACTCAACGTAGGACAGCCTTGGGGACTCCAGCTTCAGATTTTTCCCTCTGGGTTTACTCCCAAACCTTTCCCCATGAGTAGGTATAGCTGCAAGGTAGCAGAGGTTTGAGATCAGAGTTTTCCTTCTCCTAGATGAGCTGCCAACCACAACTGACGAGCCCTATCTGCCCAAAGTGACTGGTTTTAAGGCACCAGTAACCTGCCTTTGCCCCTTCTCCTGTCAATAGAAACCTGAAGGCCTTGGTTGTCAGGGGCTATTTGAGGCGAACGCCACTGGGAGCATTTAATAGGTAGTGGGAGCTTACCCTCACTACTACCCCTGCCTATGACAACTTTAAGGAACGGGTCGGTTCCTACCAAAGTGCAAAATCTCGCGCTTGTCTGCATTAAATTCCATCTGCCATTTTTCAGCCCATTTTTCCAGTTGATGCAGATCCCCCTGCAAGCTGTGAAAGCCTTCCTCACTGTCCACTACATCCCAAAGCTGGTGTCATCTGCAAATTTGCTGATCCAGTTAACCACATTATCATCCAGATCATTGATGACAAATAACAAAGGACCCAGCACCGATCCCTGCGGCACATCACCAGTCACAGGCCTCCAGTGAGAGAGGCAACCCTCTACTACCACCCTGTGGGTTCTCCCACAAAGCCAATGTCTAATCCAATTTACTACCTCATCCTGAATGCAAGTGACTGAACCTTCTTGACCCACCACCATGCGAGACTTTGTCAAATGCCTTACCTTATAGACCAGCGGTCCCCAACCACCGGGCCGCAAAGCATGTGCTACCGGGCCGTGAGGAAATGATATGATTTGGCGATAGGAGTCAGCTGCACCTTTCCTCATTCCCTGTCACACCCACTGTTGGAACTTGAATGCACGTGAGCTCATTACGCATGTGAGGTCATTACCCACGCGTCATCCATGTCAGCGCGGGAAGGAGATCAACTCCTCGAGCTTGCAAATGACGGTGGGTTGAAAAGTATGTTTGACATAACATCTCTGCCGGCATTCTGGATCAAAGTCAAGGCTAAATATCCTGAGATAGCCACGAAAGCACTGAAAACGTTGCTTCCATTTCCAACATCATATCTCTGCAATGAATGCAACAGAAACAAAATTGCAGAATAGACTGGACATAAGGAACCCCCTTCGAGTATCTCTGTCTCCCATCACCCCTCAGTGGGACTGTCTTGTTGCAGGGAAACAAGCCCAGGGCTCCCACTGATTCAGCGATATTGGTGTGTTGCAATGATTTTATATGTTCATACAGGGAAAATATGCACTGTGTGTTTAATATCCAAACGTTACTTAAAATGTTATGATGCTGTTGACTTATAAGTGACCTATATAACCATATAACAATTACAGCACGGAAACAGGTGATCTCGGCCCTTCTAGTCCATGCCGAACGCTACTCTCACCTAGTCCCACCGACCTGCACTCAGCCCATAACCCTCCATTTCTTTCCTGTCCATATACCTATCCAATTTTTCTTTAAATGATAATATCGAATCTGCCTCTACCACTTCTTCCGGAAGTTCGTTCAACACTTACTTCAAGCTCCCCTGTCCTCCCCTGATAATTGACTTATCACTATATTCATGTGAGGAAAATATGCGCTGTGTGTTTAATATTAAATTCGTTAGATACACCCTTTTAGAGATGAAATTGAGTGTATTAGCCACTTATCACCTATATTCCGGTCGTGATTAACCCCCCCCCCCGAACAGAATCACCAAAAATGGGGAAAAAAATCGGCAGGTACACGCATGCGCACTGGTGCCCGCGCAAGGCTTCATGGTCATTGTAGTCTTTCTCGGGGTAAACACAACGTATTTGACTGCTACTCTTGTCCGTTAGCAATCCTACCCCCCCCCACCCCCCCACCACCGCAGTCGGCCGGTCTGCAAGAATATTGTCAATAATAAACCAGTCTGTAGTGCAAAAAAGGTTGGGGACCCCTGATATACACAACATCCACTGGCTTGTATTCATCCACTTTCCTGGTAACTTCCTCGAAAAACTCTGTAAGATTGGTTAGACATGATGTACCATGCATGAAGCCAATCTACTTCTGTGTACCAGACTTGCTATCTTCAGGGTATGTACACGTCAGTTCTGTTCAATATTCTTTCATATATTGTTTATTCGCTTGCCTCAGTCGCCCTATTAAACAGAACTCTGCCATTAGATTTCTCAGCTGCTAGCTGTAAAGAAAAAATGCCCAAAGCACTTTTAACCAGAGGTACTTCTGAACTGTAGTAATTAATATGTGAAGTCCAGTAGTTAATTTGCAGAAACTCACATGGTAAGCAATTGAACTTCATTTTTGATGATATTGGTGGGTGATTTTCTTTTCGGCCTGAAGATAGGAAGAACTTTTTCTGTTTAAATTTGCTATGGAATCTCTTACAGCTATCTTAAATGTCAGGATATTGGTGTTGACTGCTTCAGTTATTTATGTATGGAATAAGGGCAGCATATATTTGCCTCGAAAGAAAGAGCCTTGAACAGGCTGCACCTGTGTCTTGTTGCAGAGACAGTCTTTCCGGTCAGTGGCTCTGCATCAGGTCAGAAGTCAGTGTCATCCTTTCACTCACTTAGAACTGATTTAGTTAAGATGACACAATTCAAACATATTGACCAAAAACCTGTGGAAGAAATTGTGTTACACCTGAAATCCTCCTCCTGTTCCCTCGACATTTTACCTACAACCTTTATTTTAAAAAAATGTTTTTAATTGCATGGTGCCAGACGTTCTGCAAATAATCTTCTATCAGCTTGCTTCCCAAAAGCATTGTAAACTGCAGTTATTAAGCCTCTTTTGAAAAAGAACAACCTAGATGCCTCAGTAATTAATAACTACAGGCCTATATCAAACGTACCACGTTTAAGTAAAATCATTGAAAAGGTTGCTTATCAGCAACTTAATAGCTTTTTGGCACTAAGCAACTGTATGAATGTTTTCTAGTCTGTATTTTGGCATCACCATAGCACTGAGAATATTCTGGTCAAGGTTTTAAATGACATCTGCTTAAACCATGATGATAAAATTTCAGTTTTCGTTTTACTGGATCTTAGTGCTACTTTTGACGCAGTTGACCATGGCATATTACTGGACAGACTGGACAACTGGGTGGGACTTTCCGGTACAGTACTTAAGTAGTTTAAATTGTACTTTCAGAACAGGGACTATTTTGTATCGACTGGAAGCTGCATATCTGACCAAACAAAAATGACGTGGAGTGTCTCAAGGGTCCATATTAGGGCCTCTTCTGTTTAACATGTATATGCTCCCTCTAGCTCAAATCATAGTAAGCAAAGAAAATCTTGTTGCTTATGACACTAATTATGCAGATGGCACTCAGATTTGTATAACAGTGTCATCAAGTGACTATGGCCCCATACAGTCACTAAAGAAACTGTACTGAACAAATCACTGATTGGATGAGCCAAAATTTCCTCCAGTGAAACGAAGAGAAGCTGAAATAATTGTTTTTGGTGCCAAAAAAGAACAATTAAAAGTCAGTGCTCACTTCGAATCCCTGTCAGTACAGACCCCAAACCAAGCCAGAAACCTTGGTGTTGTGATGGACTTCAACTTAAATTTTAACTGTCTCTTTAAGACAATTACAAAGGCAGCCTACTACCATCTTAAAAATATAGCGAGTTAAAGGGCTTATACCTCAGCAAGATCTCGAAAAACTTGTCCATGCATTTATTTTTGGTAGGCTTGGGTGCAGTAATGGTGTTTTCACGTCTCTATATATAAAAAAAAATTCCACAGACAGCTTCAGCTCATTGAACGCTTCTGCTAGAGTCTTCACTAAGACCAAGAAAATAGAACATGTCACTCCAGTTCTCAGATTGCTACACTGGCTTCCTGTCCATCAGAGGATTGAGTTTAAAATATTACTACTGGTTTATAAAGCACCTAATGGTCTGGGGCCAAAATACATCTCCAATCTCGTGCTGCGGTATGAACCTTCCCAAGCTCTCTAGGTCATCTAGGGTGGGTCTACTTACTGTCCTCAGGGTTAAAACTAAACATGGTGAAACAGCTTTTAGTTACTATTCTCCACATATCTGGAATAACCTTCCAGAGGATCTGAAGCCTGCCCCAAATTTAATCTCTTTTAAATTGATGCGTAAAACTTTTCTTTTTGCTGTAGCTTTTAATTAGAATCTCCTACACTGTAACTTCTATTTATCATATCATTTTTTGTGGGACTTTATTCTCATATATTGTCTAAAATTTAATGTTTGATTTTTATATCTTCTATGTAAAGCACTTTGAACTGCCTTGTGTTTGAAAAGTGCAACACAAATAAACTTGCTTGCTTTCCTTCTATTTGTATTGTAATTAAAGCAGTTTTATTCTTTAAGTTGCCTAATGATTTAATGTGTAGAGAGTTGAAGAATGAATTGTTTGATTGCAACACATAAAATTCTGGAGGAATTCAGCAAGTCAGACAGCATCTATGGAAACAAATAAACAATCTGCAGATTTTTTTCTCTTGTTTGTAATTCGTTTTGGCCTGAGACCTTTCTTCAAAATTTTAATGGGCTGGTTGGGAGCTAATGCATTCCACTGGAGGGCGCTCCTGTTGAGCAAACTCAGTCTTCAGGCATCTACTGATGATGTGGCTATTTTCATGTGTGCTTCCAGTTCATGGAAAGGTGATTTTTTTCCCCCAGTTACCTCCCTGCCCCTGCCTCTTTAAGGAACCTGTGTTCTCTTCTCTATGTGGCATTTAATAATTTTTACCCACATATGTATTGTACCCTCAGTTTGTCCATTTCTGTTGAGATTCAGAATGAGTTTTATTATCACTGACATGCTGTAAAATTTATTTGCATCAGTAGTACATTAAAAAAAATTACTGTAAGTGACAATAAGCCTATATAAAAATGGTGTACAAAGAGAGCAGAATAGTGAGGTAGTGTTCATTGGTTAATAGACCATTGATAAGTCTGACGGCAGAGAGGAAGAAGCTCTTCCTAAAAAGTTGAGTGTGTCTTCAGGCTCCTGTACCACCACCTTGATGATAGCAATGAGGAGAGGACATGTACTGGATGATGGGGTTCCTTAATGATGGATGCCACCTTTTTGAGGCATCACCTTCTGAGGATGTCCTCGATGCTAGGTGGGCTATTGCCCATGATGGAGCTGGCTGAGTTTACATCCATTTGCAGCTTTTTCCAATCCTGTGCATTGTGCCTCCATACCAGTAATGATGCAACTGGTCAGAATGCTGTCCATGTTATATCTGTAGCAATTTGCTGGAGTCTTAGGTGACATACTAAATCTCATGTTCCTAATGAAGTATAGTGAGGAAAACAGATGGTTCTATGTTTACAGATGAGTTGTTGGGATACATTAGGGGACCCAAGGTTGTGAAATTTTGATGAGTTGTACGTTGAAGTGGGGATGGGAAGGGGGCAAATGGGGAATTAAATGAGTATGGGGACTGGGTGGACACATAAATCAGAAAATTACTAACACAAAGGATAAACTAATATGGACAGCAATGACTGAATAGCTTGTGTCCCTGCCTTAATTTCTGTATGTTTGAGATCCTATTATATTGAACAACCACAAATCTAGTCATTACATATTTCCATATTTACCTGTGTTCTGCCCATCCATCCCTGTTTGCTAATTGGGTCACTTTATCTAGTTTTAAGACTTGTGTGAAGATCTGATCACATTTTAGGTTATATTTATGCAGAAATAGAGAAAATTCTAAAGGGTTCACTAACTTTCTAGCACCACTGTATATCCTTCATGATTTTATATAACTGTCAAATATCCCCTCAGTCTTTTATGTTCTATGGAATAAAGTCCAAACCTATTTAATCATTCTCTACAACACAGGTCTTCAAATCCTGGCAATGTAGATTTTCTCTGCACTTTTTCAATCTTATTTATATTTTTCCTATAGGTCGGTGACCAAAATTCCATACGATACTCCAAATAAGGCCTCACCAATGTCATATACAATTTCAACATTATATCCCAACTCCTGTACTCAGTACATTGATTTATGAAGGGCCAATGTGCCAAAAGCTTTCTTTATGACCCTATCTACCTATGATGCCACTTTCAAGAAATTATGGATCTGTATTCCCAGATTTCTCTGTTCTACCACACTCCTCAGTACCCTACTTTTCACTGTTAGACCTACCCTCACACTTGTCTGCATTAAATTCCATCTACCATTTCTCAACCCACTCTTCCAGCCAGTCCAGATCACACTGCAAGCTTTGATAGTCTTCCTCACTTACCACTACAGCCCCAGTCTTGGTGTCATCCGTAAATTTGATGATCCAGTTTCCAGATCGTTAATATAGATGACAAACAGCAATGGACCCCTGTGGCACAGTAGTAATCACAGGAATCAAGTCAGAGAGGCAACCATCTACAGCCCCCTGTCTGGCTCCTCAGACGTAATGAAAGCAGACTAAGCCTGTGACTATGGTAGCTCATGGAAAGTTTCCAATGGCTCCTATTCCTGCCAACTCTCAATCTTAAATGAAGCTAGCGGTTCAACTAATTTATATTTTTATATTGGCGGTATATAAAGGATGATCAACATAAAGTAAGTTTTCAACTCTGAATATATTTCCTCTCTAAGTGTTTTACACTGAACTACGTAATTTTTATGTATAGGTTTTATATTTGAATACTTAATTGTGTTTGGGGGACTATTTCTCTGTCTTAATTTATCAATGTTCCAATTACTGCCCTTTATAAACTACAGCCTGATACACCTATTTTATTGTATTTTGAGCCCAGCCCTGCAACTGTGTGGTTTAGCAATTTGCTGCTGCCAGTCACTCAATGTCACTGTACTCAAGGTGGACATTCCCAGGCACTATTCTCCCAGTGTCCTAGCCAACATTCATCACTTTCCAACTTAACCAAAGAAGAATATTCTTTGTTCTCACTTCTCATTGGATGTGGATTGCTGCTGAGACAGTAGTGGTAGGAACAAAAGTCCAGGAAGAAGTGAGCACAAGCAATGCTGACAGGTTGCATTTGTTGAAGAGAAAATGGCTCTGTATTAAGATAGTTAATGGGTATCAAACTGTGAAACTTTACTGAATATTGCAAAATGTTCTGAGAAATTAGATTGTAAACAATATTTTTTTCTTTTCCAGTGGGAGCAGGTTTGGTGGAATAATCACTGTAGCTTGCTTTTTTTTCAATCATGGTGAGGTAAGTGTGGAAGTTGTTTCTTTTGAATTTGTATTTATTTATGATACTAACATTTCAGTGTTTAGCTTCAGATTTGCTGTATTTGATCTTTTATACCCTGTGAGCTAGGGAATCATGGTTCAAGACAAGAGCTGCTTTACTGTTGGATAAACAATGTATGAAATTGAACATGGGGATCAGTAACACGCAAGCAACTAAACTCCTGTTGCAATGCAGGCATCAGTGAAGCCTTGAAGGTTTTGCTGAACGTTTCTTCATCACCCTGTTCCCACACTCCTCCATTCCCCTCAGTCTTTTTCCTACCTTGCCCACTGGGGCAGCAGTGACTCTCCAAGTTCCAGTGTGTCAGTCTGAAAGTTCACAGCTAATTTTCAAAAGAAGTCTTAACTGGCACTTTCTGAAGGTTATTGTATACATAGCAAATGAATATTGTTCATATCAAAGCATTTAAAATAGTATCTTGTTGACTATACAGATGGTGCAGATTTTAATTAAACTGTGACGTGAGAAGAGTATTCACCTTTTAAACGCTGTTCAACGATGAGATTGAAGTTCCTCATTGGTATAGAATATGCTGTTGTTATATGAGCGATTTTAAAAATCAGCATGTCAGGGGATAAAGCTTTCCATTAAATCTGAGGCTACAATCTACATTTTAACCTGTGAAACTCTGGTTAGGTTTTGAGAAATACACAGTGTATGATTATAATGGCTCTGTGCATCCAAATTTTGTTTACTAGGTATGATGACATCTAGGTTAGTAGGCAGCCGTCGATCCCAGGGTATTATGGGTTTATGCCTCTGGTGGACTGTGTCCTCTACAGGGTGCAAGCCTGGGTGGGAAGATTTGAAGAATTGGCTGTTGCCCATGCAGCGGGTTCTCCCTCTCCACATCACTGATGTAGTCCAAGGGAAGGGCAAGCACCGATACAGCTTGGCACCAGTGCTATCGCAGAGGTTGACAGAGTGAAGCTGTAAACAACATCAAACTGCTCCAGATTTCTTCCTTGGGGTTTACTCCTGAAGCCTTTCCCATGGGTGGGTATGGCCACAAGGCAGTGGAGGTTTAATATTAGAGTTTTCCTTCTCCTAGGCGGCCTGCCATCCAAGGCTGATGAGCCCCACTTGCCCGAAGCAACTGGTTTTGAGGTGCCAGTGGTCTGCCTTTGTCCCATCTCTTAGATAGAAACAGTTGAAACAGTTCCACTGGGCCTAGTAGCTAAGCCACACCTGAAGGCCAAGAGTTGGACTTGGTTGTCAGAGGCTGTTCGAAACACATGCCATTTGAAGCACTGCATAGCTTGTGGGTGCTTATCTTGGTGACAACCTTAGAAACCATCTATTACAGGAAGAATCAGCACCATCAGCACATCCTCTAAATGTTAGTGGATTAGAAATATTTGAAATGTGTTATTTTAAGGTTATAATTCATAAACCCAATGTCTGTAAGTGGTAGGTTGTAGTTGTAATTTTGTAAATCCCTCATTCAATCCCATACACTGATTTTGTGAACAATATATACCAATCTACCAGTGGAACAATGCTGCTGTTCTCTATAAAACCTGGTAACTGTGAGATTTAAAATGGAGGCTGAACTTAACATGAATAGTACAGTACAGGCCCTTTAGCCTATGATGTTGTATTGACCTTTTAATCTACTCTAAGCTCAATCTAATCCTTCTGTCCCACATAGTCCTCCATTTTTCTTTCATCCATGTGCCTATCTAAGAGTCTCTTAAATGTCCCTAGTGTATCTACCTCCATCACCCCTAGCAATGTGTTCCATGCATCAACCATTCTCTGTTTAAAAAAAACAACTGCTTCTTACGATCCCCCATACTTTCCTCCAATCATCTTAAAATTACGCCCCTTCATATTAGTCATTTCCACACTGGGAAAAAGGTATCTGGCTGTCCACTCTGTCTTTGCCTCTTGTCATCTTATATACCTCTATCAAATCAGTGCTCATCTTCCTTTGCTCCAGAGAGGAAAGCCCTAGCTCGCTCAGCATATCTTCATAAGACATGCTTTCTAATCCAGACAGCATCCTTATAAAACTTTGCAACACCTCTCTTAAAGTTTCCACATCCTTCCTATAATGAGGTGAACAGACTGAACACAATACTCCATGTGGTCTAAGCACAAATTTTTTTGAGCTGCAGCACTACCTTGTGGCTCTTGAACTCTTAATCCCCCAACTAATGAAGGCCAAAACACAATATGCCTTCTTAACCACCTTTTTAGCCTATGCAGCAACTTCGAGGAATCTATGGACATGGACCTCAAGAGTCCTCTGTTCGTTCGCACGGCTAAGAATCTTGCCATTAACTCTATACTCTGCCTTCAAATTTGACCTTCTAAACTGTACACACTTCTGGATTGAATTCTACCTGCTATTTCTCAGCCCAGCTCTGTATCCAAAAAATGTCCCATTGTAACAAAGGAAAACCATCTACACTATTCACAACACCACCAACCTTTATGTCACCTGCAAACTTACTAAACTGCCCTTTCACTTCCTCATCCAAGTCATTTATAAAAATCACAAACAGCAGGGATCCCACTGCAGAACACTACTGATCACTGACCTCCAAGTAGAAAACGTTCCATCTGCTATCACCTCTGACTTCTGTATGCAAGCCAATTCTGAATCCATGCAGCTAAGTTTTTCTAGAACCCACCCTACCATGGGGAGCCTTGTCAAATGCCTTATGAAAATCCTTATACACCAAATCACCTATTCTGCCTTCATCAATTTGTTTTGTCACTTCCTCAAAGAATTCAATCGCTAATGAGTCCCTCAGTCATGCTGACTATCCTTAATCAGACTGCTTCTCCAAATGCTCGTAGATCCTACCCTTGTGAATGCTTTCCATAGTTTGTCCACCACTGATGTTAAACTCACTAGTTCTTAATTCCCAGGATTATCGCTATTACCTTGCTTGAACAAAGGAATGACATTTGTCACTCTCCAGTCTTGTACTACTCCTGTAGCTAGTGAGGACTTAAAGATAATTGCCAAAGGCTCTGCAATCTCTTCCCTGGCTTTCTGTGGTAGCCTGGGGTATTTCCTACTAGTCCTGGGGACTTATTTGTCCTAATGTTTTTCAAAAGTTCCAGCACATCCTCCTCCTTAATGTTGACATGTTCCAACATATTAGCCTATACTATGCTGCCCTGACATTTATTAAAGTCCTTCTCAGTGGTGAATACTGAAGCAAAATACTCATTAAGGAACTCCCCTACCTCCTTCAACTGCAGTTTCATGTTTCCTCTTTTATCTCTGATCAGTCCTACACCTCACTCTAGTTATCCTCCTGTTCTTCACATACATGTAGGATGCCAAGGGGTTATCCTTAGTTCTTTGCTAAAGCCTTTTCATGTGCCCTTCTAGTTCGAAGGCCACCTTGTAACTCTTTGGGATCCTGTCTGATCCTTGCTTTCTAAACTTCTAAGCATTTTCCTTTCTTCCTCTTGACCAGAAGTTCCACATCACTTGTCAACTATAGTTCCTTCACCCTACCAAACTTTGCCTGTCTCAGTCAGACAAACCGACCCAGAATTATTTTAACGTGTTCTTGCTCTGAACCTTCCTGCATCATCTTGGGGGAATGTTCAGAGGAGCTAGCCACACTTTATCATTGTGTGAGCAACGATCAACATCAGGCTTTTTGGGAGCTAGACTTTTTTCTGTGTTTTCCATTGCCAACCCCATTTGAGAAATATTGACTTTTCCTGATACAAAACTCATTCATTATTGAATACGATTGTTTGTCAGATTTAATCATATTAATGTAACAATGCCACATGTTCTGGATGTTCTACAAATTAATTTTTTGACCATACAGATATTTAGCAACAGGAATGTTAACTTGGTTGTGGAGTGCGTCCATGCAAACAGTTATTGCATAGTGATGCCGTTTTGCCTGTACAAAATAACCAGAGTTTTGAAACTCATCTAAATCTTGGATCAGTGATTGGGAAATCATGGGTAACCACTTGGAGTGATGCCATCCTTCCTCAGCTTCGTACCTGCAATGAGGGGATTGATAACTGTGCTGCTTTCAGTCAGAATCTGGCTGTTGAGAATCTAGCTGTAGAGAATCTGGGCACACAGCAGGAGTAGTGGATCCCTGGATCTGTCACTACTGCAAAGCTGAGTCACTGTTACCCAGTGATTGGTGGAAGAGTTCTTCATTACCTTGAAATAGGAAGAGGAGTTTATGCTCATAGAGTGACTTTATCGTGCATACATACCTGACGTTCTCCTCCATACGTACCCATTGCATTGTATCATCTGAAAGGCATCATATAAAAACAATTTGCTGAGTCCTTGGATGATCCCCTGATATTTTGCAGCGTGGCTTGAAAGCACAACTTCCCTAGCTGTTGGCCGTGAGTAAGTATTTGCTTTTTCAACTTCACTGGTGCCCAAGTGAGAGCAGAGAAGATGTATGGATCTCTCTAACAGTGTTCCCAAGATCAAATACAGTATCTTCTATGTAATGGCCACTCTGGAGAGAAGAAAATTGGCAAGTAAAATTTACCAGGCTTAATAAAGGAGAGGGTCTGTATGTAAATTGTACAGTGGCAGTTTGTTTTAATTTTTTTGGTCCTTATTCTCTGGCATGTCTGTCTGCTCTTGGCAATTTGACTGCTCATTGAATAATTGAGCGTTCTCTCAACACTTTTCCTCTGAGTGATAAGTCACTAATGTCAACTGAATCACTTGGTAGAGTATCAGGAGGGGTGGGGTTGAGGCTACTGAGTACTGAGGTTGCAGTCCTTGTGCATGGGATGCAGCTGATAGTTTGATCGGTGAAATGGTTAGGCTGAAATAATATATTGGATTTACTTTACCAAGAATTTGTATAATGTGTGCTTTCATTACAGTGCACAAGAGTCATGTGGACCCCACCTCTCCGTGAGAGCTTCTCCTACCCCTTCCTAATTCTGCAGATGCTGCTTTTAACCCACATACTAAGGTACTAACCTCGGTCTCACTGGCTGAGAATTTCTCATGTTTATTGCTTGTGCAATGACAAGTGATTCCTCAATGAAAATATTTAATTTGTCTGTTCTTTTTCTGAACAGAAGCGTCTGTGTAGAGAAGAAGACCTTAGCTGCATTTTGTATTGCAAATATCCTCTTCTTGCTTCCATGGCAATTTGCACAGTTTGTGCTGCTCACACAGGTGAGAGATGTTGGTGACAATGAAGATTCTGTTTAGAGATTTAATATTAAACTGATTATAAAGTTGATGTGACTTAAAGAAGAAAGGTAGAAAGCAGGGAACAACAGGCCAGTTAGTTTAACAGCCATTGTTGGCAAGATGCTAGGATCATTAATCAGAGAGGAAATAATTAATCGTTTATGAAAGCTGAACATAGTTTACCTATAAACTCTTTTCTGGCTTCCAGCCAGCTGCAGGTGTGTATTATAACTGAGGTTTCGATGACAAACTCTGTCATCTTCTTCAGGGATGATGCCTGGGTATGTCTAGACCGGTGATATTTATATCCACGTAGTCAGTACCTCCTGATTGGTTAATCCTCATCCAGTCAGGTTTCTGCTCTCCCACCTTGTTTACAATCGAATTCTAGTTCTTACTTAAGGCAAGACCTTTGTTTTTGTTAAAATTCTTTTCCTTTAGTTTTATTTAAGTGGCTTCCTTTACCAGGCAGTTCCAAAAGCCATTGCCATGGCATAGTAGTTTAGTGCCGTCAAAGTCAACCCTATGGCCATTGTGAATGCACTGTTCTGCTACTGTCGATTTCTCCGGGTAACCCAAACAGATATACTTCCTGTGCTTCTCGATATGGGTTTCCACCATGCGTCCCATCTTCCCTAATGAGACTAAATAGTTTGGGCCTTTATTCTTTTATTCCTTGGAATTTAGTAAAATGAGGGGTGACCTTATTCAAACATTGAGGCTTTACATGGAGAGTTTGGAATGATTTTGCTAGTGGGAGTGTTTCAAGTATAACTACAGGACAAGAAGCTATCACTTAAAACTGAAGAAGGTAGAAATTCCTTCTGGCATTGGGTGGTGAATCTCTGGAATTTTCAGCCTTGGAGGATGATGGAAGCCGAATCATTAGAGTATTTAAAATGGAGGGGGGTAAATATTGTACCATGTAAAGCCTGTGTGTTTGAATAAGGTCACCCCTCATTCGACTAAACTTAAAGGAATAAGTAAATGAATTCTAAGGATAAATATTGATAGATCAAAGAATAGAAAGAGATGGAGAACTGACACAGAAGAGGAGCTGATGCCAGCATAGATTAACCATAAGCTTATTGAATGGTAGGGCAAGCTTGAAGGGCTGATGGTCTACTCTTAATATTTTCTTCTTCTTGTCACTTGCACATTCTTATCTATAGATCTTGGACGCATAATTCAGAACATAAATGTTGGAAGTTGCCTTCTGAGATAATTTTTTTAAGGAATTATCCTTCTATGCCTTTGTGCAATCTTCACACAACTTCATGGACAGTTGGTGTTATTTTGTGGTTGCCTATTTCTACTGTACTAGCTCTCATTAATTCTCTGAGTGTTTTTGTGCAGATTAATGGCTTGGGAGTAACACATTTAAGGCCACAGTTGTCGATGCTTTGCAGAATGTTCCCCTTCGATGATTAAAGATGTACTGTTTCTACTTGGTCTGACCACTGAGATTTATGAAGTGTGAGGCCTAATTTAATATGGTGGTGAATGTAATAGTCAATGTGAGTTGATGCACCATGCTTAGAGGATTATAATGCAAAGCAAAAAGGTTGATGTATCAACTTCTTGAACTAACACATCAGATGTGCCCTTGGTGATGTCTATGACTCTAGAGGGTACAAAGAGCTCTGTTGCATTGTTCTTGTGCTGAAATAATAATAGCATTTAGCTCTTGACATGCTCTAGTCCCTTAGTGGGAGCAAGGACCAAGGAATTAGTGAAAAGTGATGGTGTTGGTCTACATGTTGACTCAGAAGGATAGCATTGAGATTTTGTTTTCCCACCTCCTACCTGGGTCTTTCTTTCAATCTTTTGTTTTCATAAGACATAGGAGGAGAATTAGGCCATTTGGCCCATTGAGTCTGCTCTGCCATTCAATCATAGCTGATCATTTTTTCCCCTCTTCAGCCCTATTCCCTGGCCTTCTCCCCATAACCTTTGTTGCTGTGTCCTGTCAAGAACCTATCAAGCTCTGCCTTAAATACGCCCAATGACCTAGCCTCCACAGCAGTCTGTGGTAACAAATTTCATAAGTTCATCACCCACTGGCTAAAGAAATTTCTCTGCATCTTGGTTTTAAATAGAGGTCCCTCTATCCTGAGGCTGTACGCTCTTGTCCTAGACTCTCCTACCATGGGAAACATCCTTTCCACTTTTACTCTGTCTAGGTCTTTCAACATTCAAAAGGTTTCAATGGGATCCCCCCCTTATCCTTCTGAATTCCAGAGAATACAAACCCAGAGCCATCAAACGTTCCTCACACGATGACCCTTTTATTTCCGGAATCATCCGTGTGAACCTCCTCTGAGCCCTCTCCAATGCTAGCACATTTTTTCTTGTATGAGGAGCCCAAAATTGTTCACAAATCTCAAAATGAGGCCTCACCAGTGCCTTATAAATCCTCAGCATCACATCTCTGCTCTTGTGTTCTAGACTTCTTGGTTTTGCCTTCTTCACCACCTACTCAACCTGCAAGTTAACGTGTAGGGTGTTCTGCACAAGGACTTCCAAGTTCCTTTGCATTTCAGATTTTTAGATTTTCTTCTCATTTAGAAAACAGTCTGCACACTTATTTCTATTACCAAAGCGCATGATCATGCATTTTCCAACATTGTATTTCATTTGCCAATTTCTTGCCCATTCTTATGTACCCTTGGGTCTTTCAGCCTTTTGGGCACCCTCTCCCTTGTAATAGTACCTGCACTCACTTCTCTTCCTTCACACACTTCAACATCTGGCTCACTGCTAGTGTCTTCCACAGTGAAGACTGATGCAGAATACTCATTTCATTCATCTGCCATCTCCTTGTCCTCGTTATTATTTCTCCAGCCTCATTTTCTAGTGGTCCTATATCCACTCTCATCTCTCTTGTTTTTTTCATACTTGAAAAAACTTTTACTATTCACTTTGATATTGTTTGCTAGCTTGCTTTCATATTTCATCTCTTCCCTCCTAATGATTCTTTTAGTTGCTCTCTGTAGGTTTTTAAAAGCCTCCCATTCCTTTATCTTACTGCTAATTTTTGCTTTGTTGTATGTTCTCTCTTTTGATTTTACATGAGCTTTGACTTCCCTTGTCAGCCACAGTTGTACTATTTTTCCATTTGAGTGTTTCTTCATTTTTGGAATACATCTATCCTGTACCTTCCTCATTTTTCCTGGAAAGTTAAGGCATTGCTGCTGTACTGTCATCCCTGCCAGCATCTCCTTCCAAACACAAACAAGAGAAAATCTACAGATGCTGGCAATCCAAGCAATACATTCAAAATGCCAGAGGAACTCAGCCGGCCAGGCAACATCGATGGAAAAGAGTACAGTCAACATTTCAGGCTGAGATCCTTCAGCATGACTGGAGAAAAAAAGATGAGGAGTCCAAGTTAGAAGACGGGGAGAGGGGAGGGAGAAACACCAGGTGAGAGGTGAAACTGGGAGTGGTGAAGTGGAGAGCTGGGAAGTAAGAGATATAGGGTTGGGGAAGGGGGAATCTAATAGGAGAGGACAAAAGGCCTCTATCACTCAACATCCTCAGTCTCACCTATTTGATCTGAATTAATATTTCATGTGTGTGAAGTTAAAAAATAAAATTCATTCTTTTAAATGAATGCTTGGTCACAGAATTCTTTAAATTACATGGTAGTTCCTTAACACAACACTTTTTTTATATTGGTTCTTTTATAATTCTAATCAGGCTGTGATACTAAAGTTCTTTTTATTCTTCCCATCAGGTTGCTTCACTCTTTGCAACATACGTTTTGGGTTATATTGATGCCTGTAAGCTGCTGGACATTGTATATGCTCACATGGTAAAGTGAACTGTGTTCCCTGTTAATTTTATTATCCATTCATGCCCCTACAGAAATGCCGATCAGCCACTAGCTTGAACTGATGCAGTCTATGTGGAACACTACTCCTACAGTGTTGGTTCTTAGAGAGTTTCAGGATTTAGACCCAGAAATACTAGAGTTGCTGATATAGTTTCATAAGAGAGAGGTGCGTTGGAGGGGCTGCTGCAGGCGGTGGTGTTCTCATGCACCTATTGTCCTTGTTCTGTTTCATGGTAGGAGTCACTGGTTTGGGATGTGAAATAGCCTTAGCAAGTGCATATGGTATGGCTGCAGGCGCTGTGTGACTTTAGGTCACTACCACAAGTCACTGCCATAAAAGTTTAAAAAAATAAGGTGTTGTATAATTAAAAAAAAAAGGGCAGGACCGCACAGTAAATTGTAAAGTCTTGGAAAGTGTTGTAGAACAGGGAGACCTCGGAGTACAGGTGCATAGTTCCTTGAAAATACCAACATAGGTAAATCAGGTGGCAGAGAAAGTGTTTAGCTTGCTTGCGTACATCAGTAAGATTGGGACGTCATCTTACAGCTGTACAAGACATCTGTGATTCCACATAGAAAGAACTGCATACAGATCTGTTTGCCTGCAGAGGTGTTATTAAACTGAAGATGGTGCAAAAAAATGATCAAGGATGTTACTAGGACTGGAGAGCTTGAGCAGTAAGGAGAGATTGAATAGGCTAGGCCTTTTTCCCCTCGGAATACAGGAGTTTGAGGGGTGACCTTTTAGACATAAAATCATGAGGGGCATAGGTAAGGTGTATAGCCAAAATCTTTTTCCTGGACTAGAGGGCATAGGTTTAAACTTAGAGGGGAATGATTTAAAAGGGATCAAAGGGCCAGCCTTTTAACAGATGGTGGTGAATATATGAAATGAGCTGCCAGAGAAAATGGTAGAGGCGGACACAATTAAAATATTAAAAAGATATTTGTCAGGTGCATGGATAGGCAAGGTTTAGAGGGGCCAAACACAGGCAAACTGGACTAGCTCAGTTGGGAAATTGGTTGGCATGGGGCATGGGTAAGGTGAGCCGAAGAACAAGCTGATCTGAAGTTCCTGTGTTCAGCCCTTCTCCATGTTTCCTAAAGGTTAGTGTCATGTACATTGAAAACATACAGCATTTGTTTGAGTCAAATTGAATTAGCAAAGATGATTTTGGGCAGCCTACAAGTGTCTGATGGAATTATTTTGCTCTAATAGAGTGGATTGATGAAAGGAACGGAATGAAATGTTGGGCAATTTGCACTTGTATGTGTTGGGGTTTAGAAGAGTGAGATTGGACGTGATTGACATGTACAGGTTGCTGAGGAATCTTAAAAGATGGATGAGGAGAGGATCTAGGGATTAAATGCAATTGTTTAGAAGTAATGTGTTGCCCATTTAAAAGTCTTAGAAATTCTCTTCCTCAAAGAGTGGTGGAAACAAAGTTGGCTATGATTTTAAGGCAGGGGCAGATTTATTTTTGATGACCAAGAGAATCAGAATGGGACTAAAAGGTTACCATGTGATGACTACAGGTTGAGGTTATGATGAGATTGGTGGACAAAGAAATAGCAAACTGAATAAATATTTTGTGGAAGGCACCAACAGCATGCCACAAATTTGAGTATGTTAGTGGGCAGAAGTGAGTGTAGCTGCTATTACTAAGGAGAATGTACTTGGAAAGCTGCAAGGTTTGAAAGTGGATAAGTGACCTGGACCAGATAGATAATTTTGGTCAGTATGGGAAACCCAGACTCCAAATTCAGCACGTGATGGCTGGGTAGGTGAGCAACTAGTTGGTGCACTCCTGCTGTTTACACAGGGTTTTTGTGTGCTCGCGATACATGGCTTTGAGGTGCCCAGTACCATCCTAAGTGCTTCCTTGCGCAGTCATGGAGATTTCGAGGAGTGAGTGGAATTTGCATTTCTTCAGGGAATGTTTTGAGCACTGTCTGAAATCTTTCCCTCTGTCCCCTGGAAATATCTTCTCTTTCTATGAATGTGGTGTTGAGTATGTGCACAATGTTTCCTGCTCAGAAGAGCTGACTGAGTGTTATCATGGCTTCAGTTGTGGTCTGGGACCAGGTGGTTCATGTTGTTCCGGTGAAGTTGGATGACATTATGCAGATATAGATGGTAGAATATCTTCCAGTGCTTCAGATGGCCTCTGCAGAAAGTGCAGGGCTCAGAAGCATAATGGAGGGCAGGGGGTCAAGACCTGAGATCTGGCAGGGAACTCATGGTGTGCTGCACGATAGACTGTGAGTTCTATTGCCAAGTCTGAGGTCTTGAATTGCAAACACGCCCTTCCTCCATCAATCTAGCCAAATTGAGGGAATTCAAAGGCTTTGGTGAGGTTAAAGGAGGTCACATGTTGGGGTTGGTGCTGCTCCCCGCATTTTATTAGTGGTGGTGCACAGTGAAGATCAAGCCCATTGTGCTTTTGGATAGACAAAATCTGCAGAATGAATCATGGACTGACTGTTCGGCTACTGGGGGCAAAATGGCACAGAGGGATCAGGGTGTATATGCTCATGAATCCTTAAAGTTGGAGGGTACGTCAAGGGGTTGTTTTCAGAGCATTTAGGGTCCCAGTGTTCATTAACAGAAGTATAGAGTACTAAAGCAGGGAATTATGTAAATTTTATGAAGCACCTAGTTAGGACGTAATTGGGATATTGGTCTCTTGCTCTGGTCAGGAAGGATGCGAGGATGAAGAGCAGAATTAATGGAAAAATTTTAGCTTTGAAGATGAACTGGAGATAATGGGATTATGATCATTCTTCCCACCAGTGCACCACAACTACAGTGTAGTCCATCTACAAAGAGGATCTTTGGCATCTTCTACACTTGGGACCTGTAGCACTGAGTGAGAGGGTGAACTTTGCATGGGAACACCACCATTTACAAGTTCCCTTCTCAGTTAAGCTCCATAGTCATTTAGAAATATATCATGGTTTCATCTTTACCCAGTGTTTTTCAAGGGACCAATAGATAATCTACTGGCATACTCAATGGGTCAAGCAGCATCTGTGGTGGAGAAAAGAATTTTCAGTATTTCAGCCCTTCAGTTTGTAGCAATTATGAATGGATGCTTGGAAAAGAATAACCTAGTATGAGAAAGAACACTGAATGGCACTAGTGTGCTGGGAGCTGGCACAGACTCATTGGAATGAATGGTTTCTTGTGCTGTAACGGGAAAGGGACATAGCTATGTTTAATGGTGTCTGCAATGAGATGGTCAGAAGAGCAGAAGGGTAACATCTACTAATTACTCCTGTTTTTACTTTTGTTTTTCACAGATTTCCCTGTTGGTTTGTTTTGTGCTGATGTTCGGAAATGCCATGCTGTTAAGCTCCTATTACGCTGCCTCTCTGGCTGTTGTTTATGTAAGTAGATTGGACACAATAGGACTTAAATTATTATTCTGTTTTTGCTAGTGTTGTGAAATTGTGGTTTCTTTTGTTTCTCTGGGCTGAATGTATAACAGCTGTGTTATGATCAGAGGGTTGGTTTCTAGCCTCTATCACAGCCACAAAATCTGCAATGCCAACCAGCTCCTCTTTCCCACTTCGCCCTGCTCTCCATGAGAAGGCACTTGCTGCATTTTGAACAGTGTTTTGTTTGTGCCATGGACCAGCTTTGATTCTCATCTGGGATAGAAAGCAGAAGCCTTTCTACAACACACTGAGCGCAAGGAAACAAACAATACAACTAGAGAGTAGATTTGGTTCGTTTTTCAGCTCCCCTCTGTTTTTGGTTAGGTGAGAATAGCTCTGTCTACTCCAGTGCCCCTCCCATCTCTG
The DNA here is from genome assembly GCF_963921235.1 of Mobula hypostoma. NCBI lineage: Eukaryota > Metazoa > Chordata > Chondrichthyes > Myliobatiformes > Myliobatidae > Mobula > Mobula hypostoma. The sequence continues at coordinate 139,961,522 of NC_086097.1, forward strand.
GAGAGCATGTGGATTAACATGGTTATCAGTGCTTGCTCTGAACAGGTACCTAACTCAAGGTAGAGAATAGGTCTGGAAGTGCTTGATTCACTTGACTCAGTCTAAACCTCCATCTGAAGCCAAGGGAATAACAAAGAAACTAGTTTGAGAGGATCACTGGCAACCTTACTGTTCTAAGTCCAGCCTGTGTCCAGAAGTGAATGCAGACAAATAGAGATTGTAGGTGTGTTTTCATAGAACAGTATTAAACTGACAGGGCGTGTTGTAACCAAAATGCAATGCATCCAGTTAAAAACATTTATTTTGTGCCAGGATTTTTCACCTCAGTGGTTGGTGGTTTAAATAGAATTTATTCCTGCATGTGGGGGAGAAATAAATTAAAAATAGATAATAATTACCAATTTAGAAATAAAGGCAACTTTCATTTATAATGTATCTGGGTGATGGGTGAAGGTCAATGGGGAGGTCGATCTGACAGAAGAGACTGTGCTGAGTAAACTTAAGTTGTACAGACTTGAGTTTAAAATGTGTTGGTTGAGGGGGGTGGAATTTGGGTGAAATGAAAAGTATGCCAGTATTAAACAATAGAAAAGCATAAATTATGAATAAATGATCAATTTACCAGATATTTCTAAATAATCCCACTCATTCTGTATTAAAATTAGCATATAGTATTCAGTAACCAATACCTGAGGATTATCTTTTTCCTTTAATTTAGGGAATGGTTGCCTTGAAATCGCATATTTCACAATTTTTGCCGCGACATCTTCTGGGTTCATGGGTAGGTTGTTCTCTATTTACAGCTATGTGTGATTTAATATTATAAAATGCATTATTGTGTAGCTATATAATTTACACATTCTCAAACCTCAGCTCCTTGTACGCTCTTCAGAACCTGTTTGTTTTAATGTTGTTGGTTTCTGCGTAGACTATAGGAATTGAATTCTCTACACTTCTTAATCTCAGTACCAAGTAGTTCACAAAGCCTTTGGGACTGTACTTCCTAGTGAACATGCCCCACATGTAACTGGGATAGAACTGATACCAGGTTTTCATGAGCTAGACTATTGGTTATTAGTTCTGCTTAATAATTGGATAAATAAGGGTTGTTCATGCCAATGTGCATACAGCACAACTTGGGATATTTATCCTAGGTCAGGCTAACTGGCCTATAATTTCCTTCTTTCTGCCTCCCTCCCTTAGAGTGGACTGATATTTGCAATTTTTCAGTCTTCTGCAACCATTCCAGGATCTAGTGATTCTTGAAAGGTTGCTACTAGTGCTTCCACAATCTCTTCAGCTAGTTATTTTGGAACCCTGAGGTGTAGTCCATCTGGTCCAGGTCATGTATCCACCTTCAGACCTTTCAGCTTCTCAAGCACCTTCTCCTTATTAATAGCAACTGCACTCACTTCTGCTCACAGACACGCTCAAATTTCTGGCATACTGCTAGTGTCTTGAACAACTGAAGACTGATGCAAGATACTTAAGTTCATCCCATTTCTTTGTCTCCAGTACAACTTCTCCAGTGTTATTTTCCAGTGGTCTGATATCCACTGTCACCCCTCTTAAACTCTTTATATATCTGGGGAAAAAAAACTGTTTGTATCCTCTTTTATATTATTGGCTAGCTTACTCTTATTCGCTTCTTCTCTCCTAATGGCTGTTCTAGTTGCCTTCTGTTGGTTTTTAAAAGCTTCCCAATCCTCTAACCTCCCACTAATTTTTGGCATATAATCTCTGATTTGCTTTTGTTGTCTTTGACTTCCCTTGTCAGCCATGGTTGCCTTATCCTCCCTATAGAATGCTTCTTCATCTTTGGGATATACCTATCCTGCACCCTCCAAATTGCTCCCAGAAACTCCAGCCATTGCTGTTTTGCTGTCATTCCTGCTATTATCCCCTTCCAATCAACTTTGACCAGCTCCTCTCTCATGCCTCTGTAATTTCCTTTACTCCACTACATCTTACTTTAGCTTTTCCTTCTCAGACTGCAGGGTGAAATCTATCATATTATGATCTCTGGCTCCCAAGGGTTCCGTTACCTTTAACTCCTGGATCAAATCTGGTTTATTACACAACCAGAATTCCCTTTTCTCGAGTGGGCTCAGCCATAAGCTGCTCTAAAAAGCCATCTGGTAAGCATTCTTCAAATTCCCTCTCTTGGGATCCAGCATCAACCTGATTTTCCCATCTTCCTGTATATTGAAATCCGCCATGATTATCATAACATTGCCCTTTTTACATGCCTTCCTTGGACCTATCCAAGTCTTTCTTAAATGATATTATCATACCAGGTGCAATATACTTACTCTGGCAGATCATCCTATATACTTACCACCCTTTGCATGAAGGTCCCATCTAAATCATTCCCCTCTCAACCTAAATCTATGCCTTCTAGTTTTAGATTCTCCTACTCTGGGGAGAACACTGTTATGACCTACCCTATCCACACTTATCATCATTTTGAAGCATATTACAAGGTTGCTCTCATTCTCCTATGATCCAAGGAGTAAAGACCTAACCTGGCCAACTTCTCCCCTAACTCAGGCCCTCTAGTCCTGGCAACATCTTTTAAAATCTTTTCTGTATTTTTCCAGCGTAACCTTTAAGAGAGTTACTTTCCTATAACAAGGTGACCAAAGCTATACACAATATTCCAGTGTGGTCTCCGTAGTTCAGTGCTCCTGCAGTATTTTTTGCCCAAGGATGTTGCTTCTTTGGACTGTCTGAACAGCAAGGATTCAGTGGCTTTCTGCTTGGCTGCAATCTGTTAAGTTGTCCTGCAATCTCAAAATTTCTTTCCCTATGTAGAAATAGTAATGGGCTTTCTGCTCTTTTAAGAGTCATCTGTTTTCCCAAATGAGTATGCTTCCAATGGGTGCATGGATTTCATCCAGAAAATGTATGGACCGTATTCTTTTAAAATAAGTCAGTACTGATGTTTAATTTCTTCTGGTTTATACCCATGGGAAATCAAAGCTATATTATCTAGTGCAATGGTTCTGAACCTGTTTTTGCACATGGCCCATTTGTCACTCACTTACCTCTGTGGTCCCCACCCACCATAGTCTGTGTTAGTTGCTGGAGTTTTTTTGTGTTAATTGTACTAATTATTCTAATATACAGTCAATATTTAGGATTTAACAGGTTATAAATATTGTATGTTAAAGATAATGTTACAGGTGTATATGAGAAATAAAATGGTTTCAAAGCTCTGAATAGGATAATTATAATCTTCCAACCAGCAATGAAAATGCACTTAATATTGTTTCTTAGGGTGTTTAGTGAGATCTTTGCGATTAATGCAAACTAGTGAGTTTTTGAATATCTGGTTGCAACTTGGTTGAAGATATCAAAGATCACCCCTTTTCTCAACATCAAGACCGTTATGAGCTTTTGATAGCAGGTGAAGAGCTTGCGTAAACCAGATTCAACTAGTTAAGAGGTGGGACTACCAATTAAAAACAACTTCGCTTTCTCCCAGAGCTGTGGAAACTTATTTTGAATACTGCATGTAATCCAGAAATTTTGCTTGCTGTGTTTGAATTTTGCTTGAGCTGTTATATTATTCTACAGCTCAATAAGACATTCTTGCAATGTGTTGTCAACATCATTCACATTCACCCCAAATGGATTCACCATCCAATCTAGAAAATGCATCTCTAGCAGGTCTCTGAACCAAACTTCCATATCAGTGTGTGTTTGCTTCATATGGTCAAGATATACAATCAAATCATCATCTTGCAGTTAAATTTCCACTGAAGGAAATTGCATAAACTTGCACAGTCCAATAATGCTGCTGAAAAGTTTGAATTTTCCAAGGAAAGCAGTAATAACCTCTTTGCATGATACGAGATTGTAGTTCTTTCCTTCTAACTGTTCAGTTTTTCAAGTATATCTGACAGATAAAATATATCAGACTTAGCAGTGACAATTTGTTCTCCAAGCTGCTTATCACTTAGAAATGCTTCAAAACTATCAAGAAAAATAAATTGAACTTCCTTTCAAAATATTATAAGTACCAGGTGCAAACCTCTCACCTGGCTTGTACAGTGGTATGCAAAAGTTTGGGCACCCCTGGTCAAAATTTCTGTTTCTGTGAATAGCTAAGTGAGTAAAGGATGACCTGATTTCCAAAAGACATAAAGTTAAAGATGACACATTTCTTTAATATTTTAAGCAAGAAAACTTTCTTATTTTCATCTTTTACAGTTTCAAAATAACAAAAAAGGAATAGGGTCCGAAGCAAAAGTTTGGGCACCCTGCATGGCAGTACTTAGTAACACCCCCTTTGGCAAATATCACAGCTTGTAAACACTTTTTGTAGCCAGCTAAGAGTCTTTCAATTCTTGTTTGGGGGACTTTCGCCCATTCTTCCTTGCAAAAGGCTTCTGGTTCTGTGAGATTCTTGGGTTGTCTTGCATGCACTGCTCTTTTGAGGTCTATCCACAGATTTTCAATGATGTTTAGGACGGGGGGCTGTGAGGGCCATGGCAAAACCTTCAGCTTGTGCCTCTTGAGGTAGTCCATTGTGGATTTTGAGTTGTGTTTAGAACCTGTTGTAAAAGCCATCCTCTTTTCATCTTCAGCTTTTTTACAGACGGTGTGATGTTTGCTTCCAGAATTTGCTGGTATTTAATTGAAGTCATTCTTCCCTCCACCAGTAAATGTTCCCCTTGCCACTGGCTGCAACACAAGCCCAAAACATGATCGATCCACCCCCGTGCTTAACAGTTGGAGAGGGGTTCTTTTCATGAAATTCTGCACCCTTTTTTCTCCAAACATACCTTTGCACATTGCGGCCAAAAAGTTCTATTTTAACTTCATCAGTCCACAGGACTTGTTTCCAAAATGCATCAGGCTTGTTGAGATGTTCCTTTGAACCTTTTGAATAGAACTTTTGCATGCCACTGTATAAAAACTTGGCTTATTAGCTAACTCTGCTAACAGCCACATGACTCAGCAGTGAGAAGACCACCTTTCATAAGCAATACACGTCCAGGGTCAGTATGATTTGGGGTTCAAGCAAACAGGAAAGTTGGGATGTTCGAATTAAGGAACTTTGATTGTTGCGAATGCTGTGTAAATACTGCCCGTACTCAATTAGCAGTCACCAAGAAATTGCAGATTGTACACCAGTATGAAATTACACAAAGAATATTTACTAACTTTCAACTTTATCAAACAATTAATAGGAGAAGAAAATGTAAATAAATAAAAAGGCCCATTATAGTTAACCAGTCTACATGTGCATATAAACATTGGAGCTTATTTCTGGAGTAGGCGCATGTATCGCTTTACTCACGTGTGGATCCCACGTTCTGCGCGAAAGACACCAGCCACAGTTTGAACTTCCCTCATGATTTCAGGACCCTCAATCCATTTGCAAATGGAGGTAACATATCTCACCATGGGGTTGACATTACACTGTTCCCAGGTGCATTATATATCAGCCTATCTGGGGGTTTCCTAATTCTGAAACCTTCTTCAGCCTCAGGCACTCCTTATGACTGTTCCTGTTTACTCGGGCATGCCTCCCAAGCTATCACTCGTATCTTCTAGTGACTCAGGTTCCCCTGCCATTAAACTGAACTCCGCTTCATCCCCAATTATATTGGAGCCCAGGTCAAGCAGGTGCTGCCAAACATCTTCAAGCTTCGCTGATCCTAACTGGACCTCACTCGGAAAAGGGTGTCCTCTGTCATTCTAGCTACTCCTCCAGGACGTAACATGACAGGTTTAGATGTTTATGCTCATCATACTGCTTGGGAGAAATTTGTACCTTTTCAAATGCAGCTCTGAATACTGGGTGAATGGACAAATTTTTCAAAAAATTCTCTCCACTTCTTGCATACTCCCACGAGCCTTCTCACAATGGGAGTATTTGTGCCCATAAGCATGGAAGTTTCATCTTTTTCAACCAGATTTGGGCAGCCAACACTCGTGTATGAAGAGTCTCAGCTACTCCAAAATCTGCCTCTGAAAACTCCAGTTTCAATGACAAGTAGCCATCATACAGGTAGTCATCAGTACTACGGCCCCAAAATTCCTAGGCCACTGAGTGGGGTCAAGAGGTCATGTATTGGTTGTAAAAAGGATCTGTAAAGTAAAGTAACTTGAGAACGTGTCAAATTTGGTTCTGAAATGTCCTCAATCTGTATGGATACATCCGAGCTTGGTCCCACTAAACCTTAAGGAATAGGGTTTTGCACTTGCATATTTCTCTTGATACACTCATTAGAATGTATTCTCTCTGAGATGCCAGCCAGTTCCTTTACTGGGTCCCTTTGTACTTTTGCTTCTTTTCTTCTCTGTTTGATTAACTGCTGACATTTCGAAGCTTTTCCTTTCCTAAACAGTCTCGCTTGAAATGTCCCTCTTCTCCACAGTTGTAACAGAAAATACCGGTTGCCTCTCTGGTCAAAAGACCCTTTTCAGCAACATTCCTCTGCTTAGTGAGGCCTACAGGTGGGTCATGTTTCCCAACGGACATTTCATGTTTAGCTGAAACATTAGCAGACATCCATCGAGTCAGCTCAACTTGGGCGTTTCACCTCATTCCTCAAAATCTCTATGCCTGTGGCATCACTTTAGCAGCAGAGGCTTCCACTGAAGACTTTACTTGGCTTTTAGAAATGTACCGCTTCTCAATCATAAGACCATAAGATATAGGAGCAGAAGTCGGCCATTCGGCCCATCGAGTCTGCTCTGCCATTCAATCATGGGCTGATCCAATTCTTCCATTCATCCCCACTCCCCTGCCTTCTCCACACACCCTTTGATGCCCTGGCAAATCAAGAACCTATCTGCTTCTGCCTTAAATACACCCAATGACTTGACCTCCACAGCCGCTCATGGCAACAAATTCCACAGATTTAGCACCCTCTGACTAAAGTAATTTCTCCACATCCCTGTCTAAAAGGACATCCTTCAATCCTGAAGTTGTGACCTCTTGTCCTAGACTCCCTTACCATGGGAAATAACTTTGCCATATCTAATCTGTTCAGGCCTTTTAACATTTGGAATGTTTCTATGAGATCCCCTTCATTCTCCTGAACTCCAAGGAATACAGCCCAAGAGCTACCAAACATTCCTCAAACGGTAACCCTTTCATTCCTGGAATCATTCTTGTAAATCTTCTCTGAACCCTCTCCAATATCAGTATATCCTTTCTAAAATAAGGAGCCCAAAACTGCACACATAAGTGTGGTATCACGAGTGCCTTATAGAGCCTCAACATCACATCCCTGTTCTTATATTCTGTACCTCCAGAAATGAATGCCAACATTGTATTCGTCTTTTTCACCACCTACGCAACCTGGAGGTTAATCTTTAGGGTATTCTGCACAAGGACTCCCAAGTCCCTTTGCATCTCTGCATTTTGAATTCTCTCCCCATCTAAATAATAGTCTGCCCGTGTATTTCTTCCACCAAAGTGCATGACCATACGCTTTCCAACATTGTATTTCATTTGCCACTTCTTTACCTATTCCCCTAAACTATCTAAGTCTCTCTGCAGGCTCTCTGTTTCCTCAGCACTACTTGCTCCTCCACCTATTTTTGTATTATTGGCACATTAAGCACAAATCTATTAATCCTATAGTCCACATCATTATCATACATTGTGAAAAGCAGTGGTCCCAATACCGACCCTTGTGGAACTCCACTGGTAACTGGCAGCCAGCCTGAATAGGATCCCTTTATTCCCACTCTGTTTTCTGCTGATCAGCCAATTCTCCACCCATGCTAGAAACTTCCCTGTAATTCCATGGACTCTTATCTTGCTAAGCTGCTTCATGTGCGTCACCTTGTCACAGGCCTTCTGAAAAACCAAGTACTCCACATCTATTGCATCTCCTTTGTCTACCCTGCTTGTAATTTCCTCAAAAAAACTGCAGTAGGTTAGTCAGGCAGGATTTTCCTTTCAGGAAACCATGCTGGCTTTGGCCTATCTTGTCATATGCCTCCAGCTACTCTGTAATCTCATCCCTAACAATCATGTTTTCCTCCTGTCTAACTTTTCTGAGTAACCTGGTAAAATATGGAGGAGGGTGCATCTTGTGGGTCATTTGAATACGTAGAGCAGTCATGTCATGTGACAATGCACCCTTCCCAATTTGCTCCACCTTCAGGCAATTTCTCTCAGACAGTTGAATGCCCCGTTTGTGGCACAAACACTGCAGCAGTTTCTCCAGCCTGAAAAGGTAGGCAGACAACTTTTCTACTTCCTCCTGGAATGTGTGCCTAAACTTAATCATAAGATTGGCTGAACTTTCAGTAGTGCCAACAGCATCTTCCAAAGCTAGCAAGTAATTAGCTGATGTGGCAATTGGTCTCTCTACCTTTAGGAACCTCACTATATTAGCGACTGGACCCTTTCAACTTCCTGCCAGTCTCTGTTTTTTCATATTACCTGAGTGCTGCCATTCATCTAGTAACTGGGATTCTGGTTAACCCAAGCCTCATATTCTTCTTCCCCATCGGCTGTGGGCTTAACTCCAGAGAATATTCTACGCCTGCAATAACTTTGGCTTTCCACAGGTACACTTCGGCATTTATCAACCAGTGATGTAATAGCTGAAACCAGGTGAGAACTTAAATCAACAGCTGAAAGACATTGGACTTCTCACATCAAACAATTCCTTTCCCTCACTTTGCAGAAATGAGAACAACTTGTCATTAAATTCTCCACCCTCAGCTACATTCCTCCCTTCCCTAGAGATATGAACTGGCCATGGCACCACCTCTCCAGGTGGCCCTATCCTATCAGGCAGAGCGACTTCAGTCTCGTCACTGGCAGTTTGGACTAACATGGCATTTATACCAGCAGATTGGTCAAAATGCCGTTCAGTCAGTGTAACTTTACCTTACACTTTTACAGACCTCGGCACTCTGAGTAGCAGCTTGTCGGGAATTCAGACATCCACCCCGCTCAGAACACAAGCTTTACATGAGGATACCCTCTTTGTATTGCACTAGACCTTAATCCCAGTGGCAGCCATCATAACGTACCTTAATTATGATGCACCGCACTTTCCACAAATGCTAGTTTAAGGGTTTAACACACAAATAAACCACTTAATCAATCCTTATACAGCATTCACACAGCATCCGAATCCCGGTCAAGCCCCCACAAACCAACCCTCAAACCGGGCTCGTATACGAACTTGGCTTGTTAACTTACTGTGCTAACAGTCATGTGACTCAGCAGTGAGAAGGCTACCTTTTATTAGCATAGCAGTAGCAATCTTACCCAGGCCATTACACAGGGATTTAATAGAAGTTGTAGTGGTGGATAGTGATGCAGCGATAGACTTTCTAACTGTCCGCCTCTTCACAGTTTCACCATTTCTGACAGATGAGCCCACTACAGTTTTCATGTCATGTTTATAACACGCATGGGTCAGTGGAAGGCGAACAGAATCAGCCTCCTGCTGCCTAACGACTGACAGGCCTGCTCAATCTGCTGTTTGATTTGGGGGTAGATGTGGAGCGGAGTCATTCAGGATTCCAATTAAATTGCACTCACTAAGTTCATCTCTTTTTATTCATATACATGTACTTTGGTGATATTTCATCAAAACAATAAACTTATGGCCTATTCAGTAACTCCTGTAGCCCCCAGTCTTGTTTCTTTCTTGTGGTCTCCTGAGGTGCCATGTGGCCCATGTTAAGAGCTGTTGATCTAGGCAAATATTTTTACATTCTTGACTGGCATGGCAGCCTTGCTAAGGCAAAATACTTTAAGGTGCTGCAAATTTGGAATAACAACCAAGTAGCGGAGTATTCAAGGACATTTTCAACTTCTCACTACTACGGGCAGAAGTTCCCACTTGCCTCAAAAAGGCAACAATTATACCAGTGCCTAAGAAGAATAATGTGGGCTGCCTTAATGACTATCGCCCAGTAGCACTCACATCTACAGTAATGAAATGCTTTGAGAGGTTGGTTATGACTAGACTGAACTCCTGCCTCAGCAAGGACCTGGACCCATTGCAATTTGCCTATTGCCACAATAGGTCAACGACAGACACAATCTCAATGGCTCTCCACACAACCTTAGACCACCTAGGCAACACAAGCATCTACGTCAGGATGCTGTTCATCGACTATAGCTCAGCATTTAATACTGTCATTCCCACAATCCTGATTGAGAAGTTGCAGAACCTCGGCTTCTGTTCCTCCCTCTGCAATTGGATCCTCGACTTCATAACCAGAAGACCACAGTCTGTGCAGATTGGTGATAACATATCCTCCTCGTTGACAGTCAACACTGGGGCATCTCGGGGGTGTGTGCTTAGCCCACTGCTCTACTCTCTGTATACACATGACTGTGTGGCTAGGCATAGCTCAAATACCATCTATAAATTTGCTGAAGATACAACCGTTGCTGGTAGAATTTCAGGTGGTGACGAGAGGGTGTACTGGAGTGAGATATGCTAACTAGTGGAGTGGTGCTGCAGCAACAACCTGACACTCAACGTCAGTAAGATGAAAGAGCTGATTATGGACTTCAGGAAGGGTAAGACGAAGGAACACATACCAATCCTCACAGAGGGATCAGAAGTGGAGAGAGTGAGCAGCTTCAAGTTCCTCAGTGTCAAGATCTCTTCGGATCTAACCTGGTCCCAACATATCAATGTAGTCATAAAGAAGGCAAGTCAGCAGCTATAGTTTATTAGGAGTTTGAAGAGATTTGGCATGTCAATAAATACACTCAAAAACTTCTATAGTTGTACTGTGGAGAGCATTCTGACAGGCTGCATCACTGTCTGATATAGAGGGGCTACTGCACAGGACCAAAAGAAGCTGCAGAAGGTCATAAATCTAATCAGCTCCATCTTGGGTACTAGCCTACAAAGTACCCTGGACATCTTTAGGGAGCGGTGTCTCAGAAAGGCAGCGCCATTATTAAGGACGTCCAGCACCCAGGGCATGCCCTTTTCTCACTTTTATCATCAGGCAGGAGGTACGGAAGCCTGAAGGCACACACTCAGTGATTCAGGAGCAACTTCTTCCCCTCTGCCATCCGATTCCTAAATGGACATTGAAGCTTTGGACACCACCTCACTTTTTAAAAAACTATACAGTATTTCTGTTTTTGCATTAAAAAAATCTATTCAATACACATAATTGGTTTACTTGTTTATTTATTATTATGTTTTTTTTCTGTCTGCTAGATTAGGTATCGCATTGAACTGCTGCTGCTAAGTTAACAAATTTCACGTCACAACCCAAATCATTGGTATATACACTTGAAATTTTGTCATAGAGCATATTTAACACCGAGAATTAGACATCAACTGGGACTGGTTCCTGACCCTTATTGCTCATTTTGCCCAGACGGAGCCATTGGCTATTTTTTACATGTTGTATGGGAATGCCCAGGGGTTTTTGATTTGTGGGGGAAGGTTATCAGTACTCTTACAGAACTAACAGGGGTACAATTACCAATGGACCCCGCTGTACATCTTCTAAATGATGACTCCCACCTTTCCCTTACGGAAAAAACACGCAAAATCTGGCTGGCAGGCTTGACTGCAGCTAAGAAGATTGTAGTCCAGCGCTGGAAACCTCCCCATGATATTTCAAATACTCACTGGCTTCAGAGCTTTTTTGGACATTTCTTACCTGGAACTTTCATCAGCAAGAGTAAATGATGCACGACCAAACAGAATCATAATGTGGACAAATTTGATATCTAACTTAAAAGATCATTTGTTAAAATAGGAATGCTTTGTCTGTGTATGTACTACTATTCAGTTGATTGGGGGAGGGGAGAGGGTTGGGGGGGAGAGAGGGGTGGAGGGAGGATGGTGATGAAGGTTGGGGGGTGGCTGGGTTAAACAGTCAAAATGTAATTGGCAACTGGTTGTATTGAATGTAATTTGTTGGTGTTGCAATAAAAAATTAATAATAAAAAAAACAAATTTCACGTCACATGCAGATGATAATAAACCTGATAATGATTCTGATTCTGATAGTGGTCAAGTAGCCCAGTTGCATCCTGGAGAGAGAACGAGGGGAATGTTTAAGAAATGAAAATGAAAAGGGCCTTTTCTTCACTCCGAGAATCAAGAAGTGTTCTTTGTCTTCATTCTTCACCTTCTTCCTCTTATGCCACATTGTCTCCTCCCTTCTTCTTTCAGCATTTTCAATGTATCATTCCTTCCATTGGAGATCCACTCTCCAATTAGATCCTTCTAACCATGACTCCATCTACAAAAGTACAGAATGTTGAACATTGACAACTTCTACCTACTGGCCAAGGCTCCAAATGTTTTCAGGTGGAGCAGTAATTCAAATGCCTTACTTTTGAGTTTTGATGCAGTCTTTTCTCTCCTATAGCAACAAACTTTACTGATAAGCAGACTATTCTTAACCCAACATTGCATTCTGCAATTTTAGATCAAAGCCTCCGCTCCCATTATTGTGGGGCAACAGTTTTTGGTAATAATTCTGTCTCTAACATTGTTATTTTTTTCCCCATTTGTTGTAAACTTTTGCACGTTCTTTAATCTTTTTGCTATTGTATTTCATTGTATTCCTTTTCTTTTTTCTCTATTTTTGAGCACAAACATGCAACTGACGCTATTTTAAAGCTGTTCACTCTAAACATGGTGTGGTGTCTAATGGCCACACAAGTGCACGTGGCTGATGTTAGTTAGAAATTGTTCATCAACAGTTTTCTGTTTCAGTATGTGGCATAGTGTCCCAAATCCCAGCAATTTTTTTGATTAGTTTTTGTTCTTTAAGAGCTGTCCTAAATAAGTGGCTGCCCCAATTAACTGATGGCTCAATTAACTGGAATCCACTGTATTGTAAAATAACAAGTTTGCGAGTGTATTTCTCAAACTGAAATTTGCCATGTGTTTTAAATATATGTTTTGTGTGCAAGTAGAGTGTAATGATGCAAATATGATCTCTATTATTTGTAAATCTTTTGCAGATAGCTAAAGGAACTGTCTGGCTTGTTGGAACCATAATCCTCAAATTTGTGGCTTCTAAACTGTTAGGAGTTACTGATGATGTAAGTATCCACATTATGAAAGAAATATATTAAACTTGCAAAAAAGGATTTGTGTTGCCTGTGATCTGGGCTGACATTTACGTGTTGGGCGGCATCTAATTGATTGTTTATTTCGGCTTTTTTCTTAAAGATGCTGCTGGGTGCATTCTGGCTACCGCTGCATTCTTCGCGGCAATGTATTGGTCCGCGGCCCGGAGATTGGGGACCATTGGTTTAGATGATAGAAATCTAGATGATTGGTGTCGAGGGGGGATTGAACAACAAGAATTAAAAATTTAATATCAAGCTTAATCCAGTAGAGATCTAGAAAGGCACTGGCGATAGTGGCGATAGTTCCTGGTGCCAGTTAGAACACAGGCAGCATGTTGAATGAAGAAGGTTGATAAGGGATCAGGAGTAATTGAGCCTTGAGATAACAATGGTGTTGATGGGGGGGGGGGGTTCTGCAACAGAATGGCCTGTGTTACAGAAATACAGCAATGGAAGACGTTCTAATCTGTTCACTTATTTATTATGATTTGGTAAATGCTTGGCTAATTAAGCAAGGTATTGCTGCAGCTGTGGAGTTGTTTTATTTTTCTTCAGTCATGTTTTTCATCTAACTCTGTAATCTGTGGTCAATACACTGCAATGCTTTTCACCACGGGGCCTGAAGGTTAGGTGTTGCTTCAGAGACTTAACGCTAAATCTAGTCTTACACATCTGGGTAAAATACTAAGGCAGTGCTGCACTGGCAGAAGTACAATTTTGAAAGATGTTAAATGAAAGCTGGAAATCTGGACTCAAACATAAAAGAATGTGCAGTAAAGAGAATTATCCTTGGAGCCATGGAGCATACTTATCCCAACGGAAAAGGGAAGCATATGGAAGAGTTAGCAAGCTGAAATGAAATGGGGCCCTTGTGGAAAATGAAAGGACAAATAGGAAATCAAGAGGACTGAAGGGGACCATGAAATGTTCTTGGAAAGTAGGATTAAAGAGAATCTCAAGGCATTTATATTTCCATTAAAAACAAGAGGGTAACAGGCAGAGGGTAGAACCACTCGAGGACAAAGAAGGAAATTTATGTCAGGAGATAGGAAATGGGTGAGGTACTAAATGAGTACTTCACATCGGTATTCATGAAGGAAAAGGACATAGATGGCAGCAAGATCGAGGAGGAGTATACTTTATTCTATGCTATGTTGATATCAAGAAGGAAGAGGAAAGAGGACAGTACAGAAACAGGCCTACTAAGTCTGCTCTGGCCATCAACCAGCTATGCTCACTAACTCCACATTAATTTTTATTCACCTTGCATTCTTATTGACTACCCTTCCCCACTCTCCCCTCTCCCCATCCCTTGATTCTTCCATTCACCTATGTACTACGGACAATTTACATATCTTTGGAATGTGAGGGAAATCCAGAACAACTGGGTGGGGGAGCGGAGGGGCCCACATGGAGAATGTGTAAACATCACAGAGGCAGCATCAGAGGTTGGGATTGAACTCAGGGCTCTGGCACTATGAGACAGTAACTACCAAGCTATGCCACTGTGCCCCTAATAACAACATGAAAGCGGCCATGTTCTTTATAGCAATTCAATTTCTAGTTCATATCAATAACATATTTCAATACCTTAAACCCAAGGAGCTATGGCACTGCATCTGCAATAAAAAGAACAAACTTCTCTCCCCACCCCCATGCACCTCCATCCCAGCAACAACATGTGTAGGAACATAATGGTATGAAAATTTTGTTCCCAGTTATGTTGCAACCTTGACATTTCAGTTCATTGAGGATTTGTTTGAGAAAAATATTCTTTGTTTGTGTAAATAAAAGCCATTTAGTAACTCTCTTGAAGTGCATTAAAAACTAGAAACATAGAAAACCTATAACACAATATAGGCCCTTCGGCCCATGACGCCATGCTGAATATGTACTTACTTTAGAAATTACCTAGGGTTACCCATAGCCCTCTATTTTTCTAAGCTCTTATCCAGGAGTCTCTTAAAAGACCCTGTCGTATCCGCCTCCACCACCGTTGCCAGCAGCCTGTTCCACGTACTTACCACCCTCTGCATAAAAGAAAAACTTGCCCCTGATATCTCCTTTGTACCTACTTCCAAGCACCTTAAAACTGTACCCTCTTGTGTTAGCCATTTCAGCCCTGGGAAAAAGCCTCTGACTATCCACACGATCAATGCCTTTCATCATCTTATACACCTCTATCAGGTGACCGCACATCCTCCGTTGCTCCAAGGAGAAAAGGCCAAGTTCACTCAACCTATTCTCATACGGCATGCTCCCCAACCCTGGCAACATCCTTGTAAATCTCTGCACCCTTTCTATAGTTTCCACATCCTTCCTGTAGTGAGGTGACCAGAACTAAGCACAGTACTCCAAGTGGGGTCTGACCAGGGTCCTATACAGCTGCAACATTACCTCTCGGCTCTTAAACTCAGTCCCACAGTTGATGAAGGCCAATGCACTGTATGCCTTCTTAACCAGACAATCAACTTGAGCAGCAGCTTTGAGTGTCCTGTGGACTCGGACCCCAAGATCCCTCTGATCCTCCACACTGCGAAGAGTCTTACCATTAATACTATATTCTGCCATCATATTTGACCTACCAAAATGAACCACCTCACACTTATCTGGGTTGAACTCCATCTGCTACTTCTCAGCCCAGTTTTACATCCTATCAATGTTCTGCTGCAAACTCTGACAGCCCTCCACACTATCTACAACACCCCCAACCTCTGTGTCATCAGAAAATTTACTAACCCATCCCTTCACTTCCTCATCCAGGTCATTTATAAAAATCACGAAGAGAAGGGGTCCAGACCAGATCCCTGAGGCACGTCACTGGTCACCCACCTCCATGCAGAATATGACCCATCTACAACCACTCTTTGCCTTCTGTGGGCAAGCCAGTTCTGGATCCACAAAGCAATGTCCCCTTGGATCCCATGCCTCCTTACTTTCTCAATAAGCCTCGCATGGGGTACCTTATCAAATGCCTTGCTGAAATCCATATACACTGCATCTACTGCTGTACCTTCATCAATGTATTTAGACACATCCTCAAAAAATTCAATCAGTCTCATAAGGCACAACCTGCCTTTGACAAAGCCATGCTGACTATTCCTAATCATATTATTCCTCTCCAAATGTTCATAAATCCTGCCTCTCAGGATCTTTCTCCATCAACTTACCAACCACTGAAGTAAGACTCACTGGTCTATAATTTCCTGGGCTATCTCTACTCCCTTTCTTGAATAAGGGAACAACATTTGCAACCCTCCAGCCCTCCGGAATCTCTCCTGTCCCCATTGATGATGCAAAGATCATTGCCAGAGGATCAGCAATCTCCTCCCTTGCCTGCCACAGTAGCCTGGGGTATATCTCATCCGGTCCCAGTGACTTATCCAATTTGATGTTTTCCAAAAGCTCCAGCACATCCTCTTTCTTAATGTCAAGCTTTTCAGTCCACTGTAAGTCATCCCTACAATCGCCAAAGTCCTTTTCTGTAGAGAATACTGAAGCGAAAGTATTCATCAAGTATCTCTGCTATCTCCTCCGGTTCCATACACACTTTTCCACTGTCACATTTGATAAGTCGTAATCTCTCATGTCTTATCCTCTTGCTCTTCACATACTTGTAGAATGCCTTGGGGTTTTCCTTCTGTTTGCCAAGGCCTTCTCATGGCCCCTTCTGGCTCTCCTAATTTCATTCTTAAGCTCCTTCGTGCTGGCCTTATAATTTTCTAGATCTCTATCATTACCTAGTTTTTTGAACCTTTTGTAAGCTTTTCTTTTCTTCTTGACTAGATTTTCAACAGCCTTTGTACACCAAGTTTCCTGTACCCTACCATCCTTTCCCTATTTCATTGGAACGTACCTATTGCAGAATGTCACGCAAATATCCCCTGAACATTTGCCACATTTTTTCAGTACATTTCCCTGAGAACATCTGTTCCCAATTTATACTTACAAGTTCCTGGGTGATAGCTTCATATTTCCCCTTACTCCAATTAAACGCTTTCCTAACTTGTCTGTTCCTATCCCTCTCCAGTGCTATGGTAAAGGAGATAGAATTGTGATGACTATCTCCTAAATGCTCTTCCACTGAGAGACCTGACACCTGACCAGGTTTATTTCCCAGTATCAGATCAAGTACAGCCTTTCCTCTTGTAGGCTTATCTACATATTGTGACAGGAAACCTTCCTTAACACACCTAACAAACTCCCCTGCATCTAAGCCCCTTGATCTAGGAAGGTGCCAATCAATATTTGGGAAATTAAAATCTCCCACCACGATGACACTTATTATTACATCTTTTCAGAATCTGTCCCCCTATCTGCTCCTCGATGTCCCTGTTACTATTGGGAGGTCTATAAAAGACACCCAGTAGAGTTATTAACCTCTTCCTGTTCCTAACTTCCACCCACAGAGACTCAGTAGACAATCACTCCATGACTTCCTCCTTTTCTGCAGCTGTGACACTATCTCTGATCAACAGTGCCATGCCCCCACCTCTTTTGCCTCCCTCCCTGTCCTTTCTGAATCTTCTAAAACCTGGCACTCTAAGTAACCATTCCTGCTCCTGAGGCATCCAAGTCTCTGTAATGGCCACAACATCATAGCTCGAAGTACTGTACTGATCCACGCTCTAAGCATGAAGGTGGGTGTTCCAAGGATTTGGTGGTATATATTTCACAGGTTATTGAGAAAGCCAAGAGAGGGGATTTCTGGAGTCTTGACAGAGATACAAGTATATGGCATTTTGGTATGAGGGTATCCATTAAGTGGCAGGAATCTTACGAGCATTAATAAACAAAGGGATCTTAGAGTGCAAGTCTAGAGCTGCCAAAAGTGGTAACAAAAGTAGATAAGGTGGTTAAGAAAGCACGTGGCATACTTCCCTTTGCTCCTTTGGTGTTGTGAATAAAACTTTGCAAATCATGTTGCAGCTGTATAAAGCATTTGGAGTATTGTGTACAATTGTGATTGTTGAATTACAGGAAGGATATGGAATCTTTGGAGAGGATGCAGAAGACGTTTACCATTAGGTTTTTTGGATTGGAGAGTATTACTTATAAGGAGAGGCTGGCTGAGGGATGAACTGATACAAGTATATAAAATTATAAGAGAATGTTTTAAACATGATAGAGTGGGAGGGATAGCATTACTAGTCAGGAAAAATGTCATGGCAGTACTCAGGATAGAGTAGAGAACTTATTTGCTAAGGCTATATGGGTAGAACTGAGGAATGGGAAAGGGATCACAAGCAAGAGAAAATCTGCAGATGCTAGAAATCAAAATAATATACGCAAAATCCTGGAGGAACTCAGCTGGTCAGGCAGCATATATGGAAAAGAGTAAACAGTGAATATTTGGGGTTTTGGCCCAAAATATTGACTGTTTACTCTTTTCCATAGATGCTGCCTGGCCTGCTGAGTTCCTCTGGCATTTTGTGTGTAATACTGAGAAAGGACTGACCACGTTAATGTGATTATATTACAAACCATGTCTGTGGGACTGTGAGGAGCACATTTGTAGAGAGATCGCAAACTTATGGTAGGAATGGAAGGTGTGATAGAAGATTATTGTAACTTTCCCCATATTGACTGGGATTCCCATACTGTAAAAAGGCTGGGATGGGATAGTTTATCAATTGTGTTCAGGATCGTTTCCTTAATGAGTACATAGAGGTCCCAACTAGAGAAAGAGTGTGATACTAGATTTCTATTAGGGATTGAGACAGGGAGGTTACAGACTTTTGTCTGTAGGGGAGTCCTTTGCATCTAGAGATCATAATGCCATCGGTTTCAAGATAATTATGGAGGGTAGGTTTGGTCCTTGGGTTGAGATTCTAAATTGGAGAAAGAGCAATTTTGATGGTATCAGAAAGGATCTGGCAAGTGTGGTTTGGGACAGGTTGTTTTCTGGCAAAGGTGTACTTGGTAAATGGGAGGCCTTCAAAGGTGAAATTCTAAGAGTACCGAGTTTGTATGTTCCTGTAAGAATAAAAGGTAAGGATAATAGTTTTATGAAACATTGGTTTTCAAGAGATAATGAGGCCCTGATTAAGGAAAAGAAGAAGGTGCTCAGCAGGTATAGGCACGAAGGAGCAAATGAGGTACTTGAGAGACATATAAGAAATGCAAGTAAACTCTTAGGAGGGAAATCAGGAGTGCTAAAAGAAGACATGAGGTTGCTCAAGCAGGCAAGCTAAAGGAGAATCCCAAAGGCTTCTACAGATATATTAAGAGCAAAAGGTAGCAAGGGACAAAGTTAGTCCTCCGAAGATCAGAATGGTCATCTATGCATGGAACCAAATGAGATGAGGGAGATCTTAAGCAACACACACACACAATGCTGGTGGACCGCAGCAGGCCAGGCAGCATCTATAGGAAGAAGTACAGTCGATGTTTCTGTTCAAGACCCTTCGTTAGGACTAATGGAAAAAAGAGATAGTAAGAGATTTGAAAGTGGGGGGGCGGGGGGGGGACACCCGAAATGATAGGAGAAGACAGGAGGGGAGGGATGAAGCCAAGAGCTGGGAAGTTGATTGGCAAAAGGGATACAAGGCTGGAAAAGGGAGATCTTAAAAGGATTTTTGCATCTGTATTTACTCAGGTGGACACAGTCTATAGAGGTGAGGCAAAGTAGCAATGAGGACATGAATCGTATACAGATTCGAGGTGGAATTGTTTGCTGTCTTGAGGCAAATTAGGGTAGCAGGGCCTGACATGGTGTTCCCTTGAACATTTACGGGATGCTACTGCGGATGCCTTAGCAGAGATACTTTTTAGATTATGAAGACACGCAGTGTTCTTTTATTGTCATTTAGTAATGCATGCACTAAGAAATGATACAATATTTCCTCCGGTGTGATATCACAAAACACAAGACAGACCAAGACTGAAAAAACTAACAAAACCACATAATTATAACATATGGTTACAACAGTGCAACAATACCAAAACTTGATGAAGAAGTCCATGAGCACAGTTAGAAGTTCAAAGTCTCTCAGATGTCCCACACCTCACGCAGACGGGAGAAGGAAGAAAAACTCTCCCTGCCATACCCGACCACGGTCCGACTCTGAGTCGTCCGAAAACTTCGAGCCTCCGATCAGCTCTCTGACACCGAGTTCCGAGCACCACCTCTATCTGAGCGATTCGACCTCAATCTCAGTCGCCAACAGCAGGCAAAGCCGGGGATTTTGAGGCCTTCCCTCCAAAGATTTATGACAGCAGCGAACGGGCGTTTCAGAAATTTCTCCAGATGTTCCTCTGTGCCTTCACTTCTGTCTCCATCAAATCAGAATTGTCCAAGGCCCCTATTTAACAGATACAATATTGTTTTTCACCGGGGGGCTACGCACATGTGGCGCACTGCACTCTCTCCTCCCGCCTTTAGACGTTCTTAGCCAGGGATAAGCTGCCAGAGGATTGAAAGATAACTAATGTTATTCTGTTTTTTAGGGAAGGCTCTTAAAAATAAGCCAGAAAGTTATAGTTCAATGAGCCTGACACTGGTAGTGTGCAAGCTACAGGAAGGTATATATAAGTATTACTGGATATATAAGTAATAAACACTGGATATGTAAGTATTTGGATGGACAGGGAATGATTAAGGATGACCTTGTGTGTGGTAGGTCGTGTGTAACCAATCCTATAGCGTTTTACGAGGAAGTTGCCAGGAGAGTTGATAAAAGGCAAAGCAGTGGATGTTGTCCACATGGAATTTAGCAAGACTTTTGACAAGGTCCTGCGTGATAGGTTGGTTAAGAAGGTTCAGTCACTTGATATTCAAGATCAGGTAGTAAATTGGATTAAAGATAAGCTGCGCAGAAGAAGCCAGAGAGTGGTGATAGTTTGGTGCCTTGCTGACTGGAGGCCAGTGACTAGTAGTGTGCTGCAGGGATCGTTGCTTGGTCCATTGTTCATCATCTTTGTCAACAATCTGGATGAAAATATAAACTGGATTAGCAAATTTGCGGATGACACCAAGATTGGGGTTGTAGTGGACAGCATGGAAGACAATCAAATCTTACAGCAGGATTTGGACCAGCTGAAAAAATTCCTAAAAATGGCAGAAGGAATTTAATGCAGTCAATATGAGATGTTGCACTTTGGGAAGACAAACCAGTGCAGGACTTGCACTGTAAGTGGTAGGCCATTGAGGAGTGTGGTAGAACAGAGAGATCTGGGAATACACATCCATAATTCCTTAGAAGTGGACAGGGACTGGCCATTGTTGGGAGTAGACCAGTGGCGAGAGTAGAAGCGACAGGCTTTGGCTCATTCAGGCTTCGGCAAGGTAAGTGGGTAGGTGGACTTTGTTTTTGGTTTTTCTTTGCATTTTTTTGAGGAAGAGAGAGCATGTCGGTAGGGTTAGTGTTTTGCTCTGGGTGTCAGATGTGGGAATCCTGGGAATCTTCCAGTCTCCCAGATGGCCACATTTGTGCCAGGTACACAGAGATGCAGCTCCTGAGAGACCGTGTTAGGGATCTGGAGCTGCAGCTCGATGACCTACAGTGTATTAGGGAGAGTGAACAGGAAATAGAGAGGAGCTACAGGAAGTTAGTTACCCAAAGGCTGCAGCAGTTAGATAAGTGGGTGATGGTCAGGGAAGTGAAGGGATGAGCTCAGATAGTAGAGAGCACCCTGTGGCCATCCCCCTCAGTAATCGTTATCTTGTTTTGGATGTAGTTGGGGGGGGGTGACCTGACAGAGGATGGGTCTCTGGCACTGAGCTTGGTTCTGTGGTGCAGAAGGGAAAGAGGAAAATGAGGAATGCGGTAGTCATAGGGGATTCCATAGTGAGGGGAACAGACAGGAGATTCTGTCAGCCTGATAGAGATACCCGCAAGGTGTGTTGCCTCCCAGGTGCCAGGGTACGGGATGTCTCAGATCGGGTGCAGAGTATTTTGAAGGGACGGGGTGAACAGCCAGAAGTCTTGGTACACGTTGGTACCAATGACATAGGTAGAAAAAAGGAGGAGGTCCTTAAGAGAGAATTGAGTGAGTTAGGTAGGAAGCTGAAAAGCAGGACCTCCGGGGTAGTAGTCTCAGGATTGCTGCCTGTGCCATGTGCTAGTGAGTGCAAGAATAGCATGATCAAGCATACTAATGTGTGGCTGAGAGACTGGTGTAGGGAGCAGGGCTTCAGATTCCTGGATCACTGGGGCCTTTTCTAGGGGAGGTACAACCTGTACAAAAAGGACGGGTTACACCTGAACCCAAAGGGGTCCAATATCCGAGAGGGCACATTTAATAGAGCTGTTAAGATGGGTTTAAGCTAATTTGGCAGGGGGATGGGAACCAAAGTGATAGGGTTGAGGAAGGGCAAAACAGAAATAAATCAAAGATAGCATTCCACAGAGATTATAGAAAGAACAGATAGGAGATGAGGCCTAATCACATTAAACCTGAGTTACAGGGCAATAGAGGCGTGGTGCACTTAAAACAGAAAGCGACAAATACTGGTCTGAAAGTGTTATTTGAATGCATGCAGCATAAGGAATAAAATGGATGATCTTGAAATTCAGCTACAGATTGGCAAATAGTCGTGGCCATCTCTGAAACTTGGCTAAAGGGTGGCTGCCATTGAGAGCTGAACGTCCAGGGATATACGGTGTATGGGAAAGATAGATTAGTAGACAGAGGGGGTGGTGTGGCTCTGTGTATAAAAAATAATATTAAATCATTAGAAAGAGATGACATAGGTTTGGAAGGTGTCGAAGGTTCTTTAACAGATTTGACATTGTGACCCCTACCCATCCCCCACATGAGCCATCTGTTGCCGGCCCCCAACCAACACATATTCCACTCTCCCCTCCTACCCCTCCTCACAGTCCCCCACCCTGCTCTCATGACTATACCCCTCCCCCACACGAAACCACCATGGTGGGCTTCACGGCTGAAGAGGTGAGAAGACAGCTGAAACGTCTCAACCCAAGCAAAGCTGCAGGACCGGATGGTGTCAGTACCAGGGTGCTCAAAGCCTGTGCCCCTCAGCTATGCGGAGTACTTTGCCATGTATTCAACATGAGCCTGAGGCTCCGGAGGGTTCCTGTATTGTGGAAGACGTCCTGCCTCGTCCCTGTGCCGAAGATGCCGCGCCCCAGCGGCCTCAATGACTACAGACCGGTGGCATTGACCTCCCACATCATGAAGACCCTGGAGAGACTTGTTCTGGAGCTGCTGTGGCCTATGGTCAGGCCACACTTAGATCCCCTCCAGTTCGCCTACCAGCCCCAACTAGGAGTTGAGGATGCCATCGTCTACCTGTTGAACCGTGTCTATGCCCACCTGGACAAGCCAGCGAGCACTGTGAGGGTCATGTTTTTTGACTTCTCCAGTGCGTTCAACACCACCTGCCCTGCTCTGCTGGGGGAGAAGCTGACAGCGATGCAGGTGGATGCTCCCCTGGTGTCATGGATTCTTGATTACTTGACTGGCAGACCACAGTACGTGTGCTTGCAACACTGTGTGTCCGACAGAGTGATCAGCAGCACTGGGGCTCCACAGGGGACTGTCTTGTCTCCCTTTCTCTTCACCATTTACACCTCCAACTTCAACTACTGCACAGAGTCTTGTCATCTTCAGAAGTTTTCTGATGACTCTGCCATAGTTGGATGCATCAGCAAGGGAGATGAGGTTGAGTACAGGACTACGGTAGGAAACTTTGTCACATGGTGTGAGCAGAATTATCTGCAGCTTAATGTGAAAAAGACTAAGGAGCTGGTGGTAGACCTGAGGAGAGCTAAGGTACTGGTGACCCTTGTTTCCATCCAGGGGGTCGGTGTGGACATGGTGGAGGATTACAAATACCTGGGGATATGAATTGACAATAAACTGGACTGGTCTAAGAACACTGAGGCTGTCTACAAGAAGGGTCAGAGCCGTCCCTATTTCTTGAGGAGACTGAGGTCCTTTAACATCTGCCGGACGATGCTGAGGATGTTCTACGAGTCTGTGGTGGCCAGTGCTATCATGTTTGCTGTTGTGTGCTGGGGCAGCAGGCTGAGGGTGGCCGACACCAACCGAATCAACAAACTCATTCATAAGGCCAGTGATGTTGTGGGGATGGAACTGGACTCTCTCACGGTGGTGTCCGAAAAGAGGATGCTGTCTAAGTTGCATGCCATCTTGGACAATGTTTCCCATCCACTACATAATGTACTGGGTGGGCACAGGAGTACATTCAGCCAGAGACTCATTCCACCGAGATGCAGCACAGAGCGTCATAGGAAGTCATTCCTGCCTGTGGCCATCAAACTTTACAACTCCTCCCTTGGAAGGTCAGACACCCTGAGCCGATAGGCTGGTCCTGGATTTACTTCATAATTTCCTGGCATAATTTACATATTACTATTTAACCATTTATTACTATTTTCTATTACTATTCTATTACTATTTATTATTTCTATGACTATTACTATCTACTATTTACTAATAGTAATACTACTATTACTATTCCTATTACTATCTATTATTTATGGTGCAACTGTGACGAAAACCAATTTCCCCCAGGATCAATAAAGTATGACTATGACTATGACTATGAAATCTCTATGGGCTGAGTTAAGAATTGGCAAAGGTAAAAGGACCCTAATGACAGTTGTATACAGGCCTCCAAACAGCAACCGGGATGTGGATTACAAGTTACAACAGGTATATAGAAAAGGCGTATCAGAAGGGCAATGTCATGATAATCGTTTAGGATTTTAACATGAAAGTGGATTGGAAAAACCAGGTGAGTACTGGACCTCAAGAGATGGTTTTAGAACAGCTTGTTGTTGAGCCCACTAGGGGATCGGCTGTGCTGGATTGGGTGTTTTGCAATGATTCAGAGGTGATATAAGAGCTTAAGATTAAGGAACCCATAGGGAACAGTGATCACAATATGATCGAGTTCATTTTGAAATTTGAGAAGAAGCTAAATTCCAATGTGTCGGTATTTCAGTGGAATAAAGGACATTACAATGGCATGAGAGGGGAACTGGCCAAGTTGACTGGAAAGGGGCTCTATCAGGAAGGACAGCGGAGCAGCAATGGCTGGAGTTTCTGCGAAAAATGAGGGAAGTGCAAGACAGAAACATTCCAAATAAGAAGAAATTTTCAAATGGAAGAAGGACACTACTGCGGCTGACAAGTGAAGTCAGAGCCAAAGTAAAAGCAAAAGAGAGGGCATACAAGGAAGCCAGAGCTAGTGGGAAGATAGAGGATTGGGAAGCTTTTAAAAACTTGCAAATGGAAACTAAGGAGGTCATTAGGAAGGAAAAGATGAATTATGAAAGGAAGTTGGCAACTAATATCAAGGAGATACTAAAAGCTACTAAAAGAATAAGATACTAAAAGCATAAGATACTAAAAGAAGATACTAAGTATATAAAGGGTAAAAGAGAGTCGAGGGTAGATATAGGACCAATACAAAATGACACTGGAGATATTGTAATGAGAGATACAGAAATGGCAGAGGAACTGAATGCATTTTATGCATCAGTCTTCACAGTGGAAGACGTCTGCAGTATACCGTACATTCAAGACTCCGGGAAGTGAAGTTTGTGCAGTGAAAATTACGATTGAGAAGGTGCTCAGGAAGCTTAATGGTCTGAGGGTGGGTTCATTTAGAACTGAGGTGTGGAAAAATTACTTTAGTCAGAGGGTAGTAAATCTGTGGAATTTGTTGCTACGAGCGGCTGTGGAGGTCAAGTCACTGGGTGTATTTAAGGCAGAGATAGATAGGTTCTTGATTAGCCAGGGCATCAAAGGGTATGGGGTGATGGCAGGAGAGTGGGGATGCCTGGAAGAATTGGATCAGTCCATGATTGAATGGCGGAGCAGACTCAATGGGCCAAATGGCCTACTTCTGCTCCTATATCTTATTGTTTTATTAAAAGTGGCATCACAGGTAGATAGGGTCATAAAGAAAGCTTTTGGGATAGTGGCTTTCATAAATTAATATATTGTGTACACAAGTTGGGATGTTATGTTGAAGTTGCATGAGATGTTTGATGAAGCCTAATTTGGAGTATTGTGTCCAGTTTTTGACACCTGCCTACAGGAAAGATATCAAAAAGATTGAATGAGTGCATAGAAAATTTTCAAGGTTTTAGCCTGGACGAGGACCTGAGTTATAGGGAAAGTACTACTACTACTACTTCTTCGACTCAGGCCAAGGGGGCCGACGTCGGGCACGATGACGGACTCTCCACTTCTCCCTCTCCCTCATCAGTGTGTTCAGTTCATCTACGTTAGCTGCGCCACTGTCTTCTAGGAGCGTGTTGACCATAGTCTTGGGAGGGCGCCCAGGGTTCATCCTCCCATGCTTGGGCTCCCATATGATGACTAGGCTGGCAGGTAGCTCGGGATGGTGTAGACAGTGCCCGCTGGTTGCAGTCTTCTCACCTCGATTTTTGTAGTGAGCATCAGTAGGTCGTCTTAGAGCCCGACGTTCGTCATGTGCTGTTGCCAGCTCACATCAAGAGCCATCCAGAGCATTCGTGTATCGCAACCATCTAGAGTGCATAGTCTTGGTGAGTGTCCATATCTCACATCCATACGTGAGAATGGACTCTATGACTGCCGTGAAGATCCTCTTTTTAAGCCCTCTGGTCAGTTTCAACTTCCAGATTTCCTTCACATCGTTCATAGCCCTCCACGCCAGCGCCTTCCGTATCTTTATATCCTTCTCCGAACTCATCATTCTTGACCAGAGGTACTTGTCAAAGACTTTCTTTATGCTATCATTCTTTACGGTCTTGAGAGTACCTTCGTCGCAGTTAAACACCATGTACTCTGTGTCTTTTTAGCGTTTAGGTGAAGTCCAACTTTATTGCACTCAATTTCCACTTTTGTCAGTAGCTGTTGTGCTTCCTCCGTCTGGTCAGAGAGCAGGACTATGTCATCTGCAAAATCGAGATCTGTGAGCGTAACTGGTCTGACCCTTTTGGTAAAACCAAGCTTTTCATGATCATTGGTAGCTTGACGTAGAGCGTAATCAAGGACGATTTTAAAGATGTAGGGTGCCAGAGTGTCTCCTTGCAGCACACCAGCTAGGAGCTCGAACACTGCTGTTTCTCTATCTGGTGATACAACTTTCACCATGGTTTGGGTATATTGCTCTGTTGCTCTCAGTAGAAGGTCTGGCACTCCGTAAGCTTTCAGGATCTTCAGTATTTTACCTCGGTGAATGGAGTCTAATATAGGGAAAGGTTGACTAGGAAAGGACTTTATTCCCTGGAGCATCGAAGAATGAGGGCAGATTTGATAGAGGTATTTAAATGATGAGGGGTATAGATAGGGTAGATGCAAGCAGGCTTTTTCCAC
The DNA here is from genome assembly GCF_963921235.1 of Mobula hypostoma. Lineage (NCBI taxonomy): Eukaryota > Metazoa > Chordata > Chondrichthyes > Myliobatiformes > Myliobatidae > Mobula > Mobula hypostoma. The sequence goes on from NC_086097.1 coordinate 139,988,889, forward strand.
TGAGGTTAGGTGAGACTAGAACCAGAGGTCATGGGTTAAGAGTGAAAGGTGAAATGTTTAGGGGAAACATGAGGGGGAGCTTCCTCACTCAGTGGTGAAAGTGTGAAACGGGTTGCCAGCAGAAGTGGTGGATGCAGCCTCGGTTTCAACATTTAAGAGAAATTTGGATAGCTACATGGATGGGAGGGGTATGGAGGGCTGTGGTCTGGGTGTGGGTCAATGGGACTAGGCGGATTAATAATTCAGCCTGGTTTAGGTGGGCTGAAGGGCTATTTCTGTGTTGTAGTGTTTTATAACTCTCTGCATAGACAGGGCAGATGGTCAGAAGTTTTTTTTCCCCATGTGTAGAAATGTACATTACTAGAGAGCATAGCTTAAAGGTGTGAGGGGGAAAGTCTAAAGGAGATTTATGAGGCGGGGGGAGCGGAAGTTCCTCTATGAGGCAAGTTTTTCTTTTTACAGAGAATCTGCTGAGGGAAATGGTAGAAGCAGATATAATAGATACACTTAAGACAGGCACATATAACAGGTCTGGAATAGAAGGATATAGATCATGTGTGGATATATGTTTAAATTGGTATCATGGTTGGCAGAGACTTATTGGGCTGATGGGTCTGTTCTTGTGCTGCATTGTTTTATTTTATATTTAGATGACTATGTGGCTGGAGAGATAATACAGGGAGGAAATATTAGGATTCCTGGGGCATGTTGACTCATTCTTGGGGATGTTGGTTACAGTTAAACCAGAGTAGAATTGATTCTTGCATCACAAATAGATTATAAATGGTTATGATAGTGTTATTGGAGATCCATGACTGTAGAGTAACCAACAGTGAGAACATAAGAGCATTAGAAAATGACCCATGTGTTCAAAAATGGTCATTATCATGCTGTATTCTGTGGGAGTTGCTGTGGGCAAATTGGCTAGTACGTTTCTTATATTACAATAGCAACCACACTTTGAATGTGCTTCATCCGTAACTAACTTTGTTTCTCTTTACTTCCAGGCACATATAAGTAATCTACTGAAATCCAAGTTCACCAACTACAAGGATTTTGACACTCTGATGTACACGTGTGCTGTGGAGTTTGATTTCATGGAGATTGAGGTGATCTTTTATTGATGAATGAAAAATATGCAATGGCAGAGCACTGGGAAACCCATGCTCATTAAAGAATGTTGTTCTTCTCTTAAAAGAAGTTTGATCTTCACTCTTAAATTCTGCCACGAGTATTGAGAGATAGTATGAACTAGAAGTGTGCAAAGAGAAGGAATATTTTCTGGCTTTGCAAAGCACCTCAAGGAGACTGGCGGAGAGTCTGTGGGCAGCTTTGAAAACCCAGTCTCTCAGCAGCAGTGGTGTAAGGCAAGGCAGACAGACGGGCAATGTATTAACAGCAGCACAGAGAGTCAAAGAAGGTGCAAAATTAATTTTAATAAGTGATAATTTGGAATCTACTGTGAACATTATTCTAGTGCCTAACGTTGAACGTGATTCCTCCCTCCATCTGCTGGGAGTTAGCAGCTTGATCTTAGCACTTGTCTTTCTCCATTGCGTATGGCTGGACAGGGTCATCACATGTGATATCCCTACTGCTGTTCTGATTATGCCTTACCTTAGCTTCTTGGATGAACTGTTTAAACTTTCTATTATCGAAATGGTTGAATGAGAATTTGAGAGAATGCAGTCTTGCTTCAAATCTAGTCTTGATTAGAATCCAGGCACCCTGCGTTCCTTTGGCCTTTATTTTCGCAATTCATCGCTCCTTAGTTTGATTCTTTATCTTTGGCTTCTTCAATTAAGTATGTGAAACAAAAATCCCTCTTAAGAAGAATCAAAATCAGGGTTAATATCTCTGGCATACTGTATGTCATGAATTAGTTTTGCGGCAGCAGTCCAACTATACTATAAATTAAGGTTATGTGTGTGTGTGTGTGCATATAATATATACATACACACACACGCACACAGTGGCATGCAAAAGTTTGGGCACCCTTGGTCAAAATTTCTGTTACTGTGAATAGTTAAGCGAGTAAAAGATGAACTGATCTTCAAAAGTCATAAAGTTAAAGATGAAACATTCTTTTCAACATTTTAAGCAAGATTAGTGTATTATTTTTGTTTTGTACAATTTTAGAGTGGAAAAAAAGGAAAGGAGCAAAAGTTTAGGCACCCCAAGAGATTTGAGCTTTTACCAAGTTCTCAAACCTTAATTAGCTTGTTAGGGCTATGGTTTGTTCACAATCATCGTTAAGAAAGACCAGGTGATGCAAATTTCAAAGCTTTATAAATACCCTGACTCCTCAAACCTTGTCCCAACAATCAGCAGCTATGGGGTCCTCTAAGCAGCTGCCTAGCACTCTGAAAATTAAAATAAATGATGCCCACAAAGCAGGAGAAGGCTATAAGAAGATAGCAAAGCGTTTTCAGGTAGCCGTTTCCTCAGTTCGTAATGTAATTAAGAAATGGCAGTTAACAGGAACAGTGAAGGTCAAGTTGAGGTCTAGAAGACCAAGAAAACTTTCTGAGAGAACTGCTCGTAGGATTGCTGGAAAGGCAAATCAAAACCCCAGTTTGACTGCATAAGACCTTCAGGAAGATTTAGCAGACTCTGGAGTGGCGGTGCACTGTTCTACTGTGCAGTGACACCTGCACAAATATGACCTTCATGGAAGAGTCATCAGAAGGAAACCTTTCCTGCATCCTCGCCACAAAATTCAGCATCAGAAGTTTGCAAAGGAACATCTAAGCAAACCTGATGCATTTTGGAAACAAGTCCTGTGGACTGATGAAGTTAAAATAGAACTTTTTGGGCGCAATGAGCAAAGGTATGTTTGGAGAAAAAAGGGTGCAGAATTTCATGAAAAGAACACCTCTCCAACTGTTAAGTACGGGGGTGGATCGATCATGCTTTGGGCTTGAGTTGCAGCCAGTGGCATGGGGAACATTTCACTGGTAGAGGGAAGAATGAATTAAATACCAGCAAATTCTGGAAGCGAACATTACACCATCTGTAAAAAAGCTGAAGATGAAAGGAGGATGGCTTCTACAACAGGATAATGATCCTAAACACACCTCAAAATCCACATTGGACTACCTCAAGAGGCGCAAGCTGAAGGTTTTGCCATGACCCTCACAGTCCCCTGATCTAAACATCATCGAAAATCTGTGGCTAGACCTCAAGAGAACAGTGCATGCCGGACGGCCCAAGAATCTCTCCGAACTTGAAGCCTTTTGCAAGGAAGAATGGATGAAAATCTGCCAAACAAGAATTGAAAGACTCTTAGCTGGCTACAGAAAGCATTTACAAGCTGTGATACTAAATACTGACCATGCAGGGAGCCCAAACTTTTACTCCAGGCCCTTTTCTTTTTTTGTTATTTTGAAACGGTAAAAGATGGAAATTTTAAAAAAAATCATAAAATTTTACAGAAATGTGTCATCTTTAACTTGATGCCGTTTGGAAATCAGGTCATCTTTTACTTAGCTATTCACAGTAACAGAAATTTTGACCGGGGATGCCCAAACTTTTGCATGCCACTGTATTGTGTGTTTTTAATAAATATACACACACACACACACACACACACACACACACACACACACACACCATAGAATGATACAGTCCAAGTATAGGCAAGTGGGTAAATCAATTTGCATGAGTTAATGCCTACTGCAACACAACCTTTCCTAGACTCATTCAATAGATCAATATTATTATTGTTAATCTGCCTTTTTTTTGTTTTCAGACTCCTGTGAGATATACAAAAACCCTGCTGCTCCCTGTGACTGCCTGTGTTTTAGCACTTATTGTTGCAAAGGTAAGTTCTGTCATTTTAGATTAGACCTTTGTTTGACTCTGAGTGAAATATTTCTCTAACCATGCTAACATATGCAAAAAACACCTCGAACCTCTTTGTTTCTGTAAAATCTTCCTGATTGGAAGGAAGTGCAGTGGTCTTTTTCAGATGCATTGAAAATAGTGATTGGAAAAATAGTTTTTTTAGTTAAATGCTGTGATTAATCTACATTGTAGGGTGCATCAATATCAGGGTGAGAGTTGAGATTTCCTTTGCACCAAGTGCTGTGAAGGGATGGCACAATAAATTTATAGCATCACTTTGTGAAGCTGAGAATTATTGTTATGAGGCACAAAAGCGGTCTGACTTATGATAGCTATTTCTTTTCATGATCTTCTGCCAGACTTTGATCTGAGTCTGTCCTCTGCATATGTTCCAGAAGGCATAGCTTTAAGGTGATTTGCAAGGCAGGATTTTTTACAGAGAGTAGTAGGTGTCTGTATAGAGCTGCCAGAGTAGGTGGTGGAAGGGGATACAAGAACAACAATTAAGAGTCTTTAAGATTGGCACATGAACAGGTAAAGAATAGATCGTATGAAGGCAGATGAGATGACTTTAAATTGGTATGGTTGGCACAGACGTCAAGGGCCCAAGAACCTGTTTCTCTTCTGTACTGTTCTATGATTCTTTTTCTTCAATAATTTGCATGTGCTTTCTGATGTCATCAAACATATTTGCTTTCCTTGTTATGCATTTTTTTAACCTAAAGTTAAAGATCAAAGAGAAATATGAAAGTTGAGTAAATTCAAAGTAAACTTCAGAGGTGCTAATCTCAAGCTTTGAGCAGGAGACAGTAGTATCCCGCTGGATATTGTCTGCTTCAAAGTGAAGAAATAATGCTTTACAGTGGTTGAATGTTGATGGATCCATCCTGTTGTTCCACATCTTATTTTCCAAGAGGAAATGAAAGTTTACTTTCTGAAATACTCACATTGTGGAGCAGTGAGTGCTTGTCTGCAGCTCTATAACATTTTCAATCAAAGTGCATATGTCACCATGTATAATCCTGAGATTCATTATCTTGCGGGCATTCACTGTAAATGCAAAGAAACAATAGAATTAATGAAAGGCGGCGCACAAGATGGACAAACAATGTGCAAAAGACAACAAATCATGCAAATACAAAAAGAAAACAAACAAAATAATAATAAATAAATAAACAATAAATGATAAGAACATTCGATAAAGAGCCCTTGAAACTTAGACCATAGGTTATGGGAGCAGTTCATTGTTGGGTTGAGTGAAGTTATCTCCTTCAGTTCAAAAACATGATGGTTGAGGAATAATAACTGTCCCTGAACTTGGTGGTGCGGGTCCTGAGACTCCTGTACCTCCTTCCTGAAGATAGCAGTGAGAAGAGAGCATAGCCTGCATGGTGGGAGTCCTTGACGAATGGATGCTGCTTTCTTGCAACAGCACTCAATGTAGATTTGCTTAGTGATTGGGAAGGCTTTACCCATGATGGACTGGACTGTATCCACTACTTTTTATAGGATTTTCCATTTAAGGACATTGGGGTTTATACCAGGCTGTGATCAACCAATCAGTATCCTCAACATTGCACAGCTATAGAAGTTTGGCAAAGTTTTAGATGTTATACCAAATCTTCACAAACTTCTACGAAAGTGGAGGTGCTGCCGTGCTTTGTGGATAATGGCTGCGCCCAGGGCAAGTCATCTAAAATGATAACACTGAGGAATTTAAACTTGCTGATCCTCTCCACCTCTGATTCCTCAATAAGGACTGGCTCATGGGCCTCTGGTTTCCTCATCCTGTAGTCAATCAGCTCCTTGGTCTTGCTGACATTGAGAGGTTGTTATTGTGGCACCACTCAGCCAGATTTTCCATCTCCCGCCTATATGCTGATTTGTTGCCCCATTTGATTCAGCCAACAACAATGGTGTCATCAGCAAACTTAAATATGGCAGTGAAGTTATGCTTAGCCTCACAATTACAAAGCAAGTAGGGCAGGAAACTAAGTACACAGCCTTGTGGTGCACCAGTGCTGATGATTATTGTGAAGGAGGTGTTGCCGATCTGAATTGACTGGTGTCTGCAAGTTGCACAATGAGGTATTATGGCCTAGGTCTTGGAGCTCATTGATTAGTTTTAAGGGGATAATGGCATTGAATGCCGAGCAACGAAAAGCATCGTGACGGATGCATATGCACTATCCAGATATTCCAGAAGGGACAATGAAATGGCATCTGCTGTTGACCCGTTGTGATGGGAGGCAAATTGGAACAGATCAAAGTCACTCCTCAGGTAGGAGTTGAAATGTTTCATTACCAACTTCTGAAAGCACTTCATCACTGTGGATCAACACACACAAAATGCTGGTGGAATGCAGCAGGCCAGGCAGCATCTCTAGGAACAAGTACAGTCGACATTTCAGGCCGAGACCCTTTGTCAGGACTAACTGAAAGAAGAGATAGAGATTTTAGAGGGGGAGGGGGAGATCTGAAATGATAGGAGAAGACTGGAGGGGGAGGGAAGAAGCTAAGAGCTGGAAAGTTGATTGGCAAAAGGAATACAGAGTTGGAGAAGGGAGAGGATCATGGGACAGGAGGCCTAGGGAGAAAGAAAGGGGGAGGGGAGCCCAGAGGAAGATGGAGAGCAGGCAAGGAGTGATTGTGAGAGGGACAGAGAGAGAAGAAAAAAAAAGGGGAGGACGAAAGAGATGTCTTTTTTTAAAGAAAGGGGCTTCCCTTCCTCCTCCAACAACTCTGCTCTCAAACGCATCTCCCCCATTTCACGCACATCTGCTCTCACCCCATCCTCCCGCCACCCCACTAGGAATAGGGTTCCCCTTGTCCTCCCCACCCCACCAGCCTCCGGGTCTAACATATAATTCTCCGTAACTTCTGCCACCTCCAATGGGATCCCACCACTAAGGACATCTTTCCCTCCCCCCGCCGCTTTCCGCAGGGATCACTCCCTATGCAACTCCCTTGTCCATTCACCCCACCCCCCCATCCCTCCCCACTGATCTCCCTCCCGGCACTTATCCTTGTAAGCAGAACAAGTGCTACACCTACCCTTACACTTCCTCACCACCATTCAGGGCCCCAGACGGTCCTTCCAGGTGAGGCGACACTTCACCTGTGAGTCGGCTGGTGTGATATACTGCGTCTGGTGCTCCCGGTGTGGCCTTCTGTATATTGGTGAGACCCGATGCACACTGGGAGACTGTTTTGCTGAACACATACGCTCTGTCTGCCAGAGAAAGCAGGATCTCCCAGTGGCCACACATTTTAATTCCACGTCCCATTCCCATTCTGACATGTCTATCCACTGCCTCCTCATGGAGGATATGGTATCCTGTATGGCAGGATACTTGGTAGTGTGGAGGAGCAGAAGGATCTGGGGGTAAATGTCCACAGATCCCTCAAAGTTGCCACACAGGTGGATAGGGTAGTTAAGAAAGCTTATGGGGTGTTAGCCTTCATAAGTCGAGGGATAGAGTTTAAGAGTCGCGAGGTAATGACGCAGCTCTATAAAACTCGAGTTAGGCCGCACTTGGAGTACTGTGTTCAGTTCTGGTTGCCTCACTATAGGAAGGATGTGGAAGCATTGGAAAAGGTACAGAGGAGATTTACTAGAATGCTCAAGCAACACACGTCAAAGTTGCTGGTGAACGCAGCAGGCCAGGCAGCATCTCTGGGAAGAGGTACAGTCGACGTTTCAGGCCGAGACCCTTCATCAGGACTAACTGAAGGAAGAGTTAGTAAGAAATTTGAAAGTGGGAGGGGGAGATCAAAAATGATAGGAGAAGACAGGAGGGGGAGGGATGGAGCCAAGAGCTGGACAGGTGATTGACAAAAGGAATATGAGAGGATCATGGTACAGGAGGCCCAGGGAGAAGGAAAGGTGGGGGGGAATCCAAAGGATGGGCAAGGGGTATAGTCAGAGGGAGAAAAAGGAGAGAGAGAGAAAGAATGTGTGTATATAAATAAATAACAGATGGGGTACGAGGGGGAGGTGGGGCATTAGCGGAAGTTTGAGAAGTCAATGTTCATGCCATTATGAGGCTACCCAGATGGAATATAAGGTGTTTTTCCTCCAACCTGAGTGTGGCTTCATCTTTACAGTAGAGGAGGCCGTGGATAGACATGTCAGAATGGGAATGGGATGTGGAATTAAAATGTGTGGCCACTGGGAGATCCTGCTTTCTCTGGCGGACAGAGCGTAGGTGTTCAGTCTGCGTCGAGTCTCGCCAATATATAGAAGGCCGCATTGGGAGCACCGGACGCAGTATATCACCCCAGCCGACTCACAGGTGAAGTGTCGCCTCACCTGGAAGGACTGTCTGGGGCCCTGAATGGTGGTGAGGGAGGAAGTGTAAGGGCATGTGAGCACTTGTTTCGCTTACAAGGATAAGTGCCAGGAGGGAGATCAGTGGGGAGGGATGGGGGGGACGAATGGACAAGGGAGTCGCGTAGGGAGCGATCCCTGCGGAAAGCAGGGGGGGGGAGGGGAAGATGTGCTTAGTGGTGGGATCCCATTGGAGGTGGCGGAAGTTACGGAGAGTAATATGTTGGACCCGGAGACTGGTGGGGTGGTAGGTGAGGACCAGGAGAACCCTATTCCTAGTGGGGTGGTGGGAGGATGGAGTGAGAGCAGTTGTGCATGAAATGGGGGACACACATCAAAGTTGCTGGTGAACACAGCAGGCCAGGCAGCATCTCTAGGAAGAGGTACAGTCGACGTTTCAGTCCGAGACCCTTCGACAGGACTAACTGAAGGAAGAGTTAGTAAGAGACTTCCTCCCACTTTCAAATCTCTTACTAACTCTTCCTTCAGTTAGTCCTGTCGCCTGAAACATCGACTGTACGTCTTCCTAGAGATGCTGCCTGGCCTGCTGTGTTCACCAGCAACTTGATGTGTGTTGCTTGAATTTCCAGCATCTGCAGAATTCCTGTTGTTTGCGTGAAATGGGGGAGTTGCGTTTGAGAGCAGAGTTGATGGTGGAGGAAGAGAAAAAAAGGAGGACATCTCCCTCGTCCTGGAATGAAAAGCCTCATCCCGAGAGCAGATGCGGCGGAGACGGAGGAATTGCGAGAAGGGGATGGCATTTTTGCAAGAGACAGGGTGAGAAGAGGAATAGTCCAGATAGCTGTGAGAGTCAGTAGGCTTATAGTAGACATCAGTGGATAAGCTGTCTCCAGAGAGAGAGACAGAAAGATCTAGAAAGGGGAGGAAGGTGTCGGAAATGGACCAGGTAAACTTGAGGGCAGGGTGAAAGCTGGAGGCAAAATTGGTGAAGTCAATGAACTCAGCATGCGTGCAGGAAGCAGTGCCAATGCAGTCGTCGATGTAGCAAAGGAAAAGTGGGGGACAGATACCAGAATAGGTACGGAACATAGATTGTTCCACAAAGCCAACAAAAAGACAGGTATAGCTAGGACCCATACGGGTGCCCATAGCTACACCTTTAGTTTGGAGGAAGTGGGAGGAGCCAAAGGAGAAATTATTAAGAGTAAGGACTAATTCCGCTAGACGGAGCAGAGTGGTGGTAGAGGGGAACTGATTAGGTCTGGAATCCAAAAAGAAGCGGAGAGCTTTGAGACCTTCCTGATGGGGGATGGAAGTATATAGGGACTGGGCATCCATGGTGAGAATAAAGCGGTGGGGGCCAGGGAACTTAAAATCATCGAAAAGTTTAAGAGCGTGAGAAGTGTCACGAACATAGGTAGGAAGGGATTGAACAAGGGGGGATAAAACCGTGTCGAGGTATGCAGAAATGAGTTCGGTGGGGCAGGAGCAAGCTGAGACAATAGGTCTGCCAGGACAGGCAGGTTTGTGGATCTTGGGTAGGAGGTAGAAACGGGAAGTGCGAGGTGTGGGAACTATAAGGTTGGTAGCAGTGGATGGGAGATCCCCTGAGCGGATAAAGTCGGTGTTGGTGTGGGAGACAATGGCCTGGTGCTCCTTAGTGGGGTCATGATCGAGGGGTAAATAAGAGGAGGTATCCGCGAGTTGTCGCTGTGCCTCGGCAAGGTAGAGGTCAGTACGCCAGACTACAACAGCACCCCCCTTATCGGCGGGTTTCATAGTAAGGTTAGAATTAGTGTGGAGGGAGTGGAGAGCAGAGCGTTCCGAAGGAGTGAGGTTGGAATGGGAACAAGGTGCAGTGAAGTTGAGACGGTTGATGTCCCATCGGCAGTTAGCAATAAAGAGATCCAGAGCAGGCAGAAGACCAGAGCGGGGTGTCCATGAAGAAGAGGAGGGTTGAAGACGGGAGAAGGGGTCATCGGTGGGGGTGGAAGAGTCCTTGCCGAAGAAGTAGGCTCGGAGACTGAGACGGCGGAAGAAGAGTTCCGCATCATGGCAAACACGGAACTTGCTGAGGTGTGGGCGAAGGGGGACAAAGGTAAGGCCCTTACTGAGGACAGAGCGTTTTGCTTCCGACAGTTGAAGGTCAGAGGGGATGGTAAAGACCCAGCACGAATGACAGCTGGGATCGGAGGGGGGAGGCTGGGGGTGTCAGTGGAGGGGGGAGGGTGACTTCAGACCAAGGGTGTAGCTATGGGAACTCGCATGGGCCCTAGCTATGCCTGTCTCTTTGTTGGTTATGTGGAACAGTCTATGCTCCAAACCTATTCTAGTACTGGTCCCCAACTTTTCCTTCGGTACATTGACAACTACATTGGTGCTGCTTCCTGCACCCATGCTGAGCTCGTCAATTTCATTGACTTTACTTCTAACTTCCACCCAGCCCTCAAATTCACTTGGTCTATCTCGGACACCTCTCCCCTTTCTCAATCTCTCGGTCTCCATCTCTGGAGACAGACTGTCCACTGACATCTTCTACAAGCCCACTGACTCTCATAACTATCTCAACTGTACCTCTTCCCACCCCGCCACATGCAAAAATGCCATTCCCTATTCCCAGTTCCTCCGTCTCCGCCGCATCTGCTCCGAGGATGAGGTTTTCCGTTCCAGGACAGCTCAAATGTCCTCTTTCTTTAAGGATCGTGGTTTCACTTCTGCTGTCATTGATGATGCCCTCACCCGCATCTCCTCCATTTCCCGCACTTGGGCTCTCACCCCATCCTCCCGCCACCACAACAGAGACAGAGTTCCCCTTGTCCTCACCTACCACCCCACTGGCCTGCGGATCCAACACATTATCCTCCGCAACTTCCGCCACCTTCAACAGGACCCCACCACTAAGCACATCTTTCCATCTCCACCCCTCTCCGCCTTCCGCAGGGATCGGTCCCTCCGCGACTCCCTGGTCCACTCGTCCCTCCCCACGGATCTCCCACCTGGCACTTAACCCTGTAAGCGCAAGTGCTACACCTGTCCCTACACCTCCTCTCTTGCCTCCATTCAGGGCCTCAAACAGTACTTCCAAGTGAGGCAACACTTCACTTGTGAGTCTGTTGGGGTCATCTATTGCATCCGGTGCTCCCGGTGCGGCCTCCTCTACATCGGTGAAACCTGACGCAGATTGGGGGACCGCTTCGTCGAGCACCTCCGCTCCGTCTGCCAAAACAGACAGGATCGCCCAGTAGCCACCCACTTCAACTTTACTTCCCACTCCCATTCAGATATGTCCATACATGGCCTCCTCTACTGCCATGATGAGGCCAAACTCAGGTTGGAGGAGCAACACCTCATATACCGTCTAGGTAGTCTCCAGCCCCTTGGTATGAACATAGAATTCTCCAACTTCTGGTAATTCCCTCCCCCCCCCCATCACTATGTCAGTCTGCCCCCTCCCCCAGCTGCCTATCACCTCCCTCATGGTTCCACCTCCTTCTACTACCCAATGTGTTTTCCCCTATTCTTTCTTCACCTTTCCTGCCTATCACCTCCCTGCCTCCCTTCCCCCACCCCTTTATCTTTCCCCTTACTGGTTTTTCTCCTGGAACCTACCAGCCTTCTCCTTCCCACCCTCCCCCCACCTTCTTTATAGGGCCTCTGCCCCTTCCCCCTACAGTCCTGACGAAGGGTTCCAGCCCGAAACGTCAACAGATCTTTTCCACGGATGCTGCCCGACCTGCTGAGCTCCTCCAGCGTGTTGTGAGTATTGCTTTGACCCCAGCATCTGCAGATTATTTTGTGTCTACGATTGTGGAAAAGTATTTCTACTTTATACAGGCTGTGTATTAATCATATCATTCCTGCTTTTACTATATGTTACTGTTATCTTAGGTCTTATGTGTTATTTGGCATGATTTGGTAGGTTATTTTTGGGCCTGCGAACGCTCACAAAACTTTCCCATATAAATAAATGGTAATTGCTTCTTCACTTTATGATATTTTGGCTTACGAACCGTTTCAAAGGAACGCTGTACCTTCGAATGACGGGGAAAACCTGTATTCCAAATAAGGCCTCACCGGTGCCTTGTAAAGCCTCTACATTACAACCTTGCTTTTATAGTCCTCTCAAAATGAATGCTAACATCACATTTACTTTCCTCACCATTGACTTGACCTGCAAATTAACCTTTATGGAATCCTGCACGATCACTCCCAAGTCCCTTTGCACTTTAGGTTTTTGTATTTTCTCTCCATTTAGAAAATATGCTGCAGACTTCTTCTACCAAAGTGCATGACCATACACTTCCTGACACTATATTCCATCTGCCACTTCTTTGGTCCATTTTATCATGTGTCTCCAATTTCCTCGAAACCATATTCTTAAAAATCGACTGCACCATCTTCCCAATCACTGAGGTCAGACTAACTGGCCTTTAATTTTCTTTCTTCTTCCTCTGACCCTTCTTGAAGAATGGAGTGACACTTGTAATTTTCCATTTCTTCGGATCCATGCCAGGATCAATTGATTCTTGAAAGATCATTGCTAATGCCTCCATAATCTCTTCAGCCACCTCTTCCAGAACTGTGGGTTGTGTACCATCTGTTCCAGGTGTCTTATCCACCTTCAAACCTTTCAGTTTCCCAAGAACCTTCTCCATAGTAATGGCAACTTCACACACTTCTGCCTCCTGACATACTGCAAGTGTCTCCACAGTGAAGACTAATGCAAGATATTTATTTAGTTTGTTCTCCATTTCCTCCCCCACCCCCACATTACTCTTGCCTCTTTTTACATTTTATGTATCAAAGAAACTTTTGGTATCGATGAGGTGGAGGATAAATGCGTGGCTGAGGGATTGGAGCAGGGGGCAGGGATTCAAGTTTTTGGATCATTGGGACCTCTTTTGGCGCAGGTGTGACCTGTACAAAAAGGACGGGTTACACTTAAATCCTCGGGGGACCAATATCCTGGCAGGGAGATTAGCGGGGGCTACTGAGGTGACTTTAAACTAGAATGGTTGGGGGGTGGGAATCAAATTAAAGCGGCTAGGTGTGAGGAGGTTAGTTCACAACAGAGGGATGGGAACCAGTGCAGAGAGACAGAGGGGTGTAAAGTGAGCGTAGAAGCAAAAAGTACAAAGGGGAAAAGTAAAAGTGGCAGGCCGACAAATCCAGGGCAAGCATTAAAAAGGGCTAAGAGAGTTGTAAAAGAGTGCCTCAAGGCTTTATGTGTCAATGCAAGGAGCATTCGTAATAAGGTGGATGAATTGAAAGTGCAGATTGTTATTAATGATTATGATATAGTTGGGATCACAGAGACATGGCTCCAGGGTGACCAGGGATGGGAGCTCAACGTTCAGGGATATTCAATATTCAGGAGGGATAGACACGAAGGAAGGGGAGGTGGGGTGGCGTTGCTGGTTAAAAAAGAGATTAACGCAATAGAAAGGAAGGACATAAGCCGGGAAGATGTGGAATCGATATGGGTAGAGCTGCGTAACACTAAGGGGCAGAAGACGCTGGTGGGAGTTGTGTACAGGCCACCTAACAGTAGTAGTGAGGTCGGAGATGGTATTAAACAGGAAATTAGAAATGTGTGCAATAAAGGAACAGCAGTTATAATGGGTGACTTCAATCTACATGTAGACTGGGTGAACCAAATTGGTAAAGGTGCTGAGGAAGAGGATTTCTTGGAATGTATGCGGGATGGTTTTTTGAACCAACATGTCGAGGAACCGACTAGAGAGCAGGCTATTCTGGACTGGGTTTTGAGCAATGAGGAAGGGTTAATTAGCGATCTTGTCATGAGAGGCCCCTTGGGTAAGAGTGACCATAATATGGTGGAATTCTTCATTAACATGGAGAGTGACGTAGTTAATTCAGAAACAAAGGTTCTGAACTTAAAGAGGGGTAACTTTGAAGGTATGAGACATGAATTAGCTAAGATAGACTGGCAAATGACACTTCAAGGATTGACGGTGGATATGCAATGGCAGGCATTTAAAGGTTGCATGGATGAACTACAACAATTGTTCATCCCAGTTTGGCAAAAGAATAAATCAAGGAAGGTAGTGCACCCGTGGCTGACAAGAGAAATTAGGGATAGTATCAATTCCAAAGAAGTAGCATACAAATTAGCCAGAGAAAGTGGCTCACCTGAGGACTGGGAGAAATTCAGAGTTCAGCAGAGGAGGACAAAGGGCTTAATTAGGAAGGGGAAAAAAGATTATGAGAGAAAACTGGCAGAGAACATAAAAACGGACTGTAAAAGCTTTTATAGATATGTAAAAAGGAAAAGACTGATAAAGACAAATGTAGGTCCCCTGCAAACAGAAACAGGTGAATTGATTATGGGGAGCAAGGACATGGCAGACCAATTGAATAATTACTTTGGTTCTGTCTTCACTAAGGAGGACATAAATAATCTTCCAGAAATAGTAAGGGACAGAGGGTCCAGTGAGATGGAGGAACTGAGCGAAATACATGTTAGTAGGGAAGTGGTGTTAGGTAAATTGAAGGGATTGAAGGCAGATAAATCCCCAGGGCCAGATGGTCTGCATCCCAGAGTGCTTAAGGAAGTGGCCCAAGAAATAGTGGATGCATTAGTGATAATTTTTCAAAACTCGTTAGATTCTGGACTAGTTCCTGAGGATTGGAGGGTGGCTAATGTAACCCCACTTTTTAAAAAAGGAGGGAGAGAGAAACCGGGGAATTATAGGCCGGTTAGCCTAACGTCGGTGGTGGGGAAACTGCTGGAGTCAGTTATCAAGGATGTGATAACAGCACATTTGGAAAGCGGTGAAATGATCGGACAAAGTCAGCATGGATTTGTGAAAGGAAAATCATGTCTGACGAATCTCATAGAATTTTTTGAGGATGTAACTAGTAGAGTGGATAGGGGAGAACCAGTGGATGTGGTATATTTGGATTTTCAAAAGGCTTTTGACAAGGTCCCACATAGGAGATTAGTGTGCAAACTTAAAGCACACGGTATTGGGGGTAAGGTATTGGTGTGGGTGGAGAATTGGTTAGCAGACAGGAAGCAAAGAGTGGGAATAAACGGGACCTTTTCAGAATGGCAGGCGGTGACTAGTGGGGTACCGCAAGGCTCAGTGCTAGGACCCCAGTTGTTTACAATATATATTAATGACTTGGATGAGGGAATTAAATGCAGCATCTCCAAGTTTGCGGATGACACGAAGCTGGGTGGCAGTGTTAGCAGTGAGGAGGATGCTAAGAGGATGCAGGGTGACTTGGATAGGTTGGGTGAGTGGGCAAACTCATGGCAGATGCAATTTAATGTGGATAAATGTGAAGTTATCCACTTTGGTGGCAAAAATAGGAAAACAGATTATTATCTGAATGGTGGCCGATTAGGAAAAGGGGAGGTGCAACGAGACCTGGGTGTCATTATACACCAGTCATTGAAAGTGGGCATGCAGGTACAGCAGGCGGTGAAAAAGGCGAACGGTATGCTGGCATTTATAGCGAGAGGATTCGAGTACAGGAGCAGGGAGGTACTACTGCAGTTGTACAAGGCCTTGGTGAGACCACACCTGGAGTATTGTGTGCAGTTTTGGTCCCCTAATCTGAGGAAAGACATCTTTGCCATAGAGGGAGTACAAAGAAGGTTCACCAGATTGATTCCTGGGATGGCAGGTCTTTCATATGAAGAAAGACTGGATGAACTGGGCTTGTACTCGTTGGAATTTAGAAGATTGAGGGGGGATCTGATTGAAACGTATAAGATCCTAAAGGGATTGGACAGGCTAGATGCAGGAAGATTGTTCCCGATGTTGGGGAGGTCTAGAACGAGGGGTCACAGTTTGAGGATAGAGGGGAAGCCTTTTAGGACCGAGGTTAGGAAAAACTTCTTCACACAGAGAGTGGTGAATCTGTGGAATTCTCTGCCACAGCAAACTGTTGAGGCCAGTTCATTAGCTATGTTTAAAAGGAAGTTAGATATGGCCCTTGTGGCTACAGGGGTCAGGGGGTATGGAGGGAAGGCTGGGTTCTGAGTTGGATGATCAGCCATGATCATAATAAATGGCGGTGCAGGCTCGAAGGGCCGAATGGCCTACTCCTGCACCTATTTTCTATGTTTCTATGTTTCTATGTATCCTGTTTAATACTATTGGCTAGCTTGCCTTCGTATTCTATCTTTTCCTTCTTTATGACAGTAAAGCCACACTCAGTGAAGACCTGTATCACATGAGGTTGCATCAATATCCAATATTTTTCCTCATCATTCACTACACTGTTACACCTCTTTATTTTTAAAAAAAACTTCCCTTGGGGATGAAGCTACTGAACTAAAGGGAACCTGTTCAGCGTATGACAACTATATGTCAGAATCAAGGCCACCCTGGCCTGAGTAATGGAGCTAATGATGTATATAGTATACAAGCTCCATGGCAGCCTCAACTTGTTCAATGAAGCATATGAGAGGATGAAGCACACACCCACCATCTCTCAGGTCAACTTGGTCCTGCACCACGCTGCCCTCCAAATCAAAGATTTGCAATGAGACCTGTAGTATATGGGCCATCGCTTGGTGCAGAAGGACATTAATGTAAAATTCATCAATCCCTTCCATGTCTTAGTTGATTTTAGTAAAAAGAACTTGAAGATATGCACAAAACTCATGATTCAGTTAGTGGTTGTGATCCCTGCCATCATAGTTGCTTTGCAGCTTAAACACTCTGCAGCAGGAACCTCGAAGCACTGGAAAATTGTGAACCAATGTCAGCATCCTCTCTCAAAAGAGTACACACAATATTGAAGCCCCAGTTGGGTCCATTGGACAGGCCACATCATTCATATACCTGACATTGGACTCGCAAGGCACACACTTAGTTCTGAGTTCTGTTAAAGGAGGATGTTTCAGGAGAACACAAGGGATTAAAGGATGTGCTCAAAGCCTCAGTAAAGAAATGCAACTCGCTACTGACTTGGAAACCTCTGTTCTATAGCTGCTCAAGATGGAGAAAGCATATTTGGGATGAGAGTGTAAACCTTGAGTTCATGTGTTGGGGATACACACAAGTGCAGTGTAAGGCGGCAGTAGAAATTCATCCACTCCCCTCTGGAAGAGTCACTGGTACCAAAATTGGCCTCAGTAGCTAACCACTTACAAGTGGAAGCAAATCATCTTTGATACCGAGGAGCTGGTGCAATCTGCTTCTGATGTCCTTCATCAGTTACTTATTTAGACTAATCTTGTCTCTTAAATTGATTCCTTTGTAAATCTAGAAGTCAGGCAGATTATTAAAATAGCTGTTTTGTGAAGAATAAATTATAGGGAAAGTACCCACCTTATCAAGAATCCCAGGAACTCTAGGTGTTGAAAAGGGAATCGAAGATTTTTTCACTTTCTCTTGCATTGGCCAACTTCACAGAAGGCCAGCGACTGAACTAAGTGCAGGTGAACCCTGCTGATCATAAGAGTATTGTTAATCTTCCAATCAGGATTGAGATTGCAAACAGCCATTACGATGACTTGAATCCATCAGTATAAACTGAAGACATGAGAGACTGGAGATGGTGGAATGTGGAGCAAAAAATAAACAGCTTAAGGATCTCAACCCAAAACATCAGTTATCTGTTTCCCTCCACAGATGCTGCCTAACCTGCTGAGTTCCTTTACCAGATTGTATTTTGCTTCAAACATTTTAGCGCTTCAGGAGTGCTTCACTGTTATGAAGCCTCTGCGCTTGTGAATATTAGTTTTGTAAGCAAAACTTTCAGAGAGTGATCTTCTGCAAGTGTTCTTTCTGGAAACCCATATCTTTCAAGACAGCTTTATATGTGGAAAAATTAAACTGAACTGATCATTGTTCTAAAACTGTCATCACTTTTTCTATTTGTGGCATGATGCTTGGTAGTTTGGGCAGATGTACAGTAATGCCCTGTTAAATTTTAGAAGGCACTTTATCTTGTTGCCAAAATGAAAATGCATTCAGACTTTCTCTGTTGGTCAGACCTGTACCAGAGCAGCATTGGTGCTGCAGTCAGTCTGCCATGTGTCAATGCCTTCTCAGTAACTGATGCACAATGAGGAGCAGTGTGATGGGTGCAGCAGGTGGGCCCTTCCTAAAAGTGTATGTAGGTCAACCTCAGCAAAGAATCCTGCCTTCTCTCTGATGCAGTGTTGTATGTGAGTACTCACTGCTCATCTTAGCTAACTGGCAACAATTCTTTACACAAGGGTTGCATAAAGTTGCTGATTAGGGTGATAATGTCACCAATTGGAGGAATGGTTTCAAAGATGTTTTGCCTGTGAAATGAACCAACCAGGAATAAAGAAAACTGTTGATAGATGCCTCACCAACCCAGGTTTGGCTTTCTTGACCTCTTGAAGATAAACAAGCTCCTCACTATACCTCCCATTCCCGCCTCATGTTACCTGATGAATTATTTAGATTTAAGATAGGGAACCAGACAGAAATATGTGTAGGCAAACTTTTTGGGTCCAGTGACCATAATGTCATTAGTTTCAAGTTAATTATGGATAAGGATAGGCCTGGTCCTCGAATTGAGGTTCTAAATTAGAGAAGGGCCAGTTTTGTGGAAATGAGAAAGGATCTAGGAGTAGTGGATTGGGATAAGTTGTTTTCTGGCAAGGATGTGTTCAGTAAGTGGAAAGGCGAAATTTTGAGAGTGCAGAGTTTGCATGTTCCTGCCAGGATTAAAGGTAAAGTTAACAGGCATAGGGAACACACATCAAAGTTGCTGGTGAATACAGCAGGCCAAGCAGCATCTGTAGGAAGAGGTGCAGTCGACGTTTCAGGCCGAGACCCTTCGTCAGGACTAACTGAAGGAAGAGTGAGTAAGGGATTTGAAAGTTGGAGGGGGAGAGGGAGATCCAAAATGATAGGAGAAGACAGGAGGGGGAGGGATAGAGCCAAGAGCTGGACAGGTGATAGGCAAAAGGGGATACGAGAGAATCATGGGACAGGAGGTCCGGGAAGAAAGACCGGGGGGGGGGACCCATTGGATGGGCAAGAGGTATATTCAGAGGGACAGAGGGAGAAAAAGGAGAGTGAGAGAAAGAATGTGTGCATAAAAATAAGTAACAGATGGGGTATGAGGGGGGAGGTGGGGCCTTAGCGGAAGTTAGAGAAGTCGATGTTCATGCCATCAGGTTGGAGGCTACCCAGACGGAATATAAGATGTTGTTCCTCCAACCTGAGTGTGGCTTCATCTTTACAGTAGAGGAGGCCGTGGATAGACATGTCAGAATGGGAATAGGATGTGGAATTAAAATGTGTGGCCGCTGGGAGATCCTGCTTTCTCTGGCGGACAGAGCGTAGATGTTCAGCAAAGCGGTCTCCCAGTCTGCGTCGGGTCTCGCCAGTATATAAAAGGCCACATCGGGAGCACCGGACGCAGTATATCACCCCAGTCGACTCGCAGGTGAAGTGTTGCCTCACCTGAAAGGACTGTTTGGGGCCCTGAATGGTGGTAAGGGAGGAAGTGTAAGGGCATGTGTAGCACTTATTCCGCTTACACGGATAAGTGCCAGGAGGGAGATCGGTGGGGAGGGATGGGGGGGGGACGAATGGACAAGGGAGTTGTGTAGGGAGCGATCCCTGTGGAATGCAGAGGGGGGGAGAGGGAAAGATGTGCTTAGTGGTGGGATCCCGTTGGAAGTGGCGGAAGTTACGGAGAATAATATATTGGACCCGGAGGCTGGTGGGCTGGTAGGTGAGGACCAGGGGAACCCTATTCCTAGTGGGGTGGCGGGAGGATGGAGTGAGAGCAGATGTACGTGAAATGGGGGAGATGCATTTAAGAGCAGAGTTGATAGTGGAGGAAGGGAAGCCCCTTTCTTTAAAAAAGGAAGACATCTCCCTCGTCCTAGAATGAAAAGCCTCATCCTGAGAGCAGATGCAGCGGAGACGGAGGAATTGCGAGAAGGGGATGGTGTTTTTGCAAGAGACAGGGTGAGAAGAGGAATAGTCCAGATAGCTGTGAGAGTCAGTAGGCTTATAATAGACATCAGTGGATAAGCTGTCTCCAGAGACAGGGACAGAAAGATCTAGAAAGGGGAAGGAGGGGTCGGAAATGGACCAGGTAAACTTGAGGGCAGGGTGAAAGTTGGAGGCAAAGTTAATAAAGTCAACGAGTTCTGCATGCGTGCAGGAAGGAGCGCCAATGCAGTTGTCGATGTAGCGAAGGAAAAGTGGGGGACAGATACCAGAATAGGCACGGAACATAGATTGTTCCACAAACCCAACTAAAAGGCAGGCATAGCTAGGACCCAAACGGGTGCCCATAGCTACACCTTTAGTTTGGAGGAAGTGGGAGGAGCCAAAGGAGAAATTATTAAGAGTGAGGACTAATTCCGCGAGACGGAGCAGGGTGGTGGGAGAGGGGAACTGATTAGGTCTGGAATCCAAAAAGAAGCGGAGAGCTTTGAGACCTTCCTGATGGGGGATGGAAGTATATAAGGACTGGACATACATGGTGAAAATAAAGCGGTGGGGGCCAGGGAACTTAAAATCATCGAAAAGTTTAAGAGCGTGAGAAGTGTCACGAACATAGGTCGGAAGGGATTGAACAAGGGGGGATAAAACAGTGTCGAGGTATGCAGAAACGAGTTCGGTGGGGCAGGAGCAAGCTGAAACAATGGGTCTACCTGGACAGGCAGGTTTGTGGATCTTGGGTAGGAGGTAGAAACGGGAAGTGCGGGGTGTGGGAACTATAAGGTTGGTAGCAGTGGATGGGAGATCCCCTGAGCGGATAAAGTCGGTGATGGTGTGGGAGACAATGGCCTGGTGCTCCTTAGTGGGGTCATGATCGAGGGGTAAATAAGAGGAGGTATCCGCGAGTTGTCGCTGTGCCTCGGCAAGGTAGAGGTCAGTACGCCAGACTACAACAGCACCCCCCTTATCGGCAGGTTTAATAATAAGGTTAGGATTAGTGCGGAGGGAGTGGAGAGCAGAGCGTTCTGAAGGAGTGAGGTTGGAATGGGGACAAGGTGCGGTGAAGTCGAGACGGTTGATGTCCCATAGGGACATAGGCATAGGGAACCTTGGTTTTCAAGGAATATTGGCAATCTGGTTAAGAAAAAGAGAGAGGTGTATAGCAGGTATTGGCAACAAGGAACAAATGAGGTACTTGAAGAGTATAGAAAATGTAAGAAAATACTAAAGAAGGAAATAAGGAAGGCAAAAAGAAGACATGAGGTTGCTTTGGTGAATAATGTGAAGGTAAACCCGAAGGGTTTCTACAAGTATATTAAGAATGAAAGGATAGTAAGGGACAAAATTGGTCCCCTAGAAGATCAGAGTGGTCGTCTATGTGTGGAGCCTCACTAGATGAGGGAGATCTTAAACAGCTTTTTTGCATCAGTATTTACTCAGGAAACTGGCATAAAGGGAAACAAGCAGTAGTGTCATGGAACATATAGAGATTAAAGAGGAGGAGGTGCTTGCTGCCTTACAGCGAATAAAGATAGATAAATCCCCCGGGCCTGACATGATATTTCCTCGGACCTTGAGGGAGACTAGTGTAGAGATTGCAGGGGCCCTGGCAGAAATATTGAAAATGTCCTTAGCCGCTGTAAAAGTAAACCAGGTAATTACAGGCTGGTGAGCCTGACATCAGTAGTAGGTAAATTATTGGAAGGTGTTCTGAGAGATCGGATATACAAGTATTTGGACAGCCAAGGGCTGATTAAGGATAGTTAGCATGGCTTTGTGTGTGGTAGATCATGTTTAATGAATCTTGTAGAGTTTTTCGAGGAGGCTACCAAGAAAGTAGATGAAGGAAAGGCTGTGGATGTTGTCTACATGGACTTTGACAAGGTCCCACATGGGAGGTTAGTTCAAAAGGTTCAGACACTAGGTATCCATGGAGAGGTTGTAAACTGGATTTGAAATTGGCTTTGTGGGAGAAGACAAAGAGTGGTATGGATGATTGCTTCTCAGACTGGAGGCCTGTGACTAGTGGTGTGCCTCAGGGATCTATGCTGGGACCATTGTTGTTTGTTGTCTATATCAATGATCTAGATGATAATGTGGTAAATTGGATCAGCAAGTTTGCTGATGACACTAAGATTGGAGGCGTTGTGGACAGCAAGGAAGGCTTTCAAAGCTTGGCTTGCAGAGGGATCTGGACCAACTGGAAAAATGGCAGATGGAATTTAATGCAGACAAGTGTGAGGTGTTGCATTTTGGAAGAACAAATCAAGGTAGGACGTACACAGTAAATGGTAGGGCACTGAGGAGTGCGGAGGAACAAAGGGATCTGGGAGTTCAGATACATAATTCCCTGAAAGTGGCATCACAGGGAGACAGGGTTGTAAAGAAGGCTTTTGGCATCCTGGCGTTCATAAATCAAAGTATTGAGTATAGGAGTTGGGATGTTATGGCGAGGTTGTATAAGACTATGGTGAGGTTGTATAAGACATTGGTGAGGCCAGATTTGGAGTATTGTGTGCAGTTCTGGTCACCTAACTATAGGAAGGATATCAGTAAGTTTGAAAGAGTGCAGAGAAGATTTACTAGGATGTTGCCGGGTCTTCAGGAGGTGAGTTACAGGGAAAGATTGAACAGGTTAGGACTTTATTCCTTGGAGTGTAGAAGAATGAGGGGGGGTTTGATAGAGGTTTACAAAATTATGAGGGGTATAGACAGAGTAAATGCGAGTAGGCTCTTTCCACTTAGATTAGGAGAGATAAATACGAGAGGACATGGATTTAGGGTGAAAGGGGAAAGGTTTAGGGGGAACTTCTTCACTCAGAGAGTGGTGGGAGTGTGGAACGAGCGGCCATCTGATGTGGTAAATGCGGGGTCACTCTTAAGTTTTAAGAATAAATTGGATAGATACATGGATGGGAGAGGACTGGAGGGTTATGGACTGGGTGCAGGACAATGGGACTAGCAGAATAATGTTTCAGCACAGACTAGAAGGGCCAAATGGCCTGTTTTCTGTGCTGTAGTGTTCTATGATTCTGTGGTTCTAGCACAAGAACCAACAGTACAAACAAATCAAAGCTTTTGAAAACCATGAAATGCATAAAAACAAAATTGTTTGCAACAAATTACTACATGGTTTTATGAAAGAAAGTGGCAATCATGTGCTGTTTGCTCTGGAAACACTGATTTAGTGAAACAAAATACTGATTTATGATTTGCAGGTCTGACTAAAAGACATTAAGAGTCAGGAGCAGAATTAGGCCATTCAGCTCTTTGAATGTGCTCTGCCATTCCATCATGGCTGATTTATTATCCCTCAACCCCATTCTCCTGCCTTCTCCCTGTAACCTTTGGTGCCCTCAATCAAGCTCCATTTTAAATATACCCAAGCAACACACACAAAATGCTGGAAGAACTCAGTAGTCCAGGCAGTGTCTATGGAAAAAAGTACAATCGATGTTTTGGGCTGAAACCCTTTGGCAGGACTGGAGAAAAAAAGCCGAGGAGTAGATTTAAAAGGTGGGTGGAGGGGAGAGAAAAACACCAGGTGATAGGTGAAGCCTGGAGAGGGAGGGATGAAGTAAAGAGCTGGGAAGTTTTTTGGTGAAACTGAAGGCCATGTAAGAAAGAAAAAGGGGAGAGGAGCACCAGAGGGAGGAGATGGGCGGGCAAGGAGATAAGGTATGTGAGGGAAAGGGGATGGGAAATGGTGAAAGGTCGGGGGGGGGGGCAGCATTACCAGAAGTTTGAGAAATTGATGTTATGCCATCAGTTTGGAGGCTATCCAAATGGAATATAAGGTGTTGTTCCTCCAGCTTAAGTGTGGCCTCATCACAACAGTGGAGGAGGGCATGGATGGATATATGGGAATGGGAGGTGGAATAAAGATGTGGGGCCACTGGGAGATTCCGCTTGTTCTGGCGGACGGAGCATTGATGCGAAGCGGTCTCCCAGCTGACTCACAGGTGGTGTTGCCTCACCCAGAAGGACTATTTATGCCCCTGAGTGGTAGTGAGGGAGGAGGTGTAGGGTCAGACGTAGCACTTGTTCTACTTGCAAGGATAAGTGCCAGGAGGGAGATCAGTGGGGAGGGATGAATGGATGAGGGAGTCGCGTAGGGGGCAATCCCTGTAGAAAGCAAAAAGTAAGGGGGTGGGAAAGATGTGCTCGGTGGTGGGATCCCGATGGATGTGGCAGAAGTTTTGGTGAATTATGTGCTGAGGCCGGTGGGGTGGTAGGTGAGGTCAAGAGGAACCCTATCCCTGGTAGGGTGGTGGGAGGATGGGGTAAGAGCAGATGTATGTACATACCCCATTTCCAGAAAAGTTGGGATATTTTCCAAAATGTAATAAAAACAAAAATCTGTGATATGTTAATTCACGTGAACCTTTATTTAACTGACAAAAGTACAAAGAAAAGATTTTCAATAGTTTACTGACTACAACTTAATTGTATTTTGTAAACATACACACATTTAGAATTTGATGGCTGCAACACACTCAACAAAAGTTGGGACAGAGTTAAAATAAGATTGAAAAGTACACAGAATATTCAAGTAACACCGCTTTGGAAGACTCCACATTAAGCAGGCTAATTGGTAGCAGGTGAGATGTCATGACTGGGTATAAAAGTAGCGTCCATCAAAGGCTCAGTCTTTGCAAGCAAGGATGGGTCGTAGCTCACCCCTTTGTGCCAAAATTCGTGAGAGAATTGTTAGTCAGTTCAAAAGGAACACTTCTCAACGCAAGATTGCAGAGAATTTAGGTCTTTCAATATCTACAGTACATAATATTGTGAAAAGATTCAGAGAATTCAGAGACATCTCAGTGTGTAAAGGGCAAGGTGGGAAACAACTGTCGAATGCGCGTGATCTTCGAGCTCTCAGGCGGCACTGCCTAAGAAACCGTCATGCTACTGTGACAATTATAGCCACCTGGGCTCGGGAGTACTTCGGAAAACCATTGTCACTGAACATAGTCCGTCGTTGCATCCAGAAATGCAACTTGAAACTGTATTACGCAAGGAGGAAGCTATACATCAACTCTATGCAGAAATGCCGGCGAGTTCTCTGGGCCCGAGCTCATCTCAGATGGACTGAAAGACCGTGGAACCGTGTGCTGTGGTCAGATGAGTCCACGTTTCAGCTAGTTTTCGGAAAAAACGGGCGTCAAGTTCTCCGTGCCAAAGATGAAAGCGACCATCCAGATTGTTATCAGCGAAAGGTGCAGAAGCCAGCATCTGTGATGGTATGGGGGTGCATCAGTGCCCACGGCATGGGTGAGTTGCATGTATGTGAAGGTACCATTGACTCTGAGGCGTATATTAGGATTTTAGAGAGATATATGTTGCCATCAAGGTGACGTCTCTTCCCGGGACGTCCATGCTTATTTCAGCAGGACAATGCCAGACCACATTCTGCACGGGCTACAACTGCGTGGCTTTGTAGACACAGAGTGCGTGTGCTTGACTGGCCTGCTGCCAGTCCAGATCTATCTCCTATTGAAAATGTATGGCACATCATGAAGAGGTGAATCAGACAACGGAGCCCACGGACCGTTGAGCAGCTGAAATCTTATATCAAGCAAGAATGGACGAAATTTCCAATTGCAAATCTACTACAATTAGTATCCTCAGTTCCAAAATGATTAAAAAGTGTTATTAAAAGGAAAGGTGATGAAACACAATGGTAAACATGCCTCTGTCCCAACTTTTGTTGAGTGTGTTGCAGCCATCAAATTCTAAATTTGTGTATGTTTACAAAATACAATTAAGTTGGTCAGTAAAACTATTGAAAATCTTTTCTTTGTGCTTTTGTCAGTTAAATAAAGTTTCACGTGAATTAACATATCACAGATTTTTGTTTTTATTGCATTTTGGAAAATATCCCAACTTTTCTGGAAATGGGGTTTGTAAAATGGAAGAGATGGTGGAGGAAGGGAAGCCCCCTTCCTTGAAACAGGAGAACATCTCCTTCATTCTAGAATGAAGAGCCTCATCTTGAGAGTAGATGTGGCAGAGACGGAGGAATTGAGAGAATGAGATGGCGTTTTTACAAGTAGCAGGGTAGGACGAGGTATCATCCAGGTAGCTGTGAGAGTCCGTGGGTTTGTAATACACGTTGGTGGATAAGCTGTCTCTGGAGATGGAGACTGTGAGATCGTGAAAGGAGAGGTGTTGAAAATGGACCAGGTGAATTTGAAGGCAGGATGGAAGTTGGAGGCAAAGTGGATGAAGTCGATGAGTTCAGCACGGGTGCAGGAAGCAGCACCAATGCAGTTGTCGATGTAGCGAAGGAAAAGTGCGGGACAGTCACCAGTGTAGGCTTGGAACATAAACTGTCCACGTAGCCGACAAACAGGCAGGCATAGCTGGGACCCATGTGAGTGCCCGTGGCTACACCTTTTGTTTGAATGAAGTGGTAGGAGCCAAAGGAGAAATTACTTAGAGTGAGGGTAAGTTCTGCTCAGCAAAGGAGAGTGGTGGTGGAGGGGAACTGGTTAGGTTTGGTGTCCAGAAAAAAACGGAGAGCTTTGAGGCCTTCCTGGTGGTGTATAGAGACTGGACATCCACAGTGAAAGTAAGCTGACGGAGGGCCAAGGAACCTGAAATCCTTGCAAAGATCGAAAGTGTGTGAGGTGTCATGGACGTAGATAGGAAGAATCTGAACTAGGGGGGATAGAACAGAGTTGAGGTATGCCCCCACCCTTTAAATCTATTCCTCAACTTTTTTTCTCCAGTCCTGCTGAAGGGTTTGGCCCAAAATGTTGACTGTACTTTCTTTCCATAAATGCTACCTGGCCTTCTGAGTTCCTCCAGCATTTTGTGCATGTTGTTCGGATTTCCAGCATCTGCAGTTTTCTCTTGTTTTAAATATACCCAACGGCTTGGCCTCCACCACCGTCTGTTGCAATGGATTCCACAGGTTCATAGTCCTCTGGCTGAAGAAGTTCCTCCTCATCTCTGTTCTAAATGGACGTCCTTCTATTCTGAGGTTGTACGCTCTGGTCCAACACTACAGGAAACATCTTCTCCACACCCACTCTCTCTATCAATATTCAATAGATTTCAATGAGTCCCCCTCCCCCATTCTTCTAAACTCCTGTGAGTACAGGCCCGGAGCCATCAAATGCTCCTCATATTTTAACCCTTCCATTCCTGGAATTATTTGTGAACCTCCTCTGCACCCTCCAATGCCAGCACATCTTTTCTTTGATAAGGGCCTCTAAAACTGCTCACAATACCCTCATATGCAGATTTGTTTTATATCACATCACAGCCAAAGGGAGCCACTGGTGCCAGATCACTGTGTAAAATACACCACACCTGAGTGTTCCTAGCCTGTCTCCCATCTTCCCATCTTCCCATCTCTCCATCTCCCTGTTGCACCACCTCTTCTGCCAGAGTTCTTTGTGCTTTTGTCCTATTCTTGTACTCACACCAGAATGAGAATCAGTCCAGCACTGAGTAGATGAATGGTGACTTTTGTTTCCTTGTAACTCTGAAAGTCAAAGCTCTTGTCTTGTTTATACTACACCAACCACTGCCGCAGAGCTATAAACGTACAGGAGCAATGTGTGGTTAAGTGCCTTGCTCAAGGACACAACACGCTGCCTCGACTGAGGCTCGAACTCACGACCTTCAGATCACTAGTCCAATGCCTTAACCAATTGGCCACGCGCCAAGCTCACAATCTGAACTGTTAAATAGCAGCTGAAAGCAAATTCAGTGTACCTATCAGATTGAATATTTGATAAATTGTAATAGGAAATAAATTTTCAGGCTCTGGGGAAAGCAGAGGAGTTGGACCAAGTGGAAGTTTCTTTGAAAGAGCCAGCCCAGGTGTTATGGACCAAATGGCTTCTGATTTTATGATTAACCAGATGGTGTTGCATGAAAAGTACAGGGCAGTTAACAAACAACAAAAGGATCTCCCTGAACTTCCAAGTGCTTTGGAGAATGTGGAAGCTATTACAAAATTAATATTGTTGCTATTCCAGACAGCTAATTTTGCTAAATTATAAAGTGTTTAAGTTATTAGTACATTTGATTCAAATAAAACAAATTTGACCTCAAAGTGGAAGTATCTACAAACGTACATTGTCTTTTAGGTGAATAGGATAGGATGTCAAATCTCATCATCCATCACGCAAGGCGTTTATTATATTCACAACCTAAGATTGCCTGACCGATTCTGCAAAACTCGAATAGAGGTACACTCACCAGGTTCTATTTCTGTGACATATAGGTTGGGACAAGGGCATCAGAATCTGATGTATAGGGGTAAGAACATTTATTTTTCTGTGATTACTTCTTGGACTTTTCTATAGTCTAATTAAATGAGTAGTGAGCCATGCCAATAATACTCGTATATCTGGTTATGTCATTGGAAATGTATCTTCAGGAAGAGTTAAATTTGCAAATTATCATCACCACAGATTTCATGATTTCAAGCTTTTATATGAATTTACTGCTTCAGTATTGAAGTACATATTTTCTGCAGTGCACTCTGAAGATGCATCAGCAGTGATTTGTCTCTCAGAAAGAGTAGATACAAGGATTCAAGCAACCTCCGTAGGAGCAAGTGAAAGGCCATTCCATTATCTGCTTCTTGCTGCATTTCCACACTTAGAGTATTGTGTTCAATCCTGGTTGCCTCATTATTAGATTAGATTAGATTCAACTTTATTGTCATTGTGCCGAGTACAGATACACAGCCAATGAAATGCAGTTAGCATCTAACCAGAAATGCAAAGAATGGTGTTATTTACAAAATAACTGCGAATAAAAAGTAAGTGCTACAGCACACAAATATAAAAGTACTGAGACAGTACAATATGGGTACAATACTGCTTAGCGCTGTGATGTGAGGTTCAGCAGAGTCACAGCCTCAGAGAAGAAGCTCTTCCTGTGCCTGCTGGTGCGGGAGCGGAGGCTCCTGTAGCGCTTACCGGATGGCAGGAGAGTAAAAAGTCCATGGTTAGAGTGAGATGCATCCTTGATAATGCTTTTTGCCCTGCCCAGGCAGCGTTTATGGTAGATGTTCTCAATGGTGGGCAATTGGGTGCCGATAATCCACTGGGCAGTTTTCACCACACACTGGAGTTGCTTTGCAGTCCGATACGGGACAATTGCCATACCACACTGAGATGCAGTTGGTGAGTATGCTCTCAATGGTACAGCGGTAAAAGTCCGACAGTATCCTAGGACAGAGGTGAGCTTTCTTGATGCTCTGCAGGAAATAAAGGCGCTTTTTTGATCAGGATGGAGGAGTTCAGGGACCAGGTGAGATCGTCGGAAATGTGGACACCAAGGAATTTGAAGCTTGATACACGCTCCACTACAGCTCCATTGATGTAGATGGGGACATGAGTATGGCTCCTAGCATGCCTGAAGTCCACAATGATCTCTTTGGTCTTCTGGGTGTTAAGGGCCAGGTTGTTGTCGGCACACCACGCGGCCAGGTGCTGGACCTCATCCCTGTAGGCTGTCTCGTCATCCCCTCTGATCAGACCAACCACTGTGGTGTCGTCTGTGAACTTGTACAGGAACGCAGTCATAGGTGAAAAGGGAGTACAGAAGAGGGTTCAGCACACAGCCTTGAGGCACGCCAGTGTTCAGGGTGAGAGTGGAGGAGGAGAGGTTGTCTAACTTAACTGATTGGGGTCTATTAGTCAGAAAGTCCAAGGTCCAATTGCAGAGGGATGAGCTGATACCAAGCTGGCGAAGTTTGGCGATCAGCTTGGAGGGGATCACAGTATTGAATGCCGAACTAAAGTCAATGAACAGCTTTCTGACGTAAGAGTTGAGGGCAGAGTGAAGTGCCGTGGAGGTGGTGTCCTCTGTTGACCTGTTGGTGCAATAGGCAAATTGATGGGGATCCAGGGTAGTGGGCAGACAGGATTTCAGATGTGATAGAACCAGTCTCTCAAAGCACTTTGCAATGAAGGGGGTGAGTGCAACTGGGCGGAAGTCATTCAGGCTTGTGGCAGTGGAATGCTTCAGCACTGGCGCGATGGTGACAATCTTGAAGCTTGTGGGGACAACTGCCTGGGCCAGGGACAGATTGAAAATGTCCGTGAAGACCCCGGCCAACTGCTCTGCACAGACTCTGAGCACACGGTCAGGTATTTCATCCGGATCAGCTGCCTTCCGTATATTCACCCCGCTCAGGGTGGCGCAAACATCGGAGGTGGAAAGTGAGAGAGGCAGTTCACTAGGTGGGAGATCCGCTTTGAGGGTGACCTTGTTCTCTCGGTCAAAGCAAGCGAAGAAGTAATTGAGCTCATTAGGGAGGGAAGCAGAGCTGGAAGTGGGAGCAGTACTAGGTGGTTTGAAGTCTGTAATGACCTGTATGCCATGCCACATGCGCCGGGGGTCCGAGGAGTTGAAATGCTCCTCGATTCTCCGTTTGTATATGTGTTTAGCCTGAGACATTAGACATTCCCCTCCTCAGATTGGCCCTGGCAGAGCTGTAAGCCTCCCGGTCTCCAGACCCAAAAGCTGAATCTCTGGGTTTGAGCAGGAGGCGAACTTCTCTGTTCATCCATGGTTTCTGATTGGGGAAAACTTTTATTTTTGTGATGTCACTCTATCCACACACTTGTTGATGTGCTCAAGGACAGAGTTGGTATATAAATCAATGTTAATCTGAGAGTCTGTGGTGGCATGGGCAGTAAACGCGCTCCAGTCTGTGTGCTGGAATTAGTGCTGAAGAGCAGAGTCAGCACCCTCCAGCCGGATCTTAATAGTCTTCATTGTGGGTTTCACACGTTTAATGACCGGGCTATACTTGGGAAGCAGAAACAATGAAAGATGGTCGGACTGTCCCAGGTGGGAGAGGGTAGTGGCTTTGTAAGCGTCAGCCACATTTGTGTAGACATGATCTAAGGTTTTATTTCCCTTTGTGGTGCGTGATACATTTTGGTAAAATCTTGGAAGCATGGTACGTAGGTTACAATGATTGAAGTCCCCAGCGACAATAAAGGCTCCGTCTGGATGCAATGTCTGCAGCTTGCTAATAGCGGTACTGAGGTCTTTCATGGCTACTTTAGCATTAGCATCTGGTGGTACATAAACTGCGACAGCAATGATGCATGTAAGCTCCCGTGGTTGATAAAAAGGTCTGCACTTAATAATCAGGTATTCCAGATCAGCAGAGCATAATTGTCAGCAATGGTAGAGTTAGTACACCATGATCGATTCACAAAGATGCATAAACCGCCTCCCCTACTTTTACCTGTCGCTGTTGCAGCTCTGTAGGAAGGAAGTGGGAAGTTCAGAGAGGGTGGAGGAGATTTACTAGGATGCTGCCTGGAGTAAAGAGCATGTCTTCTGAGGAAAGGTTGTGCGAGCTGGGGTTTTTATCTTGAGCGGAGAATTGATAGAGGTCTATAAAATGATAAGAGGCTTCGATAGAGTGGACTCCATATTTTTAACCAGGGTGGAAATGGCTAACCTAAAGGGCATAATTTTCAGGTGATTGGGGAAAAGTATAGGGGGAGGAGGAATGGCAGAAGTATTTCTTTTTGGCTGAGAGTGGTGGGTGCGTGGAATGCACTGCCAGGGTGGTGGTAGAGGCCAATACATTAGGGACTTTTTAAGAGACGTTTAGATAGGCACTTGGGCTATGTGGGAGGGAAGGGTTAGGTTGTTCTTGGAATAAGGTCAATGCAGTGTAGTGGGACGAATGGCCTGTACTGTGCTGTGGTGTTTTATGTTCTGTATGTGCACTCTACTATCTGTTATACCTCTCATCAAACCAGAGATTAACTATAGTTCAGTGAGGAGTGCCAAGAGCTTGCTGGGAGCAACTCTAAGCACACTCCCATGCTGAGCTGCCAGCCTAGTTTAGCTGCACCTCAGATCAACGTGTGCTAAATAACAAAAATAACATGCTACAAACAGCTAAGTGGTCAAATCAAAGCTTTTCAGTTCTGCCATATAAATTCATTTATTCGCAGTATGTTGGTGTATAACTAAACAAGTAACCATTTAAAAATTTAGTTAGGCCACACTTGATAGTATTATGGGCCATTTGGCTCATTGAACTGCTCTGCCATTCCATTATTCCATTTATTATCCCTCTCAACCCCGATCTCTTGTCTTTTCCCCATAACATTTTGTGCCTTAGTAATCAAGATCCTATCAATGCCTTTATTAATCAAGAACTTATCAATCTCAGCATTAAAAATACCCAATGACTTGGTCTTCACAGCCATCTGTGGCAATGAGTTCTACAGATTCACCACTCTGTGGCTAAAGAACTTACTCCTCATCCCTGTTCTAAATAGACATCCCTCAATTCTAAGGCTGTGCCCTCTCGTCCTAGACGCCCCCACTACAGGAAACATTTCTCCACGCCTACTCTATCTGGGCTATTTGATATTCGATAGGTTTCAATGAATTTCCCTCCCCATCTCATTTGATGGCCCAGAGCAAGCAAATGCTTCTCATACGTTAATCCTTTCGTTTGCAGAATCTTATAAGGGGCCCAAAAACTGCTCACGATACACCAAGTGTGGTCTGACCAATACCTTATAAAGCCTTAAGATAAAATGCTTTTATATTCTAGTCCTCTTGAAAGGAATGCTAACGTTGCATTTGCCTTTCTTACTACAGCCTTAACCTAGAAGTTAGCCATTAGGGAATCCTATGCAAGGACTCCCAAGTCCCTTTGCACCTCTAATTTTTGAATTTGCTGTCCATTTAGAAAATAGTCTACTCCTTTATTCATTTTACCAAAATGCATGACCATTACTTCCCTACACTGGATTCCATCAGCCACTTCATTTCTCATCCTGCTAATCTGTCTAAGTCCTTCCGCAGACCCCTTGCCTCCAACGTTTCCTGCCCCTCCACCTAGCTTTCTATCATCTGCAAAACTGGCCACAAAGCCATCAATTCCATCATCCAAATCGCTGACATATAACATAAAAAGAAGCATTCCCAACACCGACCCTGTGGAACACCATTAGTTACTGGTAGCAACCCGAAAGGGCCCCTTTTATTCCCACTCTTTGTCTCCTGACAGTCTGCCAATCTTTTATCCGTCATTTTGTGTCTGTTGCTTCTATCCGTGCTAGTATCTTTCCCATAATACCATGGGTTCTTATATTGTTAAACAGAGGTCTTCTGAAAACTAAGTAAACAGCCATCGACTCTCCTTTGTCTATCCTTTCTGTTACCTCCTCAAAAAAATTCCAAAAGAATTGCTAAATAAAATTTCCCCTTAAGGAAACAATGCTGTCTTCAGTCTATTTTACCATGTGTCTCTAAGTACTCTGAAACCTCACCCTTATTAATGGACTTGAACATCTTACCAAGCACTGAAGTCAGTCTAACTGGTGTATACTTTCCTTTCTTGCAATTTTTTAGTCTTACAGAATCATTAGCCTCCACAGTCTCTTCAGCTACCTCTTTACAGAACCCTGAGGTGTAGACCATTTTGTACAGCTGACTTATCTACCTTCATACCTTTCAGCTTTCTAAATATCTTCTCCTTAGTAAAAGTGACTACGCTCAGTCCTGCCCTATGACACTCTCGAATCTCTGGCATACTGCTAATGTCTTCCACACTGAAGAAGCAAAATTCTATTGAGTTTACATAGAACAGGGAACAGTACAGCACAGAAACAGGCCCTTCGGCCCACAGTGTTATGCCAAACCAGATAAAAAGTTCATCAAAAAACCTCAAAATCCTTCTTACCTACACAATGTCCATATCCCTGCATGTACTTTACAATTATGTGCCTATCTAAACATCTCTTAAAAGCCTCTAATGTATTTGCTTGTACCACCATACCAGGCAACGCATTCCAGGCATCCACCACTTCGAGTGAAAAAAAAATGTACCCCTTTGAACTTACCCCCTCTCACCTTCAGTTCATGCCTTCTGGAAAGATCATCCCTGTCTACTCTATGCCTGTCATAATCTTATAAACCTCTGCAGATCTCCCCTCAGCCTCTGCCACTCCAAAGAAAAGAACCCGAGTTTATCCAGCTTCCCATGATAGCACATGCCCTCTAAATCAGGTAGCATCCTGGTAAACCTCTTCTGCACCCTCTCCAAACCTCAACATCCTTCCTGTAGTGGGGAGACCAGAACTGTATGCAATACTCCAGATGTGGCCTAACTAGAGTTTTATAAAGTTGCAACATTACCTCTTGACTTTTCAATTCAATGCCTTGACAAATAAGCAAGCATTCCATAAGCCTTCTTAACCACCCTATTGACCTGTGTAGCCACTTTCATAGAACTATGAACTTAGATCCCAAGATCTCTCTGCTCAGCAAACAGTTAGGGTCTTACCCTTAACAGTGTACTGACTCCTTGCATTTGCCCTACCAAGGTGGAACACCTCACATTTATAAATTCCATTTGCCATTTCTCAGCCCATATCTGCAACTGGTCTGTATTGCACTGTATTCTTTCCCAGTCTTCTACACTATCCATAACTCCAGTAATCTTGGTATCATCCACAAACTTACTAACCCACCCATTTACATTTTCATTCAGGTTATTTATATGCATCAGAAACAGCAGAGATCCCTGCACAGATCCCTGTGGATCACCACTAATTACAGACCTCCAGCTTGAATAAGTCTTTCGTAGCCTTGTTAAAAAATTGAATCAAGTTGGTAAGACATGACCTGCCTCCTCATAAAACCATGCTGGCCCTCCCTAATTAGGTCCTGGGTTTCCAAATGATCATATATCCTATCCCTAAGAATTTTCTCCAGCAATTTCCCTACAACTGTCACCGGGCTATAGTTCCCAGGATTTCCCTTATTCCCTTCTTAAATAGAGCTACAACATTAGCCACTCACCAGTCCTCCAGGACCTTGCCTTTGCATAAAGAGGACACAAAGATACTAGTCAAGAACCCAGCAATCTTGTTCAATAACCTGGGGTAAATCCCATCAGACCTTTGGGACTTATCCACCTTAATACTCATTAGGAGACCCAACACTTCCTCCTCCTTGACCTCTAAACATCGTAACACATTTATACACCAAGCACGGATCTCCTGGTCCTCCTTTTTCTTGGTAAATACTGAAGCAAAATACTCATTAAGAACCTCACTCACATACTCCGCATCCAAGCAAATATTCCCCTCTTTATCCTTGAGTGGCCCTACCCTTTCCCTAGTTATCTTCTTGCTCTTGAGGTATGTATAGCGTACCTTGGGATTCACCTTAATTCTACTTGCCAAGGACATTTCATGGCCCCTCCTGGCTTTCCTAATTCCCTTCTTGAGTTCTTTTCTAGTTTCTTTATAATCCTCATGTGTTCTGTTTGATCTTGACTTCCGACGCTTTACATACTTTTCCTTTTTCTTCTTGACTAAATGAATCATCTCTCTGGACATCCAAGATTCTCTTATCTTTCCATCCCTGTCCTTCCTTCTAGCAGGAACATACTTTTCTATACTCTTTGTAAATAATCTTTTAAAACCCTCCACAAGTCTGATGTGGACTTGCCAGAAAAATGGTGTTCCCAATTAACCATTGTTAGTTCCTGTCTAATGCCCTCGTAATTTACCCTACTTCAATTTAAAACTCTCCTGCAAGGTCCATACCTATCTTTATCTATAGCTATCCTGAAAGTTAAGGAAATGTGCTCATTGTTCCCTAACTGCTCACCTACTGAGAGATCAGTCACCTAGCCAGTCTCATTACCCAACACCAGATCCAGTACAGATCTTCCTCTCATTGGACAATCTGTATATTGATTTAATAAACCCTCCTGGATACAGTTAACAAATTCTGCCCCATCTAAGCCGCTTGCACTAAGAAAATCCAAGTTTATATTAGAGAAGTTTATGTTAGGTCACAGATCTCTCAGTGGGTGAGCACCTGGGGGACGGTGACCACCGCTCCCTGGCCTTTAGCATTATTATGGAAAAGGATAGAATCAGAGAGGACAGGAAAAGTTTTAATTGGGGAAGGGCAAATTATGAGGCTGTAAGGCTAGAACTTGCGGGTGTGAATTGGGATGATGTTTTTGCAGGGAAATGTGCAATGGACATGTGGTTGATGTTTAGGGATCTCTTGCAGGATGTTAGGGATAAATTTGTCCCGGTGAGGAAGATAAAGAATGGTAGGGTGAAGGAACCATGGGTGACAAGTGAGGTGGAGAATCTAGTCAGGTGGAAGAAGGCAGCTTCCATGAGGTTTAGGAAACAAGGATCAGATGGGTCTATTGAGGAATATAGGGAAGCAGGAAAGGAGCTTAAGAAGGGGCTGAGAAGAGCAAGAAGGGGGCATGAGAAGGCCTTGGCGAGTAGGGTAAAGGAAAACCCCAAGGCATTCTTCAATTATGTGAAGAAAAAAAAAGATGACAGGACCGATTAGAGATAAAGGTGGGAAGATGTGCCTGGAGGCTGTGGAAGTGAGCGAGGCGCTCAATGAATATTTCTCTTCGGTATTCACCAATGAGAGGGAACTTGATGAAAGTGAGGACAATATGAATGGGGTTGATGTTCTGGAGCATGTTGATATTAAGGGAGAGGAGGTGTTGGAGTTGTTAAAATACATTAGGATGGATAAGTCCCCGGGGCCTGACGGAATATTCCCCAGGCTGCTCCAGGAGGCGAGGGAAGAGATTGCTGAGCCTCTGGCTAGGATCTTTATGTCCTTGTTGTCCACGGGAATGGTACCAGAGGATTGGAGGGAGGTGAATGTTATCCTCTTGTTTAAAAAAGGTAGGGATAGTCTGGGTAATTATAGACCAGTGAGCCTTACGTCTGTGGTGGGAAAGCTGTTGGAAAAGATTTTTAGAGATAGGATCTATGGGCATTTAGAGAAATATGGTCTGATCAGGGACAGTCAGCATGGCTTTGTGAAGGGCAGATCATGTCTAACAAGCCTAATAGAGTTCTTTGAGGAGGTGACCAGGCATATAGATGAGGTGTGTGTGATCTACATGGATTTTAGTAAGGCATTTGACAAGGTTCCACACGGTAGGCTTATTCAGAAAGTCAGAAGGCACGGGATCCAGGGATGTTTGGCCAGGTGGATTCAGATTTGGCTTGCCTGCAGAAAGCAAAGGGTTGTGGTGGAGGGAGTACATTCGGATTGGAGGGTTGTGACTAGTGGTGTCCCACAAGGATCGGTTCTAGGACCTCTACTTTTTGTGATTTTTATTAACGACCTGGATGTGGGGGTAGAAGGGTGGGATGGCAAGTTTGCAGACGACACAAAGGTTGGTGGTGTTGTGGATTGTGTAGAGGATTGTCGAAGAGTGCAGAGAGACATTGATAGGATGTAGAAGTGGGCTGAGAAGTGGCAGATGGAGTTCAACCCTGAGAAATGTGAGTTGGTACACTTTAGAAGGACAAATTCCAAGGCGGAGTACCAAGTAAATGGTAGGTTATTTGGTAGTGTGGAGGAGCAGAGGGATCTGGGGGTACATGTCCACAGATCCCTGAAAGTTACCTCACAGGTGGATAGGGTAGTTAAGAAAACTTATGGGGTGTTAGCCTTCATAAGTCGAGGGATAGAGTTTAAGAGTGGAGAGGTAATGATGCAGCTCTATAAAACACTGGTTAGGCCACACTTGGAGTACTGTGTCCACTTCTGGTCACCTCACTATAGGAAGGACGTGGAAGCATTGGAAAGGGTACAGAGGAGATTTACCAGGATGCTGCCTGGTTTAGAGAGTATGCATTATGATCAGAGTTTAAGGGAGCTAGGGCTTTACTCTTTGGAGAGAAGGAGGATGAGAGGAGACATGATAGAGCTATACAAGATATTAAGAGGAATAGGTAGAGTGGACCCAGTGCCTCTTCCCCAGGGCACCACTGCTCAATACAAGAGGACATGGCTTTAAGGTATGGGGTGGGAAGTTCAAAGGGGATATTAGAGGAAGATTTTTTACTCAGAG
Source organism: Mobula hypostoma (assembly GCF_963921235.1). NCBI lineage: Eukaryota > Metazoa > Chordata > Chondrichthyes > Myliobatiformes > Myliobatidae > Mobula > Mobula hypostoma. The sequence continues at coordinate 140,026,831 of NC_086097.1, forward strand.
AGTGGTTGGTGCCTGGAATGCACTGCCTGAGTCAGTGGTGGAGGCAGATACACTAGTGAAGTTTAAGAGGAATTTAAGGTGGGGGGTTATATGGGAGGCAGGGTTTAAGGGTCGGCACAACATTGTGGGCCAAAGGGCCTGTACTGTGCTGTGCTGTGTTAAGTTGAAATCCCTCATTATAACAACCCTAATATTTTTACAAATTTCCTTAATCTGTTTACATATATATTTCTCAATGTCCCTGAGGGTCATTGGAGGGTCTGTTGTACAATCCCATCAGTGTGGTTGCACCCTTCCTATTCCTGAGTTCTACCCAAATGGGCTTCGTGTCTGAACCCTCCATTATGTCTTCCTTGAGTGGAACTGTGATATTGTCCCTGATTAATTATACCACCACACCACCCCCTCCCTTTTACCTCCTTCTCTATCTTTTATAAAAGTTAGAAAACTTGGTACATTGATCATCCATCCCTGCCCCTCTCTCAACCAAGTTTCTGTAATGGCCACATCGTAGTTCCATATACTGATCCATGCTCTAAGTTCATCACTTTTACCCATAATACTCAGTCATGGCGTTAAAATACACACTCCTTCAAACTATCTGACCCATCATACCTGTTATTTTGATTTTGCCTTTTATACTTTCCCTGACATCTACAGTACCTTCCTGTCTGATCCTTCATTACTTGACCTGGTGCTCTGGTTCCCAGCCTTCTGCAAAACTTGTTTAAAATAGTTAGATAGGTACTTTATTGATCCAAAAGGAAATTACAGTGTCATAGTAGCATTACAGGTGCACAGATATACAAAATTAAAGAGAAGTAAGAAAGAATAAAAAAATAAGTTACCCGAAACAGTCCAACAGGAGGGGTCATTGCTTCCCCAGTTTATAGGTTGACTCATTGTAGAGCCTTATGGCCAAGGGTAAGAATGACCTCAAATAGCGTTATTTGGAGCAGCGCAGTTGTCTTAGTCTGTTACTATACGTGCTCCTCTGTTCAGCAAAGGCTGCACGCAGAGGATGAGAAACATTGTCCACAATTGCCGGGATTTCCAGGAGGGTCCTTTGTTCTGCCACAGCCTCCAGTGTGTCTAGTTTGACTCCTATAACAGAGCCAGCTTTTCTAATCAGTTTATTGAGTCTGTTGGCATCACCCGTGTTGATGCCATTGCCCCAGCACACCACCACTTGGAAGATTGTACTGGTGACAACAGACTGGTAGAACATTTGAAGTAGAGGCCTGCATACTCCAAAGAACCTCAGTCTCCTCAAGAAGTAGAGGTGACCCTGGCCCTTCTTGTACACAGTCTCTGTGCTCCACTCAAGTTTGTCATCCAGGTGCATCCCCAGGTACTTGTAGGTCCTCACCATCAATAATAACAGGGAGCAGTTCAGGCTTAGTTTTCTTAAAGTCCATCACCATCTCCTTTGTCTTACTGATGTTGAGCTGCAGATGGTTCAGCTCACACCATTTGTCAAAGTTCTCCACAAAGTATTCATCCTCCTGTCCTCCCTTTATACATCAAACTATTGTTGAGTCATCCGAGAATTTCTGCGGATGATATGACTCAGTACGAGGTATACAGGGTAAACAGGGAGGGAGCCCTGTGGGGCCCCAGTGCTGCTTATAGCCGTGTCTGACACACAGCTTTGAAGCCACACAAACTGTGGTCTCCTGAGTAGCATTAGCAAACCTCCCGGCCAGGATATTGGTTCCCCTCCAGTTCAGGTGCAACCGGTCCCTCTTGTAACAGTTACCCCTTGGCCAGAAAAGGTTCCAATGATCAAAGAACTTGAAACCGTGCCCATTGCACCGTCTCCTCAGCCACTCATTCATATGTGCTATCGTCACATTCCTACCTGCTCTAGCCCTCGGCACCGAGAGTAATCCAGAGAGTCTTACCTTGGAAGTCCTTCCCTTCAGCCTCTTTTCTAACTCTGTATGCTCACTGTGTGGGACTGCTTCCCTTTTTCCTGTCTATGTCATTGGTGCCAATATGCACCACAACCTCTGGCTGTTCGCTCTCCCACTTGAGAATATCCTGCAGCCACACCAATACATCTTGGACCCTACCACCTCGGACATAACACACCATCCTGGTGTCTCGAATTGTGGCCAGAGAATCTCACCTCTCTGTCTCCCTAATTATCAAGTCCAAAATCACTACCGAGCTGCCTGACTTTACCCTTACCTACTGAGCCTCAGAGCTGGCCACAGTGCCACCAGCCCGACTGCTGCTGCTGTGCCCAGCAGTATCCAAAGAGGTATTCTTGTTACTGAAGGGAATGGCTTCCGGGGATCCCTGCATTGACTTCTTCATCCCCTTACCTCTCCTAGTGGTCATCCATCTACTGTCTGAAGCCCGTACTCTGGGTGTGACCACCTCTTCAAAAGTCTCATCTATAATGTTTTTAGCCTCCTGGATGCTCCTGAGTACATCCAACTCCAGTTCTAATTCCTTGAGCTGGTCAGTCCCCCATTAGATCATCAGCCCGAGTTGTCAGTTCTGTTTCACTCATCATAGGTTTTACCTGACTTCCGGAGTTTTCTGTTAATATTTTGGTTTCTCAGCATCTCATAGTACGTGGAGACTCTGAAGAGGGTGCAGAAATGTTTAACAGGATGCTGCCAGAATGTGAGGGCATGTGCTACAGGGAGAGACTGGAAGCATTAGAAATTGACAGGGGAACCTGATAGAAATTATAAAATAATGAAAGGTAGAGATAGTGCAAGCCAATAGTCTTTTTCCAAGAATAAAAATGTCAGATATTAGAGGGCATGTACTTAAAGTGAGAGGGGAAGGTTCAAAGGAGATGTGTCAGCAATTATTTTTATACAGGCTGTTGGTGGGGGAGTGTTGGAAGCAAATGTAATAGTGGTGTTTAAGAGGCTGGTAGACATATAAGCATGCAGGGAATGGATGGATATGGATGTATGAGCAGAAGAGAGTCAGTTTAATTGGCATGGTGTTTGGCACAGACACGTTGACCTGAATGGCCTTTTCGTATGCTGTACTGTTCTATGTAACCACAGGGAAGGATGGTCAGAACATCACCATCTTCAGCTGTGGTTCAGTCTGATAGTGAGTTGGCTGAAACATTCAGAACCCCATTCAGCCAGAAGTGCTGAGTACATAGTTCATCTTGGCTTTCTCCTGAGCACTCCATTGTCACAGAGTTAATTTCCATTGAATTCCCTTCCTCCACAGATGCTGTTTGACCCACTGTGTTCTTCCAGCGGTTTGTTTCTTTTGTTCTAGTTTCCAGCATCTACAATCTCTTGTGTCTCGTAGTTTGTTCCATATGATATCAAAAAAAGGCTGAAGGTGTTTATTGTAGAAAACTATGGGACCAAACAACATGCTAGGTGTAATGCTAGAAACTTGCATTTCCCAGCCAGTAATACCTCCTGATCAACTGCTCCAGTTGCAACACTAACATCTACCCAACAACAAGAAAACTTGACCAATTACAGATTGTTTTTACAGAACAGGACTAATCATTCCCACCTTATCAGTTTGCTCTCCCAATGCATTGTAGCCACAATACCTGTGACATGCTTTTCAGTGACTCGTTAAGGCTGTACTCCCCAAATTTCAAGGGAGTACCTCACCTCCCAGTTTCGCACTTTCAATACTGGATGATGTGTTTCTGTTCCTCTGTCACTCTTGGTTCAAAGTCCTAAAATATGTTCTCCAATATCCCTATATTACATGGATTGCAGCAGTTATGACAGTAGCTCACCACCACCACCATTTCAGGGGCATTGTTTGATTAGCTTTGGGAATCTGAGCATTGCCATCAAACCCACTATTTCTTGTCCATCCCTAGCTGACTCTGAAAAGGAACGGGAAGCTGCCTATGTGCTTCCAAAGTGGTCATGAGGAAGAATTCCAGGATCTCGACTCAGTCATATTGAAGAACTGGTGATATATTTTCAAGTTAGAATATTTAACGTGTGGAACAGAGTGCCAGTCAAACAGACTTTTATTTGTCCCAGATGGTTTCAAATTTCAGAATTACTAATACTGCACTCATCCAGAAAAGTGGATAATATTCCATTATAGTCATGACCATAGTCTTGGTGGAAAGACCTTGGGATATCAGGAGGTGAGTCACTCACCACAGGAGACCCAATTTCCAACCAGTCCTTCTACAAATATCATTTTTGTAGCTGGTCCAGATAAGTTTTTGATCAGCGGTGACTCCCAGGATGGTGATAGTGGAGGACTAATGCTATTGAATTCTTAAATTCTTAAGATGAGATGATTCTCTCTCATGTTGGAGATGATCATTGTCTGGCACTTTTAGAGTATACCTTTTATTTGCCACGTATTCAGTGCTGCTGCTTACAGGCATGATCTGCTTCACTTCCTGAGGAGTTGTTATGTACAGACATCTACTGACGCCTCTGGACACATCTTCAGTGATGTTCCTGGAATCATCGGGTGTTTCGGGTCTTTCAACATCATACACCCTCCTCCAGGTGATCCAGCCGGGACTGATCAGACCCCAGCTTGTGTCCAGTTGGCTAGCTACTTATGACTCCATGGCTCCCCTCTTTTGAGCCACAGCCATCTTGAGGCCCTCTCTGCCGCATCGGTGGTACTGCGGATGACTCTCCTCTTCCTCTCTCCCTCGATGCCCAAATTGCTGAAGGCTCTAGCTAAAGAACGGGCTACGAATCCCCTAAAACCAACCTCCTCTGGGAGACACCTCGCTCTCCATCCAGCCTGCTGACAGTTGCTGACCAGTCCTGCGTACTTGGAGAACTTCCTTTCAAAGCCTCTTCCAAGCGATCTTCCCATGGGACTGTCAGTTCCAGCAGCACCACTGGCTTAGTCGACTCAGACACAGGGACAATGTCTGGTCACAGGGTGGTGGCTGCAATATGGTTGGGGAACTTCAGCTGCCCTTCGAGGTCCACCAACGGCTGCCAGTCCCTTGCAGAGGTCAGGATGCCTGCAGATGTTCTTTTGGCAGGTATTGGCTGCTCCCCAGCTCTGACAAAGTGTTGCTGCTTACAGACATGGTCTGCTTCACTTCCTGAGGAGTTGAACATTGTGCATTTATCACTTCTGAAGTCTTATGGGAAGAAGGTGAACAATGAAGTAGGTAAAAATGGTTGGGCCTAGAACAACATTCCCTCTTTTTTCTGCACTGTCTGTTCCTTCCACATCCTTGCTGGTAATCAGAGGCATTGGAGAGTCAACCACATGGGGTGGGACTGGAATCACATATGGTAACCAGAACTGTGCACAATACTGCACGCAGATTCATTGTTTACCCTTCATCCACTGACTTTGCTTTGAACAGGGGGCCTTGAAGTTAACAGCAATCATCTTCACCTCACTTCAGCTCTGGAATTCATCTCCTAGGACCATGTGTGCACCAAGGCTGGGGTAAGACTGAACCCAAATTGTACAGTAGTTAGTTGGTTTGGGCATCCTTTATTTTCTGAACAGGACATACCCAAGCAGTGTTGCACATTGGATGTGATGTAACTAATATAACAACTTGGCTAAAAGTGCAGCTCGTTCTAGAGCTGGGGTCTTCAGTACTGCAGTGGAGATGTCTCATCACACAGCTTTCGGAGCCAAATTTATCATCTGTTTGGCATTTCTGGCTGAACATATTTGTGAATGTAAGGTGCAAATCTGAGTACAACTCTCTCAGGAAGATGCTATGGGATAGCTCTCACAATTTATTCTCTAGTCTCCACAGGTTTGTTAGGACAAGATCAACTGAGGGGGAGTGACTTTGCTGAGTCCATGTTGTGCCTAGGTCAGTACCAAGTGGTCTTTCTGGTTTTACTCCTCTATCTGAATGTACCAGTGATGGTAAAGCCACTTGAGAGGCAATGGCGAATCCACCACATGGGGTGAATCTGGAATCACATTAAAGGCAGCAGATTGCATTTCCTCAAGAACATCAGCTGACCAGATAGTTTTCCACTTTATTACCAAGACTAGTTTGTGTTTGTTTCTCTAAATTGTTTCTGCTGCATCCCATTTACTTTAAGGTTTGACATGTGTGTTCAGAGATGCTCTTCTGCATACCACTGTTGTAACGCATGGGGTTACTGTTGCCTTCCTATCATCTTGAACCAGTCTGGCTATTCTCCTCTGATTTCTCTCATTTCCAAGGAACTTTCGCCCACAGAATTGCCGCTCCCTGGATGTATTTGTTTTCAAGTTAAAGTTTATTGTCATTAAACTGTACGCATGTATACCAACAAATGAAAGAATATTCCTCCAGACCAAGGAGCACAACACAGTACATATAAGTCACACACAAAGATTAAGTAATACGTATTACCACAATTAAACTAACAAACAATAAGTTGCATCTATGACACCAGTTCAAAAGTAAACAGTATAATGCTACTGACGTTTCATACATGATGAGACCTGGTTGGTGGCAGGGAGTTCAGTCGTCTGACAACCTGGGAGAAGAAGCTGTTTCCCACCCGAACAGTCCTTGTCCTAATCCATTCTTTGGAAACTCTAGAGACTGTTGTGCATGAAAATTCCAGGCAATCAGCAGTTTCTGAAGTAGTCAAACTACCCCGTCTGCCACCAATAATCATTCCTCGGTCAAAGTCACTCAGGCCATATCTCTGGAGTCAGCTTATCTACTGATGTCTACTATAAGCCTACGGACTCTCACAGCTACCTGGGCTATTCCTCTTCCCACCCTACCTCTTGCAAAAATGCCATCCCCTTCTCGCAATTCCTCCGTCTCCATCTCTCAGGATGAGGCTTTTCATTCCAGGACAAAGGAGTTGTCTTCCTTTTTTAAAGAAAGGGGCTTCCCTTCCTCCACCATCAACTCTGCTCTCAAATGCATCTCTCCCATTTCACACACATCTGCTCTCACTCCATCCTCCCGCCACCCCACTTGGGATAGGGTTCCCCTCGTCCTTACCTACCACCCAACCAGCCTCCGGGTCCAACATATAATTCTCTAACTCCGCCACCTCCAATGGGATTCCACCACCAAGCACATCTTTCCCTCCTCCCCACTTCTGCTTTCCGCAGGGATCGGCTCCTACGCGATTCCCTTGTCCATTCGTCCCCCCATCCCTTCCCACCGATCTCCCTCCCGGCACTTATCCTTGTAAGCGGAATAAGTGCTACACATGCCCTTACACTTCCTCCCTCACCACCATTCAGGGCCCCAGACAGTCCTTCTAGGTGAGGCGACACTTCACCTGTGAGTCGGCTGGTGTGATATACTGTGTTCAGTGCTCCCGGTGCGGCCTTCTAAATATTGGCGAGACCCAACGCAGACTGGGAGACCATTTCACTGAAAACCTCTGCTCTGTCCGCCAGAGTAAGCAGGATCTCCCAGTGGCCACACATTTTAATTCCATGTCCCATTCCCGTTCTGATATGTCTATCCACAGCCTCCTCTACTGTAAAGATGAAGCCACACTCAGGTTGGAGGAACAACACCTTATATTCCATCTGGGTAGCCTCCAACCTGATGGCATGAACATTGACTTCTCTAACTTCTTTTAATGCCCCTCCTCCCCTTCTTACCCTATCCTTTATTTAGTTATTTATTATTTTTTATTATAATTTTTCCCTTTCTTTCTCTTTTTTTCTCCCTCTGTCCCTCTCACAATATCTTCCTCTGGTGCTCCCCTCCCCCTTTTTCTCTCTAGGATTCCCTTACCATGATCCTCTCCCTTCTCCAGCCTTGTATTCCTTTTACCAATCAACTTTCCAGCTCTTAGCTCCATCCCTCCCCCTCCTGTCTTCTCCTATCATTTTAGATCTCCCCTCCCCCTCCCACTTTCAAGTCTCTTATTATCTCTTCTTTCAGTTAGACCTGACGAAGGGTCTCGGCCGAAAACGTCGACTGTACCTCTTCCTAGAGATGCTGCCTGGCCTGCGTGTGTTCCACCAGCATTTTGTGTGTGTAGGCCATATTTCTTCCCCGTTCTGATGTTTCTGAACAACAAGTGAACCTCTTGACCATGTCTGCAAGCTTTTATGCACTGTATATCAAGGCAATGAGTGTAGTAGTTAGGCATTGTGCTCCAGTTGTACAGGTTATGGCACAGTTGGAGTATTGTGTGTAGTTCTGTCATCAGACTTTAGGAAGGATATGATTAAGCTAGAAATAGTGCAGAAAAGATTCATAGGAATATATCCTGGACAGAAAGTATTATATTATCAAGAGAGATTGGATAGGCTGGAATTCTTTACTCTGGAATGAAGGAATTGAGATGTGACTTTATAAAAATCTATAAAATTATGTAGGGCATAGAAAGATAGTCTTTGTATCAAAGTAGGGGAGTCTCAAACTAAAGGGCAAGTTTCTCCACAGAGGGTGGTAGGTACTGAGCTACCAGAGGACATGATAGAGGTGGGTACAATTATATATTTTTTTTAAAAATGGGCAGGTACATGGATAGAAAAAGTTTAAAGGAATAAGGATCAAATGCAGGGAAACGGAATTAATACGCATCTTGGTCAGACTGAACAAGTTGGGCTGAAAGCCCTGTTTAAGTATTGTATAACTCTATGAACTTCTGTTGATCAATAAATTATAACAATAAGTTCATATAAATTTCCAGTTGGAGCAATGACATTTCTTCTGTGCCTCTCACCACTGCATTGCATCATGAGTGATCTTGTTGAAATGAGGAAACACAGCAACCATTTTCTGAACAGCAGCTTTCAAAATTGTAGGCCTTCAGTGTTCACTTGTGAAGGCAGCAGGCGTCAGTTTAATGTCACGTGTGCAAATAGGTTCCACCCACAGCGTGGTGCTCTCTCAGCACACTACTGGGAGAATTAGTATGTAGGCTCAAACTCTCATTCTTCTGGCATCTTGACTGAAAGGAGCCAATCGCCATTAGATCCTAGAACACTTCTGATGAAGGGGATTGTAGTATTTAAGGTGGGATTGAGTGGTTGCGAACCAATTCTGTGGGCAAACCAGGGAATGATATTCAATCAGGTATATCTATTGACATAAGCAGATGTTAATGCCAAATAGCATGATAGCTTGTTTATTGTCCTTTTAATTTTACAATAATAATTCCTATTTTAGAAACATAGAAACGTATTTCCCTTTATTATATTGGAGGCTGATTTTATGACTTATTGAAATTTAATTGTGCTGAGATCTAAATATTGAAATATGGACCAAGATGTCCAGGATAGTGTTAGTGTGCTTCACAGGGAGTGCAGACAGAAATCTGGAGCCCACAGGTTTTCTGGTGCTGGGGCTTCATAGGCTAGAATTTTCCCCTATTTACTGGACCACAGCTGGAAATTAACCATGAGATTGTCAGTGGATCCATAGTCATAGTCATACTTTATTGATCCTGGGGGAAGTTGGTTTTCATTACAGTTGCACCATAAATAATAGTAATAAAACCATAAATAGTTAAATAGTAATATGTAAATTATGCCAGGAAATAAGTCCAGGACCAGCCTATTGGCTCAGGGTGTCTGACCCTGTAAGGGAGGAGTTGTAAAGTTTGATGGCCACAGGCAGGAATGACTATCTATAACGCTCTGTGTTGCATCTCGGTGGAATGAGTCTCTGGCTGAATGTACTCCTGTGCCCACCCAGTACATTATGTAGTGGATAAGAGACATTGTCCAAGATGGCATGCAACTTGGACAGCATCCTCTTTTCAGACACCACCGTCAGAGAGTCCAGTTCCATCCCCACAACATCACTGGCCTTACGAATGAGTTTGTTGATTCTGTTGGTGTCTGCTACCCCCAGCCTGCTGCCCCAGCACACAACAGCAAACATGATGGCACTGGCCACCAGAGACTCGTAGAACATCCTCAGCATCGTCCGGCAGATGTTAAAGGACCTCAGTCTCCTCAGGAAATAGAGACGGCTCTGACCCTTCTTGTAGACAGCCTCAGTGTTCTTTGACCAGTCCAGTTTATTGTCAATTCGTATCCCCAGGTATTTGTAATCCTCCACCATGTCCACACTGAAACAGGGGTCACCGGTACCTTAGCTCTCCTCAGGTCTACCACCAGCTCCTTAGTCTTTTTCACATTAAGCTGCAGATAATTCTGCTCACACCATGTGACAAAGTTTCCTACCGTAGCCCTGTACTCAGCCTCATCTCCCTTCCTGATGCATCCAACTATGGCAGAGTCATCAGAAAACTTCTGAAGATGACAAGACTCTGTGAAGTAGTTGAAGTCCGAGGTGTAAGTGGTGAAGAGAAAGGGAGACAAGACAGTCCCCTGTGGAGCCCCAGTGCTGCTGATCACTCTGTCGGACACACAGTGTTGCAAGCACACGTACTGTGGTCTGCCAGTCAGGTAATCAAGAATCCATGACACCAGGGAAGCATCCACCTGCATCACTGTCAGCTTCTCCCCCAGCAGAGCAGGGCGGATGGTGTTGAACGCACTGGAGAAGTCAAAAAACATGACCCTCACAGTGCTCGCTGGCTTGTCCAGGTGGACATAGACACGGTTCAGCAGGTAGATGATGGCATCCTCAACTCCTAGTCGGGGCTGGTAGGCGAACTGGGGGGGATCTATGTGTGGCCTGACCATAGGTCGGAGCAGCTCCAGAACAAGTCTCTCCAGGGTCCTCATGATGTGGGAGGTCAATGCCACCGGTCTGTAGTCATTGACGCCGCTGGGGCACTGCATTCTTTGGCACAGGGACGAGGTAGGACGTCTTCCACAGCACAGGAACCCTCCGGAGCCTCAGGCTCAGGTTGAATACACGGCGAAGTACTCCACATAGCTGAGGGGCACAGGCTTTGAGCACCCTGGTACTGACACCATCTGGTCCTGCAGCCTTGCTTGGGTTGAGACGTTTCAGCTGTCTTCTCACCTGTTCAGCTGTGAAGCCCACCGTGGTGGTTTCGTGTGGGGAAGGGGTATAGTCATGAGAGCAAGGTGGGGCACTGTGAGGAAGGGTAGGAGGGGAGAGTGGAACATGTGTTGGTTGGGGGCGGACAACAGATGGCTCGTGGGGAATGGGCAGGGGTCATAATGTCAAATCTGTTAAAGAACAGGTTAAGTTCATTGGCCCTGTCCACACTGCCTTCGGCTCCTCTGTTGCTAGTTTGCGGGAACCTAGTGATGGTCCTCATCCCCCTCCTGACCTCTCTCGTTGTTCTGCTGGAGTTTCCACTCAAGCTTCCTCCCATACCTGTCTTTCAGGTCCCTCTGTATTGCCCTCAGCTCCTCCCTATTTCCATCTCTGAACACCCTCTTTTTAGCGTTCAGGATGTCCTTAATGTCCTTTGTTACCCATAGCTTGTTATTTGAATAACAAAGGACAGTTCTTGTCAGAACATTGCAGTCCACACAGAAGTTGATGTAATCAGTGATGCACTCTGTGAGCCCATCAATATCCTCTCCATGTGGCTCACTGTGGAGATCATGGCTTCAGCTGGTACTTTCCTTATCTAATGATAGTTTAACAAATGAGTCACTATGCAGTTTCAGGTTGGTGGCAGTTACACCAGCTGTCACTCCCACACTCTGTGTGTGCAGAGGACTTAGTGCAGCATCTTTCAGTCCCAGTGCCCTTTCTGAATATTTCTCACTTCTGAACTGCTATTCTGTGAACAGTGAATTTGTCTAATCTGTTCTTTCAAACATGCTTTAGAATGCAGTCTTATATCAACTTCAAAAGTTTCAAAGAATGATAATCACGTGTTTTTATTTGCAGACTTTGAGGGAGCTGCTGTGTTTGTTAAAAGGAGAAAAATTACAAAACACAGAAGAGTAAGTGTCTTGAAGGTATCTGTGTGGGTTCGGAGTTTGAATTGCAATGGGCTGAGATTTTTTCCAGAGGTTTATAATGCAGAACCAGTTGTTCCTAGAGCAGTGTTTGCTTTTTAAGTCCCATAATTTTGTAAAGTCAATTGCTAAAACATTTGGGATCTCAGAACCCAATGCCACTTCTGGCTGCATGGTTCTGTGTGCACATGCACAGTGTTACACCACTGTCTTCCCCATGCTCTCTGCACTACTGACACTTCCCTGGGAAACTGATAGGGATGTATGCAGTTACCATTCCAGTGAGTTGAGTATAGGATAGGAGAAATGAATAGCAGGAGCTAGATCACTTACATCAAGATTCCTGTGGTGTGCATGAGCTTGGTGTTGGAGGTGCCAAATGTGGTGAATTGGCTCTAACGGAGCACTAAGTTGAGGGCAGGAATTTGGGAGCTGGCAAAGTGAGAGAAAGTAAATATATCATAGCTTTAGACCTTTGGTGAATTGTAAACAAATTCTAGCTCACCCTTGATGGATGCTGTCGTTTGTGTCAAATGTCTGCTTTAAAAGCAAGTGGTAGTTAGGTGTTTAAAATATGTTTCAAACAACAAATTTCTGGAGAAACTCAGCATGTTCCATGACCTCCAGTTAAAGTGTATTTGTTTTTGTTTTTATTTATAGGAGCAAGAGTGCAACCCAAGGAGAGGTAACGTACTTATCAGTATTTTACAACAAAATGTTATGAATTGTTACTAAATGTCTGCGTTTAGATTGCTGGAGAAAGATAATACTGAAATCCTGATACTAGACTCATAAGCCAGCAAGTAATTTAGGAGCTAGGCACCATTCTTATATTGGTTTTAAGTAGGACTTTTCTCTTGCTGTCTCCATTACCCAGGCTGCTGACCTTGAGGAGATAATGTACTGTTAGTGTATTTATACTAGACATCTTCTGACCATTACCAACTGCACAAGTGCTTACATTATAAATTAAGGACTTGTGTATTCAGAGCCCTGAAGTCTTGAGAGATGGGAGAATGCAAAATAGGCAAAATCTCACTGTTCCTGAGAAATGTGGCTGGGATGGAAGTCTGTCCTATTTTACTCTAGATCAAGTGGCAGGTGGTCCACTCTCTGCAGCTTCCTATCTCTGCCTGTTTGCTGTCATCCGCCGTCTCTTGGCTAACTGGGAAAATGCACTCAGTTGATCACTTTGGGCCCATTAGGAATAGGGGCAGAGTCTACACTGATCTCTAACAAGAGAGGTCAGCATACAATAGATGCCATTTTTGGTTTCTGAAAACTCTTCTACCATTTCAGGGATCCAGGAAGAGCTGACTAATTGGATACACAGTTGGCTTAATGGTATGAAGAAGAGTGATGGTTAATGATCGTTTCTGAAACTGGAGGCCTGTGACTAGTGGTGTTCCCCAAGTATTGGTGCTGGGCCCAATATTAATAATATGGACAAGAATATACAAGTAGTGGTTAGTAAGTTTTTAGGTGACACTAAAATAGGTGGTGGTGTTGTCAGTTGAGAGAAGTTATCAAAAGTTACAGGGGGATCTTGATCAGCTGGATAAGTGAGCCAAGGAATGGCAAATGTTTAATTCAGTTAAGTGCAAAATTTTGCATTTTGGAAGTCAAATCAAGGTAAGACTATCATAGTAAATGGTAAGGCCCTGGAGGGTGTTGTGAAACAGAGGGACCTTGGAGTTCAGGTATATGGTTCCCTGAAATTAGAGTCACAGATGGACAGGGTAGTGAAGAAAGCTTTTGACATGCTGGTCTCCATCAGTCAGAGCATTGAGGATGAAAGTTGGGAGGTCGTGGTGCAGTTGTACAGGACGCTGGTAAGTTCGCACTTGGAGTATTCCGGTTTGGTCACCGTGATGTAGGAAAGATGTCATTAAATGTAAAGAGTGCTGCCAGGACACTGAACTTTCGGGAGAGGTTGGACAAACTTTTTCTGACACGAGCACAAAGAGTTCACTTTCTGGAGGTGTATAAAATCATGAGAGGCATAGATAGGGTGAATATACAAAGTATTTTCCCGCGGGTTGGGGAATCAAGAACTGCAAAACATAGATCCAAGGTAAGAGGGGAAATATTAATTAGGAACCTGAGGGCCATTTTTTTCACATTGAGGATGGAACGTATATGGAATGAACTGCCAAAGGAAGAGGCTGAGGCATGTTTCACTAATATCATTGCATGGATAGGAAATGTTCAGAAGGATTTGGCCAAACATGGACAAATTGGGCTACTTTAAATGGGCATCATGGTCAGCATGGACAAGTTGGGCCAAAGAGCCTTTTGCTGTGGTGATTGACTTTATGACTATTCAGCTCCTGAAGAGCTCCTGCCCATAGAGCAGCAAGAATTTTGTGACTGCCCCTAGATTGAAATGTCCTGGAGTTGGAGGGGTCACAGAGTCACAGAATTGTACAGCATAGCAGCAGGACCTTCGGCCCAATATATCTGTGCTCCCAATCATATCACTCTATACAAATCCTATTATATACAATATATCTGTGCTCCCAATCATATCACTCTGTACAAATCCTATGTGCTTGTATTAATTACATATCCTTCTATGCCCAGCTCATTCAATACATGTCCTGATGCCTCTTTAATATTTTTTACTGTTCCTGCCTCCACCACCACCTCTGGCAGCTCATTCCTGAGACCAGTTATTCCCCGGATGTCCTTCAAATCTCCTTCCTCTCACGCAAAGCCTGTTCCCTCTAGTTTTAGACACTCCTATCTGTGATTCTGGTTATCTACCCTGTCTATGCATCCCATAATTTTATATGCCTCTGTCATGTTACCTCTCAGCCTCTGTGGCTGCAGGGAAAACCAACCCAACTATCCGGTCTCCTCTTAACTTGTGTCCTCCAATCCAGGCAACACCCTTGTGAATCTTTTCTGCATCCTCTCTAATTATATCCTTTCAATGATGTGGTGATCAGAACTGCTCACAGTACTCCAAGTGCGGTCTAACCAATGTTTGTACAACTGTGACATGATGTCCTAACACTTGTACTCTGTCAGTGAAGGTAAGGATTCCATATGCCGCCTTTGCTATATTGCCACTGACAGGGAACAGTATAACTGTACCCTGAAACCTCTCTGTTTACCAACAGTCCTCCAGGGTCCTGTCATTCACTGTGTATGTCCTGTTCGGGCTTAACTTTCTAAAATGCACAATTTTGTATTTGTTAGAGTTAAACTCCATGGCCCACTTTCCCATTTGATCAATATCTCGTTGTAACCATAGTCAACTTTCTTCACTGTTCACCACACTACGAACTTTGGATCTGTCCATAAACTTACTAATTATGCTGCCTATTTCTTGTCCAGATCAGTAATATATATATAACAAACAGCAGAGGACCTGGCATCAATCTCTGTGGCACACTACGAGTGACAACCCTCCCATCAGAAAAGCTCTCCACGTACTACCTCTGCCTTCTGCAGCCAAGTCAAATTTGTATCCATTTGACTAGCTCACCTTGCGTCCCATGTTATCTAACCTCCTGGATCAGTATACCATGTGGTGCCTTTGTAAAGTCCATGTAGATAATGCCTGCTACCATGGCCTTATCAATCCACTTGGTCACCTCTTCAAACAACTGAGCTAAACTGGTGAGATATGATTTCCTGCACATAAAGCCATGCTGACTAGGCATAATAAGCTGTTGCCTTTCCTGTCTCACAGAATTCCTACCAATAACTTTACCAGCATTGCTGCAAGGCTGATCACTGGCCTGTGTTTCCCCAGTTTACCTTAGCTTCCCTTCTTGAATAAATGAACAGTATTAGATGTCCTCTGGTCACCTGTGGCTATCAAAATTACAAAATTTCTGGCAAACCCGCCCGACCCCCACCCAGCAATCTCCTGCCATGCTTCTGGCAACATCCAATGAAACAACTGGTCAGAGCTGAGGGATTTATACACCTCTATGCATGTTAGGGCCTCCAACACCTCCTGTTCCGTGTTACTGATATTCTCCATGGATCACTGTTCCTTCCCCTGAAATCATTGGCTTCCATGTAAATACAGATGAGTAGTAATTGCAGATGTAAGGTTTCAGTTATAACCCATAGCTCCACATGCAGATTACTACACCAATCCTTAAGGGATCAACTTTTTTCCTTAGTTTTCCTTTTGCTCTTTATGTACTCACAGAATCTTTCAGGATTCTCCCTATTATCATGTCCCCATTTAGCCCTCCTGGTTTTTTGTTTTTAAGTCTGCTCCTGTATCTCTGAGCTCCCTGGGGGACTACTTGATTCCAGCTCCCTATACCTGACATATGCTTCCCTTTTCCTGACCAGACCTTTGATGTCCCTCATCACTAAAAGTTCCCTAATCTTGCCAGCCTTGCCTTTCAGTCTTAACAGGCACATGCTGGCCCTGAATTCTCAGTATCTCAGCTTTTAAATCCTCCCATCTGCCAGACATCACTTTATCTGTAAACAATCTCTCCCAAACAACTTTTGAGATTTTTTGTCTGATGTTATCAAAATTGACTTTGCCCCAATTTAAGATTTTAATTTGAGGACCAGTCCCATCTTTTTCCATAACTATCTTGAAACTAATAGAATTATGGTCACTTCACTGGTCCCGACGTGCTCCCCCACTGACACATCACCCTCCTTTTCCCAGCACTAGCTCAAGTGCGGCCCCCTTCTCTAGTAGGGCCATCTTCATGTTCCTTCAGTAAACTTCCTGGCCGCTCTTAGCACATCTAGCCCCATTCAATTCCTTAGTCCCAGTCAATATTCAGGAAGTAAAAATTTTCAATTATTACAACCCCATTATCTCTACACCTATATGTGATTTCCTAGATATTTGAGCCAACTGTGGGTATCTGTGCTGAGGTCTTGCAGCTTGGAACAGTGATGATGGAGGGAGAACTTGAGGCTGATATTGCCAGAGATGCCTCTGATTGGAACTGTATAATGCATGTGTGTGATTTGTGTTTCTTTCCACAGCTGGTCTATCACGTTTTGCAGTTGGTAGCATTTGTATTGCTGGCTGTTCTCATCATGAGGCTCAAACTTTTCCTCACACCTCACTTGTGTCTCATGGCTTCTCTGATTTGTTCCAGACAGGTAAGATAACTTCTGCAGTGAAATTTAATCACATGTGTCTACCACAAGGCCTGACGTGACACTCAATTGAGATTTCCAACAAATCTTGCTGCACTTCATGGGACAAGTTTCAGTTTGCAGTGTTTTGGGGTTTTATTTAATCTTCCTCCAGAAATCCCTGCTATCACAGAAGCCCATCGACAAGCAATGTAAACATCACTGCAGGAGTTCCTCAGAGCTGTGACCTAGGCCCAACCACCTGTTTCATCAATGCCATTCCTTCCATCACAAGTTTAGAAGTGGGAGGTTTCCTGATGATTGCACAACATTCAAAATCGTTTGCAAACTCAGCCAATACTGCATGCAGGCACAAAACAATTAACATCTTCAAGAGGAGAAAGCTTAACACATGACTTTGAAAGCTGCAGATGTTAACATTTGCATTGAATGGATCTGATGAAGGGTCACGAAATGCTAATTCTGTCTCTCTGGGTAACCTGGGATAAGGAGCAATCAAGCTAATACCACTTTGCATTGACACTAGTTCAAGTGTGGCAGTTCAAAACCAACCTCCAGATCTTCTTTGAGATGAATCAACTTGACTTTCCCTCATCCAGGAGTACTGACTGTCCAGATTCAGACACATGCTCTGATTTCATGATGAGGTTCTGCATTCTCCCCTCCGGGACAGCTGCCTGATCTTTATCACTCATGATATCACTGGACAACAAAGATTTTGCTTCCTGAATACTTTTCAGTGTATCTTACGGATTTTGGGCAGCTGATTGTGTAAATCACGATGACATTTCCATATCATGCACCATTTTTTTATAATCGAATATATTTGTTATTTCAATTCTTAATTCAAGTCAATTAAAATGTTGCCCACAATGTAAGTTGAAAAGTTTTCTATCTTGTCTGGGCATGGTTAGGCAGGATGGACACTGCATGGCAGGACAGGTTTTGGAAAGGCTATAAAAGCATCTCTCTCACACACACACACACACACACACACACACACACACACACACATACACATACACACACTGTTCTATGCATTGTGCTTATATGTGTATCGGTTTGCGATTACGATGTGCATGTTCTACACACATAGCATGTTGTGTGTACTCATTATGATAAAGTAATTGTATTTTCAGGAGTACTTGTGATAGCAAA
This sequence comes from Mobula hypostoma, assembly GCF_963921235.1. Lineage (NCBI taxonomy): Eukaryota > Metazoa > Chordata > Chondrichthyes > Myliobatiformes > Myliobatidae > Mobula > Mobula hypostoma. The sequence continues at coordinate 140,044,843 of NC_086097.1, forward strand.
TATCTTGCCAATGTTGCAGCAGCTGCAGAACTTTCTGTTATATTTATGATGAGTATATGCTTAAATCTCAAAGACGGAGCATGACTCCTCTTATTAAGAAAGCCTATGAGCTGTACTTTGGGTATAAGATTGGTGACCATAGACAAAGCCTGAGATCCTCATATTAGTTGCATTCCCATTTAGACTTCTTCCTTGCAAATCTTGGCACTGTCAGTGACGAGCATAGTGAAAGGTTTCATCCGGACATTGCGATCATGGAGGACTGGAACCTATCAAAGCTGGCTGATTATTGTTGGACACTTAAGCAAGAAGATGTGGACACTGAGTACAAATGAAAATCATTAACAAAACATTTTTTTTAGCTTAGTTGAACTATTGCAAAGCGTCAGCACCATTATGCAATTAAACACATAAAAGTTCATTTCTTGTTTCTCTAAATTCCTATGTGATACAAGTAGTCTGAGATTATATCTGTGTTCAGCTTCAAGTGGTCTATTATAACCACAAAGAATTTCTGAGGAAGCAACACTTGGAAAAAAATCGTTGCCCTGTGTGCTTTCCCATCATCAAAGTCTTGGAGTCCTCATTAATAAGAAACAGAATGAATCGCCTTCTGACAAAGCACATATTGGGAGTGTGATTGAACTCTCTCCACTTACCTGGGTGAGTCAGTCCAACAACTCTCAATTTCAGCATCACATTCACTTTGCAAGTCAATCAAAGTGCTCCTCTGACTTCAGTTCTCAACATGAGGAGAGCTGGAAGACTTGGGAAGTGTCCCTTGTTTAAGAATTCTCATCTCTTCTGATAATTACTGCTTACCTTCCTGTACCTGTTTTAGAGGGAAACACTGAAAAACTGGGATTGTCAGTTTTGAAGCACTATAGGTTAGGAGAAGTTAATGCTTTTATACTTGAGGGATGTAGATGAGAGGTTGTTCTCATTGACAGGAAGACCAGAGGGATTAAATTTACAGTGATGGGCTAAAGAGCCAAAGGCTACCTGAAAAGGAGCTTTGTTATGCAGTGGTGGTTAGTTCTAGAGTTCCTTGCCTGATGGGTTCAGCTGTGGCTTTGAGAGGAAATTGGATCAGTGCTCGGAAGCAAAGTCATGACAGGGTTACTCAGAGAGGCTGTAGCAGGATCGCAGATGTGGTTTTGGGCAATGGTGGAATGAGTTCCTCTTTAGCGCTTACTGCTCAGTATTTTTATGAAGTCATCGCTCAGTATCATTTAAAATGTGATGAAATTGGTCTTTGTCACCATTTCAGAAGTGAGATCTGGACAACTACTCTCCATGCAGAAAACATTCCTCCCACAATCCCCCACCACCTTCCCTCCAGACCCTCAGCAATTAAACAATCTCTCAATACTGATCTGTGCCATGGGAAATGGGTTAATGTTTTACATGTTGTCTAAGCTTCTAGTACTTTTCTGCACTCAGACTGTGGGAGTTATACAGCAGTAAGAGGTTGTAAAATCACTTACTTCCTTTTGAACCAGTTGCTGCTGTTTATTAATGGTGGATTTACTAGTCTTTTAATTTCCTATCCACACCAACCTGGGGCTTCCTTTGTTACATAGAAAATTTGTTCATGAGTTTTGATTTCCCTTCCTTTGTCGAAGCTCTTGTGGTGGATCAGGACTAAATCCCTCCACCAGATACTTGTGTGTGTGATACTGGCAGCAATGGCTGTACAAGGAGCCATGAACCTGAAAGAACAGTGGAGCATAATCGGAGAGTTCAGCAACTTCCCCCAGGAGGAGTTATTGGAGTGGATCAAGGAAAACACCAAAAAGGGTAAGTCACTCTTGAGACGTTTGTCATTAAGTATAGCCCCATACTAGTGAAGGGATCATTTCAAAATGTAAACCAGCAGGATATTACAGCACTAGTTTATCAAAATTCATCCACGCACCTGTTCAAATGTGTCAAATTAAGTATGGTATTTCAGGTCTTGTGGGGAATTTTTCTGCCAGATCCGGTCTCTGGGACTGTAGTTGTTGTATTTTTTTTGTTTATTTAGATTTGGGAGTGGCGTTGAGGGCATTTTGTGAATTCAACTTTTAGTGGCATTCAGTTGAAGGCGATTATCCCATCTCTACCTCTTGCCACTACATGGATCTGCAGATAAGCAGTTTATGATCCCTCTGTTCCTCTACCTTTTTATTATATGACCATATGTTACTTTGGGTGCCAGGGTGGAGATATGTCTCTACAAAAGGAGGTGTAAGACCCTCCTTTCCTCTGCTAGCCTGCCGGTCACCCTTGGGCGAAGTGTAGCACCTGCTTAGCACCCCCCACCCCCGATCAGGGTCACGTGAAGCCGTGGGAGCAGGTAGGAGATGGTCATATGAGCAGCTGGTGCATATCACAAGTTCTGGTTATGACCACTGATAGCAGGCAATCTCTGAAGAGTATTGATAATGGATGGGGTCACCCACCTTATAAAGACACTGCCCAGAAGAAGGCAATGGCAACAAACCACTTCTGTAGAAAAATTTGCCAAGAACAATTGTGGTCAAAGACCATGATTGCCCACATCATATGACACAGCACATAATGATGTTGATATGTTGCTAGCCAAGGGGTTAAGTTAATGGGACTAACAGTTAAAGATCAGGACCAGTGATCCAGAGACACAAGTTCAAGCTACACCTCCAGTACCCCATTAAAAATAGTCTTGACAGCAAGGACTAAACCCTACCTGGTTCACTCCTGTACTTACCCAGTGATCCTGGACCAGTTGGTGTAGTTGTAATTGGCTCCTCAGTTCAATAGCTATGAGAGTTGTATTAAATGATTGCCTAAATTCCATTGCTTAAAGTTATTATAAGACTGTAAGACATAGGAGCAGAATTAGGCCATCTGGCCCATCGAGTTTGCTCCACCATTCAATCATGGTTGATCCTTTTTTTTTTCTCCTCCTCCTCAACCCCAGTTCCTGGCCTTCTCCCTGTAACCTTTGATGCCGTGTCCAATCAAGATCCTATCAATCTCTGCCATAAATACACCCAACACCCTGGCCTCCACAGCTGCATGTGGTACCATATTCCACAAATTCACCACCCCTTGGCTAAAGAAATTTCTCCACATCTCTGTTTTGAAAGGGTGCCCCTCTATCCTAAGGCTGTGCCCTCTTGTCCTAGACTCTCCCACCATGGGAAACATCTACTCTGTCTAGGCCTTTGAACATTTGAAAGACTTCAATGAGATCCTCCCTCATTTTTCTGAATTCCAGTGAGTACAGACCCAGAATCATCAAACATTCCTTGTATGATAACCCTTTCATTCCTGGAATCATCCTTGTGAACCTCCTCTGGACCCTCTCCAATGCCAGCACATCTTTTCTAAGATGAGGGGCTTAAAACTGTTCACAGTACTCAAGGTGAGGCCTCACCAGTGCCTCATAAAGCCTCAGCATCACATCCTTGCTCTTGTATTCTCGACCTCTTGAAATGAACGCTAACATGGCATTTGCCTTCCTCACCACTGACTCAACCTGCAGGTTAACCTTCATGGTGTTCTGCACAAGGACTTGCAAATCCCTCTGTATCTCAGATTTTTGGATTTTCTACCCACTTAGGAAATAGTCTGCACATTTATTTCTACTACCAAAGTGTATAACCATGCATTTTCCAACATTGTATTTCATCTGCCACTTTCTTGCCCATTCTCCCAATCTGTCTAAGTCCTTTTGCATCCTACCTTTTTCCTCAACACTATCTGCCCCTCCACCAATCTTCATATCATCTGCAAACCTAGCAACAAAGCCATCTATTCCATCATCTAAATCATTTATATACAGCATAAAAACAAGTGGTCCCTGCGGAACACCACAAGTCACTGGCAGCCAAACAGAAAAGGATCCTTTTATTCCCACTTGCTGCCTCCTACCCATCAGCCAATGCTCTAATCATGTTAGTAACTTCCTTGTAATCATGGGCTCTTAACTTGGTAAGCAGTCTCATGTGTGGCACCGTGTCAAAGGCCTTCTGAAAGTCCAAATATTCAACATTCACTGCATCCCCTTTATCTATCCTACTAGTAATCTCCTCAAAAAATTCCAACAGGTTTGTCAGGCAAGATTTTCCCTTAAGGAAACCATGCTGACTTTTTCCTATCTTTTCCTGGGTCACTAAGTACTCCATAACCTCATCCTTAACAATTGACTCCAACATCTTCCCAACCACTGAGGCCGGGCTAACTGGTCTATAATTTCCTTTCTGCTGCCTTCCTCCTTTCTTAAAGAGTGGAGTGACAGTAAACTGCCTGGCCTGATTTACCCATCCAAACACCTACCTCTTTATCTGAACTGAATTTTATTTCTCATTCCCCTGCCCACTGGGCTTTCCTTGAGAGCTTGGCCAGCATTGTAATTATTAACTCTCCCCTTAATCATTTTTTAATTACAGGTGTAACTTCTGCAGTCCTGCAGTACAACATTGGTCAGCCAGATTTGTTAAATACAAACTGAAATGCTGGAAGCACCTAGTCAGTCAGGGAAATGTTTAGAGTCAATATATCTTCCTCAGGATAGATCTGTAAAATGATGGTCAGAGCCTGTTATTCATGTTGGTGGTTTAGCTGCCTTTAGTATTCCATTTCTTTATTTATCATCCCTAGTATTTCACCCTCATCTTCAATACAATGTCTGTAATGCAAATGGATTTTCCTTCATCTTTCAGCCCAGGACTCTCAGGATGTATGTTTTTTTTTGCTTTAACTTTCTTTCCCCTTACATCAATGACAAGATAGCTTTGGAAGCTTCGCAGAAATGGTATTTGATCTGAGTCTTCCTCGTAAACTTCACATAACCCTGACTGTTTATTCCCAACTAACACTATGTGCAACTGGCTTAGCCCCATTTAAGAACTTCTGCTCCATTTTTCAAGTAACAATGCGAAGTCTGCTGCTAAAGTTCTCCTGATCACATCTCGTCCAGCTGCCACCCTGTGAAATGGATCTCGGTATCGCATTGCCAACTGCCTCATAAGGTTCTGCTATAATGCGCTAATGATGTTTTGCTCAGTTCTACAGATTCCTTAATACACCAGTTCCAAAGATTACTGTGTTTTGCTTTTGCCTTTAATGTAGTTGCATGATATTTCCATTTCTCTGTAGTGGAGCTGGGTGAAATTAGTGATTTATCTGCCGGGTTAGAGTCCAAACAAAAGCAGCTGCTCAGTAGCCAAAGGCAAATTATTTTAAGAGTAACACACAAAATGCTGGAGGAACTCAGCAGGTCAGGCAGCATCTGTAGAAAGGAATATAGACTTGATATTTCGGCCATATCATTCCTTCGGCATTTTGTGTGTGTGTTATTCTGTATTTCCAACACCAGCAAAATCTCTTGTGCAAATTACTTTAAACATAATTTTGCTGCTACCTGTTAATGCAGTCTTTGTGTACCCCAACCAGGATGGAAAAGGGAAGCTATGGAAATGTAGAAACTGGAACAGGGGCCTGGCTTAGTGCTTTAATCAGTCGTGTGGTGCGAGGTGGTCACTGTAAACAGTTTTCCTGGGATGTTAGTGCCGAATACACAGAGAGAGCAGTCAGCAGCAATAACAGGAACATCAGTTGTCATCCTTTTTCAAGGCATCTGTAACACTCATGCGTTTATATGTGACTTAATGATTTAACTAGATTTCATTGTATTTTAAATAGAATAACTAGCCACCAATAATAGATATGTAATTATAAAAAGTTGGTCTTCTCATCAATAAAACATTCAATCTTCCCTCAGATGCTGTGTTTGCTGGGGCAATGCCCACAATGGCAAGCATCAAGTTATCTACTGGACGGCCCATTGTAAATCATCCACACTATGAAGATTCAGGTCTGAGGTGGGTGATAGCTCTGTTCACAGAGATGTCTACAGCTGGTTGGTTTAGGCAGCTTTTTCAATGTCTTGTGTTTTCAAATATTCATTGTTTAAAGGGCTATTTTAAATATCAACAATTTCAGTTATTAAGGGGAATAGAAAATACTTCGAACATTTTGTTAAAGAATAACACTTTGTAGGCAAATGGTCCTATTTTCAGCTGAATGGTGACCTACAGAATTTTAACTATACCTTGTATCCTCTTGATTTCTCCCTTGGTTTCGATAACTTTCCATTTCCCCAGTTCATTGGGTGTTACCCCCTCCTTCCAAAATAGCTCCCAGAAAGAGAAGCTGTTACCAAGGCAGCTGGTTAGCTGGGTATTGCCTTCCTTGGCCTAACCCCCTTCACTCATCTGATATTGGCTGTCTCCTGTTTTGTTATTGCTGGCCTGCTCCAAAGAAGAGACTCTATCTGAGTCTGTCAGTCTGACCTGATGCTGATCTCGGTAGCTGACCTGGAGAACCCTGGTGTTGACAATGAAACATATTGTCACTTATTGTCCATTCATTGTTTATCCTTGCTCTCCTTACTGAATTATTGACACCTTCCCACTACATTGATGGGTCAGACTAGAATAATGTCTCTTCATACTACACAGTCGCTCTACACTGATACTCGTGCTACCTTCCGTTGCTGTCAGTAGGGTCACACTTCCTGACATGATGGTTGTTTTCCGAACCCTCCACCAGCCTCTTGCCCTCTCCTCCCTGTCATGTAAATCCTTGAATTCAAGTGTTCTTACTTGTTGGCATACTGCAGAGTGTTACTGGTACCCCTTCACTTTTCCTACCCTAGCAATCACTTCCCTGTCCCACCCTCGATTACTGTGGATCACTGATCTGCTGATATTTTGAGTGCTGTGCTTCGCCTTTCTTCTCTGAAGTGTACCCTTTCAACCATTTAACCCTAACCAAATCCTCATTCCTGAAGTATCCCCCCCCTAAACAGCTCCCCCACTTCCCATCCCTAAAGCCAAACCAACATCTTCGTCTCTTTTCACACAGACAAAGAACAAAACAGGTGTATGCAATGTACAGTCGGAAGTCAGCAGAGGAGGTGAAGAACGGGCTGCTTCGCATGGGAGTAGATTATTTTATTTTTGAAGATTCTTGGTGTTTGAGAAAAACAAGGTGCGTATGATTTTAAAGCTTTAATAGATCTCTGATCTGAGTTGCCATCAAGTCCTTCATACATGCTAATTATTCCTCATTGCTTCAGTCTTTGTGTCATTGAGGAAAATCCTGGTTCAGTGCAGACTTGAACAGACTCCCTCCTTCGTCTTTGTTTGAAACATTCAGATTAATGAATGATATCCCTTCTGTAATGCCAATGAAGTTTTTATTTAAGAATTCCATAGATGAGCTATTGTATTGCAGAATCCCTCAACTCTCTTATGACCAGTGTGCCCTGTTGAGCTTGGATATTCAGGCAATGGAGAGCATCCTCAATATTGTTGCTGGGTCTGTCTTTGTGGAACTGAGTCAGCCTCTGTTTAGTCCAGTAGCTACTCAGTTGGTCCATTCACTGCTTCTCAGTGGGGGCTGCATATTGAAACCAAGTCCCTTTAACTTGGTAGACCTTTGCCATTTTTGTTCTGCTGATTTTAGAATTAGCAGACATTTTTCAATATAATTACTGTTATGAGCAAGCTAAAAGCAGGTCAGGCAGCATCTGTGGAGGGAAACAAACAGTCAACATTTCAGGTCAACACCCTTTATCTGCACTGAGTAGAGGGGAGATAGCTGGTATAAAGAGGTGAGGAGAGGGCTGGCAGATGATAGGTGGGTCAAGTGAGGGGGAGTGAAAGATGAGCGAGGGAAGTGGAAACAACGACAGAAGCTGGGAGGTGACATTGGGCTGAAGATGATGGAAAGGAAGGTGGAACTTGAAACAAGTAGAAGAGGGCCCTTGTGGAAGAGGTATGTGGATGCTCGGCTGATGAGTGGATAGAGAAGGGTAGTGGTGAGGGCTGGGTTGGATGTAGGGTGAATCAGGAGAGACACACAAAGGGAACAGTTTACCTGAAATTGGAGAATTCCGTGTTCATGCCATCCAGTTGTAGGCTACCCATGGATTATGAGGTGGGCATTATAGGAACACCACCTCATTCCTCCTGAGTAGTCTATATGCTGATGGTATATATTGAATTCTCCAATTTAATATAACCTGCTTTCCCTCTCTCTCAGCAGTTGCCCCACCCACTCCATCTTACACCACTGGGTCCCCTCCTCCATCTGGATCCATGCTCCACCTTCCTTTCCTATTAGATTCTGTCATCTGCAGCCCATGGTTTCATCCACCTATCACCTCCCAATTCCCAATCATCGCTTCTCCTCCTGCCTAACACCCCTCCTTACCTAGATCCACCAGTCACTTTCAGATTCTAGCTCCAAGGCTTCCCTCCACCTCTTTATATTGCCATCTCCCCCTCTACCTGTTCAGTCCAGATGAAACTAATACAAGCCTGTGCTTCAGCTTCATTGGACTGCTTCCTCTCACCCATAGAGAAGGCTGCAGTATGCCAGAAATTTGGGATGTGGAAGATGTGGAAAATGCAAAGAAAACTCCTTTGTGCTCCATGGTTTCTCAGTCGCCGACTCCACACTTCATCCCAGTCTTTCAGAACGATGTTTACAAAGTGTTAAAGATGAAGAAAACTGTCAGCTGGACATAAAGGACAGAGATGGTTAAGCATTGCTGTGCTTAAAGGGCGTCCAAATTTCTTGTATCGATGGCAACAGGAAGTATGATTGAACATGAGAACAAATGTAGAAATATGATCTTCGTAATAGTTCCTTTATAAGAGGTATTTTCATGTCTTTATGGAGTTAATGCATATGTGATTATTTTCAATAAAGATTTTGTGAATAAAAATTCAGCTTCGGTTATATTTTGAACTTTGAGAATATTCCTAGTTGTCACATTTACATTGTTGCTGTTCTCTGATAGACACTGGAGGCCTTTGCTGGCAGGTACATCTATACATTCATAACATACTGGAAGAGGGCAGCTTCTTCCTAGGACTAATGCAGAGGACAACAGTATAAAGGAATAAAACTTGTTGCCTACTCCCCCCCCCCCACACATACCAGGATGACAGCTAATCTCAGCAGCTGTCTGGAGTCATAAAAGTCACCCATTTGTTTGGAAACACCCAAGGGTGTTGGGTAGGAAGCAACTCTGGTCCAAAGGTGCAGCCATTCTGTGGGGCAGTGACACTGGGGTAGCTCATAGTCCGTGCCCTACTTCCTGGTCACGTCTCCACCTGGAGCATCACAAGAGAACCAGTTCAATTGGCCCAAGGCCAGGCACCTTTGCTTTCTGCTTCAGCTGAGAAAAAGAAGTTGAATAACTCGTCCTGCAGCTGAGGAAGAGGATGACACTGGAAATCCCTGCTGAGTTCATCCATTCACTCTTAAACCAGCAAACTCTTCAGCGCACACACAGAAGCAAGGGAGGTGTGTTTTTAGAGTACTAAAATGCATAGAATACTAAAATAAATCATTCCATTTGATCTTGTATTAATTTAAGGTTTCAGTTTGCTTGTGTACATGGCACACTTTTTCACATATACTGTCCAATGGCGTACTCTCCGTGCGCTCATTCCAGAAAAAAACAGCATGCTCCTTTGTTCCCTTCTTGTCTGTGTTGGAGATGCAGTGTGGGTTTCGGCTGCCCCAGATTTGCGTTCTGATTACCTTATTTACCTCATGGATTCTTGGGCTGTTCACCGGGGGCACAAGGATGGCTTGATGCACTGTCCTCTGTGAAGCACCAAGTTTGCAGGGCAGTGGCAGCCTGCCACACATGGCTTATTGCAAGGGCCGATTTCATTCCAGTTTTCACAGGTCTTCGGACAGCCTGGTCCGCACGTGTTGTACACAGCGCCGTGCTTACACTGAGTCGCTGCAAGGAGATAGAGCCTGGGTTAAAAAACAGTAAACACGATGATCCTGCGGCAGTGGGTCTTTCCCAATTTCTGCTGGCTGTATTCACCCCTTGGACGATAGTTATACTTGACAATTAAAAACCCAGAGGACAATGAAGGAGTTTGTATCTAAGGGTTGCCCTTGCACTTCTGCTTGTGTCCTTCAGTGGCAGCAGGTAAGGGAACAGTGGCCAAGCCTTAAATACCACCCAACACTCCAGCACAGCCTACACCCACAGCAGCAGGCAAGGGACCTGAGCCGGCACAAGGCAATGGTAACTAACTGATTGATGGAATTTTCTTTTTGAATTCTGATTGGTCAAGGGTTTAAAATGGCACAGTAGTGAGCAAGATACAAGATCAAAGTAAATAGTCCTGTGATTAGGCTAATGTTAAATAGGTAGGTTGATGGCGGTGCAGCTTGCTGGGCTGGAAGGGCCTGTTCCACACACTATCTGTTCATTAATTAATTAAGGAAGATACCTGATCAGTGTTATGAAGGCAGTAGATGGTGATGTGGAATTGGTTTGAATTGAAATCATGAGCATAAATTAGGAAATGTGGGCATGTTTGAAGGTAACTACAATTATCATGGGAGATATTAATGTACATATTGATGGGATGAACCGAACTGACAAAGGTGTCATAGAAATTATTGGAATGCATGAGCAATGCATTGCAGAGTCTATCTAAATCCAGATTTGGTCTATGGAAAGAGGAAGGAATACTAAGGCACCTTGTGGTTAAAGATTCCCTATGGGGCTGGTGACCACAATGTAATAGGATTCCAGGTACAGTCTGAGGATGTACACCATAGGTCCATAACCAATGTCTCCAATCAAAATTAGGATAATTATAATGGCACGAGGGAATTGTCTAAGGTAGACTGCGTAAACAAGCTCTGAGAGGAACTGTGGCAGATATACTAATGACCGGTCTGTGATGCTGAGCAAGAGTTTATCCCCATTATAAAGACGAATTTTATTGAAGTGCTCCAAGCAGTAGTTCCATAGAGACCATGTTATGGAACTGGAGCTGCAGCTTGATGATGTCAGCTCATAGGGGCAAATGCAGAGGCCATAGATAAGAGCTACATGGAGGTAGTCACGCCCAAGTTTCAGGAGGCAGGTACCTGAGTGACTCTCAAGAGAGCAAATTTAAATAGGCAGCAAAAGAAAATAAGTGTACCACTTGGATAAAGTTGGGGTGGGGGGTGGGGTGATGGAGAACCTATCAGGGGAAACCATAGTGACCAGGGGTGTCTGGCACTGTGGTTCAGAAGAGAAGAGCTGATTCCATAATTAAAGGAGCAGAAAGCAGATAGTATGCTGTCTCCCAGGTGCTAGGGTCAGGGATGTCTCAGAAAGGGTCCACGACATTCTAAAGGAGGAGGGTGAACAGCTGGAAGTCGTGGTACATAATGGTGCCAACAACACAGGTAGAAAAAGGCAGGAGTTTCTAAAGATAGAATATAGAGTGTTAGGTATAAAGTTGAAAACAGGACCTCCAGGGTAGTAACCTCTTGACTGCTCCCTGTGCCACGTGCCAGTGAAGGCAAGAATAGGATGATTTGGCATGATAATGCATGGCTGAAGAATTGGGGCAGGGGGCAGGGTTTCAGATTTCAGGATCATTGGGATCTCATCTAGGGAAGATGTGATCTGTAGAAAAGGACAGGTTACACCTCAACCCAAGGGAAACCAATATCCTTGCCGGCAGGTTTGCTAGAGCTGTTGGAGAGGGTTTAAACTAATTTGGCAAGGGGATGGGAACCAGGGTGATAGGGCTGAGGATGGGAAGTTTGTTATACAACTAAATGCAGTGTGTAATGGGACTGAGAGGAAGGACAAGCAAATTGCAGTCAGTGGGATGAGCTGAAGTGTAACTTGGGGGCCAAAATCTAAAAGGATGATGAACACAGGTCTGAAGGTGCTATATTTAAATACACACAGTATACGGAATAAGGTGAATAATCCTGAGACGCAGTTAGAGATTTGCAGGTATAATGTTGTGGGCCATCTCTGAGTCATGGCTGAAAGAAGAACATAGTTGGGGGCTTATCATCCAAGGATGCACATTGTATCGAAACGACAGGAAGAGAGGCAGAGGGGGTGGGGTGGCTCTTTTGGTAAAAATGAAATCAAATCTTTAGAAAGAGGTGACATAGGATCAGAAGATGTAGAATCCTCGTGGGTAGAGTTAAGAAACTGCAAGAGTAAAAGGACCCTGATGTGAGTTATATACAGGTTTCCAAACAATAACCAGGATGTGGGCTACAAATTACAATGGAAAATAGAAAAAGAATGTAAAAAGCACAATATTGCAATAATGATGGGGATTTCAATATGCAGGTAAATTGGGAAAATCAGAATGGTGCTGGATCCCAAGAGAGGGTAGTAGTAGGACACCTACAAGATGACTTTTTAAGAACAGCTTGAGGTGGAGCCCTCCAGGGGGAACAGCATTTCTGGATTGGGTGTTATGTAATGACCCAGATTTGATCAGGGAGCTTAAGGTGAATGAACCCATCGGAGCCAGTGATCATAATATGATAGAACTCGCCCAGCACGTTGAGGAGGAGAAGTTAAAATTGGATGTATCAGTATTACAGTGCAGTAAAGGAAATTACAGAGGCATGAGAGAGGAGCTGGCTAAAGTTGATTGGAAGGGGACACTAGCAGGGATGATGGCAAAACAGCAATGACTGGTGTGTCTGCAAGAAATTCAGAAGGCAAAGGAAAGATGAAGAAGTATCCTAAAGGGAGGATGAGGAATCATGGCTGACAAGGGGAGTCAAAGACAGCATAAAGGCAAAAGAGAGGGCATATAATATTGCAAAAATTAGTGGGAAGGTAGAGGTTTGGAAAGCTTTTAAAAACCAGCAGAAGGCAATTTTAAAAGCTGTAAAGAGAGAAAAGATGTCACATGATGGTAACTTAGTCTATAATATAAAAATGTTTTAAACGTTTTTTTTTCAGATAGTAAAAGAGACAAGAGTGGATATCAGATCGCTGGAAAATCAAACTGGAGGGGTAGTAATGGGGGACAAACTTAATTGGTATTTTGCATCAGTCTTCACTGGGAAATACAAGAGTGCCAGGGGACAAAAGTGAGTATCGTTGCTATTACTTCGGAGATGTTTGGGAAGCTGAAAAATCAGGAGGTAGATAAGTCACCTGGACCAGATGGACTATACCCCAGGGTTCTGAAAGAGGTAGCTGAATAGATCGTGGAAGCATTAGAAATGATATTTCAAGAATCACTGAATTCTGGAATGGTTCCAGAGGACTGAAAACAGCAAATGTCACTTCATTCTTTCCGAAGGGGGGGAGGGAGAAGAAAGGCAATTATAGGCCTGTTAGGCTGACTTCAGTGGTTGGAAAGATGATGGGAGTCTATTATTAAGGATGAGGTTTCGGGTTACTTTGCGGCATGTGATAGAACGGGCAAAAGTCAGCATGCTTTTCTAAAAGGGACATTTTGCCTGATCAATCTGTTGGAATTCTTTGAAGAAATATCAGACAGGATAGACAAAGGAGAGTCAGTGAATGTTATCTATTTGGTTGTTCAGAAGGCTTTTGACAAGTTGCTGCACATGAGGCTGCTTTACAAGATGAGAGCTCGTGGTACTACAGGGAAGATACCCACATGGATAGAAGATTGGCTGACTAGCAGGACTGGGAATAAAGGGGGTGTGTACTGTCTGGCTGCCACTGACTAGTGGTGTGCCACAGAGGTCAGTGTTAGAACCGCTTCTTTTCATGTTGTGTGTCAATAATTTGGAAAGGCACAATGATGTGTTAATGGTCTGAATGATGGAATTAGTGGTTTTGTGGACAACACTAAGATAGGTGGGGGGCAGGTAGTGTTGAGGGATCAGGGTGTGTGCAGTAGGACTTAGGCAGACTGGGGAAATGGGCAAAGAAGTGGCAGGTGGAATATTGTGTAGGAAATTGTATGGTTATGTTTAAACAGTGGTGGAAAGAGTAAAGGCAAGGGTTATTTTCTGAATGTGAAGAAAATTCAAAGATCAGAGGTACAAAGGGGCTTGGGAGTTCTCGTGCAGGATTCCCTAAAGGTTAACTTGCAGGTTGAGTAGGTGGTAAGGAAGGGAAATGCAATTTTACCATTCATTTTGAGAGGACTAGAATATAAAAGCAAGGATGTAATGCTGAGGCTTTATAAGGCATTGGTCAGACTTCACTTGGAGTCTTGTGAGCAGTTTTGGGCCCCTATCTAAGAAAAGATGTGCTGGCATTGGAGAGGGTCCAAGGAGGTTGGTGGAATGATCCCAGGAATGAAAGGGTTAACATATGAGGTGTGTTTGATGGCTCTGGGCCCATAATCACTGCAGTTTGTAAGATGGAGCGAGTGGGGATTTCACTGAAAACTATCAAATATTGAAAGGCCAAGTCAGAGTGGATGTGGAGACGATGTTTCCTATAGTGGGGGAGTCTAGGACCAGAGGGCACAGCCTCAGAAACAGAACAGAGATGAGGACATTTTCTTTTTAATCAGAGGGTGGTGAATCAGGAATTCATTACCACAGATAGAAGTGCAGGCCAAGTCATTGGCTATATTTAAGGCAGAGGTTAATAGGTTTTTGATTATCAGGGCATCAAAGGTACAGGGAGAAGACAGGAGAATGGGGTTGAGGAGGGTAATGAATCAGTCATGGTGGAATGGCCTAATGCTACTCCTACATAGCCAGCCGAAGGTGCTTTAACATCAGCACCAGATTTTGAGGCGAGTGGTTCTGGGTTCGAATTGGGCCAGCTCCTTGTATGCTTTACATCTGTGCTGGGTTGAATATTGAGCTAGCAACTCGGCCTCGTAAAAAACAGATAAAAACACTAACAAAACGGCAAGGTTGCTGCCCGATGCATCACAAAGTGCAAAGAGGTATAACAAAATGACAAAAGTCATCTAATTGGAGAGATTCTGCAAATGAGTGTTCAGAGGGGTCTAAGTGTTCTTGTGCATGAGTCACAAAAAATATCAGGCAGGCCCAAAAAGTAATGAAGAAGGCAACCCATTTGGGCCTTTCTTCCAAAGGAGTTTAAAAGTAGGGAGATTCTGTTGTAATTATCAGGGTGTTCGTGAGCTGGAATACTGTGTACGATTTTGGTCCACTTACCTAAAAATCATGTAATAACACTGGAGGTGGTCCAAGGAGAATTGCCAAGCTGATTCCTGGGATGAGATGATTGTCCTATCAGGAAATGCTAAAGACTTTGCTTATTTATTCCTTAGGGCTTATAAGAATGAGGGTGATTTTATTCAAACATATTAAATGCTAAAGGGAGGGGATTCACAGTCAAGGGAACACAGCTACAAGAGGATGGTCATTTAAAACTGAGATATGGGGAAAATTCTGATGGCAGTGGCTCTCTGGGGTTCTCTGTCCCACTGAGTGGAGAGATCTGGATCATTTGAACTGGAGGTGGATAAATATTGGACAGATCAAAGAATACAGGGGAAGTGGCACAGGATTTGAAGCCAGTGTAGGTTAGTCATGGTAATATTAAATGGTGAGTCAGGCTTGAAGGGCCAGTTGGCCTACTCCTGCTCCTATTTTCTTGAGGCTTAGGCTGAAAGATAAAATGTCTCCTGAAGAATGTGATGATCAGGATCAGTGGCAGGGTTTAGAGCGGGTGAAGCAGGGTTTAGAGCGGGTGAAGCAGGCTGTGTGCTGTGACAGGAGGAGCTGTGTGTTAGCAGTAAACGTATGGAAGCTGCTGCAGTGCGTGGCTGAGAAACCGGCAGTCCTTGGAGACTGTGAACGGTGTGTGAGGCTATTCTAGATCCGTGCCACATAACCAATGAAGGCCTTGTAACTGTGAGCATTCCAGAGGCAGTTGCACCAAGTCCCCTGTGAATTCGAACACAGTGAACACAAGACAAATTCCCAAAGCGCTCCACACAGCCTTATCCCAGTACAAAGTGTGAGCTCCCACTGTGCAAACTTTGCTCACGAATGACCAGATCAGGCTGGCCCTGTCGGCAACTCACCCAGACAGCTCATCTCTGGCTTCCAGTGCACATGCACACCTTCCCTCTGACAGGCCCGTGTGTAGGCAATTAGAGACTCGCAGTAACAATTCTTGTGCATGGGGCACTCACACATGTCAGTGACACAGGATCTGTGGGAAAGATCACAGGAGAAGTAAGAGCAAAATGTCCACATCCACACCCACCATCCCTGTCCACATCCAACTCCGCTGTTCCCATCTCACATCCACCTTTCCCTGTCCACATCCAATTCATCTCACATCCACCATCCCTGTCCACATCCAACTCATCTCACATCCATCATTCCCTGTCCACATCCAACTCCGCCTTTCCAAATCTCACATCCGTCATTCCCTGTCCACATCCAACTCATCTCACATCCATCATTCCCTGTCCACATCCAACTCATCTCACATCCATCATTCCCTGTCCACATCCAACTCTGCGTTTCCATCTCACATCCATCATTCCCTGTCCACATCCAACTCCACGTTTCTATCTCACATCCATCATTCCCTGTCCACATCCAACTCATCTCACATCCATCATTGCCTGTCCACATCCAACTCCGCGTTTCCATCTCACATCCATCATTCCCTGTCCACATCCAACTCCACCATCCCCATCTCACATCCATCATTCCCTGTCCTCATCCAACTCCACCGTCCCCATCTCACATCCACCATCCCTGTCCACATCCAACTCCACCGTCCCCATCTCACATCAACCATCCTTGTCCACATCCAACTCCACCGTCCCCATCTCACATCCACCATCCCTGTCCACATCCAACTCCACCGTCCCCATCTCACATCCACCATCCCTGTCCACATCCAACTCCACCGTCCCCATCTCACATCCACCATCCTTGTCCACATCCAACTCCACCGTCCCCATCTCACATCCACCATCCCTGTCCACATCCAACTCATCTCACATCCATCATTCCCTGTCCACATCCAACTCATCTCACATCCATCATTCCCTGTCCACATCCAACTCATCTCACATCCACCATCCCTGTCCACATCCAACTCCACCGTCCCCATCTCACATCCACCATCCCTGTCCACATCCAACTCCACCGTCCCCATCTCACATCCACCATCCCTGTCCACATCCAACTCCACCGTCCCCATCTCACATCCACCATCCCTGTCCACATCCAACTCATCTCACATCCATCATTCCCTGTCCACATCCAACTCATCTCACATCCATCATTCCCTGTCCACATCCAACTCCGCGTTTCCATCTCACATCCATCATTACCTGTCCACATCCAACTCCACGTTTCTATCTCACATCCACCATCCCTGTCCACATCACACTCCACCGTCCCCATCTCACATCCACCATCCCTGTCCACATCCAACTCCACCGTCCCCATCTCACATCCACCATCCCTGTCCACATCCAACTCCACCGTCCCCATCTCACATCCACCATCCCTGTCCACATCCAACTCCACCGTCCCCATCTCACATCCACCATCCCTGTCCACATGCAACTCATCTCACATCCATCATTCCCTGTCCACATCCAACTCCACCGTCCCCATCTCACATCCACCATCCCTGTCCACATGCAACTCATCTCACATCCATCATTCCCTGTCCACATCCAACTCCGCCTTTCCAAATCTCACATCCGTCATTCCCTGTCCACATCCAACTCATCATTTCCATCTCACATCCATCATTCCCTGTCCACATCCAACTCCACGTTTCTATCTCACATCCATCATTCCCTGTCCACATCCAACTCATCTCACATCCATCATTCCCTGTCCACATCCAACTCTGCGTTTCCATCTCACATCCATCATTCCCTGTCCACATCCAACTCCACGTTTCTATCTCACATCCATCATTCCCTGTCCACATCCAACTCATCTCACATCCATCATTGCCTGTCCACATCCAACTCCGCGTTTCCATCTCACATCCATCATTCCCTGTCCACATCCAACTCCACCGTCCTCCGTCCACATCCAACTCCGCGTTTCCATCTCACATCCATCATTCCCTGTCCACATCCAACTCCACCGTCCCCATCTCACATCCATCATTCCCTGTCCACATCCAACTCCACCGTCCCCATCTCACATCCACCATCCCTGTCCACATCCAACTCCACCGTCCCCATCTCACATCCATCATCCCTGTCCACATCCAACTCCACCGTCCCCATCTCACATCCACCTCCACCGTCCCCATCTCACATCCACCATCCTTGTCCACATCCAACTCCACCGTCCCCATCTCACATCCACCATCCCTGTCCACATCCAACTCCACCGTCCCCATCTCACATCGACCATCCCTGTCCACATCCAACTCCACCGTCCCCATCTCACATCCATCATTCCCTGTCCACATCCAACTCATCTCACATCCATCATTCCCTGTCCACATCCAACTCATCTCACATCCATCATTCCCTGTCCACATCCAACTCCGCGTTTCCATCTCACATCCATCATTCCCTGTCCACATCCAACTCCACGTTTCTATCTCACATCCACCATTCCCTGTCCACATCCAACTCATCTCACATCCATCATTCCCTGTCCACATCCAACTCCGCGTTTCCATCTCACATCCATCATTCCCTGTCCACATCCAACTCCACGTTTCTATCTCACATCCACCATCCCTGTCCACATCCAACTCCACCGTCCCCATCTCACATCCACCATCCTTGTCCACATCCAACTCCACCGTCCCCATCTCACATCCACCATCCCTGTCCACATCCAACTCCACCGTCCCCATCTCACATCCACCATCCCTGTCCACATCCAACTCCACCGTCCCCATCTCACATCCACCATCCTTGTCCACATCCAACTCCACCGTCGCCATCTCACATCCACCATCCCTGTCCACATCGAACTCCACCGTCCCCATCTCACATCCACCATCCCTGTCCACATCCAACTCATCTCACATCCATCATTCCCTGTCCACATCCAACTCATCTCACATCCATCATTCCCTGTCCACATCCAACTCATCTCACATCCATCATTCCCTGTCCACATCCAACTCATCTCACATCCATCATTCCCTGTCCACATCCAACATCCCTGTCCACATCCAACTCCACCTTTCCAAATCTCACATCCGTCATTCCCTGTCCACATCCAACTCATCTCACATCCATCATTCCCTGTCCACATCCAACTCTGCGTTTCCATCTCACATCCATCATTCCCTGTCCACATCCAACTCCACGTTTCTATCTCACATCCATCATTCCCTGTCCACATCCAACTCCACTCTCACATCCATCATTGCCTGTCCACATCCAACTCCGCGTTTCCATCTCACATCCATCATTCCCTGTCCACATCCAACTCCACCGTCCCCATCTCACATCCATCATTCCCTGTCCACATCCAACTCATCTCACATCCACCATCCCTGTCCACATCCAACATCCAACTCCACCGTCCCCATCTCACATCCACCATCCCTGTCCACATCCAACTCCACCGTCCCCATCTCACATCCATCATCCCTGTCCACATCCAACTCCACCGTCCCCATCTCACATCCACCATCCCTGTCCACATCCAACTCCACCGTCCCCATCTCACATCCATCATTCCCTGTCCACATCCAACTCATCTCACATCCACCATCCCTGTCCACATCCAACATCCAACTCCACCGTCCCCATCTCACATCCACCATCCCTGTCCACATCCAACTCCACCGTCCCCATCTCACATCCATCATCCCTGTCCACATCCAACTCCACCGTCCCCATCTCACATCCACCATCCCTGTCCACATCCAACTCCACCGTCCCCATCTCACATCCACCATCCTTGTCCACATCCAACTCCACCGTCCCCATCTCACATCCACCATCCCTGTCCACATCCAACTCCACCGTCCCCATCTCACATCGACCATCCTTGTCCACATCCAACTCCACCGTCCCCATCTCACATCCACCATCCCTGTCCACATCCAACTCCACCATCCCCATCTCACATCCACCATCCCTGTCCACATCCAACTCCACCGTCGCCATCTCACATCCACCATCCCTGTCCACATCGAACTCCACCATCCCCATCTCACATCCACCATCCCTGTCCACATCCAACTCATCTCACATCCATCATTCCCTGTCCACATCCAACTCATCTCACATCCATCATTCCCTGTCCACATCCAACTCATCTCACATCCATCATTCCCTGTCCACATTCAACTCATCTCACATCCACCATCCCTGTCCACATCCAACTCCACCGTCCCCATCTCACATCCACCATCCCTGTCCACATCCAACTCCACCGTCCCCATCTCACATCCACCATCCCTGTCCACATCCAACTCCACCGTCCCCATCTCACATCCACCATCCCTGTCCACATCCAACTCATCTCACATCCATCATTCCCTGTCCACATCCAACTCATCTCACATCCATCATTCCCTGTCCACATCGAACTCCGCGTTTCCATCTCACATCCATCATTCCCTGTCCACATCCAACTCCACGTTTCTATCTCACATCCACCATCCCTGTCCACATCCAACTCCACCGTCCCCATCTCACATCCATCATCCCTGTCCACATCCAACTCCACCGTCCCCATCTCACATCCACCATCCCTGTCCACATCCAACTCCACCGTCCCCATCTCACATCCACCATCCTTGTCCACATCCAACTCCACCGTCCCCATCTCACATCCACCATCCCTGTCCACATCCAACTCCACCGTCCCCATCTCACATCCACCATCCCTGTCCACATCCAACTCCACCGTCCCCATCTCACATCCACCATCCTTGTCCACATCCAACTCCACCGTCGCCATCTCACATCCACCATCCCTGTCCACATCGAACTCCACCGTCCCCATCTCACATCCACCATCCCTGTCCACATCCAACTCATCTCACATCCATCATTCCCTGTCCACATCCAACTCATCTCACATCCATCATTCCCTGTCCACATCCAACATCCCTGTCCACATCCAACTCCACCTTTCCAAATCTCACATCCGTCATTCCCTGTCCACATCCAACTCATCTCACATCCATCATTCCCTGTCCACATCCAACTCTGCGTTTCCATCTCACATCCATCATTCCCTGTCCACATCCAACTCCACGTTTCTATCTCACATCCATCATTCCCTGTCCACATCCAACTCATCTCACATCCATCATTGCCTGTCCACATCCAACTCCGCGTTTCCATCTCACATCCATCATTCCCTGTCCACATCCAACTCCACCGTCCCCATCTCACATCCATCATTCCCTGTCCACATCCAACTCATCTCACATCCACCATCCCTGTCCACATCCAATATCCAACTCCACCGTCCCCATCTCACATCCACCATCCCTGTCCACATCCAACTCCACCGTCCCCATCTCACATCCATCATCCCTGTCCACATCCAACTCCACCGTCCCCATCTCACATCCACCATCCCTGTCCACATCCAACTCCACCGTCCCCATCTCACATCCACCATCCTTGTCCACATCCAACTCCACCGTCCCCATCTCACATCCACCATCCCTGTCCACATCCAACTCCACCGTCCCCATCTCACATCCACCATCCCTGTCCACATCCAACTCCACCGTCCCCATCTCACATCCACCATCCTTGTCCACATCCAACTCCACCGTCGCCATCTCACATCCACCATCCCTGTCCACATCGAACTCCACCGTCCCCATCTCACATCCACCATCCCTGTCCACATCCAACTCATCTCACATCCATCATTCCCTGTCCACATCCAACTCATCTCACATCCATCATTCCCTGTCCACATCCAACTCCGCGTTTCCATCTCACATCCACCATCCCTGTCCACATCCAACTCCACCGTCCCCATCTCACATCCACCATCCCTGTCCACATCCAACTCCACCGTCCCCATCTCACATCCACCATCCTTGTCCACATCCAACTCCACCGTCCCCATCTCACATCCACCATCCCTGTCCACATCCAACTCCACCGTCCCCATCTCACATCCACCATCCCTGTCCACATCCAACTCATCTCACATCCATCATTCCCTGTCCACATCCAACTCATCTCACATCCATCATTCCCTGTCCACATCCAACTCCGCGTTTCCATCTCACATCCATCATTCCCTGTCCACATCCAACTCCACGTTTCTATCTCACATCCACCATCCCTGTCCACATCCAACTCCACCGTCCCCATCTCACATCCATCATCCCTGTCCACATCCAACTCCACCGTCCCCATCTCACATCCACCATCCCTGTCCACATCCAACTCCACCGTCCCCATCTCACATCCACCATCCTTGTCCACATCCAACTCCACCGTTCCTATCTCACATCCACCATCCCTCTCCACATCCAACTCCACCGTCCCCATCTCACATCCACCATCCCTGTCCACATCCAACTCCACCGTCCCCATCTCACATCCACCATCCCTGTCCACATCCAACTCCACCGTCCCCATCTCACATCCACCATCCTTGTCCACATCCAACTCCACCGTCGCCATCTCACATCCACCATCCCTGTCCACATCCAACTCCACCGTCCCCATCTCACATCCAACATCCCTGTCCACATCCAACTCCACCTTTCCAAATCTCACATCCGTCATTCCCTGTCCACATCCAACTCATCTCACATCCATCATTCCCTGTCCACATCCAACTCTGCATTTCCATCTCACATCCATCATTCCCTGTCCACATCCAACTCCACGTTTCTATCTCACATCCATCATTCCCTGTCCACATCCAACTCATCTCACATCCATCATTGCCTGTCCACATCCAACTCCGCGTTTCCATCTCACATCCATCATTCCCTGTCCACATCCAACTCATCTCACATCCACCATCCCTGTCCACATCCAATATCCAACTCCACCGTCCCCATCTCACATCCACCATCCCTGTCCACATCCAACTCCACCGTCCCCATCTCACATCCATCATCCCTGTCCACATCCAACTCCACCGTCCCCATCTCACATCCACCATCCCTGTCCACATCCAACTCCACCGTCCCCATCTCACATCCACCATCCTTGTCCACATCCAACTCCACCGTCCCCATCTCACATCCACCATCCCTGTCCACATCCAACTCCACCGTCCCCATCTCACATCCACCATCCTTGTCCACATCCAACTCCACCGTCGCCATCTCACATCCACCATCCCTGTCCACATCGAACTCCACCGTCCCCATCTCACATCCACCATCCCTGTCCACATCCAACTCATCTCACATCCATCATTCCCTGTCCACATCCAACTCATCTCACATCCATCATTCCCTGTCCACATCCAACTCCGCGTTTCCATCTCACATCCACCATCCCTGTCCACATCCAACTCCACCGTC
This sequence comes from Mobula hypostoma, assembly GCF_963921235.1. NCBI lineage: Eukaryota > Metazoa > Chordata > Chondrichthyes > Myliobatiformes > Myliobatidae > Mobula > Mobula hypostoma. The sequence continues at coordinate 140,068,076 of NC_086097.1, forward strand.
CCCATCTCACATCCACCATCCCTGTCCACATCCAACTCCACCGTCCCCATCTCACATCCACCATCCTTGTCCACATCCAACTCCACCGTCCCCATCTCACATCCACCATCCCTGTCCACATCCAACTCCACCGTCCCCATCTCACATCCACCATCCCTGTCCACATCCAACTCATCTCACATCCATCATTCCCTGTCCACATCCAACTCATCTCACATCCATCATTCCCTGTCCACATCCAACTCCGCGTTTCCATCTCACATCCATCATTCCCTGTCCACATCCAACTCCACGTTTCTATCTCACATCCACCATCCCTGTCCACATCCAAATCCACCGTCCCCATCTCACATCCATCATCCCTGTCCACATCCAACTCCACCGTCCCCATCTCACATCCACCATCCCTGTCCACATCCAACTCCACCGTCCCCATCTCACATCCACCATCCTTGTCCACATCCAACTCCACCGTTCCTATCTCACATCCACCATCCCTGTCCACATCCAACTCCACCGTCCCCATCTCACATCCACCATCCCTGTCCACATCCAACTCCACCGTCCCCATCTCACATCCACCATCCTTGTCCACATCCAACTCCACCGTCGCCATCTCACATCCACCATCCCTGTCCACATCCAACTCCACCGTCCCCATCTCACATCCACCATCCCTGTCCACATCCAACTCATCTCACATCCATCATTCCCTGTCCACATCCAACTCATCTCACATCCATCATTCCCTGTCCACATCCAACTCATCTCACATCCATCATTCCCTGTCCACATCCAACTCATCTCACATCCACCATCCCTGTCCACATCCAACTCCACCTTCCCCATCTCACATCCACCATCCCTGTCCACATCCAACTCCACCGTCCCCATCTCACATCCACCATCCCTGTCCACATCCAACTCATCTCACATCCATCATTCCCTGTCCACATCCAACTCATCTCACATCCATCATTCCCTGTCCACATCCAACTCCGCGTTTCCATCTCACATCCATCATTCACATCCTAGGAAGGGAGTTGAGAAAAAGGACCGCAAAGGTAGTAATCTCGGGATTACTGCCTGTGCCACGCGACAGTGAGAGTAGGAATGCGATGAGGTGGAGGATAAATGCGTGGCTGAGGGATTGGAGCAGGGGGCAGGGATTCAAGTTTTTGGATCATTGGGACCTCTTTTGGCGCAGGTGTGACCTGTACAAAAAGGACGGATTACACTTAAATCCTAGGGCGACCAATATCCTGGCAGGGAGATTAGCGGGGGCTACTGAGGTGACTTTAAACTAGAATGGTTGGGGGGTGGGAATCAAATTAAAGAGGCTAGGTGTGAGGAGGTTAGTTCACAACAGAGGGATGGGAACCAGTGCAGAGAGACAGAGGGGTGTAAAGTGAGCGTAGAAGCAAAAAGTACAAAGGGGAAAAGTAAAAGTGGCAGGCCGACAAATCCAGGGCAAGCATTAAAAAGGGCTAAGAGAGTTGTAAAAGAGTGCCTGAAGGCTTTATGTGTCAATGCAAGGAGCATTCGTAATAAGGTGGATGAATTGAAAGTGCAGATTGTTATTAATGATTATGATATAGTTGGGATCACAGAGACATGGCTCCAGGGTGACCAGGGATGGGAGCTCAACGTTCAGGGATATTCAATATTCAGGAGGGATAGACATGAAGGAAGGGGAGGTGGGGTGGCGTTGCTGGTTAAAAAAGAGATTAACGCAATAGAAAGGAAGGACATAAGCCGGGAAGATGTGGAATCGATATGGGTAGAGCTGCGTAACACTAAGGGGCAGAAGACGCTGGTGGGAGTTGTGTACAGGCCACCTAACAGTAGTAGTGAGGTCGGAGATGGTATTAAACAGGAAATTAGAAATGTGTGCAATAAAGGAACAGCAGTTATAATGGGTGACTTCAATCTACATGTAGACTGGGTGAATCAAATTGGTAAAGGTGCTGAGGAAGAGGATTTCTTGGAATGTATGCGGGATGGTTTTTTGAACCAACATGTCGAGGAACCAACTAGAGAGCAGACTATTCTGGACTGGGTTTTGAGCAATGAGGAAGGGTTAATTAGCGATCTTGTCGTGAGAGGCCCCTTGGGTAAGAGTGACCATAATATGGTGGAATTCTTCATTAACATGGAGAGTGACGTAGTTAATTCAGAAACAAAGGTTCTGAACTTAAAGAGGGGTAACTTTGAAGGTATGAGACATGAATTAGCTAAGATAGACTGGCAAATGACACTTCAAGGATTGACGGTGGATATGCAATGGCAGGCATTTAAAGGTTGCATGGATGAACTACAACAATTGTTCATCCCAGTTTGGCAAAAGAATAAATCAAGGAAGGTAGTGCACCCGTGGCTGACAAGAGAAATTAGAGATAGTATCAATTCCAAAGAAGTAGCATACAAATTAGCCAGAGAAAGTGGCTCACCTGAGGACTGGGAGAAATTCAGAGTCCAGCAGAGGAGGACAAAGGGCTTAATTAGGAAGGGGAAAAAAGATTATGAGAGAAAACTGGCAGAGAACATAAAAACGGACTGTAAAAGCTTTTATAGATATGTAAAAAGGAAAAGACTGATAAAGACAAATGTAGGTCCCCTGCAAACAGAAACAGGTGAATTGATTATGGGGAGCAAGGACATGGCAGACCAATTGAATAATTACTTTGGTTCTGTCTTCACTAAGGAGGACATAAATAATCTTCCAGAAATAGTAAGGGACAGAGGGTCCAGTGAGATGGAGGAACTGAGCGAAATACATGTTAGTAGGGAAGTGGTGTTAGGTAAATTGAAGGGATTGAAGGCAGATAAATCCCCAGGGCCAGATGGTCTGCATCCCAGAGTGCTTAAGGAAGTAGCCCAAGAAATAGTGGATGCATTAGTGATAATTTTTCAAAACTCGTTAGATTCTGGACTAGTTCCTGAGGATTGGAGGGTGGCTAATGTAACCCCACTTTTTAAAAAAGGAGGGAGAGAGAAAAATGGGAATTATATGCCTGTTAGCATAACGTCGGTGGTGGGGAAACTGCTTGAGTCAGTTATCAAGGATGTGATAACAGCACATTTGGAAAGCGGTGAAATGATTGGACAAAGTCAGCATGGATTTGTGAAAGGAAAATCATGTCTGACGAATCTCATAGAATTTTTTGAGGATGTAACTAGTAGAGTGGATAGGGGAGAACCAGTGGATGTGGTATATTTGGATTTTCAAAAGGCTTTTGACAAGGTCCCACACAGGAGATTAGTGTGCAAACTTAAAGCACACGGTATTGGGGGTAAGGTATTGGTGTGGGTGGAGAATTGGTTAGCAGACAGGAAGCAAAGAGTGGGAATAAACGGGACCTTTTCAGAATGGCAGGCGGTGACTAGTGGGGTACCGCAAGGCTCAGTGCTGGGACCCCAGTTGTTTACAATATATATTAATGACTTGGATGAGGGAATTAAATGCAGCATCTCCAAGTTTGCGGATGACACGAAGCTGGGTGGCAGTGTTAGCAGTGAGGAGGATGCTAAGAGGATGCAGGGTGACTTGGATAGGTTGGGTGAGTGGGCAAACTCATGGCAGATGCAATTTAATGTGGATAAATGTGAGGTTATCCACTTTGGTGGCAAAAATACGAAAACAGATTATTATCTGAATGGTGGCCGATTAGGAAAAGGGGAGGTGCAACGAGACCTGGGTGTCATTATACACCAGTCATTGAAAGTGGGCATGCAGGTACAGCAGGCGGTGAAAAAGGCAAACGGTATGCTGGCATTTATAGTGAGAGGATTTGAGTACAGGAGCAGGGAGGTACTACTGCAGTTGTACAAGGCCTTGGTGAGACCACACCTGGAGTATTGTGTGCAGTTTTGGTCCCCTAATCTGAGGAAAGACATCTTTGCCATAGAGGGAGTACAAAGAAGGTTCACCAGATTGATTCCTGGGATGGCAGGTCTTTCATATGAAGAAAGACTGGATGAACTGGGCTTGTACTCGTTGGAATTTAGAAGATTGAGGGGGGATCTGATTGAAACGTATAAGATCCTAAAGGGATTGGACAGGCTAGATGCGGGAAGATTGTTCCCGATGTTGGGGAGGTCCAGAACGAGGGGTCACAGTTTGAGGATAGAGGGGAAGCCTTTTAGGACCGAGATTAGGAAAAACTTCTTCACACAGAGAGTGGTGAATCTGTGGAATTCTCTGCCACAGCAAACTGTTGAGGCCAGTTCATTAGCTATGTTTAAAAGGAAGTTAGATATGGCCCTTGTGGCTACAGGGGTCACGGGGTATGGAGGGAAGGCTGGGTTCTGAGTTGGATGATCAGCCATGATCATAATAAATGGCGGTGCAGGCTCGAAGGGCCGAATGGCCTACTCCTGCACCTATTTTCTATGTTTCTATGTTTCTATATTCCCTGTCCACATCCAACTCCACGTTTCTATCTCACATCCACCATCCCTGTCCACATCCAACTCCACCGTCCCCATCTCACATCCACCATCCCTGTCCACATCCAACTCCACCGTCCCCATCTCACATCCACCATCCTTGTCCACATCCAACTCCACCGTCCCCATCTCACATCCACCATCCCTGTCCACATCCAACTCATCTCACATCCACCATCCCTGTCCACATCCAACTCATCTCACATCCATCATTCCCTGTCCACATCCAACTCATCTCACATCCATCATTCCCTGTCCACATCCAACTCCGCGTTTCCATCTCACATCCATCATTCCCTGTCCACATCCAACTCCACGTTTCTATCTCACATCCATCATTCCCTGTCCACATCCAACTCATCTCACATCCATCATTCCCTGTCCACATCCAACTCCGCGTTTCCATCTCACATCCATCATTCCCTGTCCCCATCCAACTCCACCGTCCCCATCTCACATCCACCATCCCTGTCCACATCCAACTCCACCGTCCCCATCTCACATCCACCATCCTTGTCCACATCCAACTCCACCGTCCCCATCTCACATCCACCATCCCTGTCCACATCCAACTCCACTGTCCCCATCTCACATCCACCATCCCTGTCCACATCCAACTCATCTCACATCCATCATTCCCTGTCCACATCCAACTCATCTCACATCCATCATTCCCTGTCCACATCCAACTCCGCGTTTCCATCTCACATCCATCATTCCCTGTCCACATCCAACTCCACCGTCCCCATCTCACATCCATCATTCCCTGTCCACATCCAACTCATCTCACATCCACCATCCCTGTCCACATCCAACTCCACCGTCCCCATCTCACATCCACCATCCCTGTCCACATCCAACTCCACCGTCCCCATCTCACATCCACCATCCCTGTCCACTTCCAACTCCACTGTCCCCATCTCACATCCACCATCCCTGTCCACATCCAACTCCACTGTCCCCATCTCACATCCACCATCCCTGTCCACATCCAACTCATCTCACATCCATCATTCCCTGTCCACATTCAACTCCGCGTTTCCATCTCACATCCATCATTCCCTGTCCACATCCAACTCCACCGTCCCCATCTCACATCCATCATTCCCTGTCCACATCCAACTCATCTCACATCCACCATCCCTGTCCACATCCAACTCCACCGTCCCCATCTCACATCCACCATCCCTGTCCACATCCAACTCCACCGTCCCCATCTCACATCCACAATCCCTGTCCACATCCAACTCCACCGTCCCCATCTCACATCCACCATCCCTGTCCACATCCAACTCCACCGTCCCCATCTCACATCCACCATCCCTGTCCACATCCAACTCCACCGTCCCCATCTCACATCCACCATCCCTGTCCACATCCAACTCCACCGTCCCCATCTCACATCCACCATCCTTGTCCACATCCAACTCCACCGTCCCCATCTCACATCCATCATTCCCTGTCCACATCCAACTCATCTCACATCCATCATTCCCTGTCCACATCCAATTCATCTCACATCCATCATTCCCTGTCCACATCCAACTCCGCGTTTCTATCTCACATCCAACTCATCTCACATCCATCATTCCCTGTCCACATCCAACTCCGCGTTTCCATCTCACATCCATCATTCCCTGTCCACATCCAACTCCACCGTCCCCATCTCACATCCATCATTCCCTGTCCACATCCAATTCATCTCACATCCATCATTCCCTGTCGATATCCAACTCGGCGTTTCTATCTCACATCCATCATTCCCTGTCCACATCCAACTCATCTCACATTCATCATTCCCTGTCCACATCCAACTCCGCGTTTCCATCTCACATCCATCATTCCCTGTCCACATCCAACTCCACCGTCCCCATCTCACGTCCACATCCAACTCCACCGTCCCCATCTCACATCCACCATCCCTGTCCACATCCAACTCATCTCACATCCATCATTCCCTGTCCACATCCAACTCATCTCACATCCATCATTCCCTGTCCACATCCAACTCCGCGTTTCCATCTCACATCCATCATTCCCTGTCCACATCCAACTCCACATTTCTATCTCACATCCATCATTCCCTGTCCACATCCAACTCCGCGTTTCCATCTCACATCCATCATTCCCTGTCCACATCCAACTCCACCGTCCCCATCTCACATCCATCATTCCCTGTCCACATCCAACTCCACCGTCCCCATCCCACATCCACCATCCCTGTCCACATCCAACTCCACCGTCCCCATCTCACATCCACCATCCCTGTCCACATCCAACTCCACCGTCCCCATCTCACATCCACAATCCTTGTCCACATCCAACTCCACCGTCCCCATCTCACATCCACCATCCCTGTCCACATCCAACTCCACCGTCCCCGTCTCACATCCACCACCCTGTCCACATCCAACTCCACCGTCCCCATCTCACATCCACCATTCTTGTCCACATCCAACTCCACCGTCCCCATCTCACATCCACCATCCCTGTCCACATCCAACTCCACCGTCCCCATCTCACATCCATCATTCCCTGTCCACATCCAACTCCACCGTCCCCATCTCACATCCATCATTCCCTGTCCACATCCAACTCATCTCACATCCACCATCCCTGTCCACATCCAACTCCACCGTCCCCATCTCACATCCACCATCCCTGTCCACATCCAACTCCACTATCCCCATCTCACATCCACCATCCCTGTCCACATCCAACTCCACCGTCCCCATCTCACATCCACCATATCTGTCCACATCCAACTCCACCGTCCCCATCTCACATCCACCATCCCTGTCCACATTCAACTCCGCGATTCCATCTCACATCCATCATTCCCTGTCCACATCCAACTCCACGTTTCTATCTCACATCCATCATTCCCTGTCCACATCCAACTCCGCTTTTCCATCTCACATCCATCATTCCCTGTCCACATCCAACTCCGCGTTTCCATCTCACATCCATCATTCCCTGTCCACATCCAACTCCACCGTCCCCATCTCACATCCATCATTCCCTGTCCACATCCAACTCCACCGTCCCCATCCCACATCCACCATCCCTGTCCACATCCAACTCCACCGTCCCCATCTCACATCCACCATCCCTGTCCACATCCAACTCCACCGTCCCCATCTCACATCCACAATCCCTGTCCACATCCAACTCCACCGTCCCCATCTCACATCCACCATCCCTGTCCACATCCAACTCCACCGTCCCCGTCTCACATCCACCATCCCTGTCCACATCCAACTCCACCGTCCCCATCTCACATCCACCATCCCTGTCCACATCCAAATCATCTCACATCCATTATTCCCTGTCCACATCCAACTCATCTCACATCCATCATTCCCTGTCCACATCCAACTCCACCGTCCCCATCTCACATCCATCATTCCCTGTCCACATCCAACTCATCTCACATCCACCATCCCTGTCCACATCCAACTCCACCGTCCCCATCTCACATCCACCATCCCTGTCCACATCCAACTCCACTATCCCCATCTCACATCCACCATCCCTGTCCACATCCAACTCCACCGTCCCCATCTCACATCCACCATATCTGTCCACATCCAACTCCACCGTCCCCATCTCACATCCACCATCCCTGTCCACATTCAACTCCGCGATTCCATCTCACATCCATCAGTCCCTGTCCACATCCAACTCCACGTTTCTATCTCACATCCATCATTCCCTGTCCACATCCAACTCCGCTTTTCCATCTCACATCCATCATTCCCTGTCCACATCCAACTCCGCGTTTCCATCTCACATCCATCATTCCCTGTCCACATCCAACTCTACCGTCCCCATCTCACATCCATCATTCCCTGTCCACATCCACCATCCCTGTCCACATCCAACTCTACCGTCCCCATCTCACATCCACCATCCCTGTCCGCATCCAACTCCACCGTCCCCATCTCACATCCACAATCCCTGTCCACATCCAACTCCACCGTCCCCATCTCACATCCACCATCCCTGACCACATCCAACTCCACCGTCCCCATCTCACATCCACCATCCCTGTCCACATCCAACTCCACCGTCTCCATCTCACATCCACCATCCCTGTCCACATCCAACTCCACCGTCCCCATCTCACATCCACCATCCCTGTCCACATCCAACTCCACCGACCCCATCTCACATCCACCATCCTTGTCCACATCCAACTCCACCGTCCCCATCTCACATCCACCATCCCTGTCCACATCCAACTCCACCGTCCCCATCTCACATCCACCATCCCTGTCCACATCCAACTCATCTCACATCCATCATTCCCTGTCCACATCCAATTCATCTCACATCCATCATTCCCTGTCCACATCCAACTCATCTCACATCCATCATTCCCTGTCCACATCCAACTCCGCGTTTCTATCTCACATTCAACTCATCTCACATCCATCATTCCCTGTCCACATCCAACTCCGCGTTTCCATCTCACATCCATCATTCCCTGTCCACATCCAACTCCACCGTCCCCATCTCACATCCATCATTCCCTGTCCACATCCAATTCATCTCACATCCATCATTCCCTGTCGATATCCAACTCGGCGTTTCTATCTCACATCCATCATTCCCTGTCCACATCCAAATCATCTCACATTCATCATTCCCTGTCCACATCCAACTCCGCGTTTCCATCTCACATCCATCATTCCCTGTCCACATCCAACTCCACCGTCCCCATCTCACGTCCACATCCAACTCCACCGTCCCCATCTCACATCCACCATCCCTGTCCACATCCAACTCATCTCACATCCATCATTCCCTGTCCACATCCAACTCATCTCACATCCATCATTCCCTGTCCACATCCAACTCCGCGTTTCCATCTCACATCCATCATTCCCTGTCCACATCCAACTCCACATTTCTATCTCACATCCATCATTCCCTGTCCACATCCAACTCCGCGTTTCCATCTCACATCCATCATTCCCTGTCCACATCCAACTCCACCGTCCCCATCTCACATCCATCATTCCCTGTCCACATCCAACTCCACCGTCCCCATCCCACATCCACCATCCCTGTCCACATCCAACTCCACCGTCCCCATCTCACATCCACAATCCTTGTCCACATCCAACTCCACCGTCCCCATCTCACATCCACCATCCCTGTCCACATCCAACTCCACCGTCCCCGTCTCACATCCACCATCCCTGTCCACATCCAACTCCACCGTCCCCATCTCACATCCACCATCCCTGTCCACATCCAACTCCACCGTCCCCATCTCACATCCACCATCCCTGTCCACATCCAACTCCACCGTCCCCATCTCACATCCATCATTCCCTGTCCACATCCAACTCCACCGTCCCCATCTCACATCCATCATTCCCTGTCCACATCCAACTCATCTCACATCCACCATCCCTGTCCACATCCAACTCCACCGTCCCCATCTCACATCCACCATCCCTGTCCACATCCAACTCCACTATCCCCATCTCACATCCACCATCCCTGTCCACATCCAACTCCACCGTCCCCATCTCACATCCACCATATCTGTCCACATCCAACTCCACCGTCCCCATCTCACATCCACCATCCCTGTCCACATTCAACTCCGCGATTCCATCTCACATCCATCATTCCCTGTCCACATCCAACTCCACGTTTCTATCTCACATCCATCATTCCCTGTCCACATCCAACTCCGCTTTTCCATCTCACATCCATCATTCCCTGTCCACATCCAACTCCTCGTTTCCATCTCACATCCATCATTCCCTGTCCACATCCAACTCTACCGTCCCCATCTCACATCCATCATTCCCTGTCCACATCCACCATCCCTGTCCACATCCAACTCTACCGTCCCCATCTCACATCCACCATCCCTGTCCGCATCCAACTCCACCGTCCCCATCTCACATCCACAATCCCTGTCCACATCCAACTCCACCGTCCCCATCTCACATCCACCATCCCTGACCACATCCAACTCCACCGTCCCCATCTCACATCCACCATCCCTGTCCACATCCAACTCCACCGTCTCCATCTCACATCCACCATCCCTGTCCACATCCAACTCCACCGTCCCCATCTCACATCCACCATCCCTGTCCACATCCAACTCCACCGTCCCCATCTCACATCCACCATCCTTGTCCACATCCAACTCCACCGTCCCCATCTCACATCCACCATCCCTGTCCACATCCAACTCCACCGTCCCCATCTCACATCCACCATCCCTGTCCACATCCAACTCATCTCACATCCATCATTCCCTGTCCACATCCAATTCATCTCACATCCATCATTCCCTGTCCACATCCAACTCATCTCACATCCATCATTCCCTGTCCACATCCAATTCATCTCACATCCATCATTCCCTGTCCACATCCAACTCCGCGTTTCTATCTCACATTCAACTCATCTCACATCCATCATTCCCTGTCCACATCCAACTCCGCGTTTCCATCTCACATCCATCATTCCCTGTCCACATCCAACTCCACCGTCCCCATCCCACATCCATCATTCCCTGTCCACATCCAATTCATCTCACATCCATCATTCCCTGTCGATATCCAACTCGGCGTTTCTATCTCACATCCATCATTCCCTGTCCACATCCAAATCATCTCACATTCATCATTCCCTGTCCACATCCAACTCCGCGTTTCCATCTCACATCCATCATTCCCTGTCCACATCCAACTCCACCGTCCCCATCTCACGTCCACATCCAACTCCACCGTCCCCATCTCACATCCACCATCCCTGTCCACATCCAACTCATCTCACATCCATCATTCCCTGTCCACATCCAACTCATCTCACATCCATCATTCCCTGTCCACATCCAACTCCGCGTTTCCATCTCACATCCATCATTCCCTGTCCACATCCAACTCCACATTTCTATCTCACATCCATCATTCCCTGTCCACATCCAACTCCGCGTTTCCATCTCACATCCATCATTCCCTGTCCACATCCAACTCCACCGTCCCCATCTCACATCCATCATTCCCTGTCCACATCCAACTCCACCGTCCCCATCTCACATCCACCATCCCTGTCCACATCCAACTCCACCGTCCCCATCTCACATCCACCATCCTTGTCCACATCCAACTCCACCGTCCCCATCTCACATCCACCATCCCTGTCCACATCCAACTCCACCGTCCCCGTCTCACATCCACCATCCCTGTCCACATCCAACTCCACCGTCCCCATCTCACATCCACCATTCTTGTCCACATCCAACTCCACCGTCCCCATCTCACATCCACCATCCCTGTCCACATCCAACTCCACCGTCCCCATCTCACATCCACCATCCCTGTCCACATCCAAATCATCTCGCATCCATTATTCCCTGTCCACATCCAACTCATCTCACATCCATCATTCCCTGTCCACATCCAACTCCACCGTCCCCATCTCACATCCATCATTCCCTGTCCACATCCAACTCATCTCACATCCACCATCCCTGTCCACATCCAACTCCACCGTCCCCATCTCACATCCACCATCCCTGTCCACATCCAACTCCACCATCCCCATCTCACATCCACCATCCCTGTCCACATCCAACTCCACCGTCCCCATCTCACATCCACCATATCTGTCCACATCCAACTCCACCGTCCCCATCTCACATCCACCATCCCTGTCCACATTCAACTCCGCGATTCCATCTCACATCCATCATTCCCTGTCCACATCCAACTCCACGTTTCTATCTCACATCCATCATTCCCTGTCCACATCCAACTCCGCATTTCCATCTCACATCCATCATTCCCTGTCCACATCCAACTCCGCGTTTCCATCTCACATCCATCATTCCCTGTCCACATCGAACTCTACCGTCCCCATCGCACATCCATCATTCCCTGTCCACATCCACCATCCCTGTCCACATCCAACTCTACCGTCCCCATCTCACATCCACCATCCCTGTCCGCATCCAACTCCACCGTCCCCATCTCACATCCACAATCCCTGTCCACATCCAACTCCACCGTCCCCATCTCACATCCACCATCCCTGACCACATCCAACTCCACTGTCCCCATCTCACATCCACCATCCCTGTCCACATCCAACTCCACCGTCCCCATCTCACATCCACCATCCCTGTCCACATCCAACTCCACCGTCCCCATCTCACATCCACCATCCTTGTCCACATCCAACTCCACCGTCCCCATCTCACATCCACCATCCCTGTCCACATCCAACTCCACCGTCCCCATCTCACATCCACCATCCCTGTCCACATCCAACTCATCTCACATCCATCATTCCCTGTCCACATCCAATTCATCTCACATCCATCATTCCCTGTCCACATCCAACTCCGCGTTTCTATCTCACATCCAACTCATCTCACATCCAACATCCCTGTCCACATCCAACTCCACCGTCTCCAGCTCACATCCACCATTCCCTGTCCACATCCAACTCCACCGTCCCCATCTCACATCCACCATCCCTGTCCACATCCAACTCCACCGTCCCCATCTCACATCCACCATCCCTGTCCACATCCAACTCATCTCACATCCATCATTCCCTGTCCACATCCAACTCATCTCACATCCATCATTCCCTGTCCACATCCAACTCCGCGTTTCCATCTCACATCCATCATTCCCTGTCCACATCCAACTCCGCGTTTCTATCTCACATCCAACTCATCTCACATCCATCATTCCCTGTCCACATCCAACTCCGCGTTTCCATCTCACATCCATCATTCCCTGTCCACATCCAACTCCACCGTCCCCATCTCACATCCACCATCCCTGTCCACATCCAACTCCACCGTCCCCATCTCACATCCACCATCCCTGTCCACATCCAACTCATCTCACATCCATCATTCCCTGTCCACATCCAACTCATCTCACATCCATCATTCCCTGTCCACATCCAACTCCGCGTTTCCATCTCACATCCATCATTCCCTGTCCACATCCAACTCCGCGTTTCTATCTCACATCCAACTCATCTCACATCCATCATTCCCTGTCCACATCCAACTCCGCGTTTCCATCTCACATCCATCATTCCCTGTCCACATCCAACTCCACCGTCCCCATCTCACATCCATCATTCCCTGTCCACATCCAATTCATCTCACTTCCATCATTCCCTGTCCACATCCAACTCCGCATTTCCATCTCACATCCATCATTCCCTGTCCACATCCAACTCGGCGTTTCTATCTCACATCCATCATTCCCTGTCCACATCCAACTCATCTCACATCCATCATTCCCTGTCCACATCCAACTCCGCGTTTCCATCTCACATCCATCATTCCCTGTCCACATCCAACTCCGCGTCCCCATCTCACATCCACCATCCCTGTCCACATCCAACTCCACCGTCCCCATCTCACATGCACCATCCCTGTCCACATCCAACTCCGCGTTTCCATCTCACATCCATCATTCCCTGTCCACATCCAACTCCACCGTCCCCATCTCACATCCATCATTCCCTGTCCACATCCAACTCCACCGTCCCCATCTCACATCCACCATCCCTGTCCACATCCAACTCATCTCACATCCATCATTCCCTGTCCACATCCAACTCCACCGTCCCCATCTCACATCCATCATTCCCTGTCCACATCCAACTCCACCGTCCCCATCTCACATCCACCATTCCCTGTCCACATCCAACTCCACCGTCCCCGTCTCACATCCACCATCCCTGTCCACATCCAACTCCACCGTCCCCATCTCACATCCATCATTCCCTGTCCACATCCAACTCCGCGTTTCCATCTCACATCCATCATTCCCTGTCCACATCCAACTCCACCGTCCCTCTCACATCCACCATCCCTGTCCACATCCAAATCATCTCGCATCCATTATTCCCTGTCCACATCCAACTCATCTCACATCCATCATTCCCTGTCCACATCCAACTCCACCGTCCCCATCTCACATCCATCATTCCCTGTCCACATCCAACTCATCTCACATCCACCATCCCTGTCCACATCCAACTCCACCGTCCCCATCTCACATCCACCATCCCTGTCCACATCCAACTCCACCATCCCCATCTCACATCCACCATCCCTGTCCACATCCAACTCCACCGTCCCCATCTCACATCCACCATCCCTGTCCACATCCAACTCCACCGTCCCCATCTCACATCCACCATCCCTGTCCACATCCAACTCATCTCACATCCATCATTCCCTGTCCACATTCAACTCCGCGTTTCCATCTCACATCCATCATTCCCTGTCCACATCCAACTCCACGTTTCTATCTCACATCCATCATTCCCTGTCCACATCCAACTCCGCATTTCCATCTCACATCCATCATTCCCTGTCCACATCCAACTCCGCGTTTCCATCTCACATCCATCATTCCCTGTCCACATCGAACTCTACCGTCCCCATCGCACATCCATCATTCCCTGTCCACATCCACCATCCCTGTCCACATCCAACTCTACCGTCCCCATCTCACATCCACCATCCCTGTCCGCATCCAACTCCACCGTCCCCATCTCACATCCACAATCCCTGTCCACATCCAACTCCACCGTCCCCATCTCACATCCACCATCCCTGACCACATCCAACTCCACTGTCCCCATCTCACATCCACCATCCCTGTCCACATCCAACTCCACCGTCCCCATCTCACATCCATCATTCCCTGTCCACATCCAACTCCGCGTTTCCATCTCACATCCATCATTCCCTGTCCACATCCAACTCCACCGTCCCCATCTCACATCCATCATTCCCTGTCCACATCCAACTCCACCGTCCCCATCTCACATCCACCATCCCTGTCCACATCCAACTCCACCGTCCCCATCTCACATCCACCATCCTTGTCCACATCCAACTCCATCGTCCCCATCTCACATCCACAATCCCTGTCCACATCCAACTCCACCGTCCCCATCTCACATCCACCATCCCTGTCCACATCCAACTCCACCGTCCCCATCTCACATCCACCATCCCTGTCCACATCCAACTCCACCGTCCCCATCTCACATCCACCATTCTTGTCCACATCCAACTCCACCGTCCCCATCTCACATCCACCATCCCTGTCCACATCCAACTCCACCGTCCCCATCTCACATCCACCATCCCTGTCCACATCCAAATCATCTCACATCCATTATTCCCTGTCCACATCCAACTCATCTCACATCCATCATTCCCTGTCCACATCCAACTCCACCGTCCCCATCTCACATCCATCATTCCCTGTCTCCGCGTTTCTATCTCACATCCAACTCATCTCACATCCATCATTCCCTGTCCACATCCAACTCCACCGTCCCCATCTCACATCCACCATCCCTGTCCACATCCAACTCCACCATCCCCATCTCACATCCACCATCCCTGTCCACATCCAACTCCACCGTCCCCATCTCACATCCACCATCCCTGTCCACATCCAACTCCACCGTCCCCATCTCACATCCACCATCCCTGTCCACATCCAACTCATCTCACATCCATCATTCCCTGTCCACATTCAACTCCGCGTTTCCATCTCACATCCATCATTCCCTGTCCACATCCAACTCCACGTTTCTATCTCACATCCATCATTCCCTGTCCACATCCAACTCCGCATTTCCATCTCACATCCATCATTCCCTGTCCACATCCAACTCCGCGTTTCCATCTCACATCCATCATTCCCTGTCCACATCGAACTCTACCGTCCCCATCTCACATCCATCATTCCCTGTCCACATCCAACTCCACCGTCCCCATCTCACATCCACCATCCCTGTCCACATCCAACTCTACCGTCCCCATCTCACATCCACCATCCCTGTCCGCATCCAACTCCACCGTCCCCATCTCACATCCACAATCCCTGTCCACATCCAACTCCACCGTCCCCATCTCACATCCACCATCCCTGACCACATCCAACTCCACTGTCCCCATCTCACATCCACCATCCCCTGTCCACATCCAACTCCGCGTTTCCATCTCACATCCATCATTCCCTGTCCACATCCAACTCCACCGTCCCCATCTCACATCCACCATCCCTGTCCACATCCAACTCCACCGTCCCCATCTCACATCCACCATCCCTGTCCACATCCAACTCCACCGTCCCCATCTCACATCCACCATCCCTGTCCACATCCAACTCCACCGTCCCCATCTCACATCCACCATCCCTGTCCACATCCAACTCATCTCACATCCATCATTCCCTGTCCACATCCAATTCATCTCACATCCATCATTCCCTGTCCACATCCAACTCCGCATTTCCATCTCACATCCATCATTCCCTGTCCACATCCAACTCGGCGTTTCTATCTCACATCCAATCATTCCCTGTCCACATCCAACTCATCTCACATCCATCATTCCCTGTCCACATCCAACTCCACCGTCCCCATCTCACATCCACCATCCCTGTCCACATCCAACTCATCTCACATCCATCATTCCCTGTCCACATCCAACTCCGCGTTTCCATCTCACATCCATCATTCCCTGTCCACATCCAACTCCACCGTCCCCATCTCACATCCACCATCCCTGTCCACATCCAACTCATCTCACATCCATCATTCCCTGTCCACATCCAACTCATCTCACATCCATCATTCCCTGTCCACATCCAACTCCGCGTTTCCATCTCACATCCATCATTCCCTGTCCACATCCAACTCCGCGTTTCTATCTCACATCCAACTCATCTCACATCCATCATTCCCTGTCCACATCCAACTCCGCGTTTCCATCTCACATCCATCATTCCCTGTCCACATCCAACTCCACCGTCCCCATCTCACATCCACCATCCCTGTCCACATCCAACTCCACCGTCCCCATCTCACATCCACCATCCCTGTCCACATCCAACTCATCTCACATCCATCATTCCCTGTCCACATCCAATTCATCTCACATCCATCATTCCCTGTCCACATCCAACTCCGCGTTTCTATCTCACATTCAACTCATCTCACATCCATCATTCCCTGTCCACATCCAACTCCGCGTTTCCATCTCACATCCATCATTCCCTGTCCACATCCAACTCCACCGTCCCCATCTCACATCCATCATTCCCTGTCCACATCCAACT
Organism: Mobula hypostoma; assembly: GCF_963921235.1. Classification (NCBI taxonomy): domain Eukaryota; kingdom Metazoa; phylum Chordata; class Chondrichthyes; order Myliobatiformes; family Myliobatidae; genus Mobula; species Mobula hypostoma. The sequence continues at coordinate 140,085,685 of NC_086097.1, forward strand.
CCGCGTTTCCATCTCACATCCATCATTCCCTGTCCACATCCAACTCCGCGTTTCTATCTCACATCCAACTCATCTCACATCCATCATTCCCTGTCCACATCCAACTCCGCGTTTCCATCTCACATCCATCATTCCCTGTCCACATCCAACTCCACCGTCCCCATCTCACGTCCACATCCAACTCCACCGTCCCCATCTCACATCCACCATCCCTGTCCACATCCAACTCATCTCACATCCATCATTCCCTGTCCACATCTCACATCCATCATTCCCTGTCCACATCCAATTCATCTCACTTCCATCATTCCCTGTCCACATCCAACTCCGCATTTCCATCTCACATCCATCATTCCCTGTCCACATCCAACTCCGCGTTTCCATCTCACATCCATCATTCCCTGTCCACATCCAACTCCGCGTTTCCATCTCACATCCATCATTCCCTGTCCACATCCAACTCCACCGTCCCCATCTCACATCCATCATTCCCTGTCCACATCCAACTCCACCGTCCCCATCTCACATCCACCATCCCTGTCCACATCCAACTCCACCGTCCCCATCCACATCCAACTCCATCGTCCCCATCTCACATCCACAATCCCTGTCCACATCCAACTCCACCGTCCCCATCTCACATCCACCATTCCCTCTCCACATCCAACTCCACCGTCCCCGTCTCACATCCACCATCCCTGTCCACATCCAACTCATCTCACATCCATCATTCCCTGTCCACATCCATCTCATCTCACATCCATCATTCCCTGTCCACATCCAACTCCGCGTTTCCATCTCACATCCATCATTCCCTGTCCACATCCAACTCATCTCACATCCATCATTCCCTGTCCACATCCAACTCCACCGTCCCCATCTCACATCCATCATTCCCTGTCCACATCCAACTCATCTCACATCCACCATCCCTGTCCACATCCAACTCCACCGTCCCCATCTCACATCCACCATCCCTGTCCACATCCAACTCCACCGTCCCCATCTCACATCCACCATCCCTGTCCACATCCAACTCCACCGTCCCCATCTCACATCCACCATCCCTGTCCACATCCAACTCCACCGTCCCCATCTCACATCCACCATCCCTGTCCACATCCAACTCATCTCACATCCATCATTCCCTGTCCACATCCAACTCATCTCACATCCATCATTCCCTGTCCACATCCAATTCATCTCACATCCATCATTCCCTGTCCACATCCAACTCCGCATTTCCATCTCACATCCATCATTCCCTGTCCACATCCAACTCCGCGTTTCCATCTCACATCCATCATTCCCTGTCCACATCGAACTCTACCGTCCCCATCCCCATCTCACATCCACCATCCCTGTCCACATCCAACTCATCTCACATCCATCATTCCCTGTCCACATCCAACTCATCTCACATCCATCATTCCCTGTCCACATCCAACTCCGCGTTTCTATCTCACATCCAACTCATCTCACATCCATCATTCCCTGTCCACATCCAACTCCGCGTTTCCATCTCACATCCATCATTCCCTGTCCACATCCAACTCCACCGTCCCCATCTCACATCCATCATTCCCTGTCCACATCCAACTCATCTCACATCCATCATTCCCTGTCCACATCCAACTCATCTCACATCCATCATTCCCTGTCCACATCCAACTCATCTCACATCCATCATTCCCTGTCCACATCCAACTCCGCGTTTCCATCTCACATCCATCATTCCCTGTCCACATCCAACTCCGCGTTTCTATCTCACATCCAACTCATCTCACATCCATCATTCCCTGTCCACATCCAACTCCGCGTTTCCATCTCACATCCACCATCCCTGTCCACATCCAACTCCACCGTCCCCATCTCACATCCACCATCCCTGTCCACATCCAACTCCACCGTCCCCATCTCACATCCACCATCCCTGTCCACATCCAACTCATCTCACATCCATCATTCCCTGTCCACATCCAACTCATCTCACATCCATCATTCCCTGTCCACATCCAACTCCGCGTTTCCATCTCACATCCATCATTCCCTGTCCACATCCAACTCCGCGTTTCCATCTCACATCCATCATTCCCTGTCCACATCCAACTCCACCGTCCCCATCTCACATCCATCATTCTCTGTCCACATCCAACTCATCTCACATCCACCATCCCTGTCCACATCCAACTCCACCGTCCCCATCTCACATCCACCATCCCTGTCCACATCCAACTCCACCGTCCCCATCTCACATCCACCATACCTGTCCACATCCAACTCCACCGTCCCCATCTCACATCCACCATCCCTGTCCACATCCAAGTCCACCGTCCCCATCTCACATCCACCATCCCTGTCCACATCCAACTCATCTCACATCCACCATCCCTGTCCACATCCAACTCCACCGTCCCCATCTCACATCCACCATCTCCTGTCGACATCTACTACTACAGTTCGATGTCCTTATCTGCCATTCCTTGTCCAAATCCACAGCTACCATTCCCTATCCACTAACGTTCTGCTGCTTACATCTTCAAATGCCTTTCTTAAATTTTCCAGCCTCTTAGCCTTTTGCTATAATGTTAAGTTCAGGCACCAATACCCGCTCAGTGGATGTAAAAGAAGAGTTCATTGCATCCTTTGTATCTGCCCAAGTGGTTGGATTTGGGCGGCGGGCGGGGGGGTGGTGGGTAACTGGTGCTGGACTTCGAGTGACTCTCCCATTATCAGAACTGAAGCTGATAGTTTGACAATTAATTTGCTGTTGGTGAGATACAGCTCTGCACAAGATGTCCTGTTTTCCGATGTCACAACAAAACACTTCTAAAACATTCAGTGATCGGGTGTCCTGCAGCCACTTCTTGCAGTAGAGATGCAAGTTGTCTCTGTCTGTGCAGTCCTCTCCCCGTTTTGTGTCGAGTGGGAAGTGGTTCACTGCTCCAGGAGTGGAGTCTTTTCACTTAGAGTGACCAACTTTGTCCAAGTCACTGCAGGGTTCAGCATAAAGCATCTGACCCAACAGCAAGATCTTCACCTTTACTTCTGTTCCAAATACCACAATGTTTCTGACCAGCCTCATTGCACAATGCTCTGTTAGTCCAGATCTTTAATGACTAAACTGTCTGCCCTTCAATCATGAAGATTTTATAGAACAATGAACCCTGTCTCTCAGTCTACTTAGTAATTCGGAGAACCAAAATATCTGTTCCCCTCTTGGTGGAAGTATCGTAATGCTCAGATGCCCCAGAACATAATGTGACCACGGACACTTCAGACAGGAAAATCTCAGGCACTGAGGAATTCAGTGATTTACTTTGTGACATTTCATGTGATGCTTTTGTGGTTTGCCAAGACTTCACCTCAGGGCTTTATGGAGCTTCAAGTTTCCATGAACAAATCCAGTCATATTTGTACAGAAATTCTAAAGCTCTGTAACGATTAGCAATGATACATACAGCAACAAAACCCTGAGTTCACACAAAGCCAGACCCAGTTAATGCCCAAACAAAAATAAAGCAGGTTCTTCTGTGCCTGTGGAGATACCAATGTGGGCACAGTCTGCCATCTTGTGGTGAATTGGGACATAGCCAAATACAATTCTTAAACCAGTAACTGGAATGATCAGAACAGATTCCCACCGTGTCTGCTCATAGATGGTCCTGGACAATGTTGAGAACAGATGGGGAGGGAGATGGGATCACATTTCGCTGCCCTAACTCTCAGGGATGTACAAGTCAATATTTCTATTGCTTTTTCCCCAAGTCGTCCCAGAACCCATCCTCTCCCCCCCCACCCATCCATGGTGTGATGCCAGACAAGTGAGACTGGGGTCATATAGAAGCTGCAGTACATTACCTCCCTTAGGACACCATTTTCAGAGCCCTTACACCTACTCCTGACCCTTGGGACACACCTGTACCTCTGCCCCAACAATGACACTCAGGACACACACCTGTACCTCTATACCCAAATGATGATGCTTAAGACACACACTTATACACTTATACCCTCTGCTGACATGCTGACACTCAGGACAAATACCTGCACCTCTACACCCACTGGTGACCCTTGGGGCACACACCTGTACCCATGAACCTACTAGAACACCCTAGTGACACCCACCTGTAGAACAAGACATAATCGACCTTGGAATGACAGTTCTTGAAGGGCCAGGATTTGAGTCTCTGGCACTCTCTGTGAGCACGGAACTTGACTTTCACAGTCCCAGAGCAGACGTGAGGCCAGAGCCTTCGCTGGGCCTGTTTACACACTTTGTTCCTCTCCACACGCCACGACTCAGCAAAGGCATCCACATCAAACTTGAAACTGCCGTCTCCACCGATCAGGTCATCCCGTTTGTGTCCGTTGTAGTTTCCGCACAGACCGCAGAGTTTGCCCTTCAGTGAGGGAGCTGCCATAACCTCGACAAAACTGTCTCCATCCCACGAGATCTCAATACCTATCAACACAAGATCTGTTACTGACCATACACTGTTCCCTCCCTTCACACCCAGGCCAACAACCATTGTGTAGAACCATGGGAGTGTCACGCACCATGTCTGGTCCTCGCACCCCACTACAGTACTGAGAGTGTATCACATCATCGTTAGCCTGGTCTATCCCTCACTGCAGAAGGGGAGTGTTGTACACCCTCAGTATGGCCCTCACACCCCCACTACAGTACTGAGAGTGTATCACATCATCGTTAGCCTGGTCTGCCCCTTCACTGCAGAAAGGGAGTGTCACACACCCTCAGTCTGGTTCATTCCCCCCCCCCCCCCACTGCATTACTGAGGGAGAGTCACATTACCCTCGGTCTGGTCTGCCCTCTCAAAGCACTGGAACTGTCCCGGAGATCCCAGAAGCAGAGTGTAACCCCCACCAACACCAGCAAACAGATCTCTGCCAGCATCCCAGTGCTGCCCACACAACCTTCTCTGGATCAACCAACAATCTGCTGGAGGAGCTCAGTGGGCCAAGGAGCATCTGCGGGAGAAAAGAAATTGTTGATGGGAGGGAGGTGAGGGGCAGTTTTCCTGGAGCTGAGGGGGGAGTGAAGGACCGTTCTCACCTCGGGAGGGAAGGGGAAGGGCAGATCTCACCTGCTGAGGAAGATGAAGGGGTTCCACTGCTGCAACTCACCTACTGCTGTCATTACTTTCAGCAAGTAGCCCTCCAGCTGAATGGAAAGGTTTTGACCCTGATAGGGCAGTGCGAGCTTCACCCCATCCTTCTTCACGGTGAGGTGCTGGAGCAGGCTGACGGTCCCCGTGCTCAGCACCAGGTCGATCGACCTGGTCCAAGAGTAGGCCTGTGTGCGCCGAGCGTCGTTCTCCACAAGCACCTGGAAACTGGCAGCGCGGGAGCAGTCCTTCACCAGAACGTACTGGCACGTCCCTTGGAAGTTAAAGGCCCTTCCGTCAAAGGTGTTATAATGGGGGTCACCGAACACTGTACAGACGCCGGGTTCTGTGTGAACATAAACACAGGGTCAGCCTGGCTCGGCACCTAGACAGATCAGTGTTCAGAGACGGGAATGATGGGGCGTCACTGTAGCATAATGCTTTACGTGCCAGTTTTTAATGATTGGGGTTTAATTCCCAGTGCTGCCTATAAGGAGTTCGAACTGTCCCTCCAGGTGCTCGAGTTTCATCCCACATTCCAAAGACATTGGGTTAGGGTTAGTGAGTTGTGGACATTGAATGTTGCCGCTGGAAGCATGGCCCTTGTGGGCTGCCCAGCACAATCCTCACTGATGTGACACAAATGACGCATTCTATTGTATGCTTCAGTGTACAGGTTAAACATCTGTGACCCCCTCTTTAATCTTTATTCATGGCCACAGCACAGATCAGGCCCAGAGACAGACAGGAATGGCCCATAACAGCCCAGCCTCAGTGGTGGGTGGGGTGGGGCCAGAGGTTGAGATACAAAACACATCAATTGCTTTCAGTAGAGACATCCTAAACAGAAATACAGAGTTGGTTCTGAGGGAGTGACCGGTAGGAAAGTTCGGAACTAGTGTGTGTGATGTGGCTTTAGATGGTGCTCCTTGAGGGGGATGTATAAAGATGAATATATGATCCTGGGGTATTCGTGGATCAAAAAGACAAGAAAAGGAAAACAAATAAATGGGGTCTGTTTGGAGCAATGGGTGGGGGGTGGTGGAATTCCACAGGGATCCGTGCTGGTAGTCAGATGCTCAGGGCTCAGTTCGTCTGTTCCGTCTGTCAAAGTGTAGCATGTGGGGACTAGTAAGGGTTAGTGTCCGAGAGCGCCGTAGGGGCCAGAGCGGGTTACAGAGACCAGGAGGGGTATAGGGACCAGAGGATTTATAGAAATGGGGAGAGGATTAGGGGCCAAAAGGGTTACAGAGGCCAGAAGGGGGATAGGGGCCAGAGCAGGTTGCAGAGATAGGAAGGGTGTGGGGGCTGGAGGGTATAACAGAGATAGGGAGGGGTGAGTGAGGTATGAAGTGTAAATGCATTCGAGTGTCCATGAGAGGTTTGCACTCACTTTCAGTACAAATTGCACAGCACCCATTCCTGTTGATGGTCTTTCCCTGTGGATGAAACACATCGGTCAGTACAAAGATCACAGTTAACTGTGGGACTTCGTTTTACTGGGGGAGACAGTTCTTTCTGTCCAGCTTTGAGAACACATCGACCAATTCACACAAGTGGATTGAGGACATAAAGGTCGGTCCCGGAAGATCAGTTAGAGCTGTGCCGTCTGAGTGGAAGCACAAGGGCCTTGACCTGACATTTTAATTGTCTACACAGACACTATCTAACCTGCTGCGCGTCACCTTCAGGATCAGATTTCGGTATTTTACATTGTCTACCCTGGCACTTTGTCTGTCTGCTGGGGAGGGGTTGTGACCAGAGTGGGTGCACTGACTAGGCAGCTGGGGAACACCCGGGGTAGAACATTCATTGGGGTGGGTGATGGGGTGGAGCATAAGCCCCAGCATGGAGCAGGTGGGTTGAAGGGATGTTCCCCGCTGCACTCATACCGTCCTGCACTCAAGTGCCGAGTACTGGAAGGAAATGTTTCTGTGCCTGACTGAAAAACAAATCCTCACCTCTGGACATGCAGTGCAGGGCTCAGCACCAGACACAGAACTGGCTGTCAGTGTGTGAAGGACAACTCTGGACACTGAATACGTGATAGTCTAAGCACAGCACTGGACAGCACTGCAAAAACACTAGATACAATGAGGAAGAAATGGTCTGATATACACATTAGACACAATGAACCCGTACAGGGCACTAGATACTGTTGCACTGGATACACAGTAAACCCAGTGAGGTCAGGTGGCACTGTAAACATTACTCTGGACACAGTGCACTCACTCACCACTGGACAATCCTTGACGGGGGGACACTCCTTCCTCCGACATTCTGTCACTCCCTTCTTGCACACACACAGCGAGCAGTTAACTGCTGACCACATTTCCCCATCCTGCAGCAAGGAATCAGGAAAGACAGTGCTGGATTACAACCACCTTCTCAGGACCAAACTTCTAAACCGCATGTCACCACCCACGCGTGTTCCAATAAATACTGAGCCCCTGGGTCCTGTAAGACCTTAGCCCATTTCTGTCACCTGTGGGTGCAGCAGGTGTTTCCCAATGAACGGACTTACCTGTCCAGCTGGTCAGGGTGTCCTGCACCATTGCTGGTCCCACACCACAACCACAACTCTCTACCCGACTGCCAGCTTCCACTGCCTAACTCTGAGTCCTGGGGCTGAGGCTGAGATCCAGAGATACAAGACCCAAGAAACCCTTCGGATCAGGTCCCCATTCCTTTCCAGAAACTCTGAAATGTTCGAGTTCCGATGGAAAAATAGGGACAGTGGTTCCCAGTCTAGACCAGAATATGGAGAAAAGAAGAAGACCAGAGGGAAGAGTCTGGAGGTGTGGTTACCCCACTCTTGGACAACACTAATGGACGATCAGGCTGTACCAACACTGATGGTGTCAGTCCACCTCCAATATCACTACTTCAATTGATTACTACCTCGTGAGGGGTCCAGGGAGGGGTAGCACCTCTGGTGTAGGGCTTGTTGGGTCCATTCTGGGGTAGCTCACTAAGCTTTGGTGCCCACCAGACACACAGATCTCACCTGTGGCTCCAAGTAGCTGTCGGCAGCAGCCACGCCCCAGTAGACCACTTTGGCAGGTGGGCTAGACCAGGTGAGCTAGACCAGGTGATGGTAACCAATGGGCCTATTACACCAGTGAGATAGGGACATCCCTGTCCTAGCTTGCAAAGTCAACTCCAGATGAGATCCAATGGCCAGGAAGGTGGCTCTGCAACACTCCGTGGAATCGAAGGGCATGACAAGGCACTACTGTAGTCATGGTCATCCACTGCAACCAAGGAACACCTCAGTTGTGATGCTTGTTCCAGACTTCTGGGGTCGAGCAAGTGGAACTGCCCCACTACAATGGCTTCTCCACTTTAAAAACTCTCCCACGCAGGTTTCCTGTCATCAATGGACGCGAGAGACAACCGCCATCCCGCGGGGGTGAGTACTGGTGTCTGTGACAGCACTCACCTTGTAGACCCTGTTCCCAACTCGACAAAGTTTGAACTGCTCAGCGGAAATGTAGGACAGACATTCCTCACAGCACTGACCCCGATCCCGACAGGACCCGGGGGGAGAACAGTGCTTCCTGCAGATTACGCTGGAATCCTGTGTGAAAACAAGTGCGTCAACAAACTCCAAACTCTGACTGTCACGGTAAAAAAAATCCACACACCCAGAGTTCACAGCAAGATTTTATTAACAGGCACATTAACTAAAGCAACAGGAGGGGTCACTCCACATCCAAAGACCAGCCACGCGACAGGATCACAGCTGGTCTTTTGCTCAATCCCACTTCCCCACGTGAAACTAACACCCCCAAAATCCACCAGTCTGCACCGTAAACGCATCAAGTACCAATCCATGCCATAAACACACAGACCGAATCTGCTGAACCTTCAGCTCCTGGGGCACAGAATTCTGAAGGTTCACAGAAGAAGCTGTTTCAGATAACTAGTGTCTTTCTGGAGTGTGGCCCCGGTCCTTGTGATCAATCCAGAGACACAGCCTCCCAGGATGGAGTCCAGCCATGGGCCACAGTGGCCCTGGGCCCTGGGTGCTGGAGGTGTGGTCGGGATTGGACCTGGCTCTCTGGAGCATGGCCTAACAGAAGTGCATGGTTGACTTTACCCTCTACACAAGCCAGCAGGACCTCTGCAGTATCCACCCCACTCCTCCTTATACAAAGGCCAGCTCTTCCAATATCCCGTAGATGTCTGGACACAACAAGGCAAAAAGTGGCAGTGGTCTGTGGACTTGCTGGGTTTACAAGTCTCATCTCCTCTGAGTGTCAGTCAGGAAAACTGACCAAAGGACACCAGATCCAGGTCAAAGACTTCCGTTCCCACCCTAACATGAGTCCTCGGCACCCCTAAGCTAAGATCACAGCTTCTCCCATCTTTCCTCATCTTGACCCTGTCTCTCCCACATCCCTTCTCTCATCCTAATCCTATCTTTTCCAATCCAATTTTTCCCAATCACGATCACCTCTCTCCTGATCCCACCTCTCTCAATCTAATCTCCTCTCAGATACCTATGCCTTTCGCCCCCAACACACCTAACTCCCCCACCTGTCTTTCCTACCCCCATCTCTCCCCAGACACCTCCATCTTAGCCACCTTCAACTTTCAGCACCCAACCTTGCCCTACCCCTACCTCACCATCTAGTAATGCAGACTCCAGGCTGCTTTCCATCCTCCCCAGTGCTTACAGGGAGGGTGAAACTACAGCCACTCCACTCTCCACACGATAGGCTGCTTGTCTTTACTTACCTTGCACACACACGAGGTGCAGTTATCATAGGCAATCGAGGTTTGATGCTCGTAGACCTTACTGTGAAACAAGCAGCTCCTGGCACTCAGGTCAAACACGCGTCTCTGACCTGCACCAAGGCAAAAGCGTGCAGCATGTTACAGGAAGGACACACACCCACATCTTGCTCCCAGAATGAAGAGATGGCCCTCACAGAGACCAACTATTTCTAGAGTATGTGGCATGGACTGTTCGGCTCGTCTGCTGTGTGCCGGGATTTCCTCTCCACCCAGGGTGTCTGCACTGCCTTCATCTCCCCAATTAGAATCTTGCTCCTTGGTCCTCTGGACGAGGCTGGAAGGTCTGTCAAGCCTTCTCCTTGGTTACATCCTCAGTGTCTCCACAGGGTAATCAGTTAAAATCTTAAATCTGCCATCACAAGTTGAGTGCCCTTGAGTTACCCAATGTTCCTCAGTAAATCTTTCCTTCAGCACGAGTGGAATTTATGCTGTGAAAATTGAATTCACTCACCAAAGCACCGGGGGCAACATTTTCCAGTCGGCACTCGGCTGAGGTGATGCGGGCAGGAGAGAATGGGGCAGACCTCACGGACACAGTGCAGTGCGCCACCCTGTACACAAGCAGAGACCACAACGTCAACACTTCTCCATACCGTCACGGCCAGACTGTATAAGGTCAGTGAGAGGGACGACAGAACAACCTCAGGGCCTGGTGCATGGGCTGTGAGTTGAGACAAGTGTACCAGTGCAGAAGAATCTGCTGGACCAGGACACAGAGTGGGGAGCACATCCCGTGAAGACAGTTGTCCCAATGGGAGCTTGCTGTGCAACCTCGGGAGCCAGGAAGCTCAACCAACACAGGTTTAAGGTAGAACCAGAGATGGGGGAGGATACATTTACATGTTTCAGAAGGACAGACTGTAAAAGGAAGGAGGTAGGTAGCTATATTCGTGAAGGATGAAATTGGTACCGAGGAATGATGGGGAACTACAGGACTAAAAATTCCATCTGAGGCAGAATCAGTGGAGGCCAAAGGGGAAAATGGCAAGGGTGAGAGGGATATGGGCCACTGACAGGTCAGTCTCTGGTACATAACACTGTGGCCTGTCCCACAGGGCAGTCAGGATGTGACCTAGCTCCCTGGACAGGATAACATTCACCTGGAGCAGCAGACACTGGCCCACCTCTGGACTTGGAGGAGTTGCATGTTGTTCCATTACAGGGTGTGCCACAGTAAACCTAGGGCTTCAAGGCGCATAGTACGCATACAGGAAGGCACCGTGATCCCAGCTCTGTCTCAGGAACAGATCATCAAAGGACTGAGGGAAAGGTTCAAGGATGAGCTCAAACCTGCCACGAAATGATGCAACATTCCCACTGATGCCTGGTATCCTGGCCTGTGACTATTCAGTGTGGAACCATCTTTGGGATGGGATTGAGAGCGTCAAGTCACAATTGCAGACATCCCACCTCTCCCTGAAGTTCTGGGAGTCTCCCACATATTAATAGTGGCTCCCTGATGCCCGCAAATTATTTACAATATCCCGGAAATCAATTTTTTTGAGAGCGAGAGACAGCGAGAGAGAGTGTGAGAGGGAGCGCGTGAGAGAGCAAGCGCGAGACAGAGCAAGCAAGAGAGAGCGCACGCCATGGGAGAGTGTTCCAAAAAAAGAAAATATAAAACGTACGTCACCCCAGACTACCCTAAAGTGTACCCCTGCCTAATAGGGGTCAAAAATAATGACAGTGTTGCTCGCTGCACAGTTTGCAACAGTGACTTTTCATGGTGGGTTAAGGCTGTAAAAGACATGTTGAGGTGAGTTTAACAGGTGTCATTCGTTCATTAGCAATAGCTAATATTATATAAACTAGCTGGCTAGCTGCTAAGGAGCTACTCTATTGCAGACATCCCACCTCTCCCGTAAGTTCTAGGAGTCTCCCGCAAATTGATGGTGCTACCTCCCTGAAATGAGTTTTTGCAGGGTGGGATGTCTGCAATTGTGTGTATACAAAGATCCTGGGTAAAGCACAGGAGAAGACCACCAACCTCACAAACCCCCTCCCACAGGAGGCAGGCTGTTTTGGATTGGGTATAGTGTAATGATATGGGGTACAGTGCAGCAACACAAGATACAGTGCAATGAATTGGGGTACCATGTAATGAAATGGGATACAGTGCAATGAAATGGAACACAATGTAATGAAATGGGCTAAAGTGTAACAGCACAACGTATCATGTCATGAAAGGTACAGTGTAATGACACAGGGTACAGCTTAGTGAAATGGGGTCAGTGTCATGAAATAGGGCATAGTGTAATGAAATCAGATACAGGTAATGAAACAGGGTACAGTGTAATAACATGGTACAGTTTAGTGAAGTGGGGTGCAGAGTTATGTAATAGGGTACAGAATAATGAAACAGGGTGCAGTGTAATGACATGGTATACAGTGATAAAATGGGGTACAGTGTAATGACTTGTGGTACAATGTAATGAAATGGGGTGCAATGTCATGCAATAGTGTACAGTGTAATGAAAGGGGTACTGTGTTATGAAATGAGAAAGTGCAATGAAATGTGAAGAAGTGTAATGACAAGGGCACAGTGTAATGAAACAAGAAACAGTGCAATGAAATGTGGTTCAGTGTAATGAAAGGGGTACAGTGTAATGAAAGGTGCTACAGTGTAATGAAACAAGAAACAGTGCAATGAAGTGGGGTACGGTGTATTGAAATGTGGTACAGTATAATGACAAGGGGTACAGTATAATGACAAGGGTACAGTTTAGTGAAATGCAGTGCAGTGTCATGTAATAGAGTACAGTGTAATACAAAGGGGTACATTAATGAGCTTTCAGTAATGGATTCCTCAAGGAGAAGCAATTATAGCTCATATGACTTCAAACTCAGTTGCTAAGTTGGGCAGAGCAGTGGCAGGTGGAATTTAATCCAAATGTGAGGTAATGCAGGGAACAGAGGGTTGGGGAAAATGGGGTGCTTGGAGGGACTAGGAGGTCAGGAGGGGGATTGGGAAGTGATGAGGGGACAGGGAGCTGCAGGGTTACTGTGAGGTTCAGGTGGGATGGAGAGCTGGAGGCAGGAGCTAGGGATCTAACTTGGTTGCTAATGCGAGCTTCCACCAAGGCAGCACTTGTCCGCCTGTCCCCTGCAGCACTCTGCCAACTGTGTGTGGGCCAGTAATCTTCCTCAGGGCTCCCGGGGCGCTGATGCCTTCTGCAGATTCCTCAGTCACACTCACCGTGCAGGAACATTTAATACAATGGTCTCCATCCGGATAGAATTGCTCCCCTTCCCGGTAGTGGTGTCCACCAAACTCACAACCTGGAGTCAAACAGAGTCATTGGGTCAGTCGGCAATCATCCAGAGTTGACCCAGTAACAACCGAATGACGACCTGTTGATGACCCGATGATGACCCAGTGACGACCCAGTGATGACCCAATGGAGAAGAGATCGAGCTGAGGTTGTACAGAGTGGGGCCATCTCACAGCCAGAACCCCAGGTGAAATGGTGGTCACAGCAGAAACCTGTTCACTTTGCCCTACCACAGGACTAACCCCCTCGATATCTCTTTCTGGAACAGGCCCTGCCCTCAGACCCACAGTTTCCTCCCTCTATCCTACAGACCCCCTCCCACTGCCACAAGCTCTCCCAGATACACAAGCCCATAGTGCCCTCCCATATACCATGTCCCAGCCTTGACCCACCCACTTATGTAAGCTCCTCCCAAAAACCCACATGCCCCACCCACAGACTTAAAGACTCGGATGCTGACACAAGCTGCCCTTTGCCTCCTGAAGTCTACAAGCCAGACTTTCCCTCACGGAGCGGCCACTCACCCGGACACACTGGGCAGCAGCCATGCCTGGGCTGGATGGGATGCTTGCAGTGGACCACACACAGCACTTCTGACTCAGTAATAACACCCTCCTGCAGGTGGAAACGACAAACAGAGCGTTGTCTCAGCTCGTGACCGTGGCAGGTCCCCGCACTGGCACAGACACACCCTCAACACTCACTGAGTCTCTACAGTCAAATCCTGGTGTACTGTGACTACAAGAGCATGTCGGGGCTGGAGCTCCTCGACGAGTGACCCCCATTCACACTCCCCTTACCCCTTCCCACAGTTCGATGACATCAGAGAGGATTACATGACTCACACTCAACATGTTAGGAACAGCTTCTCCTCCCTCCATCAGAGCTTTGAATTGTCCATGAACCCATCAACAGTACCTTGGCTTTCCTCTTTTGTACGTTTTAATTTAAGCTTATTGTAATTTTTTGTGTCTTGTGTTGTACTACTGCCACACAAGAACAAATCTCAACATTTCATGGCATATGTCAATGATAATGATTCTGGTATTTCTCAGAGACTTTTTCTTTCTCCACAGATGCTGCCTGACCTAGAAGTTACTGTTTTATTTCACATTCTCAGTACCTGTAGGTATTTTTTCCAGCTAGGGCCTAGCCTCGGGATAGGGGAGCAGCAGTGTGGGGCTGGAAAGGGGGTCATGAAGTTTTGGAAACTGTGGAGTCTTAGTCACTGAGTTTCCTCAGAGGTGTGTTGATTTCTGGATAGGGAATGGAAGGATAGGGAATTAGTGCAGGAAGATGGGACTGAGGCCACGAACAGAGGAGTTGGGTGAGGGGGTTTCCTCCTACTCTTGTGTAGCAGGACAACTCCATAGTCACTCAGTCCTTGATGACAAGTGATGAGTGGCACTCTGGATAGTGTAGAAGGTTGTCAAAGGATACAGTGGGATATAAATACTTTGCAAATATGGATGGAGAAATGGCAGGTAGGGTTTAATTCAGCCAAATGTGGGAGATCAAATGTAATAGGACAGTACACAATTAATGTCAGCATCGTTAACAGTGTTGACAAGCAGAGGGACCATGGCTCCCTGAAAGTGGCTACACAGGCTGTTAAGGTGCTACAGAAGGGATGTGCATGCTTGCCTTTATTAATCAAGGCAATGAGTTCAAAAGCTGGGAAATTGCTTTGCAGCTTTATAAAACTCTTCTTTGAAGTATTGCATTCAATTCTGGTCACGCCATTATAGAAAGGATGTGGAGGCTTTGACGAAGAGGCAGAGGATTCAGCGTGCTGCCTGGATTAGAGGGCATTTGCTATCAAGAGAGGCTGGACAAACTTAGGTTGTTATCTCTGCAGCAGTGGGAGTTGAAAGGAGACCAGACAGAGGTCTGTAAGATTACGAGAGGCACAGACAGAGTAGACAGACCACATCTTTTTTTACCAGGATCAAAGTGTCTAATACCAGAGAGTATGAATTTAAGGTGAGAGAGGGGAAGTGCAAAGGAGATGAGCGGGCAAGTTTTCCTTTTACACTGAGAGTGATGTGGACCTAGAATGTTCTGCCAGGGGTGGTTGTGGAGGCAAACACGATAGATGCATTTACGAGAATAGAGGAATATCGACATTGTGTAAGCAGAAGGGATTGTTTTAGTGAAGTGTTTAATTACTAGATTATTTCATTTGGCACAACATTGTAGGCCAAAGAGCCTGTTCCTGTGCTGTACTAAGTTCTATGTCTCACTGGGGAGGCAGCATTCTGACAAAACTTCTGTGTTACGATTCACATTCTCTTGCCTGCGATCACCAGCAGGGCGCAGACAGATTACGTACCTGACAGGTCTGGGTCAAGCAGGGTTTGGAAGGGACAAGCCAGTCTTTGGAGCTGTTGTATACCTTCCCATCCAACACACACTCTGCAGAGAAGAGACAAAGACTGGTGAAGGTGAAGATTGGTTGAGATCACAAGGTGATGACCCACCTTCCTCTGCACCTGCTAAGAACCATTCCCAATGGGAGGCCATTCAGCCCACTGAATCCGTACTAGCACTTGAAAATTGCACGAGTTTCCTTCATGCTCCATAAGTCTGTGTATGTTGGTGTTTCCAGTGTTATCCCAGCTCCCCTGTAAGGTTCCTGCTAAAGCTATTTTTACCGTCCTTTTCGACAATGTCCCAGATTAGAATAATTTGTTGCTTCAATAAACTCCTGTCTCTCTATGCCCTTGTCACCACCCTTCCTACTACAGGACAGAGGGGCTCTCCCCATTAGCCCCTCAGTGGTTCAGAATGGTTTGATTAAATCACCTTGTACCATTCTCTGCCCCAGTCTCTCCTCGGATCTGCACCTCTCGTGCTGGGACCATTCCTGTAGATCTCACCTCCCCCTACAGGGCCATCTACTGGTGATATTTTCATCATCTGTAGTGTTCACCCTGTGTCAACGTAAAATTTGGTGGCTTGATTTCTGCAAAGATGGACTAATGTCAGAAGGGACCAAAATCCAGAAGCCCTATCAGTGGTTCTGTGTTACTGGAGATTGACCGGAAGGATAGCTGAAAACAAGGGCTTAAGTTACACAGAAAAAACCGAGGGGTGATCTGAGCACAGTTTCCATGCTGTTGTAAGGTGTGTATGTATGTGAGTGTGAGTGTGAGAGCAAGAGTGAGAGAGTGAGAGAGTGTGAGTGTGAGTCAAGGAGTATGCAAGAGTGACTAAGTGAGTCTGTGCCTTTGTCAGTGAGAGAGAGAGCTGCTGTTTCAGGGTATAGGTCTACATGCCTGACAGTCAGGGACAGAAGTGAAAAGTGTTCAATCCAGCCCTAATTCAGTGTGAGTTTGGGGACACAAATCATTCTGGGATAAATTGACGGACTACATCTTGAGCAAAGACACAGGAAGTGGCTTCAGACTAGCCCATAGATCGTGTAACAGATGCATAGACATGTGTACAGACACACAGACAGGTGCACGGACACACAGACAGGCACTTAGGTGAGGCAGACAGATGCATATGTACACAGACAGACATACAGACAAGAACAGGAACACATGCACACAGACACACAGACAGGTGCACAGACAGACAGGTGTACAGACACACAGACAGGCATACAGACAAGGCAGAGGGGTGCACAGACACACGGACAGACTGTAACCTGGAAGCACCTTTGCACTTCTCGCAGCAGGCTCCGGTCTGTTTAATGACGAGTGCACAGTGCTTGGGCAGTGGGGGACACTTCTCTCTGGTACATCGCACCTCTTTGTTCTGCAAAGGAAATGAACAATGAACAGGGAACTCAGAGTCGAAGGAACATGTAATCACAGCAACACTGGAGGAGAGGCAGGAGGAGGAGTGGGGAGTCCTGGGGTGTGAGGATCACCAGGAAATGGGGAAAGTGAGGCGGAAGAGGCCATGGAGGACAGTGGGAGGGACGGCAGAATAAAGGGGTGACAATGGAGGGAGGGGGAGACAATGGAGGGGAATGGGGGTGGGGGTGGGAATGGGGACAAAATGCAAGGCAAGTCCCTCTTTGTTCTCTTAGAGACATGCAGTTCTTTATATTCCAGCACAGACAAAGCCTACACGACACAGGGATTAAATTATGCTCACTAAAATTGGTCCAAATTTTGTAATTTGAAACTAGGACCTGACCAATCTTCCTGCACTGAGGGCACTGGGGTTGAATGAGGGGGAGACGATACACACCCCCACAAGCTACTGTACATCCCAGGAAATCTCCTGTATTGACTCTACACAAGGAAGTTTTGGCCATTGCTCTGGTTTAAATACTCCAGGTTTCAGACTATAACACAGCAGAGTATTGCACAGGAACAGACCCTTTGGTTTACTATGTCTATACTGACCATGATGCCAATTTAAACTAACACCATCTGCCTTCACATGGTCTGTATCCCTCCATCCCCTGCCTGTTCATGTGTCCGTCTAACTGCCTCTTAAATGTTGCTGTCATTTCTTCTTCCCCCATTTCCCCTGGCAAAGCATTCCAGGTATCCTCTAGATCTCTTTTAAACTTACCCCCTTTCACTTTGAATACATGACCTCAGTATTTGACATTTCCAGCTTTGGAAAAAGACTCTGGCTATCTGCCCCAGGGGTTCTGAACCTGTGGTCCACAGACTCCTCATTTCATGGTATTGGTCCATGGCATCAGAAAGGTTGGAAACCCCTGATCTACCCTGTCTATGCCTCTCATATTGGTTAGGTTGCTCCTTATCTCACAGCACTCCAGAGGAAATGTCCAAGTTTGTCCAATTAACACACTCAGACAACATCCTGGTAAACCTCTTCTGAACCCACAGCATCTGCATGTAATTTGGCAACCAGAACTGCACACAATGCCACCAACGTGGCCTCACTGAATTTTCACACAGCTGCAACATGACTTTCCAACTTCTATACTCAACATCATATCCGGTGACGGCAAGTATGCAGATACAGCTTTACCACCCTCTCTACTTGTGTTGCCACTTTCAGAAAGTGATGGACTTGCATTCCAAGATCCCTTACACATCAGAGGTCCTAAGGATCCTGCCATCTACAGCAGTGGCCCCCAACCTCCGGGCCGCGGACCGATACATTGCCGCAAAGCATGCAGTGGTACAACGGTAGCTGGGACGTACCCAGCACATCTTTAAGAAAAAAGCCGAAATAAACAAGCTAATTAATTAGGTGCCACCCGCCATGTAAATGTCAGCCCAGATCAGAGGCGATGCAATCGGCAATCGCCTCTGATCTGGGCTGACATTTACGTGCCGGCCGGCACCTAATTAATTAGCTTGTTTATTTCGGCTTTTTTCTTAAAGATGTGCCGGGTTCGTCCCAGCTACCGTTGTACCACTGCATTCTTCGTGGCCTGGTATCGGTCTGCGGCTTGGAGGTTGGGGACCACCGATCTACAGTGTACTTTCCTCTTACCTTTGTCCTCCCAAATGCAACACTTCACACTTGCCAGAATTAAATTCCATTTGCCATTTCTTCACCCATATTTCCAAGTGATCTAAATCCTGCTGAATCCTTTGACAACCTTCCTTACTACCCACAACTCTACCGAAGTTTAGGTGCCTGCAAATCTACACTTTTTGTCCAGCAGTTCATATACATCCATCCCCAGGTTAAACACACCAAACTTACGGCCAGGCAGACACATGTGAGTGATTGGACTGAGGTGTCTCAGAAGGGGTTATCAAACATTCCTTCCTGCAGAGGCTTGTGGAGCTCTCTTTCACACACCAGAGTTTTCAGGAACCAAATGACCTCGACATCTCATTCCTCAATCTTTACAACCCAAGACCCGTCTATGGAAAGTATAACACACGTACTGATTACTTCACTTCCTGCAGACAAATTAATAAAGGCTGAATATGTTTGCCAGGAACTGCTGAGTGCAGTTGATCAAAATTCCTCTGTGGTGGCATAAACCAATACTTTGGTCTGCCATTCTGCATTCTATCTTCCATGAAATCAACAACATTTAAGTCACATCTGTGTCAAATTTAGTTAATGAAGTGGCCACGGGAGAGATGGAATTCAAAAATTATACCATCTAGAGCAAGGTTCAGTCACGTGTTCTATTGATGGAAAGCCAATGATTAAAGTCACAAAGTAACATGCCCTGGATTAAGGACTACATATTAATACCAGACTCCTTACTCCAGCTTTCTACTGAAGGACAACAGCCACGATTCAGTGCTTACTGATAAAATGGTCAGGGATTGAAGTTATTTCTTGCAAAACAAAAAAATACTGCAAGCCAGAAGATTGTGATGTTTGGGCACATTTAATCCAGGGAAGACATTGATCTGTGAAATCCACTTCTGTTAGTTAATCCAGTTTTACTGCAAAAGTCGGATCAGAATTCTCTGCCCAAACGTGGATAGCCCGTTGCCTAGGCAACAGGGACCAGAGGGCCCTAGAACTGATGACTGAACTCCACCCTTCTCCTCCAGCTAACAGCAGCAGTCCGATAATCAGTCTCTGACCTGGAGTTTCCTTCGTGGTAACAAGTTGAGTTGAGCCAGTCTGACACCAGCCTCCATGCAAAGTGGTGGGGCCATTTACCACTGGATCCCAATTTCCAGCTCAGCAGAGACGGTGATGTATGCCTCTCTCTATGCGCAACAATGTTACTTTGGCTTGGCCGATTCCATTACCTCATTCCTGACGACACATCCCAGAGGTTGCCAAGTAGCCTCACCGATAATTTTAGATACTGCAGCTCATAAAGCCCACCCCACATGTAGTCAGCTCTCCATCTTGGTCTGGGCCTTGGGGCAGAGTCCTCCTGATCAGTGGTGACATCATGACCCACGCCCATGTGTAAAACCACTCTGGCTCCCTTCAGTTCCTCCATTATCTGCAGCCAGAATCCCACACACCCAGGAAAGAACGGCTCCATCACAGTGCAAACGTCTGGACCCTGGAGAGGTGTAGGAGGGGTGGGATGGGGACCTCAAGCAGCTCACAAATACAAATTATAAGCAGGGTGCTCCAGGACACTGTTCCCCTAAACGTCTACCACTGTAGGTGGACGGTACCTCCTCCCACCCCCTGGCTCATTTTGTTTATGATGGGAAGCTGAACAGAGGACCCTCACCCTGCTGGGAGCACTGAGACTAACTGAACCAGAGGTGGCTCTGTTATCTATTGACAGAGTGAAGGGAGAGGCCAGGAGCCCAGTGGGTGACACTGCCAACACCACTCACCCACCGACCCCGAGTGGCAGAAACCCCATCAGGCTTGTTCACTGTGCACCAGGTTTCAGCCACACTAGGCTGTGGGGCGTGTAAGTTCCTGCCAACCTGTGAAAACTGCAAACACTCCGTGCACTCAGGCTGCAGGTCTCTGCAATGAATCCAAAGTCTACTAACACACTGTTGCACACATTTCCGTTCACAGTGTGGCAGGACCAGCAGACAGGGAGCACCCACTGACTCATGTGGGGCAGCACTGCCTTCGTCAGTATCATCGCCTTCAAAAACTCTCCCTAGCAGCTCAGAGTGTTCAGTTACAAAGAATGCTGGGGTGGAACTGGGACTACTCTGTAAGGGCAAGTGGTGAATTTCCTTCATAGAACGTATTCTATCTGGAAACATTCTGTCTAGATGCATAATGGGTTGGTACGGCAATTGCTCTGCACAAGACTGCAGAAAACGGTAGAGTTGTGGACACATCTCAGCACATCACAGTAACCAGCCTCCCCTCCATGGACCCTGTCTGTACTCTTCGCTGCCTCAGTAAAGCTGCCAGCATAATCAAAGACGCCTCCCACCCCGGTCATCCTCTCTTCTCCCCTCTCCCACTGGGTACAAGTTATAAAGGCCTGGAAACACTGACACCAGGATCATGAACAACTTCAGTCCCACTGTTATCAGACTCGTAAAAAGAACTCTTGTATGATAAGATGGTCTTTTGGCATCACTATATACCTCATTACAATCTTACACTTTATCATTTACCAGCATAGCATCTTTTCAGTTGCTTTTATAATTTATTCTGCTTTATTGTTTAACCATATTCTACTTCAATGCACTGTGCAATAATTTGATCTGTATGCAAAACAAGCTTTATGTTGTATCTTGGTACATGTGACAGTAATAAACCAACACCAGCACCTTGCTCAGAAGTTGCAGGGATTAGGTGTGGCAGTATGAGGTGCATCAGTCTGAGCTAAGCGTGTGGGAGAGTGAGTGTGTCAGTATGTAGTGTGAGCTTTAGTGCGGGGAAGTGTGTGTCAGCTTGGGGTGGGTGTGTCAGTGTTGGATAAGTGTGTCAGTGTGTGGTAGGTGTGCCAGCATGGGGTAGGTGTGTCAGCGTGGGGTGGGTGTGCCAGCACGGGGTAGGTGTGTCAGTGTGGGGTGGGTGTGTCAGTGTTGGATGAGTGTGTCAGTGTGTGGTGGGTGTGTCAGCATGGGGTGGGTGTGTCAGTGTGGGGTGGGTGTGTCAGTGTGGGGTGGGTGTGTCAGTGTTGGATGAGTGTGTCAGCGTGGGGTGGGTGTGTCAGCGTGGGGTGGGTGTGCCAGCACGGGGTAGGTGTGTCAGTGTTGGATGAGTGTGTCAGTGTGTGGTGGGTGTGTCAGCGTGGGGTGGGTGTGTCAGCGTGGGGTGGGTGTGTCAGCGTGGGGTGGGTGTGCCAGCACAGGGTAGGTGTGTCAGTGTTGGATGAGTGTGTCAGTGTGTGGTAGGTGTGCCAGCATGGGGTAGGTGTGTCAGCGTGGGGTGGGTGTGCCAGCACGGGGTAGGGGTGTCAGTGTGGGGTGGGTGTGTCAGTGTTGGATGAGTGTGTCAGTGTGGTAGGTGTGTCAGCGTGGGGTGGGTGTGTCAGCGTGGGGTGTCAAATGCAAGTGAGTGTGTCAGTGTAGCTGGGAAGTGGAGTAGAGCTGCAGTAGATGGTGCTGCCACTGCACTGGTGATGGTGGTGACTCAGTGAGATGTGAACCTGGCTGTGGCAGGGTAACACAGTCCAGCCGCACACACACACCAGCCTCTGTGCAGGCCACAAACACCTGGAGTGTCAATTCCTGTAGCAACATCAGAGACAGCCTAATCCAGCAGATTGTCATGCAGTGAGAGATTCCCTCACTATCAGTGACAGTTTACCCCAAACCCCTCCAGGGCACCGAGGAATGGCAATAAATACCGTCCTGTCAAACATGGCCAGGTCCTGAAAGTGAACAGAACAAACCAACCAACAGTTTTGTTTGTGTCCCACTCTCACTATCAGCTGAGAGAATGGGTCAGTCCGATTCCCAGCTCCATTCCCAAAGAAACATAGAAACACTGCATTGAAAAGGTCTGTTGACATTGTTTTCCTTCTGATGTCTGGGCACAAATTTCACATTCTGTGAGCCATGTGTGAACCAGATCACAGGTTAGATTACAAAATCACTTGCATTATGGCAACTAAAAATATTAACATCAGAAAGCTGTCAAAACATTACCTGATCATATTCAAAACATTAACCTGATCTTCAAAAATAACTTTGGAAGTGCCAGGAGGCCAGTGAAGCCAGTTAGGTCAGATAGTGTTTTTGATGCAGAGAGCTCTGCCTGTGACTCAAGTGTTCATGTGTGTGTGAGATGTGACCCTCATTGCACCTTCGTTCAGCTCACAAATACATTATCACACTGTGAATTGTGCACGAGGCTCAGGTGAAATCAGTTTCAAAGGGAAACCATCTCCAATGCAACAAGCCCACCAAACTTTTGATTTAATCTGGACAATGACAATGCACTAAATTATATCAAAACACATCAGCCAGATTTCATGTTTAGTTATAATATTAAAGCAAAATGCAGAAGGTCCTCTGAAACTGGGCAACCCGTTTATTAAAGAACATTTTCTCAGTTTTCATTCATAGCTCTTCTGGACAGATATCACTAGATCCTGTGCTCTACAGATCTTATTTAAGCTTATAAAGTTCTTACAGGATTAGACAGACTGCATGCAGGGAGGAATTTTCCTTCTCACTAGGAGTCCCCATGACCTGGGGTTAAGGAGGATACTAGGGCTAAAATGAAGAGAAATCTCTTCACCCAAGGAATGGTGAGCTTTAGAATTCTCCACCACAGGGGGCAGCAGAGACCAAGCTGCTGAATATTACATAGAACACATGACAGGTCAGGTTCTTAGGATTAGGAAAAGGGGAGGTGCAACGGGACCTGGGTGTCATTATACACCAGTCATTGAAAGTGGGCATGCAGGTACAGCAGGCGGTGAAAAAGGCGAATGCTATGCTGGCATTTATAGCAAGAGGATTCAAGTACAGGAGCAGGGAGGTACTACTGCAGTTGTACAACGCTTTGGTGAGACCACACCTGGAGTATTGTGTGCAGTTTTGGTCCCCTAATCTGAGGAAAGACATCCTTGCCATAGAGGGAGTACAAAGGAGGTTCACCAGATTGATTCCTGGGATGGCAGGACTTTCATATGAAGAAAGACTGGATGAACTGGGCTTGTACTCGTTGGAATTTAGAAGATTGAGGGGGGATCTGATTGAAACGTATAAAATCCTAAAGGGATTGGACAGGCTAGATGCAGGAAGATTGTTCCCGATGTTGGGGAAGTCCAGAACGAGGGGCCACAGTCTGAGGATAGAGGGGAAGCCTTTTAGGACCGAGATTAGGAAAAACTTCTTCACACAGAGAGTGGTGAATCTGTGGAATTCTCTGCCACAGGAAACAGTTGAGGCCAGTTCATTGGCTATATTTAAGAGGGAGTTAGATATGGCCCTTGTGGCTATAGGGGTCAGGGTGTATGGAGGGAAGGCTGGGGCAGGGTTCTGAGTTGGATGATCAGCCATGATCATAATAAATGGCGGTGCAGGCTCGAAGGGCCGAATGGCCTACTCCTGCACCTATTTTCTATGTTTCTATGTTTCTTTGGTATGTAGTGGTGTGCAGATCTTTTAACTTACTCCAAAATAAATCTAACTCACCCTCCCACACAGCCCTCCATTTTTTCATCCCTATATAAGAATCTCTTAAATGTCTCTGATGGATCTACCTCCAGCAGTACATTCCATGCACTCACCACTCTGTATAAACTTTATCTCTGAGATCCCCCCTATACTTTCCTTCAATCACCTTAAAATAGTGCTCTCTCATACTAGCCATAGCTGCCCTGGGAAAAAGGCACTGGCTGTCCACTTATACACCTCTCTCAAGTCTTCTGTCATCCTCCTTCGCACCAAAGAGAAAGGCCCTAGTTTGCAACACACATCAAAGTTGCTGGTGAACACAGCAGGCCAGGCAGCATCTCTAGGAAGAGGTACAGTTGACGTTTCGGGCCAAGACCCTTCGTCAGGACTAACTGAAAGAAGAGCTAGTAAGACATTTGGATAAGAGATCCAAATAATATCTAAGTGTGGTCTATCTAGAGTTTTACATCTTGAACTCAGTCCCCTGGCTAACAAAGGCAAACACACCATACGCTTTCTTAACTACCTTATCAATATGCACTGTAACTTTGATGAATCTATGGAAGGGGACCCCAAGATCCCTGTTTCCTCTACACAGCTAAAAATCCTACCACTAACCCTGTACTATGGCTTCAAGTTCAACACTTCAAAGTGAATCACTCCACATTTTTCCAGATTGAACTCCATCTGCCATTATTGAGCCCAGTTCTGCATTCTATCAGTCCCATTATAACCTGTGACAACCTTCTGCACTATCTACAACACCACCAATCTTCATGTCACCTGCGAACTTACTAACCCACTGTTCCACTTCCTCATCCAAGTCATTTATAAAACTCACAAAGAGCAGAAGTCCCAGAACAGCAACCTGCTGAACACCACTAGTCAGCAGACGTCCAGGCAGAATACACTCCATCTACATGACTCTCTTCCTTCTGTGTCACTTCCTCGAAAAATCCAATCAGGCTTGTGAGGCATGACCTGTTCCCCACAAAGCCATATTGACTATCCTTAATCAGACTATGCTTCTCCAAATGCACATAAATTTTGTGTCTTCAACAGTTTCCCCACCTCTGATGTAAGACTCACTTGTCTATAATTCCTAGGATTATCCCTATTACTTTTCTTGAAACTTTTAGCCACCTTCCAATTTTCTAGTCCTATTCCTGTAGTCATGCTCTTAAGAAGCATATGAGACAGAAAGGGTGAGGACAGAGGAAGGTCAACTGTGATGCACTACATGGAGGGGAAGACTTGGACACCATGGCCTTCTGCTCTTGTGAACCAGAAGTTAACAAATGTCTCCCCCGACCTGAGGCTCTGGTGCCCCAAAAAGGATCAAATGGACATGAAGTCTGAATGGGTCTTCGTCCTCTCAACAACCCAGGTGCTCACACAACCAGCCTCTCCAGCTGTGCCCACCTGAGCTCTCCTGATCCAGGTGTCCAGAGAGTGAACGTAGAACAGTACAGCACAGGAACTTGGCCCACAACATCTATGCCGAACACAATCCCAAATTAAACTCAATCCCTTCTATCTAGAGCTGATTGTGGACTTTAGGAAGGTGCAGGCTAACCACTCCTCATTGCAGATTCATGGCTCCTCTGTGGAGAGAGTTAGAAGCACCAGGTTTCTGGGAGTGTACGTTACGGACAATCACACCTGGTCCCTTAACACCACCTCTTTGGTCAAGAAAGCACAGCAGCAGCTCCAACTCTTGAGGAGATTGAGACAAGTGAGGCTCCACCAGCCCACACCCCATTATAGTCAATTTTTACCGGAGCACCATCAAGAGTGTCCTGGCCTGGTACAGGAATTGCAAGGAATCTGACCATGAGTCCCTACAAAGGATAGCAAGAACTGGTGAGAGGATCACTGGGGTCTCTCTTCCATCCATCAGAGATATTCATCAGGAGTGCTGTGTATGCAGAGCTCTTAGCATTGTTGATGATCCCTCCCATCTGTTTAATGATGCCTTACCCCTTACCATCAGACAGGAGGTACTGTAGCATTAATACAAGAACTGTTAGGATGGGAAACAGCTTCTTCCCCCAGGCTGTGAGAGTATTGAACTCCCTGCCACCACCCATGTCTCATCATTCATGAAGTGCCAGTAGCTTTATATTGTTTACTTTTTAATTTGTGTCATAAGTGCACCAATTATTTGTTAATCTACTAGAGGTAATATTATTTTATGTCTTGTGTGTGAATTATGTGTACTGTCCTGTGCACCTTGGTCTGGAAGATACATATGTACAGATGAATCACAATAAACTGAACTTGAACTTGATCTTCATTCCCTGCATATTCTGTCAGTGCTGCACTTTCTCTGTAACTATGGCACTTTATTCTGCATTCTGTGATTGTTTTTCACTGCATTGATGTGATGAAGTGATCTGTATGGATGGCATGCAAAACAAGTTTTTCACTTTGGCTTGGTGTATGTCATAGAGTCGTGCTGAATGGAAAAAGGCCCTTCAACCCGACTCGATCGTGGTAACTGAGTTGCCCAGCAAGCTAGTCCCATCTGCCCATGTTTAACTCACAGATCTCTAACCACCTCCTATCCATGTACTGATCTAGATGGCTTTTAAATTTTGCTAATATGGCTGTCTCAACCACTATTTCTGGTTGCTCATTCCAATTGTGCACCACCCTTTGTGTAAAGAAGCTGTCCCGAATGTCCCTCTTAAGTATCTCACCTCTGATTTTAAACTGATGCTCTCATGTTTTTAGCTCCTCCTCCCTGAAAAAAAGTCTATGTGCTTTCACCCTGTTTATGCCTGTCTATCAGGTCACCCCTCGATCGCTTACATTCCAGTGAATAAAGTCCCAGACCATGCAACCTGTCTTTGTGGCCACTTTATTAGGTACACCTGCTTGTTAATGCAGACATCAAATCAGCCAATCATGTGGCAGCAACTCAATGCATAAAAGCATGCAAACATGGTCAACTGGTTCAGTTATTGTTCAGACAGAACATTAGAACAGGAAGGAAATGCAATCTAAGAAGAGACCTGAAATGGACAGACTACAGCAGTAGAAGACCACATTGGGTGCAAGTCCTACTGTGCAAGTCTTATGTAGACTTTGCACTGCATTAGACACAGGCTTCCAGTTGGAGAAACAACCCTTGACCATTATCCTTCGCTTCCTACCACTGAACCAATCAGCTATTTCCCTCACCCCCACCCCTGGATCCCATGCAAGACTAGACCACAGGCTAGTCTGCCATGAGTGGCCCTGTCAAAGTCCTTTTTAAAGTCCACATGGACAACATCCACTGCCCCACCCCCCTCTATCTTCTTGGTTACGTTCTTGAAGAACTCCAAGATTTGTCAGACATGACTTCCTATGCACAAAGCTGAGCTGACTGTTGCAAATCAGACCCATTTCTCCAAATGATGGTCTGACCCTTTACCTTACAATCCTTTCCAAGACTTAATCCACCAATAATGTCAGATTCACTGGTCCATAGTTTCCTGGCTTGTTTTCACTACCCTTTTTAAACAACCCAGTAATGTGTCAGCCACTTTCCAGTCTTCAGGTACTTCCAAAATCTCTGTAAGGCCTCCCAAAATTTATTCTCTAACTTCCATCAAGGTCTGGGACCAGGTCAGGCCCAGAGGAATTATCCACCATACTGCTGTTACAGCCTCCATACTTCCTCCCTACAAATTCTTCTGTGGTTCAAGATGACACCAATGATTTCATCCATTTCTTATTTTCCATCATTTTCCCCACAGTAAAAATGGACGAGAAATATGGGGGCTGAGAGGAAAAATGGATCAGCCATGATAAAATGGTTAGCAGACTCAATGGGACAAATGGCCTAATTCTGCTCCTATATCTTATGGTCTTAACTACACGTAGTCTAACATTCAACATTGGCCTTCATAAATCAATATATTGAGTGTAGGAGTTGGGAACTTTTGGTGAAATTGTATAAGATGTTGCTGAGGTCTAATTTGGAGTACTGTGTGAAGTTTTGGTCACCTACTTACAGTTGTGTACAGTAAATAAGATTGAAAGAGTACAGAGAAAATTTACAAGGATGTTGCCGAGACTTGAATACCTGAGTTATAGGGAAAGGTTAAATAGACTACGATTTTCTTCCCTAGAATGGAGAAGACTGAGCGGAGATTTAATAGAGGTGTACAAAATTATGAGGGCTATTGATAAGGTAACAGGAAGCCGGATTTTTCATTGAGGCTGGATGAGATTAAACTAGAGATCATGAGTTAAGGGTGAAAGGTGAAATGTTTAAGAACATGAGGGGGAACTTCACTCAGAGAGTGGGGAGAGTGTGGAATGAGCTGCCAATTCAAATGGTGGATGCAGGGTCAATTTCAACACTGAGTAGACATTTAGATAGGTACATGGCTGAGTTGGGTATTTAGGACTATGGTCTGGGTGACTAGGCAGATTAGTGGTTCAGCACAGACTAGATGGACCAAAAGGCCTGTATCTGAGCTGTAATGTTCCTTGACTTTTTTGTCTATGACTAGCTGGCAGTCACCACCTGGGATTTATTTACAGAAACACAGGGTAGAAAGACATGGAAATCTTGATGAAACTTCATAAAATACTGGTTGTGTCATAACTGAAGTAACTGTGTCCAGTTCTGGGCCACACCTTAAGATGTGAATGTTTTGGAGGATGCCGAAGAAATTTACAAAGTGATTCATCCCAGGGGTGAGAGGATTTGGAGTTTCCTCTTGGAACAGAGGAGGCTGTGAATGAATCTAATGGAGGAGAGAGAGAAAAAAGGTATTTCCATTAATAGAGGCTCAAGAACTGGAGATATTGATACTGAAGATAATGGTTGCTTGGTAAGTTGATGGAGAAGATCCTGAGAGGCAGGATTTATGAACATTTGGAGAAGCAGAATATGATTAGGAATAATCAGCATGGCTTTGTCAAAGGCAGGTCGTTCCTTACAAGCCTAATTGAATTTTTTGAGGATGTGACTTTACACATTGATGAATGTAGAGAAGTAGATGCAGTGTATATGGATTTCAGCAAGGCATTTGATAAGGTATCCCATGCAAGGCTTATTGAGAAAGTAAGGAAGCATGGGATCCAAGGGTACATTACTTTGTGGATCCAGAACTGGCTTGCACACAGACGGCAAAGAGTGGTTGTAGATGGGTCATATTCTGCATGGAGGCTGGTGACCAATGGTGTGCCTCAGGGATCTGTTCTGGGACCCTTTCTCTTCGTGATTTTTATAAATGACCTGGATGAGGAAGTGGAGGGATGGGTTAGTAAATTTGCTGATGACACAAAGGTTGGGAGTGTTGTGGATAGTGTGGGAGGCTGTCAGAAGTTACAGCGGAACATTGATAGGATGTAAAACTGGGCTGAGAAGTAGCAGATGGAGTTCAACCCAGATACGTGTGAGGTGGTTCATTTTGGTAGGTCAAATATGATGGCAGAATATAGTATTAATGGTAAGACTCTTCGCAGTGTGGAGGATCAGAGGGATCTTGGGGTCCGAGTCCACAGGACACTCAAAGCTGCTGCTCAAGTTGATTGTGTGGTTGAGAAGGCATACAGTGCATTGGCCTTCATCAGCTGTGGGATTGAGTTCAAGAGCAGAGAGGTAATGTTACAGCTATATAGGACCCCGGTCAGACCCCACTTGGAGTACTGTGCTCAGTTCTGGTCATCTCACTGCAGGAAGGATGTGGAAACTATAGAAAGGGTGCAGAGGAGATTTACAAGGATGTTGCCTGGATTGGGGAGCATGCCTTATGAGAATAGGTTGAGTGAACTCAGCCTTTTCTTCTTGGAGTGACAGAGGATGAGAGGTGACCTGATAGAAGTGTATAAGATGATGAGAGGCATTGGTCATGTGGATAGTCAGAGGCTTTTTCCCAGGGCTGAAATGGCCAGCACGAGAGGCCACAGTTTTAAGGAGCTTGGAGGAGATGTCAGGGGTAAGTTTTTTTATGCAGAGAGAGGTGAGTGCATGGAATAGGCTGCTGGTGGTGGTGGTGTAGGTGGAAGCAATAGGATCTTTTAAGAGACTCCTGGATAGGTACATGGAGCTTAGAAAAATGGAGGGCTATAGGTAACCCTAGGCAATTTCTAAAGTAAGTACATGTTCGACATAGTATTGTGGACCGGAGGGCCTGTTTTCTGCTGTAGGGTTTCTATGTTTCTATGAATGAAGGTGATAAGCAAAATAACTAAAACTGAAATGAATAATGAAGTGATTTACACAGCAAGCAGTTGGGATTTGGGATGCAAGACATTGGGGATGCTCTACATCCCAAAGGAGCTGCAGGGCTATGAGGAGAGGATCAGGATGTGGGACTGGCTGGATTGAGCTTACATAGGGCTGGTATAGACATGACTTGAGTCTTTCTGTGCTACAACAATTCCCTTGATTCCAAGGTGTTAGCTGACAATAGCCTTTGCAAACAACAGCCATCAAACTGGTGACATCTTTTCTGTCTGATTTGCGGGTCATGTGGAGGGAGAAGTGTTCATGTGTGGGCGAGGTGGCCATGCATGCCGTCTGTGAATCCGGTGAATAGTAAAGACAACAGTAACAGTGGAGAGGTGACATTGCATTGATGGGTCCGGGGTTGCAGTGCCTATCAGGTGGTCTGAACCTTACTGTAGTGAAGAAATGCCAGCTCCATCACCTCCAGATGCTATCTTCCAGAGAGGTCTTCAAGGGTCACAAGGTGATCCTTGCAACTGAGGACTGCAAACGTACAGGAGACTGGCTAGTGTGATACAGTATGGCACTGCACTTTACTCACAGGACTTGGTATCAAACTGACCTCTCACCAACTGTAAAAGTCCGCATGGACCTAGAGTGCACTGCACAAGCTGCCTGCGATTCAGCACAGACCGCAAACGAGCAGTTTTACACTCAATTTATTCAAACAGGAGCTGAACTTCCAAACGTAAACCAGTGACTTGGCTCCAACCCGTGTTGATAAACATTTGCTCCCACTCCTCCACATACGGAGCTGTTAATCAAGCAAACAGGGCAGTGTGCCTGGTAAACATTCAGCGCACGCACACATCCAGGAAAACAATCAATGTTGAAACTGTGTACTGCATCACTGAGGAAGCCAGCTTCTCGAACAGACACCAGCAGTCCCTAGGGGATAGGGTTCCCCAGAGCGCTCAGCCGCAGTTACACAGAGGCCATGCTTCTTCCCGGCCTCTCAGTGCCGCGACAAGGGAAGATATTCAGAGCTGGTCACGCACAGCCGACCCATTCAACTGAGCAGCCAGGTTCAGTCCCAAACTCTTTCCAATCCAACACTTCCCCACTTTGTGGGAAAATATAAAGAATGGCAGAAGCTGTTGAGAGTCCCCGAAAACACACAGGAGATTTTTTTCCTGGTCACAACAAAGGAAACAATAAAGCCCCAAATCCGTGTCACTGAGTGGAGTTCACTGACAATCTTTGGGGTTCAGTATTACGCATCTCACTCTGACTGTCGGTAGTTTACTGACTGAGACATCCTGAGCTAATAAGGGGGACTGTGGCAACAGTTCACCTTCTCTACACTGGAGACACAGTGTACGGGGGCTGAGTGAACTGGAGATCAATAATGGAAGGGCAAGATTCATGTAAACATACAACACAAAAACAGGTCCTTCGGCCCAACTGGTCCATTTGCCTACACTGGTCTATATCCCTCCAAATCTTTCCTATCCATGTACCTGTCCAAGTAGCTTTAAAATGTTAATATACATGGCTCAACCACTTCCTCTGGCATATCATCCCTGAAACACTCTTTGCGTGAAAAACTTGCCCCTTAGTCCCTTTAAATCTCTCCCTTTTCACCATAAACCTTTGCCTCTTACTTCTTGGTTCCACAATTTTTGGAAAAAGACCATGTGCATTCACCGTTCACCAAGACTATGCCCTTCATAATTTTATACATTTCTATAAAATCATCTTTCATTCTCCTATACTCTGGTGAAAATAAGTTACCACCTGCTCAACCTCTCTCCATAACTCAGTCCTGGCAGCATCCTTATTAAACTTCTCTGCACTCTTTTCAGCTCAATGGCACCTTTCTTATAACAGGGTGACCAAATCTGAACACGATATTCCAAATGCAGCCTCACCAATGTCTGGTGCCACTGCAACATAACATCCCAACTTTCACACTCAGTGCCTTGACTGATGAAAGCCCAGCGTGCCAAATGCCTTCTTCACGAGACACCATTTTCAGGGAAGAAGTGCTTGTACTCCTAGATCCCTCTATTCCACAACACTTTGCCGGGGCCTACAGGTCCAGCGAAGTTACAAAGGAGCAGGTTTCCTATGCCATTAACTAGACCCACCCAGAAATGCCGTAAGAGAAATGCCAAGGACAGTTCCAGGGATGTTTCTAAGAGCAGAGACATCCAGATTTTCTTTTACTTTTTATCGGGAGATTTTGACAAGACCCCAGCCCAGAGTTACCATTCCCTGAGGCTTTTCATACTTGCACCAGCCACAGACATTTCCCGATGCAAACCCACAATGATCCCAGCTCTGGACCACAGTGATTCAGCAGCCAGATATGCTCCAACAGGAGTCCTTAGACACGCAGAGCGTCTCGTGGTCCGAGCACAGCACCGGAGCTCGCAGGGCACAACTACCCATTCTGTTCACCCTGAAAGCAGAGAGTAACTGCTTGGGCGAGAACCCTGTGCCGAGAATTTTAGAGGGTCTGCTGATCCGGTTTTACTCCTTGGCGACGAGCTCAGTGTTTCAGAGAACCAGCGGCAGTAATAGTGAAAGTCTCGAGCTGATCCAGTCCACTGAATTCGGGTGTTCCACATGGAGAGGTGGTTGTGCGCTTCCGGAGCCCGGCAAACCCGCTGGTGCTACCGCACCCACACACATCGCCGGCCACACTCGGCTGCAGATCCGGGAGGTGCCCGTCCTCGGGCTGGCGCCCTGTACCACCAACACAGCCTGGTACTAAAGTTTCCTAAGTCTGCTCCCTCTGACCGTCCCTGCAATAACACGTTAGACACCCCATCACCAACTGGACCGACAGATGCCCCGGTGACTTCTATCCAAAGGATATAATCGGGCTCAGTCGGAGTTGGCAAATTGTAGTCAGGAATGCAAGAAAACCAACAAACCAACAGCTAGTCTGCAACCGGCGAGAATTAAACCAGAGTCCCGGGTGTCCGACAATGCGCTGACAAAGAACTGACAGCTGTCTGTGGGGCATAGGCCGGTGCAAGCGGCTGCCGGACACACACACACAATCCCAATAGTGAAGCGGACAAAGCAACGAACCGCACAGATTCGTCAGCAAATGCAGACACTGCGCTCAGCACCAGAGACCATTGTGGGCACTGATCCCCGACTAGGGGCGTTGACACCGAGAGCTTCAGCATTCTGCTCATCAGAAACGCGTCTCAGAGACGCGGGGCCCAGCATAGATGCGTCGGGTGTGTTAACAACGTCGGGACACTTGGGGGGGCGGGGGGGGGGGAGAGAAGCCGGGACAATGGTGGGAGAGACCGGGACAATGGTGGGGGAGGCACATTTCCTTACCAGACACCGACAGGAGATGCAGGGGTTGTCTGTGATCAGTGGGATCTCTATCACGGCTCCTTCCTCCTCACAACCGGCCACGGAACCTGGAGCATAAACAGAGAGATCACAGTGTGCAGTGACAGCGGGCCGCCGCCGTGTCTCCTCGCCGGCCCACGACGCTTCTTACCTGTCAGCAGAGACGGCGAGACGGCGAGCTGGGTCAGAAGAACCAAGGCGAAACAGAGCAGCTGACGGCCGCGGAGGCGAGGCCAGCGGGCGGCAGCGAGCCGCATCTTCAGACGATGTCACCTCGGCAAGGGTAGGGACGCCGGAATCCCTCAGTCAGGTTTGGGCAAGAAGCC
Source organism: Mobula hypostoma (assembly GCF_963921235.1). Taxonomy (NCBI): domain Eukaryota; kingdom Metazoa; phylum Chordata; class Chondrichthyes; order Myliobatiformes; family Myliobatidae; genus Mobula; species Mobula hypostoma. Next base: position 140,119,708 of record NC_086097.1, read on the forward strand.
GGAGAAGGTACAGCGGGTGTCGGTATATCCCAAGTCAGGAGCAGAAGGCAAAGGCAGCCCGAGCAAGTCATCACAGTGACTACAAACTGCTCATCCTGCTCTCAACCCCACTCTTCCAGGCACCAGGCTCTCCACCATCAGCGCGACCCGTGCGCTCCGCAGCCTCCCGCCTGGTGCACTGAGCTGAACGCTGTAACAGAGTAAACATTAAATAGATCCACCTACAGCCCCATTACTTCGACACCCTACTGGACACGTGTCCCCCCCTCTGTAAGGATCCAGCGACCCCACCCCCATCGAGACACAGTCAGACAGACACACATACACTCCACCGCTGCTCCAAAGCCCCTCGAGATCTCCAGTCAGTGCATTGGTTGGTTTTAAGGTTTATCCGCATCCTACCTGTATCCCGGGAATTCGTGTCCTAGTCCGATGGAGCGAGTGTTAATAACAGAGGCCCGCGGAATCTCCACACAGACTAGGGGAGAGATAATTCAACTTGTGCACGCTTATGGAATATCGATGTGAGACTTCTGAATGAAACTGCCGCACTTGTAAACATGCAGCAGAACCTCCTGCATTGAAATGTGAAGTTTGAGAGAAGTAGCAGTGAAACTTACAGCGAATGTGAAAGTTGCAAATAAACTACCTCAGTGAAACTCGCAGGCAAAAGTGTTACACTTAAACTGCAGCCGTGAACCGGGCAGTGAAATAGTTCTACTGACTTTATTTATTGCAAAAGATCCTTTACCAGACTTCCAGATTATTTTTGCTTGGTTCAAATGCACTTAGTGAATCTCTGCCCATCGCAATTTTATTTAACCGCTGGGTGTTTCTTTATAGTTCTTGATGTATGGAGATGATTGCTAAGTTTACAATCAGCCCAATATACATTAAATAATTCGGCACCGTCTGTTTTTCATCTTCGCGGCTAACCGTTGGGAGCTGCGTTCGGAATGTTTCACAATGTGGCTGAAATATTTATATCATGGGCTTGAACTCAATAAATCCCGCACAGGTCAGGAACAAATACCCTCAGATGGGGCTAACAAGGGTCTTTTGTCAGCAGTGCTTTGGCAACTGTTCAAGGTAATTAAACGTGTGGCTCTTGACTGCGAGATTAGTGTTAACCCACGGTGGGGAGTGCTCCCTACCTGCGCCGGTGAGTCGGAATATATAGAGATTGGGTTACACACATACACCAATCAAAGCGGCCGGGCCCAGCCTCGCACGGCGTATTTGAACCAAGAGCAACGCCTGAGGGCGCCCGGTTCAGAATGAAGCGTCCCTGTGTGGGAATTCTCGCTGCCCGGTGAGTGTAGAGCACGCAGTCTCGGCTGAATGGGGCTCCTGTTCGCTGCGTGCGGTGTCCGTGAGCGAAACTGGTTTCACAAACATGAAACAAAACTGATTCCAAGCCCCTCGGAGCAAGTTTTACCGTGTGATTTACAGATAATCTTTTAAATGTGGTCTGCATTAATCTCTGTTGGATTCCCAATAGAAATTTCTATGTCAACAGCGAGTACTCAGTGAGCGAGACCGAGGGCACGGAAAGGACCGATACCGCCGTTCCAGTCTCCTGGCGCGCACCAAGCAGTGGGCAGACGGTCCACAGAAAGGTCCCACAACAATGAGTTCTGCCCAGAGGATCACTGGGGAGCTCTGGCTGAGGGGATCCTCAAGCTCTTGTGAGAGCTCGGTGGGAACTCTGCTCAGTTTTACTGTCCCGCGCCCTGCGGCGCTGACGGGAGAGCCGAACGATCTTTAACTTCCTGAGCTCAATCACACTGACATCAGGTAGCAGCAATTTATCATGAAAGCACAGAAAAGGCTATAATGCATTGTTCTGCAACAGAGACCGGGATGCATCCGCGCTCCAGCCACACCTCTCCAAACCCCTGAACATTTTAGCCCTGCATGCTACACGCTGCCACAGGCAGTGATGGGCACGAGCACAGCGGTTCATACGCATTCAGTAGTGAACACAGATAAAGCTACACACACACCGACATATATACTCAGTGACCCCTTTATTAGGTACCTTCCTTTTTTGCTTTCGCCCACAGAACTACAGCTCACTGGATTTTTGTTTTCGTTTTCGTACCGTTCTCTGTAAAATCTAGAGACTGTTACGTGCGAAAATCCCAGGAGATCAGCAGTTTCTGAGATATTCAAACCACCTCTTCTGGCGCCAAAAATTATTCCATGGTCAAAGTCACTTAGATCACATTTCTTCTCAATTCTGATGTTTGGTCTGAACAACAACTCAACCTCTTGACCATGTCTGCATGATTTTATACATTGAGATGCTGCCACATAATTGGCTGATTAGACATTTGCATTAATGAGGTGTAACAGGTGTACCTACAAAATGGCCACTCAGTGTACAAAGAGTTGTACCCACAAACATTCGTGTAAGTGCCCAGATGGCTACACTGCATTACAGACCTGAATAAGGTCACCACAAGTGGATCAACACATTGATCAAGACACTGATTGTCAACTTCGGGAAAGGGAAGGAAACCAGAGGTCCGTGAGCCAGTAATCATTGGAGGGTCAGAAGTGGAGAGGGTCAGTAACTTAAATTCCTGGGAGTCACTATCTCAGAGGAACTGTTCCGGGCCCATCATATAAAGATAATTGAATTACAATCAGAATCAGGTTTATTATCACCGTTATGTGTCGTGAACTTTGTTAATAGCAGCAGTTCAATGCAATACATGATAATTGCAGTGAATTTTTTATATATATATATATATATAGAATAGATTAAAAATAGTGCAAAACTGAAATAATATATACACTGGCATGCAAAAGTTTGGGCAACCCGGTCAAAATTTCTGTTACTGTGAATAGCTAAGCGAGTAAAAGATAACCTGATTTCCAAAAGGCATAAAGTTAAAGATGACACATTTCTTTAACATTTTAAGCAAGATTACTTTTTTATTTCCATCTTTTACAGTTTCAAAATAACAAAAAAGGAAAAGGGCCCGAAGCAAAACTTTGGGTACCCTGCATGGTCAGTACTTAGTAACACCCCCTTTGGCAAGTATCACAGCTTGTAAACACTTTTTGTAGCCAGCTGGGAGTCTTTCATTTCTTGTTTGGGGGATTTTCGCCCATTCTTCCTTGCAAAAGACTTCTAGTTCTGTGAGATTCTTGGGCCATCTTGCATTGCACTGCTCTTTTGAGGTCTATCCACTGATTTTCAATGATATTTAGGTCGGGGACTGTGAGGGCCATGGCAAAACCTTCAGCTTGCGCCTCTTGAGGTAGTCCATTGAGGATTTTGAGGTGTGTTTAGGATCATTATCCTGTTGTAAAAGCTATCCTCTTTTCATCTTCAGATTTTTTTTAAAGACGGTGTGATGTTTGCTTCTAGAATTTGCTGGTATTTAATTGAATTCATTCTTCCCTCTACCAGTAAATGTTCCCCGTGGCACTGGCTGCAACACAAGCCCAAATATGATCGATCCACCCCCGTGCTTAACAGTTGGAGAGGTGATCTTTTCATGAAATTCTGCACCCTTTTTTCTCCAAACATACCTTTGCTCATTGTGGCCAAAAAGTTCTATTTTAACTTCATCAGTCACAGGACTTGTGTCTAAAATGCATCAGGTTTGTTTAGATATTCCTTTGAACTTTTTGAATAGAACTTTTTGGATGGTTTTGCATGCCACTGTATGTAAAAAGTGAGGTAGTGTTCATGGGTTCAATGCCCATTTAGGAATCAGATGGCAGAGGGGAAGAAACTATTGCTGAATCACTGTATGTGTACCTTCAGGCTTCTGCACCTCCTTCCTCATGGTAACAAGAGGGCATGCCCTGGTATTGGGCGTCCTTAATAAAGGACGTCATCTTTCTGAGGCACTGCTCCTTGAAGCTGCCTTGGGTACTAGGGAGGCTAGTACCCAAGATGGAGCTGTCTAATTTTACAGCTTTTTGTAGTTTCTTTTGGTCCTGTGCAGTAGCCACACCACCCCGCCCCCCTCCATACCAGACAGTGATGCAGCCTGTCAGAATGCTCTCCACGGTGCATCTATAGACGTTTTCAACTGTTTTTGTTGACAAACCAAATATCTTCAAACTCCTAATGAAGCATAGTTGCTGTCTTGCCTTCTTTATGCATCGATATTTTGGGACTAGGTTAGATCCGCAGAGATCTTGACACCCAGGAACTTGATTGAAATTGCTCATTCTCTCCACTTCTGATCCCTCTATGAGGATTGGCTCATGTTCCCTTGTCTTACCCTTCCTGAATTCCACAATTAGCTCTTTCATCTTACTGACATTGAGTGCAAGATTGTTGCTGTGACACCACTCAGCTATCTGGTGTATCTCACTCCAGTATGTCCTCTCATCTCCATCTGAGATTCTACCAACAACGGTTGTATTGTCAGCAAATTTATAGATGGCATTTGAGCTGTCCCTAGCCACACAGTTATGGGAAAGAGAAGGTAGAGCACACGCTCCTGAGGTGTGTCAGTGTTGATCGTCAGCGAGGAAGAGGTATTATCACCAATCCACACAGGTCTCCTGGTTAGGAAGTCAAGGATCCAACTTCAGAGGGAGGTACAGAGGCCCAGGTTCTGTCACTTATTGATCAGGATTATGGGAATGATGATATTAATTGCAAAGAAAGCATGACAGCACCTCTACTTCCTCAGGAGATTGCAGAGGTTCAGCATGTCATCAAAAACCTTGGCAAACTTCTATATATATGTGGTGGAAGGTGTGCTGATTGGCTGCACTATAGCCTGGTATGGGAACACCAATGCCTTTGAGCAGAAAATCCTACAAAAAATGATGGATACAGCCCAGTACATCATGGGTAAAACCCTCCCAACCGTTGAACACACCTACATGAAATGTTGCCATAGAAAAGCAGCGTCCATCATCAAAGATCCTCACCACCCAGGCCATGCTATTTTCTCGCTGCTGCCATCAGGTAGAAGGTACAAGTACCTCAGGACTCACACCGCCAGGTCAAAGAACAGTTACTACCCCAGAACCATCAGACTCTTGAACAAAAGGGAATAACTACACTCACTCTACTTCTGGTGTTCCCACAGCTGAGTGTCTCACTTTAAGGACTTGTTATTTTATGCTCGTTATTCATTGCTATTTATATTATATTTATATTTGCACAGATTTGTTGTCCTTTGAACCTCTTTACAGTTACTGTTTGAAGATTTGCTAAGCATGCCCACAGAATCTCGCCGTTGTATTTGGTGATTTGTGTGTACTCTGATAAATTCTAATTTGAACTTTTCTCACAATATTCAAAGTTAGATGATGTGAACTGATTCAGAAATAAATTAAGAGGGCAAAAGGGGGCCTCAAGTATCCTTGGCGAGTGTCATTCAGGAGAACCCCATGACATTCCTTAGGTGTATTGGAGCAAGGAGGTAGGCAGGGATCAAGTAGGTTTTCTATATGTGGAGCCAAGGGGTGTCGGTGGATCTGAGATGAATGAGGAAAGCAAAAGGAATTGTAGAACTCAGTGTTTGGCTACTGTAAGCCCTTCCCCAGTCAAGTTCCTCAAGGGTTGGGCAAGTGACCTTGCTGTTCTGATGGATGGGTACAGACAGACCAAACTTTGTATAACCATTAGGGAAAAAGGTTGTTGACAGGGTCCCAAGGAGAGAGCACCACAAGATTTGAAACAAACAATGGCTTGGTGCTCTGTTAGTAAGTGAAACATAATATCCAGAAAATGAACGGCTGGGGCAGATCCATCACTGTGGAATGTAACAGCAGTCCTCTGCCAGGTTTCTGGGAAACCACTGGGACAGATCTCTGTAAATGGACAAGTATTCAATCTTTTACTTGAGATGAATCAGCTGACCATAGAAATGTCCATAGAAAGATCCAATCATGGCGCAGACAAAGCTGGCTCCTTACCACGTGAAAGGCTAGAGGTTATATTGGTCTGGGGGGGGGGGTTCTATTGATGACCGGTACCTGCTGCCTGAGGGTTTCTTACTGCTTTCCCAGTTGAGTCTTGTAAACTTACTTCCTGACTGATAGATTTTGAACATTCCCATTTTGGGGGAATTTGGAGACATCTCAGATTATGTGCAAATCCTCCTGACAACAAACTAGCTCGAACAAAATTATTTAAGTTGGCTCTGGAACACAGTCCTGCAAATGTCATAAAACATCTACCTCCACTCATAATTTATTGTTTTAAAACAACAGAACTGAACTTCCATTAAGGTGTCCTGAAATAAGTTTAGATGTGGGTGGGTTACAGCATCTGCAGATCATTGTAGCAGTTTTATGTTTGGTTTTACAAATCCACTGCACAGGTTGTACAAGGAGCACAGTGGTGATGCACAAGGTTAGATCCAGATGGCTGCATTATTTAAAGTTAGCTTGCATTTTTTAAAAATGAACTCCTAACAGACTGGGTACTGCACAAAAAGTTATTAGATAAAGTAAATGGTAAGATGGCCAAGGTTAATGTAATAACATAAAGGACAGATAACAGATTTGATAGGGTCTTTTTCTGATTTCCAGACCATTATCCACAAGCACCATTAGGATCAACAAATAACTTAGTTGAAAATGTACAGAATAATGTCTCCAAGTTCATTGATTATGGGGTAGATGAAATAGTTAACTATAAAGTGGATATGGAGAGCTTGCAAAAGGATGTGGACAGGTTTAGGAACAAAGTTAAGAGAAGTATAATGTGGGAAATGTGGGACTGTTATACAGAAACAGATTTTTGAATACATGCTATAAAAATGCTGGTAAGACATAGAAAGCAAGTGTTCAGATACAACAAGCAGTCAGAAAGAGAAATACTGCACTACACATAGTGCTGTCCAAAGATGAGGATCTTTGACTGCAGTTGTACAGGGCTTGGGAGTAACCACCTTTGGGTTTTTGCCTTAAGGATGTACGTGACTGGGACCAGTATTCATTGGACTGATTACTGGGTGGAGGGGAATTATTTTACCCTCAGAAGAATGAGCAATGATCCCATTTAATAAACACAATTTTGTGGGAATTATGTTTGCTCAGGCTGCGGGATCTTAGGACTGGGGGCAGAGCCTGACCAGGAGAAATTTCTTTACAAAGAAGGTTGTTTGGAGTATTGCAGTTGTTCAGTTATTGATTATATTCAAGGACGAGGTTTGTGAGAATGGAGAGATGGGGATAAGAAATCGAAGAGATGTAGGTTTAGCCATAACCCTATTGGATGTGGCACAGGCCTGATAGCTGTATGGACCCAATTAATTGTTCACAGTGTCCTGTCCTTTAATCTGCCCATGCTGTCTTTTTACCCCTCATCCTTAACTGTTTACTTAATGCAGCAGACCTTTACACAGTAGATAGCCTGGTAGCAACTACTAACACAATGTAAGCAGACATGTAGATCCAACAACATCCTCAAGACATTGCTGTAGCTTCCTGTGCAGTTTAATTGTAAAGACTCTACCAATGTTCCCACAGTGGTCTCTGGCAACTGCAAACCACCCAACCTACTCTACTTATCATATTACAACGAGGTCCCCAAAAATACCCAACAAGCATTTGTGTTGAATGCCTTTAAAATTTCTGTGCTTTATCTGTGAACATTAAAGACACTCATCATCCAGAACTTGCCATCTTTCTGTTAAGCCGCCAGGGAAGAAGGAACCTGAAGACCCACATCCAGTGTTGCAGGAGCGGCTTCTTCCTCTGTGCCATCGGATAGCTGAACAGTCCATGAATCCATGAACACAACAAGCTTTTACTCAGCGTTTGGTCCTTAAACTCTCCCTTTGTGGCTCATGGTTAAGTTTTATTAACCTCTAGTGTTCCAACCTGTTTTGAATTAGATGCTGTAGAAATGTGGTAATCTGTGCTTCACGTTAGAGCTTAATGTGGTGGGTTAACTGTGACACGGCTCTCAAGCATCACTGCATAGATAATAAGACCAGAAGATATAGGAGCAGAAGTAGGCCATTCGGCCCATTGAGTCTGCTCGGCCATTCAATCATGGGCTGATCGAATTCTTCCAGTCATCCCCACTCCCCTGCCTTCTCCCCATACCCTTTAACACCCTGGCTAATCAAGAACCTATCTATCTCTGCCTGAAATGCATCCAATGACTTGCCTCCACAACCGCTTGTGACAATAAATTCCACAGATTTACCACCTTCTGACTAAAGTAATTTCTCCGCATCTCTGTTCTAAATGGACAACCTTCAATCCTGAAGTCGTGCCCCCTTGTCCTAGACTCCCCTACCATGGGAAATAACTTTTGTCATATCTAATCTGTTCAGACCCTTTAACATTTGGAATGTTTCTATGAGATCCTTCCTCATTCTCCTGAACTCCAGGCAATACAGCCCAAGAGCTGCCAGACATTCCTCATACAGTAACCCTTTCATTCCTGGAATCATTCTTGTAAATCTTCTCTGAACCCTCTCCAATGTCAGTATATCTCTTCTAAAATAAGGAACACAAAACTGCACACAATCGCTCTCTCTCTGGCTATCCATCCCATAGGATGATGATGGTTCCTTTCAGTTTGAAAGGAACAGCGTGTGCATGAATGGATTTTAGGTGAGTAGGGGGTTGCTCAGGTCCAGACCCACCCCCTCAACATCCTCTCCCGGATCCAGCGGCATGGTGGGGTCCAAGACGGCTGGGGGAAGTTCTGTTGCAATGAATGGCCAGACCAAGCTTCAATGCAAGGGATGCCCTTTCTGTGCTTCACGGCACGTGTTTGCTAGAAGGCCGTTGACCCTATGAGAGGGTTCATCCGCCCTTTGACAGGTCTTGTTTTTTGTCCTGCAGGGTGTCTAGCCACCCTCCTCACCAGGCAAGCCTGGTGGGGGGGCTGGTTTTGTCACCGACCACCTGACCATGCCGCAGATATTACTGGGTTACATGGTACCAGCGGCACTCAAGATGAATGACCTGACTATACTGCACACAATACTCCAAGTGTGGTCTCACGAGTGCCTTATAGAGTCTCAGCATCACATGCCTACTGTTATATTCTATACCTCTAGAAACATTGCATTCACCTTCTTCACCACCGACTCAACCTGGAGGTTAACCTTTAGGGTATTCTGCACAAAGACTCCCAAGTCCTTTTGTATCTCTGCATTTTGAATTCTTTCTCCATCTAAATAATAGTCTGCCCGTTTATTTCTTCCACCATTTCATTTGTCACTTCTTTGCCAAATCCCCTAAACTATCTAAGTCTCTCTGCAGGCTCTCTGTTTCCTCAACACAACCTGCTCCTCCACCTACCTTTGTATCATCAGCAAATTTAGCCACAAATCCATTAATCCCATAGTCCAAATTATTGACATACATCATAAAAAGCAGCGATTCCACACTGACCCCTGTGGAACTCAACTGGTAACCGGCAGCCAGCCAGAATAGAATTCCTTTATTCCTACTCTCTGTTTTCTATCGATCAGCCAATGCTCCACCCATGCTAGTAACTCCCCTGTAATTCCATGGGCTGTTATCTTGCTAAACAGCCTCATGTGCAGCACCTTGTCAAAGGCCTTCTGAAAATACAAGTGCACGATATCTACTGCATCTCCTTTGTCTACCCTGCTTGTAATTTCCTCAAAAAATTGCAGTAACTTAGTCAGGCAGGATTTTCCTTTCAGAAAATCATGCTGGCTTTGGTTTATCTTGTTATGTGTCTCCAGGTATTCCGTAATCTCATCCCTAACAATCGATTCCAACAACTTCCCAACCACTGATGTCAGGCTAACAGCTCTATAGTTTCCCTTTTGCTGCCTCCCACCCTTCTTAAATAGCAGAGTAACATTTGCAGTTTTCCAGTCATCCGGTACAATGTCAGAATCTATTGATTCTTGAAAGATCATTGTTAACGCCTCCACAATCTCTCTAGCTACTTCCTCCAGAACCCAAGGGTGCAGTCCATCAAGTCCAGGAGATTTATCCACCCTCAGACCATTAAGCTTCCTGAGCACCTTCTCAGTTGTAATTTTCACTGCACATACTTCACTACCCTGACACTCTTGAATGTCCAGTATACTGCAGATGTCTTCCACTCTGAAGGCTGATACAAAATACGCATACAGTTCCTCTGCCATCTCTGCATCTCTCATTACAATATCTCCTGCATCATTTTCTATTGGTCCTATATCTACCCTCAACTCTCTTTTACCCTTTATATACTTAAAAAAGCTTTCAGTATCTTCTTTGATATTAGTTGCCAGCTTCATTTCATAATTCAACTTTTCCTTCCTAATGACCTTCTTAGTTTCCTTCTGCAAGTTTTTAAAAGCTTCCCAATCCTCTGTCTTCCCACTAGCTTTGTCATCCTTGTATGCCCTCTCTTTTGCTTTTACTTTGGTTCTGACTTCACTTATCAGCCATGGTAGTGTCCTTCTTCCATTCAAATATTTGTTCTTATTTGGAACATATCTGCCTTGCACTTCCCTCATTTTTCACAGAAACTTCAGCCATTGCTGCTCTGCTATCCTTCTTGCCCGTGTCCCTTTCCAGTCAGCCTTGGCCAGTTCCCCTTTCATGTCATTGTAATTTCCTTTGTTCCACTGGAATACCAACACATAGAATTTTAGTTTCTCTTTCTCAAATTTCAAAGTGAACCTGATCATATTGTGATCACTGTTCCCCAACGGTTCCTTAACCTTAAGCTCTCTTATCACCTCTGGTTCATTGCAAAACACCCAATCCAGCACAGCCAATCCCCTAGTGGGCTCAACAACAAGCTGTACTAAAAAGCCATCCCTTAGACATTCTACAAATTCTCTCTCCTGAGGTCCATTACTGACCTGGTTTTCGCAATCCACTTTCATGTTAAAATCCTCAACGATTATCATGACATTGCCTTTTCTATCTCCTGCTGTATTTGTAATCCACATCTTGGCTGCTGTTTGGAGGCCTGTATACAACTGCCATTAGGGTCCTTTTACCCTTGCCATTTCTTAACTCAACCCATAGGGTCTCTACACCTTCTGATCCTATGTCATTCCTTTCTAATGATTTAATATTATTTCTTATACACAGGGCTACACCACCCCCTCTACCTACTAACCTATCTTTCCAATACACCGTATATCCTTGGATATTCAACTCCCAATGGCAGCCATCCTTTAGCCAAATTTCAGAGATGGCCACAACATCATACTTGCCAATCTATAGCTGAATTTCAAGTTTGTCTATTTTATTTCTTATGCTGCATGCATTCAAATACAACACTTTCAGTCCAGTATTTGTTGCTTTCTGTTTTAACTGCACCACACCTCTATTGCTCTGTAACTCATCCCACTGGCTGTGATTAATGTGTAGAATATTTGATAGAGAGAAACATCCAAGAGATGTGGGCAAAGGCCCTGCTGTTATTGAGAGAGAAGAATAATGATGGAAGATTTTGTGTGCCCATCCTGATAGTGGGCTGCATTGTCAGTCACACACACACACCACTGGTGATTTTAATTTGGCATATTTCAGGACACTAACCTGACTGGAAAGATTCCAACTTGACAAGTATATTTGGGGATGGGTATTGCTGGAGATAAGATTGTAGGAGGAAAGGTAAAAGCTTAGGAGAATGACTGGTAGGGAGAAAAGCAGTCAAACCCATCTTCATCGAAGAACCATCAAGTGTCCTATTCTTCCTGAACACCACGGAATCTCTTACTTCAGGTATTATCCAATTCCCTTATGAAATTTCCTGGAGAATCTGTTTCTGCCATCATTCAGGCAGACAGGCAGAGTGCTACAGATCACAGTAACCTGCTGAGCTAAAAGTCTCATCCACACTCTACTTCTTTTAGTCAGTTATCAGCTCATAGCAGTCCCCTTTTCAAAATAGCTTCTAAAGCTATTTGACTACACAAAAAATCATTTACTTACTCTTCTCCCTTACCTCATATTCCTTGATCTTGATATCCTTCCCTCATGCAATGTTGTTACCAACCAGCATTGGTTAGATGCAATCTTTTGAACAGAAGCAACACACACACACAATGCTGGAGGAACTCAGCAAGTAGGGCCATGTCTATGGAGAGTTGATGTTTCAGGCCAAGAACCTTCATCAGCACTGGAAGGGGGAAGAAGCCAAAATAGTAAGGTGTAGGGAAGAGAAGAGTCCAATCTGGCAGGTGATAGGTGAAACTAGGTGAGGGGAGGGTGGTGGATGGGGGAGGAGGATGAAATGAGAAGCTGGGAAGTGAAAGCTGGAAGAGGTAAAGGACTGAAGGAGAAGGAATCTGACAGGAGAGGACCATGGGAGAAAGGGAAGGAGGGGCTCCAGATGGAGGTGATGGGCAAGTGAGGAAAAGAGAGAGAGAGCTGAAGAAATCAGAAGAAGCTCAAGAAATCAATGTTAATCCGGCACCTCCCAGTTTCCATCCAGCTTATAGGATTCACCTGCTGACTCATTCCAGACTCATCACCTGCAGCCTATGTAACTCCAGTTCTCATCCACAATTCTTGTTCAATCATCAAACCAGCTGGCCTCAACCAGTCGCTCCTAGTTTTCACTCGTTGCCTATTGTGTTTAGTTTCTGTTCTCTTGTTTTGTGGCCCCTCCTGGCTTTATATGTTGCAGTCTATTATTAAGATTATCATTCACCACAAAATTGTCTCTGATTTTCAGTCAAGCCTCCTCTACATCCCGTGACAGAATGAATGACCTAGCAGAGTATTTTCACTTAAAAGAAGTCATCCACTTACACGAGCACAAGATCCAGAAACAGCAGGAGACCATTGACCACCTGTACACCACTCTCATTCAACTCTCCGTTTCAGTGCAGCAACTCCACACCAGTCAACTTCCTCATTCTGTGTCCGAGTGCTTTGATGGATTTCCAACCCGATGCCTCAACTTCCTGTCCCTTACATGTAATGTGTCTTACATTTCGAGCTCCAGCCATCTCTGTATTCTACAGACTGGGCCAGGATCACCTTACTCATCTTCCCCTTCACTGGGAAAACAAGGCCACCACTTGCAACAAATATACGAATTTCATCGCTGAGATGCACTGGGGTTTTGAACACTCGAGAAGTGGAAGGGAAGCAGCGGATTTGATACTTCACCTGCATCAAGGCTCACTTTTTGGACTGGATTACACCATGGAATTCAGAGCCCTCGCGGCAGAGTGCACCTGGAATGCAGGAGTGCTGCTGGCCTATTATCATTATGTACCCTCTGAGCACTTGAAAGATGAGCTGAGTACCCGGTAGATGCTGACATTAAAGCCTCAGCACTCTCGCTCTTCATATTGACAAACATCTTATGGAACAATCCTCCAGATCATTAGTCAGACCCCTAATTCCGTTCCCAGAACCATTTTTGGTTACAGGACCCATGCAACTAGGGACAGCTTCCTTAACCAGGCTCCCCCCGCCCCCAACATCCTTTGAGCTCGAGGGTCCGTGAAGAAACCATTTGTGCAGCTACTGTGGAGCCATCATAGTCTCCAGCCAGTGTAGGATTCTTCTTTGTCAAAAGGAAAGGTGGGGGTCATCGTCCATGCATTGAGTACTGTGGACTCATTAAAAATCACCATTAAGAATTGCTACCTTCTCCCCTTGATGGACAGCATTCGAAACACTCCATGGAACCCAGATCTTCACCAAACTGGATCTATGGAGTACATATAATCTCATCTACATCTGCCAAGAAGATGAGTGGAAGATGGTGTTCATAAGACCCACTGGCCACCATGTTCGGTGACTTTCCAACAGTCCAGCCGTTTTACAAGTCTTCATTGATGAGATCCTCCAAGACATGCTACACAAGTATGTGTTTATCTACCTCAATGACATCCTCATTTTCTCCAAGAATTCGCAAGACCACGTTTGTCACATTCACTCAGTCCTTTGGCATCTCCTCAAAAACCAACTGTACTGCAAGTTAGAAAAATGCCAGTTCCACACCCAAGTCACTTCCTTTCTTGGTTATGTCCTTTCACCTGAAGGCATTACCATGAGGCCCTGACCTCACAGCCTGAAACAGCTACAGTGCTTATTGGGCTTCTTCAACTACTGCCATTTCATTAGAAACTACAGCCAAATTACCACTCTTCTCACTTCTCTCACCAAGTCACCTAACTCATGGATAACTTGGTCTGTTGCCATGGACCACACTTTGCTGGAGTTCAAGAGGTGTTTCACCACAGCTTCCATTCTCCTCCATCTGAACCATTCTGGACCTTTTGTGGTAGAGGTGGACACATCTGACGTGGGCGTCAGGACCATTTTCTCCCCACAAGAACTGGACAGGAAGACATGCCTTCTTCCCACGGAAGTTCAATCCTACACGGCGTCGTTATGTTGTAGGAGACAGGGAGCTACTTGCTATTAAATAGGCCTTGGAGGATGGAGACATTGGCTGATGGGGAAACACCGAGCTCTTCCTGATCTACACTGACCAACAGAACCTCTTATCCATACAACAGATCCAGCAACATCAGCATCAGACTCGCTGGGCCCTCTTCTTTGAACAATTTAACATCACCACCTCCTACCAATCTGGTTCCAAGAACATGAAGGCAGACGCTCTGTCATGACAGTTTGACCCAGCTGAAACTAGAACGACCCACAGCCCATCATTCAATCCTCTCAAATCCTCACCCCAATCATCTAGGACCTTTAGAACCAGATTGCTAGCCCTATAGCACCAGCCTGCTCTGGCCAACATACCTGACAACCACACGTACGTGCACCCTGAGACACACAAGTGGGCCTACTTTTCACCCCTCTCTGACCATCCAGGAGCACGGTGGACTTTGTGATGCTGGCTGTGGTCGCACACCATGATCGCAGATGGACATCAGTTCGTTGCTGTCTGGTCTCAGTGCACCTGGTTCAATTCATCTCACCTGAGCGTGCACCTCCAGAACCTAGGATGGAGGAAGATGGCCCAGTGTATATGGCTCACCAGTGGCTGGATTCACATTGCCATGGGTGGGGTGGGGTGTGCACTACTTGGTTGTCTGGGAAGGGTACAGCTTGGATGAAGGTAATTGGTTGCCATCCAGTTATACCTCGCTCATTGAGGAGTTCCACTGAACCCATCTGGGTCGTCGTGGGCCATCAGGGATTGGCTGTAAGGGGGAGGGGTTCCTGTCAGGCCTGCTCCTGCTGACACCTCCCAAGCTGCACCCAGCAAATGGGCTTCAGCTGCCACTCATTCCAAACACATCACCTGCAGCCTAGTTAACCTCTGTTCTCATCCACAGTCCCTGTTCATTCATCAAACCAGCCGGCCTCAGCCAATCACTCCTAATTTTCACTCTCCCTGCCAAAAGTTTTCCTTGTTGTCCGTTGTGTTTAGTTTATGTTCTTTCTTGTCTTGTGGCTTATTATTTTGTTGACTATTATTAAACTTATCATTCACCACTAATTTTTCTCTGCTGCTTTGCTTTTGGGTCAAGCCTCCTCTACATTTCCTGACATCCTTTGTGGTGGATGGAGCGAAGGTGCTCGATGAAGCATTCCCCCAATTTCCATTGGGTCTCACCGATGTAGATGAGGCCGCACTGAGAGCATGAGATACCATAGATGACCCTGACAGACTCATAGGTGAATGTTGGCCTCACTAGGAAGGACTGTTTGGGGCCTAAATGGAGGTGACAGAGGAGTAAGAGGGATCTGCCACTTGCAAGGATAAGTGCCAGGAGGGAGATCAGTGTAGTGGGTCAAGTGGACAAAGGAATCAAGTAGAGAGCGATCCTTGTGGAAAGCGGAGAGTAGGGTGAGGGGAAGATGTGCTTAGTGGTAGGATCCCACTGAAGATGGTGGAATATACAGTGTGCTGGATGCAGAGGCTCAAGGAGTGGTAGGTAAGAACAAAGGGGACTCTAACCCTGTTATGGCAGTGGGAGAATAGGGTGAGGGTGGATGTCTGGAAAATGGAGGAGATACAGGTGAGAAATGACAGAGGAAAGGAAACCCTGTTTTTGAAGGAGAAAACTCAGACGTTCTGGAGTAGAAAGATATGGCAGAGATAGAGAAACTGAGAGAAGGCAATTGCATTTTTATAAGTGACAGGATAGAAAAAGAAGAGGTATAATCAAGATAGCTGCGGGAGTCAGTTAGTTTGTAAAAGTTATCAGTAGACAGTCTGTCTCCAGAGATGAGATTGAGAGATCAGAGAGATCAAGAAAGGTCTGAGAAGTTAACTTTGTTTTGCACATCTAATCTTCAGCTTTGGAGATATCAGGAATCAAGAATTAAATATGCTGACGACACCACTGTTGTTGGCCAAATCAAAGGTGGTGACTAATTAACATATGGGAAAGAGATTGAAAATCTAGTTGAATGGTGCACAACAACAACCTCTCACTCAATGCCAGCAAAAGCAAAGAGCTAATTATCAACTAGAGAAGGAAGAAGTTGGTGGTCCATGAGGCAGTCCTCATTCGGGATCGGAGGTGGAGAATGTCAGTAGCTTTAAATTCCTTGACACTTTCATATCAGAGTATCTGCCCTGGGACCAGCACATAAATGCCATCATAAAGGCGCCACAACAATGCCTCTACTTTCTTAGAAGTTTGCTTAGATGTGGCAAGTCACCAGAAAACTTTGACCAACTCTTATGGATGCACAGTAGTACAGTAATTGGCTGCATCATGTCTTGGTATGGAAACACCAATGCTTAGGAATATAAAACTCTACAGAAAATGGCAGATCCAGCCCAGTCCGTCACAGGAAAAGTCTTTCCCCCACGACCCATTATCGAGCACATTGACGTGGAGTGCTGCCTCAGGAAAACAGCATCCATTATAGAGGAACCGCGCCTCTCTTGCTGCCGCCATTGCACAGGAGGTACAGGAACCTTAGGTCCCACACCACTAGGTTCAGGAAGTTATTACGCTACAGCTACCAGGTTCCTGAACTGGTGTGGATAACTTTATTCACCACAACTCTGAACTGATTCTACAACTGTAGACTCACTTTTAAGGCTCTATAATTCAAGTTCTCTGTATTTTTTGTACTTGCACAATTTGTCTATTTTTGCACTGGTTATTTGTCAATTTTAGTTTGTTTAGTTTTTTCTGTAAATGTTATCGTATTTCTTTATTTTCCAGTAAATACTTGCTAGAAAATAAATTTCAAGGTAGTGGTAACATATGTGGATTTAAATAATAAATTTTACTTAAGATGGATAAACTGGAAATCTTTTATATTCAGTTGAATCACAACAATTTCAAACTTAGATTTCTTCCACTATTCTCTCCAACTAATGATCTCGGCTTTCCTGGTAGACCATTGCTTCGTCATTTCCAATCTTCTTTGTAACTAGAGCACTCTGCGCCTGAACCTGTATTCTACAAAGCTAGGGAATTGAGCCCTTATTTGCTGTTGCTGGGGCAAGCTTTCTCCCTGTATCCATATACTGTAAATTTTGATTCTGAATGACCAGAGGGTACGATTTTATTCCAGCTGTAGGAAAACTGAATGGTTCCAGCCAAATGTTCTTAAAACATAAGAGAACAGTAGGATATGGATGAAGAATTTAGTTTCAGAGTTTTTACGTGACTCATTCATAAAAAATGATTAGGAAGAGGAAGTGACTGGCCAGGGTAGAGAGCAGAATGTAAAGTCAACGACAAATCAAGCCAGTTATGGGTCAGCAGCTAGCGTTTCCATGGTGTGAGCTGATGCCGAAACCTGGTGGAGACGGTGTTACTCTATAGACTATTTTGTCAACATCTCAGTATTAATCTGGTATGTATTAGAATTGTTGCACAACTTAAGTGAAATCACCATTTTTTACAAGGTACCAATACCACTTTATGAAACACTGTGAAGGTCAATAATAACTACCCAACATTTATCTTGACCTGGAGCCATTGCATCCATGCCCCTGTTATAAAGAAGAAGAAGAATAGCCCTAAACTTGGCAGTGGAGTTATCCGGGCACCGTCTTTTGACTGTGTTTCCGTAGCAAGCTATTCTTGTTTTTACGAGGCCGAGTTGCTAGCTCAACGCTCAGCTCCACTTGGATTCAAACTCCGGAACCTTTGCTCCGGACTCCGGCGCTGATATTATTGCGTCATCAAGTGGAACGTTATAAAGAAGAAATATTTTTAAACCAGTGTAGGTGGAGGGGACATATCGCTGTTTTTTTTCCAAGACTAGTAATTTTGCAAGTTTAGTGTAAAGCTTATTTAAAAGCCTCTTTCCTATATCAGATTTAGCAGATCCTGCAGTGTGTTGAGAAACCTACAACAGGTTAAGACAAAATCATTTTAAAGAAATAGATACCTCCAGGAACGAATTGGAGTCTGGAATTCTGACTGAAGCAGGAAAGGGGTTTAAACTGCGGCCAAGGTAGAAATTAGAGAGCCAATAATTTTTCAGAACCACCCTGGTTACCTCAGTCCAGAGAGGGTCCAGTAGGCTGGTCATTCCTGACCAGCTGATATTGTTATCGCTATCCTTGTGATGGTCGCACATCTAACCTGTGTAGAGAAAAACACAAGGTCACGAGGAATATCAGCAGAAAGACTACTTGGAAAGAAACGATTGGTGGGGTATTTATTTCTGCTACCGCTGGGTTCCAAGTAACATTACCACTATACTCCCCCCCAGGCTGCTTTACTCAAACTGTATAATGAAACAACGATCCGAGCACACACACACACCTTCAGAGGGGTAAATCCTTTCAATAATTTTGCTGTTATATTCTAACTAAAACAAATCCTTTCGAGTTTTGCTTGTTCCACTCTTCTGGTGTCCAGGGAGCATAAAAGTTGGGCACATATGTTATAGCTTTGGTCAGGCCACATTTGTGTGCAGTCTGGTCACCCTTTACAGGAAGATGTGGAGGTTTGGAGAGGATGCAGAAGAAAGTCACTAGAATGCTGCCTAGATTAGAAAGTGTTAGCTATAAGGAGAGTTTGGACAAACTTGGATTATTTTTTCTCTAGAGCTGAGTGATGACCAAATAGAAGTACAGTATGTAACATTATGAGAGGCATACATTGGGCAGATATTCGGTCTGTTTCAGCAGGCGGAAAAGACAAATACTAAAGCCATAGCTTTAAGCTGAGAGGGGGAAAAGTTTAAAGACTTATCAGGAAAGTTCTTTTAAACAGAGAATGGTAGGTGCCTGGGACATGCTGTCAAGGGTAATGGTGGAAACAGATATGATACCGTTTCCTATAAGGTGAAACCCAACAGCAAAAATGACAATGATATTTTACTTCCCAATGAGCTTGATGTTCTTAATGCATGCTTTGAAAGGTAGAACAACACTAAGCCTGTGTGAACCCCCAGAGCATCTGGCAACCCAGCGATTTCTGTCTTGGAGGCCAATGTCGGAACATCCTTCAAAAGGGTGAATTCTTGCAAGGAATCAGGCCTAGGCTACTTGTCAGGTACTGAGAATCTGAGCAGACCCACTGGCTGGTGCATTCAAGGACATCTTCAAACTTTCATAGCTGCAGTCAGAGGTTTCGTCCTACTTCAAAAGGGCATCAATCCTACCAGCGCCCAACAAGAGAAGGCTGAGCTGCCTCAGTGAATATTGCCTGGTAGCACTCACATTAACTGTGAAGTGCCTTGGGAGGTTGATCAGGGCTAAAATTAACTCCTACCTGAGCAAGGGCCTGGACCTGCTGTATTCTGTGTACCACTACAACAGGTCTGCAGCGGATGCAATCTCAATGGCTCTCCACTTGGGGTTTGGAGCACCTGGACAGAATCAGAATCTGATTCAAAATCACTCGCATGCGTCATGGAATTTGTTGCTTTGCGCCAGTAAAGTGCAATACATAATAAAAACACTATAAAGTACAATAAGAGATACAGTATATATAATCTAATGGCAGAGGGAAGAAGCTGTTTCTAAAATGCTGAGTGTGTGTCTTCACACTCCTGTATCTCCTCTTTGATGGTAGTGATGAGAAGAGGACACGTCCTGGGTGATAGGGGTCCTTAATGACAGATGCCACCTTTCTGAGGCATTGTCTTTTGAAGATGTTCTCGATGCTGGAAAGGCTAGTGCTCATGCTGGAGCTGGTTGAGTTTGCAACTTTCTGCAGCTTTCTCTGATCCTGTGCAGTGGCCACGTCAGACTAGATGGTGATGCAACCAGCTAGAATGTTCTCCACGGTACTAGTCCTTGGTGACATGCCAAATCTCCTCAAACTGTTAATGAAATACAGCTGCTTTTGTGCCTTGTTGTAATATACAAGTTGAGGAGATTTGGTAAGTCACCAAAGACTAGCAAATTTCTACAGATGTTTGGTGGAGAGCATTCTGACTGACAATGTGCAGGATCGAAAGAAGCTGCAGAGTTTCAGCCTCAGCCAGCTTCATCATGGGCACAACCCTCCCCACCATCGAGAACATCTTCAAAAGGCAGTGCCCCGACAAGGCGACATCCATCAGTAAGGACTCTCATCACTTGGGACATGCCTTCTTCTCTTTACTGCCATAAGGGAGGAGGTACAGGAGCCTGAAGACCCACACTCCACATTTTAGGAGCAGCTTCTTCTCCTCTGCTACCAGATTCCTGAATGGTCCACGTACATTATCTTACTTTTCCTCTTTTGAACTATTTATTTGTGTTCTGCAATTTATACTTATTTTACATCTTGCACTGTACTGTTGCTGCAAAACAACAAATTTTACGACATTTGTCAGTGATAACATACCTGATTCTGATACCAACCCTTTTAGGCATTCAGACAGGCAGAGGGAATGGAAGGGTATAGACCATGTGCAGGAAGATGGGATTAATTTAAATTGGCAGCATGACTGGCACAGACTCAGTGAGTGATATGGCCTGTTCCATTGATAAGAGACCATTGTACCTGCTGCCCACACACTGCCTAACCTCTTCCAACATATATGGTTCCGTTAACACCTTGATGACTTAAATACAGAAAGCATGAAGCCAGCATCAATGATTAATTGATATATTCTTTATATCTGCTCAGCTAGGACAGTAGAGATGCCAGACAGGATGGTTGAATGCTCCTCTTGCAGGATGTAGGAAGGCAGGAAGACCTCCAGTGTCCCTGACAACTATAATTGTGAGAAGTCCATCCAGCTGCAGGTTCTAGCAACTGTGTTAAAGAGTTGGAGCTGGACCTGGATGAACTCCAGAAGATTCGGCAGGCTGAGGGGGTGATTGAAAGGACATATAGAGAGGTAATTACACCCAAGGTGCAGGACACAGGGAACTGGGTGATAGTCAGGAAGGGGAAAGGGGTTAAACAGCAAGTTCAGAGTACCCCTGTGGCCACCCCCCTCAACAACAGGTATATCACTTTGGATACTGTCAGGGGGTCGGGGGGGGGGGGTGGGTGACCTAACAGAGGAAAATCACAGTGGTTGGGTCTCTGGCACTGAGTCTGCCTCTGTGACTCAGATGGAAAGGGGATAGAAGAGGCACACTGTGGTGACAGGGGACTCGTTAGTTAGGGGAACGGAGAGGAGGTTCTGTGGGTGAGAACAAGATTCCCGGGTGCCAGCGTTAGGGATATCTCAGATTGGGTCCTCAGCATTCTTAAGAGGAAGGGTGAACAGCCAAAAGTTGTGCTCCATATAGGTAGCAATGACATGGGTAGGAAGAGTGACAAAGTTCTTCATAGGGAGTTCAGGGAGTTAGGTGCTAAGTTAAAGGGCAGGACCTCCACTGTAGTGATCTCAGGATTGCTACCCATGTCATGTGCTAGTGAGCTGAGAACTAGGAAGATTATACGTGGCTAAAGAGTTGGTGTAGGAGGGAGGGCATAAGTTTTTGGGATCATTGGGCTCTCCTCCAAGGTAGGTGGGTCCTATATAGAAGGGACAGGAGAAGGACTAATATCCTAGCTGGAAGGTTTGTTAATGCTGCATCGTGGAGTTTAAACTAGAGCTGCAGGGGAATGGGAACCAGAGCACCAGTACAGTTAGTGGATTTCCTGAGCTGCCTATATTTCAATGCAAGAAGTACTGTAGGAAAGACGGATGATAGTGCTAAAGATGAGGTAGCTGGTTTACAAACTGAGGCAATGTGCAGCGAGGAGAGGCTGTTGATAGGGCAACATTGCAGTCAACAGGATGAGTTGCAATGTAAAAAGGTGGAAAATATTGGGAAGGGTGAATACAGGACAGAAGGTGTAATATTGGATTGTGTGCGGGATACGGAATAAGATAGATGAACTTGCAGCACAGTTGCAGATTGTCAGGTATGATGTAGGCATCATCGAATCATGGCTGAAAGAAGATTATAGCTGGGAGCTTAATGTCCGAGGATACACATTGTATCGAAAGGACAGGCAGGAAGGCAGGGGGGCGGCGATGTTTTGTTGGTAAAAAATGAAATCAATTCATTACAAAGAGGTGACATAGGGTTGGAAGGTGTTGAATCATTGTGGATAGAGCTAAGGACCTCCAAGGGTAAAAAGACCCTTGAAGGGAGTTGTAAGGATTTGGCCTACAAATTACAATGGGAGATAGAAAATGCATGCTAAAAGGCAATGTTACAATAGCCATGGGAAATTTCAATATGCAGGTAGATTGGGAAATTCCGGTTGGTGCTGGATTCCAGGAGGGGGAATTTCTAGAGTGAATACAAGATGGCTTTTTAGAGCAGCTCATGGTTGAGCTCATGAGGGGATCAGCTATTCTGGATTGGGTGTTGTGCAATAAATCAGAATTAATTAGAACGCTTAAGGTAAAAGAACCCTTATGGGTAAGTGATCATAATATGATCAAATTCACTCTGAAACTTGAGGAGAAGCTTAATGTCAGTGTATCAGTATTACAGTGGAATAAAGTGAATTACAGAAGCATGAGAGAGGAGTTGGCCAGAATTAACTGGAAAAGAATACTGGCAGTGATGATGGCATAGCAGCAATGTCCAGAATTTCTAGAAGCAATTTGGAAGGCACAGGATATATACATCCCAGAGAGGAAGAAGTATACAAAAGGAAAGATGACACAACCATGGCCAACAAATGAAGTCAAAGCCAACATAAAAGCCAATGAGAGGGCATATAATAGAGCAAAAATTAGTGGCAAGTTAGAGAACCGGGAAGCTTTTAAAAACCAACAGAAAACAACCAAAAAAGTCATTAAGGTAAAGATGAAATACGGAGGTAAGTTAGCCAATAATATTAAAGAGGATACCAAAAGTTTCTTCAGATATAGAAAGTATAAAAGAGAGGCAACAGTGGATTTTGGACCACTGGAAAACAATGCTAGAGAGGTTGCAATGGGAAACAATGAAATTGCCAACAAACAAAAAGAATTTTGCACCAGTCTTCACTGCGGAAGACATGAGCAGTATTGTGGAAGTTCCAGGCGTTGGGGTCATGAAGTGTGCGAAGAAAGGCAGAGGAAGATGGATAAGAAGAGGAAGTGAGGAAGTGGAGCAGAGGGAAGGGGGAAATGGAAGGAAGAGAGGGGAGAAGGGAGAAGGAGGAGGGTGAGAAGGTGCAGGAGGGAGAACGTGGAGAGCAACAGAGGAAGGACAAAACTGAAAGGAAGTGTAAGGAGAGGAAATAGAGAAGGATAGAGTGTGAAAGGGAGAGAGGGTGAGGGGGAGAGATGCAGATGCAGAGAGGAGAGTGAGAGAGGTAGAGAGAAGAGTGAGACACAGAGAGGAGAGTGAGAGAGGTAGAGAGGAGAGAGTGGGGAGAAGGGAGAAGGTAAAGTGGTGAGAGAGTGAAAGGGAGAGGAAATAGAGTGAAGCATTTAGGAAGAGGACAAGAGAAAGGGATAGGGAGAGAGGGGAGTGTTGTTATCTGCATCACAGTTGATGCAGACTACATTAGCCCAGAGCATTTAAATAAACAGATAATACATCAAAAATAGAACCATAGAATACTACAGCACAGAAAAACAGGCCATTCAGCCCTTCTAGTCTGTGCCAAAAATAGTTGAAAGGAACCTCCTGACTTTGGAAATGTATGATGAATGCAATCCTGGGGATCAGTTTACCTGCAGGAGTGTGTACGTCAGTTCCTTTCAATCACAGCAAACCTAAAAGTTGCAAATGGGCAATTGGGCATAAGGATGGGGGGGGGGCTGTTGTGGTGCTGGTGGTGGTGGGGGAAGTGTGTTGGGGGCGGGGTTGGCTGTAACTCATCCTCTTTGCTGAATTTAGGATTTATCTAAGAACTTCAAACATGTCATTAACTCATTTTACAGCCAGCTATCATGTGTTACTACATACGTCTGAAATTAGACTGTGGAATGTTACGAAGGTGTTCTAACAACACAGTGGGTGGTGATAATGCCTCTGGCGACAGTGAAATAGATTTGCTATTATCTAATCAGTGCCATTTATTTTTATCCCAGAACTGAATGCTAAAAACAGCTTAAATCTCATCAGTGCAGCCAACAATTTTTGACTCCTACAGCATACCAGAAAAACCTTTGGTACTGACTGCAACCAATAGGGTTGAAGCTCAGTGCAGACCTGCCCCTATTAATGTAGACCAAACGTCAATGTTCCCTTCTAGAGCCAGCATCAATGTTGTTCGGCGTTGCAGACTGCACAGTGACACAGAAGTAGTAGGCACTTACCTCCCGGGATCTCTTCACTCCACCAGGCTTGCTGCATTGCTGTGTTCCCTTGCTCTCTGCCCTGTAACTTTAGCGGGAAGGAGTGGATGGCAGCACCATCAGCTACTAGACAGATCTCTGCTGCCTTCCTTATAACTTCTGAAGATTCCACGAGTTGTGTGAGGGAAGTCAAAGGAGTTTTTAAGTCAGCACTGACAATTCAAACTTTTGTACAATGGCAAAGGACAATTTCATCCAAAGGGCTTGCATTTATATATCAATATTCACATCCTCAGTAAATAGCAGAGACCACAGTTGGAGTAATATTTGATGCAAAGTCACTCTCACAATTAAGGTGTCGAGAAAATATTACAAAGAAGAGAATGGGTAAATGATGACCTCATCTCTTCTGAGATGTGCCTGAGTGACAGACATTAACTTGGTAACCAGGGAAAACTCTCTGCTCCTCTTCAAGATAATCATTCAATCTTTTGTTTTCACCTGAGAAGGCAGGTGGGATCATGGGTTAATAACTTCCTTCAGTTAAGTTATTTCTAACAGAACTTCTTCACAGGTGTCATTATAGGTTATACATTCAAATCCTTTAGCAAAAACTGAAACTATGTACTGTTGCTAAAATGGATTGATGGGCTGCAGGCACCAGGGAAAGGACAGTGTGCATAGTCCACATCTAATTGCCATTCACAGGAAGCAGGAGGGAATGCACTTCATGAACAGCTTATGTCTGTGTTCTGGAAACTTGAGTTTAGTATGTAGCCCTGGTGATGATGAAGGGCCAGTAAAGTGATCACAATCAGGCTAGTGTGTAACTTGGAGGGAACCTACAGATGGTGACTACTAACACAACAGCCTTGTCTTATGCACTCAGATCTGCTTTCCTCTGTCATTGAGAGTGCTGATAACCAACAAAACTTTCCCCTCTCACTGACTGTCGAATTGTCCACCACCTTTCAAGTATGGATGTGGCAGGGCTGTAGCTAACAGTTAACCTGCTGAAGACAGGATTAAGGAGCTCGGTCTACTGCAGGCTGCTTTCACTAGTTAGCTTGTGTGCTAATGTCGCTGCTGCAGCAGTCTGCTGATATCAGGTCCAGTTCTTGTGTTCCCTTTGACACTCCTTCTTTTCCTTCCTTAAATTGGGTTGGTCCCTGGTTTGATGTCAATTGCAGCGGAATGGAAAAACCCTTTCTATGATCAGACCCAAATGATCCTGCAGGTCTGAAACAATCTGCTCTCCAGTTACTTGATTCTGAGGGAGGTGCTAACTAGTCCAATAAAGTACACTACCAATAACACATTGACAGGAAGTCAATTGAATTTAATAAAAATAAAAATAGGAAGTAGGTAGAACCAGTTGCCAAACCTCAGTCAAACATGTTACACCCGCATACAATTAAGGGGCATATCTCACTGCTGTCCCCATGCAGAACTCAGCTAATAAAGTAACTGGCTAAACAAAGTGACTGGGATGTAATGCCACATCAGTCAAATGTGGAAACTATCAGTCTGACCTATGAAGATGCAGGCACTGGGGAACAATTACAAGATTCAGGGGCTGTTAACTTTTTAATATGTCCTTAGTGATCAGTAATGTAACACCAACATAAATGTTAAACTTGTTTAGTTTATTTAATCAGTTACTTTACATTTAATAAGAGATATAAAACAGTCTCTTATTTGCTTGAACATGTACTGTACGTAGAAACTGTAAAAAGGTGAAATTTGTCACACAAATCTGCAGCTTCTAGAAATGCACAAAAAGCCAGTTAACATTAACTAACACAGTGTGTTGGGATCATATAACATGAATATTGTAACACTAACACAAATACCACATTGATGTTCTGTGCAATGTACGAAAGGAGCACTATATTGGAGAGCTGGGTGTGCTGAAATAACATATGCAAATTCAGTAGTAGTCTTACTTACCCTCACACTTATCCCAGCAGCAATGCTTTACCACAATACAGTCATTTCAGCAGTGTCACTGTATGTGTACTGGACAGGATCCATGTCTTTCCCAGATGATTAAAGTAAGTGTGGTAAAATGGCTGGCCCCAGAATCTCCTTGAACATTTGAAACATCAAGTACTACAAACTCCCACTTTCCAAGCTGCTTTTACACAAGCTCCATGCTGGCCCAAGGTATGAGCTAGGGATATTACACAGCTGGTTTTGAGAAACTATATCTGCATCTGTTTTGGCTCTGGCACCACTTGATGGCGTCACAAAAGGAGCAGTTCTGGATAAGATCCAGCTATTGATCTGTTCTATCTGTCTTCGGGAATCATAGTGTTTTCTTCTGTAGCACTCCGGGAAAAACCTTGAAAAACATAAATGTTAGATAATAATACATATACAAATAAATTAGTTGTCAAGATTCTGACATTTAATTACATCAGTTTCAGTTCTGTGATGTGATATTGTTTGTTAAAATTGTCATGATTAAAAGGAGCAAATAACAAAGTCCTGGAGGAAATTGGCGGGTCAAGCAGCATCCACGGAGGGAACTGTTGAAATTTCAGATCAAGAATTCTACACAAAATACTTGAAGAACTCAGTAGGTCAGGCAGCATCCATGGAAATGAACAAATATTTGACGTTTCAGACTGAGATCCTTCTTCAGGATGGAAAGGAGGAGGGAAGATGCCAGAATAAAGAGGTGGAAGGAGGGAAGGAGGATAGCTAGAAGGTGATAGGTGAAACCAGGTGAGTGGGAAAGGTAAAGGGCTTGGAGATGAAGGAATTTAGTTGGAGAGGAGAGTGAACAATAGGGGAAAGGAAATGAGGAGGGTCACCAGGAGGAGGGGAAAAGCAGGTGTAGATCTAAATGGTATAGGTGAGGAGAACTTAGAAATGGAAAGGGAGTTGCAGCAGGTAAAGAGAGGGATTTTGAAAAGTTGAGTGTGAAAGGAAGGGGAGAGTGTACCAGAAAAGATTGCAGCTGCACATATGGCTGGGGGCTGGGGGGAAAGAAATTATTCAAAGCCTCTCTCTAATGGAGTAAAAAGAAATAAATGGGTATGATTCAGTGACCATTGGAGAGGTGGGGTTGCAAGGTAACAAAGTCTAGGAAGCAAATATTCCAACGTACAACATTCCAAATGAGGGGTAGAACTCTGAGAATAAAAGATGAGATAAGCACAGGTTCGGAAAATCAAGATGTGGAGTCTATAGGGAGGACAGAAGTAGCAATGGAAAGGAGTCAATAGTGAGGTAACCCCCATTGTTTCTCAATTCATACCCTGTACCTCACTAAATCTTTCCGCCTTATTCTCCCCAAAGTGCTTTTCCAAACCCCCCTTTCCAATAATTACAAATTAGAGAACATTTCCATCCCCTGTCATCTTATTACAAATTATTACAAATCAGTAATATTAAAAATATAAATTACATACTGTAGCTTACATCAACAGTCTGGTCCGCCTGCTCTATTATGTAAGTGGTTACCATAGTTTCAGGAATTTTATTTCTTCAGTTAATATCATTCTGAAAGGTCAGCCAACTCACAAATTTTTCAGCTACAATTAAACTTTCCATCACTCAATTCCAGCAGTGCAGTATCCACATATATCAGCAGCACCCCTCCATAGTGATCCTGCCCCTCACACAATGACCCACTCGGTAATGACCCTGACTCCTTGCACAGTGGCCCACACCACACAGCGGCTTCTAGTCCTCACAGTCCTCCACCCTTCATAGTGACCCCCACCTCTCACTGCAACCACCCTCACGTCACTCATCCCATACACTGACCTGTCTCTCACACAGCGACCTGCCCTCATTCAGCAAGCCTCCTCACGTACCCACTATACAACAGTAATGCACTTCACACTGATCCCACTCTCATACTGCTCACAGACACCCACCCATACAATAATCCCACTCTACACACACACAGATACCACCCAACCACAGTGACAAGGTGGGGAGCTTGTCTCTTTCCACTGCAGAACATCCACATTCCCACCCTACAGACTGAAAACCCTTGCTGCCCAAATTCTGGCCTAGTAGCGATGCAGAGCTTGGGGAAACATGTGGGGTGATGAGAACTGGCCAAGAGTTCAGTGCTGGATAGATGGTTAGCTTATTCTCCATTTATATAGCACCCAACAAAACGCCAACTTGGTTCAAGGAAGCAAAGATTGACAACCAGCTTCAGGAGCGGTCCAGTGGCTCGGTCAGAGGAGGCTTCAAGCAGCAGCTTGATGTGAGAGAGGTAGAGACGCCTAGCAATTTCAGAAGGCAGTCCTGAGCTTAGGACAGGGCAGATGGAAAGGGTCACTACATGACTGTACCCTCTGTCATCCTGGGTTGCAAACACTGGCATTTGTTATACTGGGGAACACAAACTGCCCTTCATCACCCTGGGGTACACACACACACACACACACCTCTCTTTCACCCTGGGGAACACACACTGACCTCTGACACCATGGGGTGCAAGCACACACCTCCTTTATCACACAGGGATACACACATACAGACATCTCCTCTGTCATCCTGGGGTGCACACACACTGCCCTCTGTCACCCTGGAGTTACAGAGGGCATTTCTTAACACAGTACCTTGTGAGTAGGCCATTTGTCAATGGAGAGCATCAGTAATAAATCACATCCTGTTCTCAGTGCCCCAAAATATAAGATCAGATGCCCAGACTAATTGTCCATGTGTAGTCCAGCCCACAGCCACGGTATGTTCAAAGTTCAAAGTAAATTTATTATCAAAGTAAATATATGTCACTATATACTACCCTGAAATTCATTTTCTTGTGCACATTCATAGAAAATAGAAAGAAACACAATAGAATCAATGGAAAAACTGCACACAAAGACAAACAACAAATGTGCAAAAGACAACAAATTATGCAAATATAAAAAAGAAAAAAAACTAAATAATAATAATAAATAATAAGTAATAAATATTGAGAACATGAGTTGTAGAGTTCTTGTAAGTGAGTCCATGGGTTGTGGAAGCAGTTCGTTGTTGGGGTGAGTGAAGTTATCCATGCTGGTTCAGGAGTCTGATGGTTGAGGCATAATAACTGTTCCTGAACCTGGTGATGTGGGATCTGAGGCTCCTGTATCTCCTTTTTGATGGGTTCAGTGAGAAGAGAAAATGGCCTGGATGGTGGGGGGCCTTGATGATGGAAAACCACAAACAAGAGAACATCTGCAGATGCTGGAAATCCAGACAACAAACACAAAATGCTGGAGGAACTCAGCAGGCCAGGCAGCATCTATGGAAAAGAGTACAGTCGATGTTTCAGGCCGAAACCCTTCGGCAGAACTGGAGAAAAAAAGCTGAGGAATAGATTTAAAAGGTGGGGGAAGGGGGACAGAGAAACACAAGGTGATAGGTGAAATCTGAAGGAGGAGGGATGAAGTAAAGAGCTGGGAAGTTGATAGGTGAAAGAGACAGAACGCTATGCAAGAAAGAAAAGGGGGAGGAGCACCAGAGGGAGGCGATGGGTGGGCAAGGAGATAAGGCGAAAGAGGGAAAGGGGGACGGGAAATAGTGAAGGAGTGCCCACCCATTGCTTCCCTCTGGTGCTCCTCCCCCCTTTTCTTTTTCCCATGGTCTTTTATCTCTTTCACCGATCAACTTCCCAGCACTTTACTTCATCCCTCCCCCACTTAGGTTTCACCTATCACCTTGTACTTCTCTCTCCCCTCCCCCCCACCTTTTAAATCAACTCCTCAGCTTTTTTCTCCAGTCCTGCCAAAGGGTTTTGGCTTGAAATATCATTCATAGATGCCGCCTGGCCTTGATGATGGAAGTTGCTTTCCTGTGACAGTGCTCCTTGTAGATGTGCTTAATTGTGGGGAGGGCTTTACCTGTGATGGTCTGACTGCATTCACTCCTTTTTGTAGGCTTTTCCATTCAAGGGCATTGGTGTTTCTATACCAGGCCGTGATGCAATCAGTCCGTTATACTGTCCACCGTGCATCTATAGAAGTTTGTCAAAGTTCTTAGATGACATGCTGAATCTTTGCAAATTTCTAAGAAAGTAGGGGTGCTGCCATGTCTTCTTGATAATGGCACTCATGTACTGGACCGAGGACTGATCCTCTGAAATGATAATGCTGAGGGACTTACAGTTACTGACCCTCTCCACCTCAGATCCCCTGATGACAACTGGCTGACTGATGACTGGTTTCCTCCTCCTGTAGGTAATAATCAGCTCTTTGGTTTTACTGACATTGAGCGACAGGTTATTGTTATGGCACCATTCAGCCAGATTTTCAATCTCCTCCTATACGCTGATCTGTCAACACCTTTGATTCTGCCAATGGCAGTGGTGTCATCATTAAACTAAAATGTAGCAGTACAGTTGTACTGAGCCTCAGCATCATTACTATAAAGTGAACAGAGCAAGGGGCTAAGCATATAGCCTTATGATACACCTGTATTGAGGAAATTTGTAGAGGAGATGTTGTTGCCAATCCAGACTGCAAGTGAGGAAATTGAGGATTCAATTGCACAAGGAGATTTTGAGACCAAGGCCTTGGAGCTTATTGATTAGTTTTGAGGGGATGATAGTGTTGAATACAGAGGTGTAGTCAATGAAGAGCATTCTGATCTATGCACCTTCACTGTTCAGAAGTTCCAGAGTTGAATGAAGAGCCAATGAAATGGCATCTGCTGTTGACCTGTTGTGACGGTAGACAAATTGGAGTGGATCCAAGTCACTCCTTAGGCAGGAGTTGATATTTTCCATCACCAACCTCTCAAAGCAATTCATCACAGTGAATGTAAGTGCTATTGGATGATCGTCATTGAGATAGTTTACCACATTCTTCTTGGGTACTGGCATGATTGAAGCCTGCTTGAAGCAGGTGGGTACCTCAGACTGCTGAAGCGAGAGTTTAAAGACATCAGTTATCACTCCAGCCAGTTCATTAGCATAGGTCTTCAGAACTCAGCCAAATACATTGTCTGGGCCAGATGTTTTCAATGGGTTCATTCTACTGAAGGATGCTCTCATATCAGACTCATAGCCTGAAATCACAGGGTCTTTGGGGGCTATTGATGTTCATGAAGATGCCTCCATGTTTTGTCAAGTCAAAGTGAGCATAAAAGGCGTTGAGCTTATCTGGGAGCAAAACCTTGTTTTCACCTATGTCACTTGGTATCACTTTGGCAATCAAGCCTGCCACAGTTATTGAACATCCTTCTGTGATTCAGGTTTGGTCTGGAATTACCACTTCACATGTGAGATAGTCTTCCAGAGGTTGTACCAGGACCTCTTATACTTTACTTGGTCGCTAGACCTGAATGCCATCGATCTAGCCCTCAGATCTCTTGGTTCATCCAGGGCTTCTGTTCAGCAGGACTCCGAATGATTTCATCTGTAGTCACGTGTGAGTAACAGCATGGTGAATTACTCATTTAACAATTCAGTAGAAAATTAAGGCCAATACACAAGATAAAAGCAATAATTTACAAGATTGACACATTTCTTTGACCATTTCAGGGAGTACTCCCTCACATGGGTTTGGAGTCACATATAGGCCAGACCACGTAAGATTTTCTCTCATCAGTGAACAAATAAGTCATGCAATAGACATTCCTGGACAATGTCCAACATTGAACCAGACCCGGCTTTTTACATTGTCCCAGACAATTTAAATAGCTGTGTCCTACAACCAAGGGCCTTGATTTCAGCAGAGTGCATTACAGTATAATCAATTTTTTAAAAAACATTTTCATTTGTTTCAGATGGTCTGGGTAACCTTAAGAACATATTTGAAAGCAACATTTGGCTCAGTTACCATGCTGTGGTGGAAGCTATACTTTATGAAGGGCTGGATAAATGGAATTAGATAGTCAACTATCGATGGAGAACCAATACAAAGTGTTAACAAATGCTGTAAGTTATGGGAGCAAAGCAAGAGTAGTTTGTCAATGTCAGGAGAAATAGCAACTGAATTATACCTATGGCCACCACCAACTATGCATTATTGTAAACACAATAAGGGTGACTAGGTTTGCTTCTACATTTGATAATGCTTGTTTTGAGCAATTGGTAAGGACATTCACTCTGAAGTAAAAGTCTTGATGCACATCAGCCATGTGGTTTGCAGTAATGAAACCATTCATGGGCAACATGTTTGCAGAATGCCAACCCTTTGATTTGAATCTTCTGTAAAGATGCAGATTGACACTTAAACAGGGGTTTCTTGATACTGAGAGCAAGAGGCACAGGATCAGCAAAGTTTCACCTTCAAGTCAAAGACCATTCCAGGGACAAAAAAACTTCACACAATTTTAATCAAGTGTTCACTAAGTATCAAGGTTGTTCGATTAAAAATGGGTGATAAAAGCAAATAAGTTGTTCTAACTTTATTAAGATTAATACAAGGCCAGGCCAAAGAAGGATTAATGCAAGCAGATTAAGCACTGCATTTTGAGGAGCAATCAGTAGGAATAATTCTGTGAGTGAGCCGATTGAGAGATAGAAAAAGAGAAAAAAGAGGGAGTGGAGGGGAGGGGGAAGAGAGGGTAGAGAGACAGAGAGGGAGGAGAGAGGTTGGAGGGGGGGAGGAGCGAGGGGAGGAGAGAAAGGGGGAGAGGGGAGAGAGGAGAGGGGAGAGAGGAGAGGGGAGGGGGGAGAGGGGGAGAGGGGGAGAGGGGGAGAGGGGGAGAGGGAGGTTGGAGAGGGGGCAGAGGGGAGGAGGGGAGAAGGGGGAGAAGGGGGAGTGTGTGGAGAGGGGGGAGTGGGGGCTGAGGGGGAGAAGGGGAGAGGGGGAGGGGAAGGGGGGAGTGGGGGAGAGAGGGGAGACACAAGAGGGGAGGAGAGGTGGAGGGGGTGAGGGGACGGGGAAGGGTGTTTGGAGATGGGTGGTTGGAGAGGGGGAGAAGGGGAGGGGGAGAGGGGGAGGGGGGAGAGGGGGATAGGGGGAGTGTGTGGAGAGGGGGAGTGGGGGCTGAGGAGGGAGATGGGGAGTGGGGGCTGAGGGGAGAGATGGGGAGGGGGAGGGGGTGTTTGGGGAGGGGGAGGGGGGTGGTTGGAGATGGGGCAGAGGGGGAGAAGGGGAGAAGGGGGGAGTGTGTGGAGAGGGGGGAGTGGGGGCTGAGGGGGGAGATGGGGAGAGGGGAGAGGGGGGAGGAGGTGTTTGGGGAGGGGGGTGTTTAGAGATGGGGCAGAGGGGGAGAAGGGGAGAAGGGGTGAGTGTGTGGAGAGGGTGAGTGGGGGCTGAGGGGAGGGGGTGAGTGGGGGAGAGAGGGGGGAGACAGGAGAGGGGAGGAGAGGGGGAGGGGGAGGGGGGTGTTTGGAGAGGGGTGGTTGGAGAGGGGGAAGGGGGTCGAGGGGGATGAGAGGGGGAGCGGAGGGGTGAGTGGGGGAGAGAAAGGGAGGAGAAAGTGGCTGATAGAGGGGTTGATAGAGAGGAGGAGAGGGGGTGTAGGGAAGGGTAGGGAGGGGGAAGTGAGGGGGAAGTGAGAGGCACTGGTGAGCAGAGACAAAGTAAAGTTAACCATAGAAGCAGTTGAATTGTAAGTCTAGGTGAGGTTGCTGAGGTAATGGATATTAACAATACGGAGGGAATATAAGTGGGATGGAGATGGAGTGAAACATTGATGGGGTAGATTGCAGGCTAAATGCAGACATAGCCAATCTATCAGGAGTGTCTGTGTTCACCACAGCTCTCAGGAATGCACAGTCCATGTGACTATGTGGGAGATAGAAAACCACAGAACAAACTACTCAAGCTGTCCCCGGTACCAAACAGGCCAAAGTAAAGGAGGATAGTTACTTGGTTAAGTAGATGAAATTGAGAAATAAGGTTTAAACTTTACTGTAATCCTGTTGTGTTTAGTGATGTCAATGCAACATATGTGACCTCTTTTCTGAAGGGGATTATTTTTGCTCAAACTATATTACTGATAAAATGTTAATTATTAAAAGAAAACAAGGTGAATGTTTCCAAAGAACCTGTCAGTGGGAACAGGAGCCCATGGGTCTACTTCAGATTGTTTAACAATCCCACTGGGAGGGGTAGTACGGAGAGAGTGTCACATTGTGGGAGGGGTGGTACACTGTGAGAGCGACACTGATGAGGGGGTGTCACACTGTGAGAGGGGCACTGATGAGGGGGTGTCACATTGTGAGAGGGACAGTACTGAGGGAGTGTCACACTGTGAGAGCGGCACTGATGAGGGGGTGTCACACTGTGAGGGGGCAGTGCTGAGGGGGTGTCACACTGTGAGAGGGACAGTACTGAGGGGGTGTCACTGTGGGATGGACAGTACAGAGGGAGTGTCACACCGTGGGATGGACAGTACTGAGGGGGTGTCACACCGTGGGATGGACAGTACTGAGGGGGTGTCACACCGTGGGATGGACGGTACTGAGGGAATGTCACACCGTGGGATGGACGGTACTGAGGGGGTGTCACACTGTGGGATAGACGGTACTGAGGGAGTGTCACACTGTGGGATGGACAGTACTGAGGGAGTGTCACACCGTGGGATGGACAGTACTGAGGGAATGTCACACTGTGGGATGGACGGTACTGAGGGGGTGTCACACTGTGGGATGGACGGTACTGAGGGAGTGTCACACTGGGGGATGGACAGTACCGAGGGAGTATCACACTGTGGGATGGACAGTATTGAAGGAGTGTCACACTGTGAGATGGACAGTACTGAGGGAGTGTCACACTGCGGGGTGGACAGTGCTGAGGGGGTATCACACCGTGAGAGGGGCACTGATGAGGGGGTGTCGCACTGTGAGAGGGACAGTGCTGAGGGGGTGTCACACTGTGAGAGGGACAGTGCTGAGGGGGTGTCACTGTGGGATGGACAGTACTGAGGGGATGGACAGTACTGAGCGAGTATCACACTGTGGGATGGACAGTACTGAGGGAGTGTCACACTGTGGGATGGACAGTACAGAGGGAGTGTCACACCATGGGATGGACAGTACTGAGGGGGTGTCACACCGTGGGATGGACAGTACTGAGGGAGTGTCACACCGTGGGATGGACAGTACTGAGGGGGTGTCACACCGTGGGATGGACAGTACTGAGGGGGTGTCACACCGTGGGATGGACAGTACTGAGGGGGTGTCACACCGTGGGATGGACAGTACTGAGGGAGTGTCACACCGTGGGATGGACAGTACTGAGGGAATGTCACACTGTGGGATGGACGGTACTGAGAGACTGTCACACCGTGGGATGGACGGTACTCAGGGGGTGTCACACTGTGGGATAGACGGTACTGAGGGAGTGTCAGACTGTGGGATGGACAGTACTGAGGGAGTGTCACCCCGTGGGATGGACAGTACTGAGGGGGTGTCACACTGTGGGATGGACGGTACTGAGGGGGTGTCACACTGTGGGATGGACGGTACTGAGGGAGTGTCACACTGGGGGATGGACAGTACTGAGGGAGTGTCACACTGGGGGATGGACAGTACTGAGGGAGTGTCACACTGTGGGATGGACAGTATTGAAGGAGTGTCACACTGTGAGATGGACAGTACTGAGGGAGTGTCACACTGCGGGGTGGACAGTGCTGAGGGGGTATCACACCGTGAGAGGGGCACTGATGAGGGGGTGTCGCACTGTGAGAGGGACAGTGCTGAGGGGGTGTCACACTGTGAGAGGGACAGTGCTGAGGGGGTGCTATACTACCATGCGCAGTACTCAGGACCACTGCACTGTCGGAAGATCCTTCCGTTACACTAACTGGAGAAAATAATCTACACTGGGGTAGAAGACAAGCTGAGGATGCCTCGCAGTGATCTGGCCAACGGATTCAATGGTTATTTCCTCACTGCCTACAGATCCTTATGCTCAGTTTGGGCACCAATGTCTGTTTGGATCATTTTGGATCTGATGAGTGAAGGTTGATTTAAAAATTGTTTCTTGAATCACACTTCTATATGGCAGCAAACCAAAGATGTGAGACAGTGACATTTAGTATCTGTGAAATAGCTACTGCAATGCATGTTATCAAGTGTGCACTCTGGGTTATAATGAATTTGCCAATTCATATCTATTTCTACTTTCTGCAGTATCAAGTGGCTGTAAAATAAAAGTCATTTTTACTTATAACTGGAGTTCCATAAAGAACAAACTCCCAACACGATTTCAGTCAGTGGAAAACTGTTGATGGATGAAACAGGGCTCAATACATTTTTTGAAGTCCACCCACCCTTTTCCTGTGTTGTTGCTTCTCTGATCCCTTAAATATTTTAAGTTAACTTTCCTTAAATTTTCCTCATGATATGGAAGGGAATAAGGCAAGAGCAGGAGAGAGAAGGACAGGGAGACTGACATATTCTGTAAACTCTGAATAGGCATGAATGAAGCTGATCTCATGTGAGGAATCTGTGAGCAAGGGAGAAGATTCTCTTTGGAAGAAAGATGAGGGGTAAATGGAGATGTGATTCTTTTGGAGACACAAGAGGCTTGGTACAAACAATTTCCCATTCCTTGCTGGTGCTTCTCCCAATGCAGAAACCATCTGCTTCTTGCTGGCACTGAGTTGGGTAAATTACTCTGCCAAAAGAGAGAAAAGATGGCAAGCGAGCGAGAATAACACCCACAGAGCAGACCTCTGTACATTCATCCTTAATTTTGATGGATTGCTTAAAGAAAAGTAATCTCTCATGGCCCAACAAGGTTTATTTTTCATCTTTCATTTGATCATTGCAGGAGTACACCTTACAGATAGAATTGAGTTATTCTCTTAATTCATTGCAGTTTCTCTCCAGATTTTTTGAATCTTTTCAGATGTTCAGAATCAGAATCAGAATCAGGTTTATTATCACCGGCATGTGATGTGAAATTTGTTAACTTAGCAGCAGCAGTTCAATGAAATACATAATCTAGCAGAGAAAAAAAAATAATAATAATAAATAAACAAGTAAATCAATTATGTATATTGAATAGATTAAAAAATGTGCAAAAACAGAAATACTGTATATTTAAAAAAAGCGAGGTCGTGTCCATTTAGGAATCGGATGGCGGAGGGGAAGAAGCTGTTCCTGAATCGCTGAATGTGTGCCTTTGGGCTTCTGTACCTCCTGCCTGATGGTAACAGTGAGAAAAGGGCATGCCCTGGGTACTGGAGGTCCTTAATAATGGATGCTGCCTTTCTGAGACACTGCTCCCTAAAGATACCCTGGGTACTTTGTAGGCTAGTGCCCAAGATGGAGCTGACTAGATTTACAACCTCCTGCAGCTTCTTTTGGTCCTGTGTAGTAGCCCCTCCATACCAGACAGTGATGCAGCCTGTCAGAATGCTCTCCATGGTACAACTATAGAAGTTTTTGAGTGTATTTGTTGACATACCAAATCTCTTCAAACTCTTAATGAAGTATAGTCGCTGTCTTGTCTTCTTTATAACTATATTGATAGGTTGGGACCAGGTTAGATCCTCAGAGATCTTGACACCCAGAAACCTGAAGTTGCTCACTCTCTCCACTTTTGATCACTCTATGAGGATTGGAATGTGCTCCTTCATCTTACCTTTCCTGAAGTTCACAATCAGCTCTTTTGTCTTACTGATGTTGAGGGTCAAGTTGTTGCTGCGGCACCACTCCACTAGTTGGCATATCTCACTCCTGTACGCCCTCTCATCACCACCTGAGAGTCTACCAACAATGGTTGTGTTGTCAGCGAATTTATAGATGGTATTTGAGCTACACCTAGCCACACAATCATGTGTATATAGAGAGTAGAGCAGTGGGCTAAGCACACACTCCTGAGGTACGCCAGTGTTGATCGTCAGCACCAATCTGCATAGATTGTGGTCTTCTGGTTAGGAAGTTGAGGATCCAATTGCAGAGGGAGGTACAGAGGCCCAGGATCTGTAACTTCTCAATCAGGATTGTGGGAATGATCTTATTAAATGCTGAACTATAGTCAATGAACAGCATCCTGACATAGGTGTTTATGTCTTTCATGTGGTCTAAAGAATAGGCTTGAAGTGAACACAGCAACTGATGTGGAGATTGAGTGGACAGAACTTTTCACAGTGCAGCTCACGACTGGCATAGTGCCTATAAATGACTCACTCCTCTCTGACCACTCAGATGGTGCTGATATAGTGTACTCATTACCTGTTGCATATTTCCCATATTCTGGAGCTCCAACATGTTTCAAAAGTGAAGCTGAGAGAAATGCACCTTGCTGCTCTTGCCCTGTACTGAAAATTATGTTCTCCAGCCCAGCTAAAGCTCTGACTAGACTAACGTGAGAAGCATGGAATGCTGATGTGGCACAATACAGCTGTAATCAGAAGTACTGACTCTAAAAACCATAGGGCAGCAAAAGGCCAAAGTAAGGTCCATGCATCAAAGTTAATCAGATAGTTGCTTGTAAAATTGGAATATTGAGGTTGTGGAGAATGAGCAGGAAGAAACAAACTGCACAAGCTTAATGGCAACTTCACACAATTATGTCAAACATTTACAGTACCTCGTAAGGGTATTCCGCTCCCAACCCTTTTTTCACATAAATGAGTATTACAACCAGGGACTTTGATCAATTGAACTGAGAATTTTTATTTGTGAATCGCATGCTCCCTTTTTCCCCTCACAGTATAGCAAAAACAAAGCATGAATAACTAAAAACTTATTAATTGAAATATCCATAGTTCAAAAGTATTCATCCCCCTTTGCTCAGTACTTAGTTGAACCATTTCTTGCAGCTATTACAGCCAGTAGACTTTTGGGATAAGTCTCTATGGGCTTTCATCAACATGATGGAGCAAGATTTGCCCACTCCTCCTTGCAAAATTGCTCATGCTGTGCCAGGTTAGTTGGGGAGTGGCGGTGGAAACAAACTTAGGGTCTTGCCAGAGATGTTCAATTGGGTTAAGGTCAGTCTGACTGGGCCACTCCATGGTTACTCTGGCACTGCGATTTGGGTTGTTGTCCTACTGAAAGACAGATTTCCTCCCAGGTTAACTTTTCTAGCAGAGGCTTGCAGGTTTTCATCCAGGATTTCTCTGTATTTAGCAGCATTCACCTTCCCATCAATTTTGACCAGATTTCCAGTCCCTGCTGCTGAAAACACATCCCCAGAGCATGATGCTACCCCCACTCTACTTTACTGTAGGGATGGTGTTACCTGACAGTTGCACAATATTAGATTTACACTGCACGTACTGCTTAGTGTTGAGCCCAGAAAGTTCTACTTTAGTCTTATCGGACCACAGGACCTTCCACAACTTTACAGTCTCTTCTGGGTGACACTTTACAAACTCTTTACAGGCAAGGGTATGCTTTTTTCAGCCAGGGCTTCTTCCTTGCCTTTCTTCCATACATACCCTTTTTGTGCAAGGTCTTAGAGGTTGTGGAGCCATGGATTTCATCTCCAGTTGCAGTCACTTAGAGTGACTGTTGGCGTTACAGTAGCCTCTCTTCCAAACGCCAGTCTTCTCTGGTGTCTAAGTTTAGAGGATGTGGCCTGACCTCGGCAGTGTGGCTGTGGTTTCATATTTTTACCACTTTTTCATGATCGACTGCACTGAGCTCTGAGGTATGTTCAGTGCCTTTGAGATGGCCTTGAAATCTTCCCCAGATTTGTGCTTTTCTACTATCATTTCCTTGACTTGCCTTGAATGCTCTTTTGTCTTAATTTTGGTTTGGTCTGTTGAAAATCTACCATATTGTTAGACCTTACAGAGAGAAGGGGTGCTTATTCAGGTGATCCTCAAATTTTCTACAATAACAAATTGGGTATATTGGTGAGGCAATAAGTATTGCACTTGAGGGAAGTTAGCACAGTAATTACAAAGGGGATGAGTACTTCTTCAGCTTTACAATGTTGGATTTTAATTTTTAGAAGATTGTTGACAGGTTGTGGAATTTTTCTTTTGATTTGACATGATGCACAATGTTTTATAGATTAGCTCACAAAATCCTATAATATATTTTAAATTTAGAAATTGAGACAGTAAGATGTGAAAATATTTGTGGGCTCTGAATACTTTTTCAATACACAGTATTTAAGTGTTTAACTCCTTTGAAACCTCTTCTATAATTCAAAAAATGCTGTAAAGGGATTGCTCATAC
The DNA here is from genome assembly GCF_963921235.1 of Mobula hypostoma. Lineage (NCBI taxonomy): Eukaryota > Metazoa > Chordata > Chondrichthyes > Myliobatiformes > Myliobatidae > Mobula > Mobula hypostoma. The sequence goes on from NC_086097.1 coordinate 140,160,239, forward strand.
TTTGAAAGAGTGGAAGCAGCTCATTACTGATGCATTAGTGGAATGTTGAGCGATGTAAATGCTGCACTGGTTTCATTTCTAAACTGCTTAATTCCATCTGTAAATATCAATAAAAAGCACTCTCCTTCTAAGGCTGAAATCTACTGGCACGCAGAGTGAGCTATTTCATCTTCTGAAGTACTGCCCTGTACACACTACGTGTGCCCCAAGGTGCCACGGGGAGCTTGTTTGATATTACTAGATCAGAAAAACAATTTTCTAGCTTGCTTTTTTTTTGTGCTTCAAGATTTGGCTTCACACCAAAAAAATTTAATATTCTCATTATGTTGAGTCATTTTTGTCCTAATGCTAACCCTAACAGTAAAACATATAGCTAATCTCAGTCCAGATTTCAAACTGCTTCATGATTGCTGCAATTACCATTTTTAAAAGAGATGCAACATTTCAAATGGACAATCTTAAATTATTAGACTTAAAATAAACTTCAATTCACAATCCAGAACTTTGTTATACCTTCTGAAAGAAACAGTTGTTGAAAGCTTAACACTCAGCTCCCAGGTGACTCAAGGATTCCATTTGCTGTTTACACACTGGCTCATACAGACCTGGATGGAGCCAGTCTAATTTCTGCTCTATGTCGAGTTAGCTTATCTCAACCAGGTTGGCAGTGGGATACTACAGCAAACCTCAAATGGGAATTGGGGAAACTGGTCTGATCTCTATCAGGATGAATCAGCAACAATAGTGAGGCAGGATCTTAAAAGCCTGGTGTTTAACAAATTACAGCAGTCTTGTTATGCTCAAAAATGATCAACTGCCAAATGAAAATTAGCCAGAGTTTCAAGATTCTATTCTCTGCCAAACATGAGTTTTATCCAGGCATTAAGTAGTAAAGAGAGAATGTTAGTCAGGGTGTTATTTTTTCCTCTGTAACTCCTTCTTGACAACCTTAGACCATCAATACCTCAGGCCACTGCTTCCATCATATACTCCCATCCTTTCCTTTACAATGAAAACTTCCAACCACCCTGGTCAGGTGGTTACACTCGTGTTCAGTGGAAGTGCTGTGGCAGGGCACTGCACTGATATGGTGATACATCACAGTGGCTTTTAAGGATCTAACTAGTGGAACAGAGGAGACTAATGCAAATTAACTTTAAAATTTTTGATAAGATCCCACGTAAAAGACTAGCACTAAATTAAATGACACAGGATTGGATGTAATATAATGGATTGGATTGAAAATTGATAGACAGATAGGAAATAGAGATTAGGGGTAAATGGATCTGTTTCACAATGACTAGTGGAAGGTCAATGGGGTCCATGCTTGGGCTTCCAGCTTTTCACAGTAAATGACTGGGGAGACTAAATACAATATCTACAATGGATCAAAGTTCAAGGTAAATTTACTATCAAAGTACATATATGTCACCATGAGAAAGACCACACAGGGCAGACAACCAGTGTGCAAAAGACAACAAATTGTGCAAATACAAAAAGAAAGGAAAAAATAAATACTGTAATAATAATAATATGCTGAATTAAAAGAAATTGAAAGATTTTGGAACATGAACAAAGGATACATTGTCGAGTAATATACACAACTGGTATGATTTCAAAGGCACTAAACAACAGTATTAAACAATTAGGGCTAAACAGCAAAATCTATGCAAATCTTCAGAAAGCCACAATACTCAACACCACTAGAAAAGTCTGAAAGTTCCTAGCAATTGACAAATAAACATGCTTGGCTATGCCTATACCTCAGATTTTACCAGCTTGTGATAATAATAATAAATAAACAAACAAGCAATAAATATCGAGAACATGAGATGAAGAGTCCTTGAAAGTGAGCCCACAGGTCGTGGGAATAGTTCAGTGATGGGGCAAGTGAAGTTGCCCTGTAACCTCTCCTGATGGCAGCAGCAAGAAGAGAGAATGGCCAGTTTAGTTGCGGAGGGTGGGGGTCCCTAATTATGGATGTTGCTTTCCTGTGACAGTGCTTTGTGTAGATGTGTTCAATGGGAGGGCTTTACCCATGATAGTCTGGGCTGTATCCACTATTTTTTGCAGCATTTTCTCTTCAAGGGCATTGGTGCTTCCATACCAGGAGGTGATGCAACCAGTCAGGATACTCCCACTACACATCTACAGAAGGGTCTCTAGATTTAGAAGAATAAGAGCAGATCACACCAAAATAGATGAAATTCCAAGCTAGATATAGGGCTGAAGATGAAGTTGCTGGTTTACAGAGGCAATGAGTAGTGATGAGAGGCTGTTGATAGGGCAAAATTGCAGTCAACAGGATGAGCTTCAATGTAAAAGACAGACAAAATTGAAAAGGGTGCATGCAGGACTGAAGGTGGAATAAGGTAGATAAATTTGTAGCACAGTTGTAAATTGGCATGTATGATGTTGTAGGCATCATTGAATCATGGCTAAAAGAAGGTTACAGCTGGCAGCTTAATGCCCATGCATCAGAAGGACAGGCAAGAAGGCAGAGGGGGTGGTGTCACTCTGTTGGTAAAAAAAATGTAATCAAATCATTAGAAATAGGTGACATCAGGTCAGAAGGTGTTGAATCATTGTGGATGGAGCTAAGGAACTGCAAGGGTAAAAAAACCATGATAGGAGTTGCATACAGACCCCCCCCCCCAAACACTAGCAAGGAAGTGGCCTGCAAATTACAACGGAAGATAGAAAGTCCATGCCAAAAGGGCAATGTTACAATAGTCATGAGAGATTTCAATATGCAGGTAGATTCCAAAAATCAAGGTGGTGCTGGATTCCAAAAGAGAGAATTTCTAGAGTGCCGATGAGATGGCTTTTTAGAGCAGCTCATGGTTGAGCCCACTAGGGGATCAACTATTCTGGATTGGATGTTGTGCAATGAACCAGAATTAATTAGAATGCTTGAGGTTAAAGAACCCTTCAGGGTAAGTGAACATAATGTGATCGAATTCATCCCTGAAATTTGAGAAGGAGAAGCTAAAGTCAGATGGATCAGTATTACAGTAGGATACAGGGAATGACAGAGGAATGAAAGAGGACTTGGCCAGAATTGATTGGAAAAGGACACTGGCAGGAGTGACGGTAGAGCAGCAATGGCTGGAATTTCTGGAAGTTATTCAGAAGGCACAGGAGATATATATCCCAAAGAGAAAGAAATATTCTAAAGGCAAGATGACACAACTGTGGCTAACAAGAGAAGTCAAAGCCAACATAAAAGCCAAAGAGAGGGCATATAATAGAGCAAACATTAGTGGGAAGTTGGAGGATGGGGAGATTTTAAAAACCAACAGGAGGCAACTAAAAAAATCATTAGGAAAGTAAAGATGGAATACAAAAGTAAGCTAGCCAGTAATATTAAAGAGGGTACCAAAAGTTTTTCAGATACATGAAGTGTAAAAGTGAGAGTGGATATCGGACAGCTGGAAAATGATGCTGGAGAGGTAGTAATGGGGGACAAGAAATGGCAGGTGAACTGAATAAGTATTTTGCATCAGTCTTCACTATGGAAGGCATTAGCAGCATTGTGGAAGTTCCAGGTATCAGGGGTCATGAAATGTGTGAAGTTACCGTAACTAGAGAGAAGGTTCTTAGGAAACTGAAAGGTCTGAAGGTAGATAAGTCACCTGGACCAGATGGTGTACACCCCAGGGTTCTGAAAGAGGTGGCTAAAGAGATGTGTAGGCATTAGTAATGATCTTCCAAGAGTCACTAGATTCTGGAATGGTTCTACAAGACTGAAAAATTGCAAATGTCACTCCATTCTTCAAGAAGGAAGAGAGGCAGAAGAAAGGAAACTACAGCCAAGTCATTTCAACCTCAGTGGTTGGGAAGATGTTGGAGTCGATTATAGACAATAGACAATAGGTGCAGTAGGCCATTTGGCCCTTCGAGCCAGCACCGCCATTCACTGTGATCATGGCTGATCATCCATAATCAGTATCCAGTTCCTGCCTTATCCCCATAACCTTTGATTCCGCTATCTTTAAGAGCTCTATCCATCTCTTTCTTGAAAGCATCCAGAGACTTGGCCTCCACAGCCTTCTGGGGCAGAGCATTCCATATATCCACCACTCTCTGGGTGATTATTAAGGGTACTTGGAGGCACTTGATCAAATTGTCAGCATGGTTTCCTCAAGGGAAAATCTATGTTGGGACCGATTCTTTTTATGTTACGCGTCAATGATCTGGATGATGGAATTGATGGCTTTGTTGCAAAGTTTGACAATATGAAGATAGGTGGAGGGGCAGATGGTTTTGAGGAAGTAGAAAGGCTACAGGAGAATTTGGACAGATTGGGAAAATAGGTAAAGAAATGGCAGATGAAATTTAGTGTCGCGAAATGTATGGATATGCACTTTGATAGAAGAAATGAAAGGGTTGACTATTCTCTAAATGGAGAGAAAATACTAAAAACTGAGGCTCAAAAGATCTTGGAAGTCCTTGTGCAGGATTCTCTAAATGTTAATTTGCAGGTTGAGTCTGTGGTGAGGAAGGCAAATGTGATGTTAGCATTGATTTCAAAAGGACTAAAATATAAAAGCAAGGATGTAATGTTGAGACTTCATAGAACACTGGTGAGGTTTCATTTGGAGTATTGTGAGCAGGTCCGTGCCCTTTAGCTTATAAATGATATGCTAAAACTGGAGAGGGTTCAAAGGAGGTTCACGAGAATGATTTCAGGACTGAATGGCTTGTCATATGAAGAGCATTTGATGGCTCTTGGCCTGTATTCATTAGAATTCACAAGAATGAGGGCTGACCTCATTGAAACCTATCAAATGGTAGAAGGCCTTGAAGAGTGGATGTGGAGAGGATGTTTCCTATGATGGGAGAGCCTAAGACCAGAGGACACAGTCTCAGAATAGAACGGCGTCCTTTTAGAATAGAGATAAGGAGGAATTTCTTTAGCCAGAAAGTGGTGAATCTGTAATATTCTTTGCCACAGGCAGCTATTGAGGCCAAGTCTTTACGTATATTTAAGGCAGAGGTTGATAGATTCTTGGTTGGTCAGGGCATGAAGGAATTCAGAGAGAAGGCGGAAGATCGGGGCTGAGAAGAAAAATGGATCAGCCATAATGAAATGGCAGAGTAGATTCGATTGGCCAAACAGCCTAATTCTGTGCCTTTTTTTTAATCAACTTATGGTCCTCTATGTTCTAGGTCATGGGGTGAGACATAGAGGTTTAAGATGAGAAGAAATATCTAAACCTTCAGTAGGTCAGGCAAGATTTCTGGAGAAAGAAACAATCACTGGAGACTGAAGGTTTGTAGCAATTCTTTTTGAAAAGCTAATTCTGGGTTGGGAACCTTTCTGGTATGTCCATCTTTTACTGACTACCCCTAATGTCCTTGAGAAGATGGCTGGTGAACTCTCTCTTCAATACTGTAGAGGGTGTTGTGAAGGTACTCCCACAGTTTTGCTGAGGAGAGAATTCTTGGGGGCCAGCAAATTATTTCCAAATCAGAATATGTGTGGCTAAGAGGGGAACCCATATTTCCCAACTGTTTTTTATGCCATGGACACCCATCATCAACCAAGGGGTCCGTGGGCCCTAGGTTGGGAAGCCCTGCTATAGACGGCGCTGGTATTTCCTGCACTTGCTGCCTTGTCCTTCTTGTAGAAGTCATAGGCTTCTGAGGTGCTGTCAGCAGCATGGGTGAGTAAATGCAGTGCATTCTGTAGATGCTGCACACTGTAACCATTTGTATAATCACAGTCATAAATGTATAAACATCAGAAATAAAACAAGCTGACAGATATGTAAGAAAAATACCTTTCCCATGTAATCACAATACCAGCATTAACACAGCCAGAAAATAATGCAAAATAGCCATATAAATACAGCCTACAAATGGAAAAAATATGGGTGAAATTTCAGCTGGTTAATATTCAGAGTGAAATTGTAAAGGTGTATGGTTTTATGATTTGATTATGGGGAATAACAGAAATACTATACCAACACCTTCAAAAGCTGCAAGCCGTAATGTCAGTTAAGAACAGGATGAAACTGTAAATAATAAGAAAGTGAATGGCAATGCACTTGATTCATAGCGGACCAGGGACAGGTGTTAGATCCTCTTCACTGGAGGATATCCTTGTCTCAGCTGGGTTTTTCTATCAGTCCGAGAGTCATCATAGTGATGTTTGTTTCAGTACCAGCCTACATTACCTTTGATCAACTGAATTTTGCATCAAATGATAGTGGGATTTTAATTCTTGATATCTGGATTACCAGAATCGCTAACTGATTAATTTTCTGAACAAGTACTGGATTCTTTGCAATAAAACATTTTTATAATTGTGAAGAACTCCAAGCTTAATTGTCTCTCAGAGATTTGTTTTTAGACATGCATGAATTGCACACAGTTACTGTGGTAACAAACATTCTTTAGTCCCATTACAAACTCTGGTGAAGTCGTAACTTCAAATGGCACAATCAATGAGATTCGTTAAAAAGGGAAGGAATGAACTCAGACAGGGCACATCCACCCAAATGCGACCGATACTTAATCTTTAGCTGCAGTTGTTGAACAACTGGTCAATTGGCTATACTCTGGGAATACTGTAGGGAGGCATTATCATTATTTGGGGGAGTATTGAGAATATGGGGCAGGATCAATTTAGGCTTTTGCTAATATCCACAGGATTCAAGTTTTAAATTTTAAAATATTCACCTTTTATTTAAATGCTTCCTAACCATATCCCCTCCTCATTCTCTTCAGTCTCCTTCAGCACTACAATGCTCTAATTCTGCCTTCACAATTGCCCACTATTTTAATCACTGTAACAACAGCTTCAGCAGCCTGGGACCTAAATTCCCAAATTTCCTCTCTCTCTTCACCTGTAGCATTCTCTTAAACCTACCAAAATACTTCCTAATATGGATCAGTGTCAACATTTTGCCTTATAAAGTTCCCATACAGAACGTTGTAGTGTTACTCTACATAACTGATAAGAACTCAGCTCTGGGTTTCTGCTGGGTGAGAGTACCTCAATTACCCACTTTTTTTTGTGTACAGACATCCTCATGAAAGGAAGCAGACTCTATTCAAATTATCACTTTCTGAGAGGCAGGGGACGAGGACTAATAAAAATACAAATGCTATCTGCCACTTGCTTCTGAATGTAGAAGAGATGGACTGGATCTTCACACGGTCAAACAGTATAAAGAAACAGCATGCTAAATGTTATTAACATTCAGCCAAGTTCCTAGGAATGGGCATATGCTCAGTTTGATTCAAAATGTTCATATCTTGAATCAGCAGAGATCCTTTCATCAATGTGGCTCATCCAAGTTTTAACAAGTCTCTTTTTCCTAGATTTAGATCTGTTCTACATAATTTCATGCTGTTACTGAATACCACTCTCTCAGAACAAATATACTCTTTGAGCACATCTGATAGGTGATCGATATTGGAAAAACCATTTAATTCTCTCAAGATGTATCAGCTTGCCAGAATAAATCTTTGAAAATCAATGTACTCCAGGAAACTATGGTGATCTAGTGGATTCTGAAAAAACTGTCTCTACAGCATGAAGCAAATAGTCATATCAGTCCGTTCAGTGTAGAGTAGGTTTATCACATTTGTACAGAAATGTATATTCTTCAAATAAACTACAAAACACAAATGACCCAAACAGAACTCGCTGGTAAAAGGTATGGTATCATGGAGAAGGGACTTAAAAACTGATGATATCAAGTTTCCTCCAAGTCTTCAGAAGTGAACTAGCTTTTTAATAGTGCACCTTACCTTCACAGATTAAAAATCTTCCATGCCTGTATATTCTTTGTTAACTTTCCACTCTAAGTTCCAAAAGCAACATTTACAATGGAAGTTGCCAATATAAACGCAATAGGCTGTAATTGCACTTGCCCACCAGACGGGGTGCCGCAACCCAACTGCCAATGGGCAAATAACCGCAATATGCTGGTTCACAGGACTAGCTTCCATTATAAAGGTGGACACAGAAATATAATAACAAAGTGGTAAATGAATTACATCTGCGTGCTCTATCTAAATTATCACCTGCCCTAACTCTGCTTACTTACACACAGCACATTGTGCATGCTGGACTCAAAGCAATGCCAAGGGGCACTGACTTGTCCTTCTATAATGTGGCTAATATCAGAGGCAGAAATTAAGCATCCAAAAATGTGCAGCTCTTTAAAGTATACCTCATTGTCTTTCATAACTGATGATGCACAAGAGACTAATTTTGCAATCTTAAGTCTGAATATGACTACAATATTAGTGGCTCACAGAAAATATCAATGGTTTGTCAGAAGCCAAACTACCATACACAAACTGCTAATGTTCTTACAGACTAACCAAAGTTTGTAATAATTCTTTTATCGTTTCCATATCCGTGCACATTCCTGGTTGCCTGTGCAATACCTCAAAGAATGTATCTTTAACTCTAACCTCAAAAAGGCACTCTCCCCCCGCAGCAGCCATCAATTTTCATTCCCCACTGTCAGCCAGAACTTGCCCACAGAAAGGTTTGTCTCTTGTTTACTCCTTCAGTCTGTCTGCCTAAAATGTGCTATGAACAGCTGTACTCTGCCAACTTTACTTCACTCAGGCTCAGTGACAGATTTCCATACATCATTTCTTCATCTGCATCAAGATTTCCAACAAAAATACTAAACACACACAGATATCCACGGAAATGTTCTGAATCAGGCTGGTGATGCCATCAATAAATGCAACTTTAGTAAAATGGTGGAATGTGGTGATAGGGCAAGTTTTGAAGCAGGGTTTCAACTTTAAATGTCATCAATTCCTTTTCTTCTAAAGATGCTGCTTGACCAACTGAGTTCCTCCAGCTAATTGTAGTCTGAGCTTTTGTTCATTCCCACATACGGTCTTTCTACGGGAACAATCTAAAACCCATTATTAAAGCACATGACATTCTTTAATGTGAAAAGGGAAAGGGGAGGGGAAAAATGGGAGGGAAAAATATTAATGGAGGGAAATGCCAATGTTCATGCCATCAGGCTGGAGGCCATCTAGATGGAACATGAGCTTCCACCCTGAGAGTGGCCTCATCGTGGCAGAATAGGAGGCCATGGACTGATATATTGGAATGGGAATGGGGTTAGGAATTAAAATGGTTGGGCACTGGGAAATACCACTTTTTGTGGATGGAGCAGAAGTGCTCGACAAAGTGGTCCTCCATATTTACAGTATTTTGGATCTCATGTTGTAGAGGAGGCTGCATTGGGAGCAATGGATACAGTAGATGACCCCAACAGATTTGTAGGTGACGTTTTGCCTCACCTGCAAGGACTGCTCAAACTTCGCGCAGTCAGTGAGGTATAACAGGTTGACTAAGTTGTTCACAGGCCCAACATCAGACTCCTAATCAGGCACAATATGGGATCACTGAGAAGAATGAGGGAACATTTCAAGGATGTTCCCGATGTTCTTATGAGTTGATGGAACATCCTCATCAGTATGAGGATCCTTGGTCCTTGACTGCTCAAAATGAGGAAGTAGAATATAAAAATAAGCTTGTCAGAAATACAAAACAAAAATCTTCTGCAATAATATAAAATAAAAATATTCATGAGGACTACAGTCAGAAAGGGGAGAATTTATAATGTGGAGTTTATGAATTTGTAAGGTAATTAAATAAATATTTTGCTTTTATTTGACAGATTTGGACACAAATAACTTCCCAAAAATGCTGGAACGAAGTGCCTATGAAAAGGAAGAATTAAAGGAAATTAGCAAAATAAAACTGGAGAAATTCAAGGGAGTGGAATGGGGGGAAATTGAAAGAACTGGAAAATGGGAAATCCTCAGACCTCATAATCTACATCTGTACAATTTCCTTATCATAAATCCATGCAGTAATTGTGCAATCTTGTCCATACTAACTAGGCTGTGGTTCTCTGTTTTCCTCCCTCCTTTTTTCCAGCATTGAGATTACATTGACCATCCCCCAATCTGCAGGAGCCATTCAATAATCTACAGAATGCTGCGAGATAACCATGACACATTAATTATTTCCATTGCTACTTCTCTCATTCTCTGGGACGCAGATTATTAGAGCCCACCCACAGTGCAATACTCCTACCCCTCCTACAATTCAGCATTCCCATGGCATTGCCCCTCCTACAGTGTGCTGCTCCTTCAGTACTAGCTCCACTCTCCTACAGTGTGGTGCTCCTTACCACCCCTCCTTCAGTACTGCTCATCTCATAGTGTGACAGCTCCATGGAATCTTCCCTCCCAGTGTGAGGCTGCCTCAGTACAGCTCATGTCACAGTGTGATACTCCATTAGTACTGCCCCTTCCTGCAGCACTCTGTCTCTATCACAGTTGAATGTCGGTCTAGATATCTGCTGAAATATCTGGAGTGTGGCTCTAACTTGTGACCTTTGGACTTGGAGATCAGCCTAGCTTTTAAATCTGTGACGGGAAAGATATGAATCAATGAAAAGCAAAAAACTCCAGATGCTGGAAACCTGAAATAAAGACAGAAAATTTTAGAAATGCTCAGCAGGTTAGGCGGCATCTTTTAAGAGAGAAAATGAGTTAATATTGTAGGTTACACACACAAAATACTGGTGCAACGCAGCAGGTCAGGCAGCATTCCTATATATGCTGCCTGGCCTGTTGCGTTCACCAGCGTTTTGTGTGTGTTGCTTGAATTTCCAGTATCTGCAGATTTCCTCGTGTTTGCGTTTTTTAATATTGTAGGTTATGAGCTTTCATTCAAATTAGAAACCAAGCATGTTGCAGAGTGGTTAGGATGGAGAGAACAACATGAGTGCCAAACGGGGTGGGCGCAGGAGGATCTGAATGACACAAGTGGTTCTGCTGTTGGCTGGGAGAGAGCAAAGATAGCTGGTGCACTGTAGCTGACCACTAAATAGAAAGAGATGGGCAAGGATAGAGGAGAGAGAAAATTAAAGTTGGAACTGGGCAATCAAAACATGCACTTTAAGGAATTCATGTGATTACCTGGATTTCTATAAAATAACATTCATAATGTGTTGGCAATGCATAAAATGCCCCAGAGAAGCTTGTAGCAAGGGAAGCAAATGACACTTCGCATCACAGAGACAGGCGACGACCTGATGATTCACAACGGAATTTTAGAGAAGTTAATCTTCAATCAGTGCAGTCCTTTGGAACAACAGAGTATATGAGTATTAGTCTACAGTATCTTCTCAGAATTGTCTAGAAGTCAATAACTAACAAAGTCAAGTTAACACCACATACCTTCTCTTCTAGTTTACTGTAAATGCTAAAATAGGGCAGCAATCTTCACATGAGACTGGATGTGGCAACTGAGCAGACAGGTGGGCAAGTGTGAACAGTTCAGACACCACCTCTGACTGTAGACAGGAGTGGCAGCATAGTTAGGCTCTATCAACTCAATGCAACAACACCAAACTGATTAACCTTCAATTGTTTGATCATTTAATTAAACTCAATCACTTCCACACATGCTACAGCATTGTGCAAAAGTCCCTCAGTGTCCTTCACATGGAATAATGTTCTGTTCAAGATCACTGCTGATCAGAACAAAGATTCTGATTCTTTAAAGACCCGTGATACTCCGACCTATCTTACTTTCAATGGAAAATCAGATCCAAGGAAAAACTGCTCAGGTTTTTACCACCATGGCAGGCTGGTCCTAAACCTCATTTGAGATCACAAAGAATATCAATATCCCAACCCTTCCTTGTGTCATACCTACTACTGGGAACAGGCAGGAGACCTTACAAGGAAAGGGTGGATGGGCTGGGCTTGCATCCACTGGAGTTGAGAAGAGTGAGAGGGGAGTTGGTTGAAATACCTAAGTTGATGAGCTGCCTTCACAGGGGAAATGTGGGAAGATTGCTTCCTCTTGTGAGGTAACTTAGAACTAGGGATCACTGTTTAAAAAAACAGGTTGCCTGTTTAAAACAAATGAGGTGGCTATTGCTGAAAGGGCGGTGGAAGCAGAGTCTCTATATACTTTTCATCAGCCAACATAAAAGCCAAAGAGAGAGCATATAATAGAGCAAAAATTAGTGGCAAGTTAGCAGATTGGGAGGCTTTTGAAAACCAACAGAAGGCAACTGAAAAAGTAACTAAGAAGGTAAAAATAGAATACAAAAGTAAGCTAGCCAATATTAAAGAGGATACCAAAAGTTTTTTAAGATACATAAAGTGTAAAAGAGAGGTGAGGGTGGTCATTGAACAGCTGGAAAATGATGCTGGAGATGTAATAATGGGAGACAACAAAATGGTGGACAAACTGAATAAGTATTTTACATCAGAATTCACTGTGGAAGATGCCAGCAGATTGCTGGAAGTTCCAGGTATCAAGGGGCATGAAATGTATGAAGTTACCATAACAAGACTGAGGTTCTAGGGAAACTGAAAGGTCTGAGGGTAGATAAGTCACCTGGATCAGATGGTGTACACCCCAGAGTTCTGAAAGAAGTGGCTGAAGAGATTGTGGAAGCATCAGTGATGATCTTTCAAGAATCACTAGGTTCTGCAATGGGTCTGGGAGACTGGAAAATTTCACATTACTCTTCAAGAAGGGAGAGAGGCAAAAGAAAGGAAACTATAGGCTAGTTAGTCTGACCTCAGTGGTTAAGATATTGGAATCAATTATTAAGGATGAGGTCTCAGGGTACTTGGAGGCACATGATAAAATAAGCCATAGTCAGCATGGTTCCCTCAAGGGAAAATCTTCCCTGACAAATTTGTTGGAATTTTTTAAAGAAATAACATGTGGTGCAAAAAAGGAGAATTGGTTAATGTTGTGTACTTGGATTTTCAGAAGACCCTTGACAAGGCGCCACACGTAAGGCTGCTTAACAAGCTATGAGCCCATGGTATTACAGGAAAGATTCTAGTATGGATAAAGCAGAGGCTGGTTGGCAGGAGGCAAAGGGTGGGAATGAAGGGAGCCTTTTCTGGCTGGCCTCTGATGACTAGTGGTGTTCCACAGGCGTCTGTGTTGGGACTGATTCTTTTTACATTATATATCAATGATTTGGATGATGGAATTGATGGCTTTGTTGCAGAGTTTGTGGACGATATGAAGATAGGTGGAGGGGCAGGTAGTTTTGAGAAAGTAGAGAGGCTTCAGAAGGAGTTAGACAGATTAGGAGAATGGGCAAAGAAATGACAAATGGAATACAGTATCAGGAAGTGTATGGTTACGTACATTGGTAGAAGGAGTGAAAGGATTGACTATTTTCTAAATGGAGGGAAGCTACGAAAAACTGAGGTGCAAGGGGACTTGGGAGTCCTTGTACAGGATTACCTAAAGATTAATTTGCAAGTTGAGTCTGTGGTGAGGAAGGCAAATGCAATGTTAACATTCATGTCAAGAGGACTAGAATATGAAAACAAGGATGTAATGTTGAAACTTTATAAAGCTCTGGTGAGGCCTCACTTGGAATACTGTGAGCAGGTTTGAGCACCTTATCTTGGAAAGGATGTGTTAAAACTGGAGAGGGTTCAAAGGAGGTTCATGAAAATGATTCCAGGATTGAATGGCTTGTCATATGAAGAGTGTTTGATGGCTTTGGGCCTGTATTCACTAGAATTCAGAAGAATAAGGGTGACCTCATTGAAACCTATTAAATGATGAATGGCCTTGATAGAGTGGATGTGGAGAGGATGTTAGACCAGAAGACACAACCTCAGTAAAAGAGGGGTGACCTTTTGGATTGGAGATGAGGAGAAATTTCTTTAGCTAGTAAGTGATGAATCTATGGAATTTTTTTGCCATAGGCAGCTATGGAGGCCATATCTTTATGTGTATTTAAGGCAGAGGTTGATATATTCTTGATTGGCCAGGGCATGAAGGGACACAGGGAAAGGGCAGGAGATTGGAGCTGAAAGGAAAATTGGATCAGGCATGATGAAATGGCGGAGCAGACGCAATGGGCCAAATGGCCTAATTCTGCTCTTATATCTTATGGTCTTATCAGGGGCAGGTGAGAATACATAGCAGATCACCCATGAGTGGCTGAGAGGGCTCAAGAGACTGTGACTTCTGCTGGTCAATGGTTCCAGCCCTCTCCCACACTATCAACTCCCTACCATGTCCTATTCTGCCTACCTGAAACAACTGCCAATTTGAAGAGTACGTTAACAGGACTGAGCAGCATCACTGTGCCACACAATCTGGGTCTGAGCTTTGGGTCAGTGGCCCCTTGCTTGGCACATTCCACAAAGTGTCAATGTCAGAGTTTGGCACTGAGACTGATAGTAACTGTGACAACATCTGGGGGGATCTCACCCACCCATCTTCACGGATTTGATGCCATATCGACAGACACATGCAATATTGCTTTCTTCTGTTGATACTGTGCTTATTGTCCTTCTTATCCTTTGTCAGCCTTGTCCACCACTCCACTTACATCAGCTCAACTCTAAAGCCTGTCAAATATTGAAAACTCACTGTGATTTTACTTATACTTGAAACAATGCCATGTGGCCCCTTGCTTCCAGAGAGAACAAACACCCTTTTTAATTTGCCAGGCAGACTTTGTGCTTTTCCATTTAGTTTGGTTCCCTCTGCATGAGCTAAGCCAGGCAGGCAGCTATAAATAACTCTTCACAGGAGGACCCGAGAATTGGCATCAGTGAGTTCACTGTGTGCTAGTGGAAGGCTGCGAGCCAACAGACAAGCAGATCCCGGCAGCTAAAACTGTGCCTGGAGCAGAAAACTGACCCTTTCATTGAAGTCTAATAGAAGAACACGTGTTGACTGAAACAGGTTCTCTCCCCAATGCTCTTTATTTATGAGATAAAAGATAAGCAACTTGCTAAGGCAGAGCCACACCACATAAATTGAGCCTTCTGTTTGGCAGCCTGAGCCATTAGACACAATATATTTTTGAGAACCTTTGGGTACACAAAGCTGCACAGTTTTGATGTGCCCATAATCTTAATCTCATTATAAAGAAACAAAATAAAACAGCATATAGAGAGAAACACTTTACTTCCCTAGTACTTTAAAGTTCTTTTGAGAAATTAAGAAATAATAAACAAAGCCAAAAACATCAAAACAAGTCCGTTAGCCAATGGAATTTAAGCACCTGGTTCCATGGCATTGCATACAAAAAACTGCGATTAAGGGTATGAACTAAACTTTGTAACAGTTATCACCAGAGGAGCAGTTCCTGTACACAGACTATAAACCAGTCACAGTGCTGATAGATTGTTGCATTCCATGTTGCTGAACACCAACAAAGGGTGCAACCTTATCCGAGCATCACTGGTGCACACACACAGCACGCACCAGCCCAGCATTAGTGAAACAAAGGGTATTTCTGATGCCTCTGTCTCTGTTGATGTGATGATGTCTGTGAACCTGCATTCTAAGACACCTGCCTGATCGGAATCTAAAATAAAATTGCCATTATTCTTCAAAGGCGCCGTGATTTGATTATTGTTCAGAAGCTATCAGAAACATCTAAACATCAGGAGCAACTTTTAACTTGCAGCAACTTCAGAAGAGGTTTTGCACAAGTTCCATTCTCTTCTTTCCCCAAATAAAAACCCCTCTTCCAGACAGTAGTCAATTGAAATTGCTCTAAATCTACCACACCTAGACAGGCAGTTCTGAAGAAAGTAGATCACTGATAACTTGCTGCTGTGAACAGTCATTACATTGCTCCTACTTCCTCTCCCCTCACTCTATATCTCCGTTTATTTTTCACCCTTGTAAGTGACCACTTTGTTGGCTTTCAAATTCACCTGCTGCCCTTGAAGCAGGACTTCCAGTGGGTGTTTATACATCCCAGACTTCCCCTCACCGCTGGTGTTACTATAGTTCAAGCTAGACTCAGCAAACCTCACTCTGATCGAGGGTCAATCCTCCTGTGCAAGTATTGCTCAATGCTCCACCAGATCATAACTTAATTGCTCAACTTTGGTAGCTATGCCTTTAGTTGCAAAGCCTTTGAATTTCCTTTCTAAATCTCTTTGCTTTTCTCCTTCTTTCCTTAGGTAGTCGTTCATGGTTTTCCAACTTCTACGCAAAAGAATAACTATTTTTGTGAAAGCAAAAAATCTCTCCTCCTTAATATTTAGCTCTTTGGTTCAGCTTTCAAGTTCAAGTTTAATTGTCATTCAACCATTCTTGAATACAGCCAAGCAAAACAGTGCTACACTGGGGCCAAGGTGCAAAACATAGTAGCAACAGACATACACAGAACAAGGCACATAGAGCACACAAGATAGCAGTAAAATATAGTCACACAAAAAAAAGCCCAAGTCCCTGAGTCCATGAACGTTGCAACAGTCGGCAATCAAACACAATAGAGCTTGTCTTCTGGCAAGTGAACACTGGAGAGCAACACCGAGGAGCACACCGACTCTGACACTTCCTCCCCGAATGGCTGCAAACAGGCAACACCACAGCTTGAGGCCTAGTCCTCGCCACAACCAAGGTCACGCAGCTCCCCTACCAACCTCCCCTACTGCTCACCAATAAACCAGTGAATTGTACCTGCAGTATTCCTCCTTACCAATGCCCAATGGATGTTGCGATCACAAGAAAAGCAAACTTTGCACCATCTTTGCACTCTAATTCTGACACCAATCCGACGCAGGCAGCAGCATGGCCCAGCTCCTTCAGTTTCTTTGCCAATGAGCATCTCTCTGATGGGATAGTACTTTACATTCTTAATGCTCAGCAGGATCTCGCGATCAGTAAAAATACATTTAAAAAAGCCATTAACACCTTTGGTTGGCCCCATAGAAACATAAAAAATAGGTGCAGCAGTAGGCCATTTGGCCCTTCAAGCCTGCACCGCCATTCAGTATGATCATGGCTGATCATCCAACTCAGAACTTTGTACCTGCCTTCTCTCCATACCCCCTGATCCCTTTAACTACAAGGGATAGAAGCCACTGTAACTGAGCACACCTCCATCTTACCAGAAGACCCTGTTCAGTCACCTGTTCCGCTATGTCTCCTCTAGTGGCTTGATGGGGTCTGCTATCTTACTTACAATGTTTAATGCTCATGGTTTTTTAAAAATACAAGTTGTTGCAGAGCACACTATTGCTGATATTTTGCACAATTACTCTCTCTGTTTTTAATTATGTTCTGCCATATCAAATCATTGGGAGCAAAGTTCAGTCCCAGTCATTTTGCTTTTGTCACCAATCTTGAATTAACTGACCAGACAGAAGTAAATAGGCATGGTCTAATTGCCATATTGGAGTGCGGTCTCTTGGTGACCAAGACAAGGAGTTGAAATTTCGAGAGTATTTGGACCCTGGTCAGACCCCACTTGGGGTACTGTGCTCAGTTCTGGTCACCTCACTACAGGAAGGATGTGAAAACTATAGAAAGGGTGCAGAGGAGATTTATAAGGATGTTGTCTGGATTGGGGAGCATGCCTGATGAGAATAGGTTGAGTGAACTCGGCCTTTTCTCCTTGGAGAGGCGGAGGATGAGAAGTCACCTGATAGAGGTGTATAAGATGATGAGAGGCTTTGATTGTGTGGATAGTCAGAGGCTTTTTCCCAGGGCTGAAATGGCTAACATGAGAAGGCACAGTTCTAAGGTGCTTGGAAGTAGGTACAGAGGAGACGTCAGGGGTAAGTTTTTACGCAGAGAATGGTGAGTGTGTGGAATAGGCTGCTGGTGACAGTGGTGGAGGCAGATACGATAGGGCCTTTTAAGAAACTCCTGGATAGGTACATGGAGCTTAGAAAAATAGAGGGCTATGTGTAACCCTAGGTAATTTCTAAAGTAAGTGCAGTTTGGCACAGCATTGTGGGCCAAAAGGCCTGTATTGTGTCCCAGGTTTTCTATGCTTCTGTGTTTCTATTTGACATTTAGCAGGGGTAGTGCTCGTATTAAGAGATGAAGTCAATAGTGGACAATGATGTTGGAATTGGTATCAGGCTAAATGAAGAAACAGCAAGAGAGAAAGTACTGGGGAGAGTTAATTAGAGACTACCGAACAGTACCCATGAACTTTCTCCAAGTTCTACCACTTAGTTATACACTGTGGTCACGGATTAGCAGCTTGCGTGTTTGGGATGTGGAGGGAATCAAAGCAACAGAGGGAAGTCCATGTGGTAATGGAGAAAAAGTTCAAATTCCACACAGACAGAAGTGAACGGGTTGCTGGAGCTGAGGAGGGTTCACTAATGATCTGGTGGGTTACAAGGGCCTATAATGGTTTAGAATATGATAGAATTTTCCAATGAGCTTGAACTTTACGCAGTTCATCCTCCCTGGAGTTTCAAAGATGGAAGGGTTCATAAAAGGCTGTCATAACCTGCCACTGGTGAGGGAGTATGATACAAGTTCAATGTGAATTTATTATCAAAGTACATGGTAGTGTAGTGGTTAGTGCAGCTTGGGGTGTTGGAGTTCAGAATTCAATTCAAGTGCCAAGTGTAAGGAATTAGTATGTTCTCCCCATGATCATATGGGTTTCCTCCAGGTGCTCTGGTTTCCTCCCACAGTCCAAAGACATACTGGTTAGTAGGCTAATTGGTCATTGTAAATTGTCCAGTGACTAGGCTAGTGTTAAATAGATGGGTTGCTGGGTGGCACAGCTCATTGGGTAGGAAGAGCATGTTCTGCACTGCATCGCCACATAAATAAATGAACGAATAAATTTTATCATATACCACCATGAAGTTAATTTTACTGCAAGCATTTAGAGGTTGTAAATTTTGGGAGCTGAATGACAGCATGTGTACTGAGGGATGAAAAACTTCCTCTATGCAAGCATTCCTGTGTAATATCTGAATATGTCCACTTCATTATGTTATTTGATATATGTATATATACAATGACCTGGAGCCAGAGATACTGTGACAAATGGACAGTAGGATCAACAAGTGACCCAATTACACCTGGACAACAGTATCAACTGTCCCCACCTAAACCAGGATAACAGGATCGACTGTCCCCACCTACACCAGGATAACAGGATCGACTGTCCCCACCTACAGCAGGATAACAGGATCGACTGTCCCCACCTACACCATGATAACAGGATCGACTGTCCCCACCTACAGCAGGATAACAGGATCGACTGTCCCCACCTACACCAGGATAACAGGATCGACTGTTCCCACGTACATCTGGACAGAACTCTTGACTTCACAATTTACCTCGTTATGGTCTTGCACTTTATTGTCTACCCGCATTGCACTTTCTTTGTAGTTATTACACTTTATTCTGCATTGTTATTGTTTTACTTAGTACTACCTCAGTGTAGTGATTTGATTTGTATAAATAGTATGCAAGACAAGCCTTTTGTTGTATTTCTATCTCAATATTTGTGACAATAATAAACCAATTCCAATTCAACCTACACCTGCAGAGTAAGATCAGTGACTGCCCCATCTTCACTTGGACAGCAGGATCATGATTTGTTCCACTTATACCTGGACAGTAGGATCATTGACTGCCATACCTACACTTGGGCAGCATGATCAATGATTTGTTCAACCTGCACTTGGTAAGTAATGACTGATCCCACCTACACTTGGACAACATGATCAACAACTGTTCCACTGCTACAAACAGAGAATTGCACCAATCACTTCCTGTATTTGTATATGAAAGCAATTTATTTCTTGCACTGACTGTGTCTGGCATGAATCGAAGCAAATGATTTAATACACCAGCTTGAAGTCTTATGTTGCTGACAGTCACGTACATTCCAATAAATGCACAGTGTCAGGGAGAAGAACCTAAGCACCAGATCATATACAGGGACGTGTTGCAGCATTCTTGGTGTAACAGAGCTATTGCTTTCTGTCTCATCTTGTGTCTGAAACACAGTCTTTACACTATTTCTGTGGAAGTAGACGGTTTAACAATCTCATAGTACAAGTAAATACCATAAGGAAAAACTTCTACGTTCTGAATGGATCGTAGCAAATGAATTTGGTGATGGATTGATGTTAAGTACATGGCAATCACAACGTGTGCAAGGGTTCCTCACATGGAGTATTCACTCTGCTTAATGAAGATCAGGAGGCTACAACTGTGGCCAAGGGATTCCAGGTCCTGATGGGTGGTGTAACACCAGGGTGGTGCTTCATCAGTTACTGGGAAGAGATCAGACATTTTGGTTGGGGAGTGGCTCTGTGGGTTGGTCAGAGAAGATCCAGTTGCCCACAGCCTGTGTACACAAATAGAGCATTGATGCAGACCCAACAAACACAAATAACAACTTAAAGTGAGCAGCAACCATTCCTCCAGCCCACTCAATGCCAGGCAAGGGGAGGGGGAGGATGTCAGGATGAGGCAAGGGTATTGCCAAGATGAAGGAGGAATGGGGGAGGAGAATATGCAGACGGGTGGAGATGGGAATGGAATGGACAGGGAAGAGGCGGGGTACGGGATGAAGGAGGGTGTCAGAACAGGGGAAGGCATCACAGAGATGAAGAAGGGGTTTGTAACTGAGAGGGTATGGGGACAGCGGGGGGTGCTGAGACAGGGATGGAAGATGGGTGGAGAGATGGGAGAAGACTGTTTTCAGGATGGAGAAGGGGGTAGGGTAAAGTGGTATGACTGTGTCCAGAACAGGGGAGAGGTGGAGGACAGAGGAGTGTCTCCAGAATAGGAGAGGGGTGGGTGATGGGGGAGGGTTATCTCCAGAACATGGGGGTAGGGATTGCGATGAAGGATGGAGGAAGGGTCGAGTGATGGGGAGGGAATCTCCAGGATTGAGGAGGAGTAGGGAACAGAGTAATGGTAGAGTATGCAGGAGCAATGGGATGACTTGGTTCCAAGGATGGGGGTCAGACAGCCAGTTTACCTTGTAAACACAAACAGTACAGAGTGGACCTATTCTCCAGGGTTTGAGACTGTATTCTCCATGGAAACTCAGAACATTGAAAGGGATTTGATAGGCTGAATCAGAGAGCAGGTTTCCCAAATGAGGACTTCAGAACCAGTTTAGGTTAAGGAGAAGGAGGAAATAGGAGTGGAAGCAGGACCTGTCCCACCATTCACTATGATTGTGACTGGTCTACACCTGCCTCAACTCCTCTTTCGTACCATTTCTCCACAGCCCTCTGTTCCACCACCTGTTCATGGTAAGTGGGATAATGGACTGTGTTAGATCATGCCTTTGGTGTCTCTCACTTCTGGTGAAGATGGAATCCTTTTGAAGGCACAAATTCTAATCTTTGAAAACCAAGTGGTGAAGAATGTGATGAGTAAGTCATTGAAAATTCTTAACTCATTTCAGACTGCTTTATATTCTGTGGTAATTGATGGGTGATGTCTGAAGCGCAAACCTCCAAGTCTAAAAGTCTATCACTATACAGGAAACGTGAAAATATCCCTTTCAAACCACAACAATGTTACCTTCCAGCTTTAATGAGATGCCTTAGACACAGATGTACTTCAGAAAAAGTGTAATATACTGTTGCGTCACATGAATTTACTAGGAACATCTAGTAACTTAGGCTGGGCTGCTCTATGAGAGATTCAATATACAAACACAGCAAACAATGAAGCTCACAGAGTGCTCCTAATGGGGCCCTTTGTTTTAAAATGCATCCTTCTCCAAATACCTCGAACAACTGGATTCCAACAGACACAGCACCGCATTATGGCCAAAGCCTTTTGTATGTAGGGCACACACACGTAAACAAGCTGAGGACAGCAAGCTGGAAAAGTGGTTGGACTGTGGACATGTGCCAGCTCAGTTGGTGATGGTGGGCTATGGAAGAAAACCAATGGTGCCCACACCCAGTCCTGTGTTTCTGTATAGCCTGTATTTTAAAAAAAGGTCATAAAATCTATCAAACTATTAGAAAGCTGTTCAACCCACAGTACCTACGCTGCAAAACCAAGGTCACCAAACCGCAGAGGTCCAGCTGCAACACTGAGACATACCCTCTGTGCTGAGCTCCAAGGCATCATTGACACTTTCAGTGCAGCCTATGAGAGAATGGGCCTGCACTCGATATCCACAAAAGGAGTGTCTTTTACCAACTTTTCCATTGTACCACACTACCCTTCAACAATAAATATTCACATGACTCTGGAAATCATGGATATGTCAGAGGTGACCTCTTGCGATAGACATGGAAGATGAAATTCACCCCCAACTTCAATGCACCAATACAGTCTTTGGTTGAATAAGGGAAGGAGTACTTGAAAATCAGGAACTTTGACTGAGCTCAAGATTCAGCTTACCACACAGCAGTGATCCCTGCCTCCTTTATGCATCTGAGACCTGGGCTACCTACAGCAGGCATCTCAATCCACCAGGCTGTGCAGGGTGTTCACACGTCCAACAGCAGACATCCATTTTGAGCTCCTTCATGGCAAAAGATTGCCAGGGGGACAGAGAGAAAGATTCAAGGATGTGTTCAAATGCTCTTTGAGGAAATGTGACATTCCACTGACGCTGGGGAACCTCTGGTTGATGTGGCCAATGTGGGACCTGTGGACTCTGCCACAGATGGGGCAGGAGGTACCTGATGGGTGAGTAGGGGAAGGAGCTCTTTAGAATGTTGAATATTCTCTCAGCTGTTTGTCCTCAAACTCCTGTTGCTGAGACACAAAATCTTGATGAAGGGTCTTCGACCTGAAATATTCTCTGTTTGTCTTCCCACAGGTGCGTGGCCTGACTTGTTGAATATTTCCAGAATATTTTTCTTTTCGTTTTACATTTCCAACATCTGCAGTTTTGATTTTCAATTAATTTCCATTCCTTGTGAGTCACCTTTTAGTGAAGACAGATGTTAAGTGATGAAAAATGCCAATTCTACCTACGGAAGAGTATTTGAAGACAAGACTTGAAACTCAGCACTTAGCTCACGATCAAGCTGATCAATGAAACAAGTGTGATCTCTACCCTCCTGCATGCTTCAGACAACTCACACCAAAGACATCATAGCATTCTAGCAGCACCCAAGAGGCAACCGAAACAGGAGGCCTTGACATCCCAATGCTTTCAGTGACCCGGATCACCACTGCAGTTCAGATGGTTGTATCAGGTGCAATCTCAGGCAGTAGGCACCATGAGAGACTGCTCACAAGTGGAATTCCCTCATGACGATAAATGCACCCTGATGACTAGTCCACAACTCATTAGACTTCTGTACTCCACAATCTTTATACATAGTTCCCTGAAAGTGCAGACAGAGAGGCTAGTGCAGACGGTATATAGAATGAATAGGCACTGAGTACATGATTTAGAATGTCATGTTGCTGTTGTACTAAACATTGGTTGGGTTGCAACTTCGAGTATTGTGTACAGTTCTAGTCGCCAGTTATAAGAAGGATGTGATGAAACAAAAGAAAATACAGAAAACATTCATATGAATGATGTCTAGATTGGAGGGCTTGAGATACAAAGAAAGATTGGGTTGTCTCTGCCTGCTCCTGCCCCACTAAACTCGTATCTGCATACTTCAACTCCATTTTATCCCCTTTGGTTCAGTCCCTTCCCACCTACATCCATGACACTCGCATGTTCTCAATCTCCTCAATAACATTCAATTCCCCGGCACCAACTACCTCATTTTCATCATGGATGTCCAATCCCTATACACTTCCAAACCCCATCAAGAAGGCTTTAAAACTCTATGCTTCTTTCTCAACAAAAGACCTCCACCACCACCCTCCTCTGTCTGGCAGAACTGGTCCTCACCCTCAATAATTTCTCCTTCGGCTCCTCCCACTTTCTCCAGACTCAAAGTGTGGCCGTGAGCACCCGCATGGGCCCCAGCTATGCCTGTTTTTTCATTGCCTATGTAGAACAGTCCATATTTGGTAATGCTCCCCAAATCTTCCTGCACTACATTGATGACTGTATTGGTGCTGCTTCATGCACCCATACTGAGCTCGTCAATTTCATCAACTTTGCCTCTAACTTCCACCCTGCCCTTAAATTCATTTGGTCCATTTCTGACATACATTGTCAATCTCTCTGTCTACATCTCTGGAGATAAATTGTCTACCGACATCTTTCATAAACCTGCAGATTTCCACCGTTATCTTAACTATACCTCTTCCCACCCTGTGTCCTGTAAAATTGCTTTTTTCTTTTCTTGGTTCCTTTGTTTCTGCCACATCAGTTCGAGGATGAGGCTTTCCTTTCCAGGACATCAGAGATATTCTTCTTCAAAGAACGGAGTTTCCCTTCCTCCACCATTGATGATGCCCTCATCTGCATCTCCTCCATTTCCCAAACAAGTGCACTCACCCCACCTTCCTGCGTCTTAATAGGGATAAAGTTCCTCTTATCCTCACCTATCATCCCATGAGTCTCTGCATCCAACACGCCATTCTCTGCAATTTCAGCCATCTTCCATGGAATCCAGTCACCAACCACATCTTTTCCTCCCCCAATTCTCCGCTTCCGTAGGGATTGCTCCCTCCGTGATTCCCTTGTCCATTCATCCTTTCCAACTATTTCCCTCCTGACACATATCCTTGCAAGCAAGAGATATGCTACACTTGCCCATTTACCTCCTACCTTACCTCCATTCAGGGCCCCAAACCGTCCTTACAAGTGAGGTAACACTTCACTGCGAATCTGTTAGGATCCTCTATTGTATCCAGTGCTCCTGATGCAGCCTCCCGTACATTGGTGAGACCCAACATAAATTGATGGATGGCTTTGGTGAGCACATCCATTCCATCTGCCAAAAGTGGTATTTCCTGGCGGCCGACCATTTTAATTCCTATCCCCACTCCCATTCCAACATGTTGGTCCATGGCCTCCTCTTTTGTCACGATGAAGCCACTCTCAGGGTGGAGGGAGCAACACTTCATATTCTGCCTAGGTAGCCTCCGATCTGATGGCATGAAAAAGTCTAGTAAAAAGTGTTTAAAAAATTCCCCTCCCATTCTCTCTCCTTTTATTTCCCACTCTGGCCTCTTACCTCTTCTCCTAACCTGCCTATCACCTCCCCTCGTGCCCTCCTTCTTCCCTTTTCCCCAATGCCCACTCTCCTCTCTTATCAGATTCTTTCTTCTCCAGCCCTTCACCTTTCCCACTCACCTAGCTTCACCTATCACCTTCCAGCTGGTCCTCCTTTCCCTTCCACTACATTTTTATTCTGGCATCTTTCCCCTTGCTTTCCAGTCCTAAAGAAGAGTCTCAGCCCAAAATGTCAACTGTTCATTCATTTCCATAGATACTGCCTGACCTGCTCAGTTGTTTTAGCATTTTAGTTGTGTTGCTTTGGATGGGATAGGGCTGTTTTCTTTGGAGCAAGGGAGGCTGAGAAGTGACCTTATGGTTTTATAAAATTATGGGATGCATAGATAAGGAAGACAAGACAATGGCATGGCATGGTGTCTAAAACTAGAGGGCATTGATTTAAGGTGAGAGGGGTTAAGTTCAAAGGAGATATGAGGGGTAAAATGTTACATAGCGTAGTTGGTATCTGAAATGTGATGCCAGAGCAGGTTTCAAAGGAAGGGGCAGGAGCAACATTTAAGAGGCATCTGGACAGAAAGTAGAGTAACCAAGCTTATTGGGATATGGAATTAATGCAGACAGGTGGGATTAGTGTATATAGGAATGATGGTCTGCATGGACATAGAGGGCTGAAGGGCCTGTGTCTATGATATCCTTTATGAATCATTTACCCCAACCAAGATTACTTAGAGATATTCTGTTTCTTTCTTTTTACTGCTTTTTGGAACTGCTGTGCATAAATTGTCCATACGTAATTCTGGGGGATTCAGAGGACCAAAAGGCATTGCAGAAATACAAGATCCTTTTCTTTACAAAAGAACCTCTTGCTATGTTTGATCTAACGTACAAATAATCAAACACGACACTTTCGATATATGCAATGAAATATGCAGATAATACCAAGGTTGGCCATGCGGATGACAGTGAAGGGGAAAATCTAAATGACAGGAAGATCTAGATGATGTCACTGGCTAGACAATAAAATGGCAAATTGAATTTAATCCAGGGAAGTGTGATGTAATGTACAAGGGGTGATTGATAAGTTCATGACCTAAGGTAGAAGGAGCCAATTTTAGAAAACCTAGCACACTTATTTTTCTTACATTTACACAATTAGTCCAGTGGTCATGGAGCATACGGATCCCTTCTTTGTAGAAGTCGGTGTCTTGGACCTCCAGAAGTGGTCCACAGCAGGGGTGATTGATAAGTTTGTGGCCTATGGTAGAAGGAGATGAGTTATTAACTTCAAACTTTCTGCATTTTCACTCAAAGAGTTGAACTGCATGTGCACGTAACGAGAGCTGTATAACTCATCTCCTTCTACTTTGGGCTACGAACTTATCAATCACCCCTGCTGTGGACCACGTGATCCAAGACGTTCTCGTCACATGCATGTGCAGTTTAACTCTTTGAGTGATAATGCAGGAAGTTTGAAGTTAATAACTCATCTCCTTCTACCTAGGCCACGAACTTATCAATCACTCCTGCTGTGGACCACTTCTACAAAGAAGGGATCCGTATGCTCCACGACTGCTGGACTAAGTGTGTACATGTAGGAGGGGACTATATTGAAAAATAAATGTGCTAGGTTTTCTAAAATTGACTCATTCTACCTTAGGCCACAAACTTATCAATCACCCCTCGTATTTGGAGAGAGTGTGCAATATATGAGAAAATATTGAGAATTCTAAAGGGATAGATGGTAGGGCGTTGGAGTGAAGATCCATGGATCCCTAGAAGAGCAACATGTCAATGAAGTGTTTTGAAAGGTATGCTACACGAATAAATAGGAAGAGTTTATTTCTTTTGGCTGAACTGCTAAAAAGTCTATTATTGTTACATGGGCTGAGATAAAGTGATAAGCTTTTTTTTTGCATGCCACACGGAAGTATATTGAGGTAGTACAAAAGGAAGAAAAACAGAATGCAGAATACAGTTACAAGTATGGGTAGGCAAATAGACCATGATGAGATAGGTTGAAAAATCAAAAGTTCATCTTTATCATATAAGAGACCCAATCAAAAGTTTTGACAGTTGCAGGATAGAAGCTATTCTTGAGCCCGGTGGTATGTGTTCTCAAACTTTTGCACCTCTTGCTCAATGGAAGGGGGAAGGAGGAAGCAGAATAATTGCTGTCCTAAGCTGTTAAGTACCCGGCCCAAATGCCGGGACCACAGATTTACAGAAATTGGTAGAGGAATTGATAGGAAGATAGGAGCTATTGGTGGCCAGCACAAATGCGACAGGCTTATTGCCCTATCTCTGGATCACAAATCTTCCAAAGTATATGTTCAGGCCAACCCTTTTATTGAGCAATACCGTCCGTGTTCCCCTCCACCATCGGATTTCTGAATGATCTATGAACCCATGAACACTAGTTTATCATTTGACTTTTGCTCTATTTATCTATTTTTGTAACATGTAGTAATTTTAAAGTCTTACATTGTACCGCTGCCACTAAAACAACAAATTCTTGACACATGTCAGTGAGAATAAATCTGGTTCAGATTCTGTGCCAGAGTAGCAAATCAGACAGTTCTGGAGGAGAAGGAGTTGATCTTTAGCAACTTGCTGCTGTTGAGAGGTTTGCCAAGGAAGGTGCTGAGGACAGATTAGAAAAAACCTTTGGTTTACCGTGAAATGCTCTGCCTCCAACTACTCCAGACAAGCTCTGAAGGCAATCATTCTGCAACAGATATCATACTCAGGCCCAGACAATGACCATAATACTCTTAGCTCACTAATGCAATGAAATATTTATAGCACAAATAGGTTTCAAGTTTAAGAGAAACAGATCAGTAAGGAGCTGCATTTACAATGACTGCTAATGACATTGCTTGAGGAGGGCATACAGACCAAAATTTGACAGCATTAAGTGATGCATTATTTGCTCTCTGTATCTCATGGGAAGGTAAAGGGTTCCCATAGCTCACACACATCAGTGATGAAATGGGCATCAACTCAGAAAGCTGGTTCCTGAGGATATAAGAGAGCAAAATGAAATGGGATAAGTTAATTAGAAAAACAATAAAGTATACAGTGAGGGGAAGATGAGAACACAGTTTGTAAAGATAATGAACCAGGTGAATGATTTCAGAAACAGCTTTGCTTGTTGTATTGGGCAAGTGTAGGATGTTTTGGATGGTTGAATTGAGATTGTTCACATCTATAAACATCTTCAAATGTTGTATCAGAAGTCTCTCATTCCTGATAGTACAGGGGAATTTTTCTCATGCTAAATGGAATGCTATTAGTAACAGTCTCAGCATCGAAGATACAACCTTCCTTAACAGGATAAAAGTTATAAAGTTATGAGAGGCACAGACAAGGAAGACAGTCAGGATATTTTCCCCAGAGCAGAAATGTCAAATACTGCAGTACAAGTAAGAGAGGAAAGTTTAAAAGAGTTGTGCAGACAAGTTTTTTTTTACAGAGAGTGGTACTAGGTGCCTGGAACGAATGGGCTACCAGGGATAGTGATGGAAGCAGATACAATAGTGGCATTTAGGAGGATTTCAGATAGACACACAGAGAATGGAGGGATATGGATCATATACAGGCAGAGGAGATTTGGTTCAATTTGGCTCAATTTGGCATTATGTTAAGCACAGATACTGTGGGCTGAAGGGTCTGTTACTGTGTTGTATTGTTCTATGTTCCCAGGTAAGGTACAGAATACCTGCCGTCTGGCAGGTGTGAATTGAAGATCCAAGAGATTTCTCTGCTGTTGTGGGCACCATGCATCTCCAACAGCAACGAGCAAACTAAAGAACTGCTTGTTATGTTTCTGCTGTATGTGGGATGTGGATGAGCAAAAAGCAGCGTCCATACCTACCACAGCTAATTTTTCATAGGCATTGAATCAATGAAAGCTCCAATTCTGAGCAGGGGTTTTACATATTATCTACTCTCCCCTTCGAAATGGCACATCCCCACAATCTGCCACGGCCTCACTGTGTTTGCTAGCCAGACTCCGCACTCAAAATACAATCCAGACCCACCTGGCCTCAAGACACTATTTGGATCCACCTCTCAAGATGCTATTTGGATGTGCACCCCTCGAGATGCAGCCCAGTTCTCACTCCTCTGTGACAGTATGCTAGATAATGAATAAGTATTTTACTCTTTAGTACATGTTAGCACCTCTGAGAGACCAGGGCTGAGGGAGCCATGTGTGTGCCCTGTTTTGAAATATAGGCCAGCACCCATGAGGGCAAAGGATGTAGACCAGAGACAAGTGACAATGAAAATTCACAGTCTGGAAATCAGTCGGAGACATTAGCAGGCAAATATTTCAACATCCTAAGTCATTCCTTGATCCTCTAAAGTTAAAAATTAGCTTTAATCAAGAGGGTTGGATTAAAATGCACAAAACACTCTTCATTTGTAACCTCCACCAGCCAATCCAAACAAAGATTCATCCTAGCCTCCAAATAAATTTCAAAATTCATAAAAGCAGTAATCGTTATAGATGTCTTGAGGAACATTTACACACATTAAATACTTGGTGCTTTGTTGCACTGATGGTGCCAAATGGCCTTCAGTGGAAAACACTTCCAAGGTAGGAGGCTGTGGCTTCAAAACCCTTCAGAGACTTGACCGTAAGGATGGTGGATTCAGAAAGAGGTTGGTACTGAGGGGGCACCAGACTGTGAGGGGGTCAGTAGTGAAGGAATGTCACAATATGAGAGGGATAGCACTGAAAGAGTGCCATATTATGGGAATGCTGTGCTGGGAGAAGGGTGGTACAAAAGGAGAGTCACACTATGAGAAGGGTGGAGAAGGAGCACTGCATTGTGGGAGTGCCAGTACTGAGGGACCTTTGTGCATTGGGGTGTGGTGCTGAGGGAGTGTAACACTTTGCAGGGGCTTGGGGGGGGGGGTCAGTACTGTTAGAGAGGTGCTAAGGGAGCACTGCACTGTGGGAGTGCTGTACTGAGGGAGTGCTACATTGTGGGAGAGGAAGTACTCAGGGAGTTTTCTTACAGTAATAAAAGCCAGTTGCCTTCCTTTAAATCTTTTTTATTAATTATTATTGAAAATCAATGAAAATACATTAAAGTAATCAAGTCAAGATGTCAATATGTACAATAAGAATTAAATTATCAAATAACTGATTAACAAAGCTAAACAATATATCAATAATAAGAAGAAAAAATAAAATGTTAAAACTATTTTTTTGTTAAAAAGAAAAAAGGAAAAAAGAACTCCTACCAACTAAAACAAAAAAACCCTACTAACAGAAAAAAAACGAAAAAAAAACCATTGGGACCACAATCTCGGAGTTATATGCCATACAAGCTTCCATAAAAGAAAAACATCCATCTGCCAACTCAAATCCATTTAAACAAGAATCAGAAGGGGGCCATCTTAATTAACTCAAATCAATTAATAGTAGCGGGCAAAAGAACCCCACCTTTTCTCAAAGTCAAATGGAGGATCAAAAGTTCGACCTCTGATTTTCTCCAAACTAAAACATAACATCGCCTGAGAGAACCATTGTATCAAAGTGGGAGCAGAGGCATCTTTCCATTTCAATAAAATAGCCCTTCTGGCCAATAATGTAACAAATGCAATTAAATGTTGGTCTGATATAGAAATACTTTGAATATATTGAGGGATTATATCAAACGAAACTGTCAATTTATTAGGTTGTAAATTAATTTTTAAAGCTTAAGAAATTGTAGAGAAAATAGATTTCGAAAACTGTTTCAATACAGAACACGACCAAAACATATGCGTCAATGTAGCTGTCTCAGTTTTACATCTATAACACTGACTATCAACATTAGGAAATATTTTAGACAGTCTTTCCTTTGTTGAATAGTAATGATGTACAATTTTAAATTGAATTAAAGAGTGACTGGCACAAATTGAAGAAGAGTTAACCAACTTCAAAATTCGCAACCAATCCTCTGTTATCAAGGTCACGTTAAGCTCTCTTTCCCAATCTTGCTTAATCTTATGTAAAGGATAATTGTACTGTTGTAATAGTAAATTATAAATTTTCCCAATAAAACCTTTCACTAAAGGATTCGTTTTTAAAATAATGTCTAAGTAATGTCTAAAATCTTGTATATATGGAAAGTTACTTAAATATTCTTGTAAGGAATGTCTGACCTGAAGATATTGCAAGAAATGTGAGTACGAGAGAGAGTATTTAGTTACTAATTTCTCAAAAGACATCAATCGGCCTTCTTGAAACAGATCCATGAAGGAATAGACTCCTTTATTCCTCCAAAGAAAAAAAGGGAAGATCACTAAGTGAAGGTTTAAATAAATAATTTCGATAAATTAAACTAAGAAGGTTAAATAATTGCAGATCTCCTTTTTGTCGACTTTCGAGGGGTACGAGACAAGGATGTCAGTTAAGTCCCCTGTTATTTAATTTGGCCATTGCACTTCGTGAAGCTAAAGATATTCATGGAATTTCCATAACTGGGACTATTCATAAGATCTCCCTTTATGCCGATGATCTCTTAGTTTATGTTTCGAATCCTGAAGAATCCATTCCTAGTTTATTGAAATTATTAAGTGAATTTGGGAAGTTTTTGGGATATAAACTAAACCTTTATAAAAGTGAATTATTTCCTCTAAATGATTCTGCTTCTATATATGATGACATTCCTTTTAAAGTTACGGATTCTTTTAAATATTTAGGTATTATCATCACTAAAAATTATAGAGACCTTTATAGAGCTAATTTGGTTCCTTTAGTGGATTTTATGAAGCAATTATTTTGTAGATGGAATCCACTTACACTTTCGTTAGCTGGCCGAAATAATGCAGTTAAAATGATGATTTTACCAAAATTTTTATATGTATTTCAAAATATTCCTGTTTTTTAACCAATAAGTTTTTTGATCAGGTTGATTCTATTATTTCATCTTTTGTTTGGAATAATAAAAGACCAAGAATTGGAAAATATCATTTACAAAAATTAAAAAAGGATGGAGGTCCTGCTCTGCCTAACTTAAGAATGTATTATTGGGCTGTTAATACACGTTATGTGCATTCTTGGTTATATTGGACTGATAAAAATGAACGACCACCTTGGATTGATTTGGAATTGAAAGCTGTGAAACAATTTTACTTAACTTCGCTATTAGGAGTTTCTTTCCTGTACAACTAGCCAAAATTTCTAATCTAAATTTATATCCTATGATTAAGCAGTCATTACAAATTTGGTACTAGTTCTGTAATTTTTTATAATCTCAAAAAATTTAGCCTTCCTAATTACTTGCTAAATCTCCATGTTGACAACTAGTGATCCTCGAATAAAGCTGTCCAGATTCCTCTGAACTCACATTTGCTAAATTCAATTTCCTCATGGTTTCTCATAGAGTTACCCCTTTGGCCCATTACGCCCACACTGACCTGACCTTCAAATACCTATCTATATTAATCCCGATTACCACCACACAATCCTTCTCTGCGTAACAATTTAAGTACTCATCTAGATATTTGTTAAATGTTGTGAGAGTCTCTGCTCTCATCACCTCTCAAGTAAGTGTTCCAGATTTCAATTCCCCTCTGGTGAAAAAAATCCTCCTTACATTAGGATTCTGTTAGTGCATGACTTCATAGTTTAATGACAAATTTTTCCTAATTCCCAAAGACTGAATTGCCCTGTGAATGTATCACCATTATTCACATTTACTACTGAGCAGCAACAGGTACATTCATGGTAAACACCAAAGTAAGATGGGCATTTGCTGCAAATCAGAGTCCAGTTACCCAACCCAGCTAAAAGTATCAAGCTCAGGCAGGTGTCTCTGTAAAAAGCTATCTAGTTTCACTAGCCTACATCTTCTCAAAACGCACACTCTATTCCACAGTTCTGTGCTCTGTTGAAACAGCTGTGAATTTGAAACAAAACCAGAACCATTTATTTTCATATACATTTCTGATCATAATTTATATTATATTTTATGTATTGCACTGTACTGCTGCCACAAAACAACAGATTTCATAACATTCGTCAGTGATAATAAAACTGATTCCAAAACTGCTGAAGATACCTGGCAGGTTTCTGTGAAGAGAGTAACAGAGTCTCTAGGTTGATGACTTTTCCAGTTCGGAATTTCAATTTTTGTCACATTTAGTGAATTTGAAGCTGGGTCAATATTGTTCATTTTCAATTTGTCACAATGAAGGTCTGTTGCCAAAGTGTAAAATACCCGCAGTCCTGTTCTCGTTGTGTTTACTGTAAGGTACCAAGCCTAGATGTGAGTATTAGATCACAGTTCAAATTGTAAGATCACAAGAATGAACTGCTAAATTCTGTGATGACCTCCCAAAACCAGTCAGTGCCTTCACATGGATTTCAAACAATGAGCTAAAATTACCAACACGAAATGCTGAAGAAACTCAGCACGTGAGGCGACACCTATGTCAATGAATAAATAGTCGACGTTTTGGCCCAAGACCCTTCATTGGGACTAGAAAGGAAGGGGGAAGACTCCCGATTAAAAAGGTTGGGGGGTGGGGGGGAAGGAAGACAAGCAAGAAGGTGATTGGTGAAGCCAGGTGGGTGGAAAAGATAAAGAGCTGGAGAAAAAGGAACCTTTATAGGAGAATAGAGTGGGCCGTGGGAGAAAGGAAAGAAGGAGGGATACCCAGGTAGGTGATAGGCAGGTGAGGAGAAGAGGTAAGAGGCCGGAGTGGAGAATAGAAGAGGGTAGCAGGAGGGAAAAAGATAAAAAAAGTATTACTGGAAGGAGAAATTGATGTTCATGCCATCAGGTTGGAGGCTACCTAGGCAGAACAACGTGTTGCTCCTCTACCCTGAGAGTAGCTTCTTTGGAGGCCATGGATTGACATGTCGGAATGGGAATGGGGATAGGAATTAAAGTTGTTGGCTACCAGGAAATTCCACTTTTGGGGATGGACTGGAGGTGTTTGACAAAGCAGTCCCCCTATTTACTATGGGTCTCACCATTGCAGAGGAGGCTGCATTGGGATAAAATAAGACAACCCCAACAGATTTGCAGATTAAATGTTGCCTCACCTGGAAGGAATATTTGGGGCCCTGAATGGAGGTAAGGGAGGAGGTGCATTGGCAAAAGCTGAATTTTCTGGTGGCCAACCATCTTAATTCCTATGCTCATTCCCATTCCAACATGTTGGTCCACGGCCATCTCTTTTGCCATGATGAGGCCACTCTCAGTCTAGAGGAGCAACACCTTATATTCCATCCACAAAGGGTAGATAGCCTCCAACCTGATGGCATGAAACGTTTGGCAAAAGTTTAATTTCCCAGTGGCCAACCATTTTAATTCCTATCCCCATTCTCGTTTGACATGTTGGTTCATGGCCTCTTCTTTTGCCACAATAATGCCACTCTCAGGGTAGAGAAGTAATGCCTCATTCTCTCTAGGTAGCCTACAACCTGAAGGCATGAACAACAATTTCTCTTTCTGGCATTTTTTTTTCTTTTCTCCTCCCACTTCCCTCTTCTATTTCTCACTCTGACTTCTTACCTCTTCTCCTCCTCACTTGCCTATCACTTCCCCTGGTGCTCCTCCTTCTCCCCTTACTCTCATGGTCCACTCTCCTCTCCTATTAGATTCCTTCTTCTCCATCCCTTTATCTTTTCCACCCACCTGGCTTCACCTATCACCCTCTAGCTTGTCCTCTTTCCCCTCCCCCACCTTTTTACTTTGGCATCTTCCCCCATCCTTTCGAGTCCCGATGAAGGATCTCGGCCTGAAAAGTCAGCTGTTTACTAATTTCCATTGATGCTGACTGACCTACTGAGTTCTCCCAGCATTTTGGTGTGTTGCTCTGGATTTTCAGCATCTACAGAATCTCGTGTAATTGTGGCTATAATTACCAAAGGTGTGGGAAAGGGAGGACTTGCAACAGCACCATAGGGTATGTTTTCTTGTGGTGCACCTAAGCATTTTTTTCTTGCTGTGAAACAATTCCTCTGCATTCTTGAAATTTACACTTCAAACTTTAACAACTTATACAGTACAAACCCTTCTGCCATAACATGCAATCACAGACTTAGCCTTATCCAAATATAATCACTCTGCATTGCCAGGAAATTGTTTAGCAGTC
Organism: Mobula hypostoma; assembly: GCF_963921235.1. Classification (NCBI taxonomy): domain Eukaryota; kingdom Metazoa; phylum Chordata; class Chondrichthyes; order Myliobatiformes; family Myliobatidae; genus Mobula; species Mobula hypostoma. Next base: position 140,195,224 of record NC_086097.1, read on the forward strand.
AGCTTTAAGCTCGTTCACACTTCATAAAAGAGTTCAATGCTCTCATAACCCTTTCACCCAAGCACACCTATAATTACAGCTGAACAAATTAAAACCTGCCAAGTACCAACCAATGATGCAAGAGCTTCCCAGGTAACTGGACCTCAGCTGATACTTAAAAGGCACCTTTATAGATCTACATCAAATCTGACAACCTATTTTGGAATTTATACCATTAGGGTAACACACAAACTAAATAACACCAATATTTAGGACTGCTCACAAACACGAGAAAATCTGCAGATGCTGGAAATCCAAACCACACACACAAAATGCTGGAGGAACTCAGCAGGCCAGGCAACAACTATGGAAAAGGGTAAACAGTTGACGTTTCAGGACAAGACCCTTCATCAGCACTTCTTATTTTTAATCCCTTGAATGTGGTTGACAGATGCTTTTAAAATTATCGTCAGTGAAAATCTTACCAGCGTTCTGAAGGAATTCCTTAGCCCGGCTCACCTGAGGGTTCGATCTACTCACCTGTACTCTGGAGCCAAAGTTGACAAGTGACCAGTCCATTAAACAACATGACGAAGGCCATCAGCCAAGTGACTGAGCACTCATCCACCATCTCCTTCCCCTCAGACTAACTACCCCACTTCACCCTGAGGCAGGGATCTGTTCATGGACAGAATTAAAGCACAATTTAAGCATGGCTAATTCACACTCTACCTGAGCCGGAGGACAGGTAATCTTTAAATGCCTAGCCTGACCTGAACCAGACACATAGACCTGAGTCCTAATGGGATAAGGTAAGGTAAGGGCATGTGCAGAAAAATAATAAAAAAACAGCCAGTGCCAGAGTTAGTCAGTAAGTCAGCAATATCTAAATAGATGAAAGAGCACCAAACTGAAACGATAGCACTATTTCTCTTGCACAGAGACTTCCTAACCTGCCATGTAACTCTGAACCTTCCCCTCCCCCGAGATTTTTATCTTCTGCTCAAGGAGGAGGAGCTATTCCCTACAAATCCCCACACTCTGCTGGCTTTGTGTAGAACCCCAGGCCCCACAGGTCGACCATCTGTGCCAGTAAGAGGGCATGTGGGTTTAAAATCCTCTGATCCCTGAGACAAATGTGACACTTCCCATCAGGTTGGGGGATTGGGCTTGGATCAGATAGTTAGAGCCCACACATAGGCAATGGATCAAGTGGTCAGACCCCACCCAGGGGCACTGGATCAGCTTAGCTGGGATCAGATGGGCACACTCACGCAAGGGCACTGACCAGTGACCATCTTCAGTCGTGACCACGGGAGAGCTGCTGCCAATTCCACAGCAAGGGCTGTCATGGTACATGCCTTGCACTTGGACAAAGCTGATTGTCCAATGAACGCTGGTCACTCTAACCAGACTCTAGCCAGAATCTCACCCAAGCTACTACCATCAAAAACACCAGAATTCAATACCTTCTCAGACAGAGTTATAGAATACTACAGCATAGAAACTGTCCCTTCTGCTCATCTAGTCCAAGCCGAACTATTAATCTGCCTTCTCCCATCGATCTGCCCCTGGATTGTAGCCCTCCCCATCCATGTACCTATCCAAATTTCTCTTAAATATTGAAATCGAACCTGAAACCCCCACTTCCACAGGCAGCTTGTTCCACACTCTCACCACCTTCTGAGTGAAGAAGTTCCCCCTTTTTTCTCTGCACTCTTTCAATCTTGATATCTTTCCTGTGACCAGAACTGCACACAGTACTCAAAATTAGGCCTCACCAATATCTTATACCATACAGCTTCAACATAACATCCCAACTCCTGCCCAATACTTTGATTTATGAAGTTCAATGTGCCAAAAACTCTCTTTATGACCTTATCTATTTACTGTATAACACCACTTGCAAGGAATTATGGACCTATATTCCCAGGACCCTCTGTTCTACCACACTCCTCAGTGCCCTACTGTTCACCATGTAATTCCTACCCTGGTTTGCCCTCCCAAAGTGTAACACCTCACACTTGTCTCCATTAAATCCCATGAAGATGAAGGACACTGCCCAATGCCATCAGCTTAAACCGTGCACCCTTTAATTGGATGTGGTGGGTGCCAAAATGAAAAGAAGACCAGCATATCTACAACACCTTTCAAATCTTACTCAGAATGTCCTAAAGTTAGTGAGATACTTCTGAAGTGCTGTCACTGTAGTACAGTAGGAAACACAGCAATTAGTTTTATACAATAAACTCTCAAAATCACAATATCAAAGTTCAAAGTACATTTAGTATTTTGTGGACCTATTCTGTTTCTTACTGTCCACTGTTTAAATTGACACGTCTGAGAAATATGCTTATTTTATGTTGCTTGATAATTTCACACACCCACTTCAATAACTATCTCTACCTTCAGTCCCACTAGCAAACCTGCTCCGTTACACAGTGCAGAGAGGAAGAGAGTTTCTCAGCACTGATTTGATTGCAAAAAATCTCATGAAATCAGGACAAATAAAACAGAGGACAGCTCCCGTTGACTGTCCCCTATAACTCTCTCTTGGTTGGTGAATTTGTGCTGCTTCACATTGAACATGATTTGGAAGATAAGGATCAGAATTAACTCAGAGTGGGGGTATTCAGTATCTTTTACCAGTGATATTGAGAGACTACATGGTCAGCAGCACCACACTGACCAACTACCCAATTCAGAAGACTGAGTCTGGAGCAGCTGGAGAATGAACCAACACTGGCTTCCTTTTCCCAACCCACCCATTAATTAGATAAGCATTTGAACATGCATTATCACAGTTCTTCAGTGCACTCTACAAAACCCTAAAGGTATTTCATCCTGCTTCTCAGAAGATTATGGGTTCAATCCACAATGTGAAATTAGGTCAACGCCTGCCAAGCATTTAGAGAGAGTCGTATTGAATAGGTACACATGAGGTGTTAAATGGAATCCTGATTCCCACAGTTGCTTTACAACAGAAATATCATTACATTCAAATCTGCAGCACATGATCTGTTTAAAGACAAACAGCTCTGGGTCCTGAAGTTCTCCATTGTCTTTCCATTCACCTATATTGCAGAAGAACAGAGCACTTGGAGATTCTCAAAGGAAAGATCTAAAAGGCCAATTCCCCTAAGGACCCCAACAAACTCCTGCTTGGAGAATGGTGAGAGGCATGTTAGGCTGAAACAATTTGAGGCAAAGTTTATGTAACAGGTCCCTGGTTATGACTGCACATACTCTGGTATTTCTGCAGTGAGTTTATCATCAAGTTACTTCAGGTGTTTCTGTTATTTTGCTCATGACATCCCTGATTTCCTGGGGGTATTCCCACAGACACTGCAACAGCACAGTAGCTCCTGAACACAACTCCCAAGTAGCCTCTGCTGAACCACTTAAAACCAGTAAAGAGACACAGAGGGACGCTATTACAGCTCAGGGTTCAGGAGTTCTGAGTTCAATTCTGGCACCATTCTGTAAGGAGTCTCTGTATGCTCTCTCCGGGGAATGCGTGGGCCTTCACCAGGTCCTCCTGGTTTCCTCCCACAATCCAAAGATGTGCCAGGTTGGTTAATTGGTCATTGTAAATTGTCCTGTGATTAGGCTAGGGTTAATAGGGTTGTCTAGGAGTTAAAGGGACATCCTATTAGGATGGAATAGCAACCTTGATCAAGACAGTCTGACTTTAAGCTGTTGCCTCTGAGTCAAATCATGTATGTAGCTGCCTCCACAACTTAATTTCAAATATGTTTTTTTGTGATTTTATTTCCTATTACTAGCACCTGCAGCCCCCCTTTTTCTTACTTTACTTTTGTAAATGTAAATGTTACTTTTAGCTTTAAAACTTGGCACGTTGTTCACAATAATCATATTGGCGGAATTCTGAGGAAGCATTCTTGCCAATCCAAATGGCTTTTCTTTTATTTAAAAAAAGGCATCTTCACTTAAATACTTACATAACTTTGGAAATCTCAGAATCACCTTTCAGTTGTTGCCAAAGTCTTGCCATCGTTAGTTCAAATTTCAGTGAAATAAGTTGTCCTGGAGGCAAGCAGCTGCCTTCTTTACCTTGTCCCCTGAGTGCACTATCACACACTGCACCATTAAAGGCTGTACTTTGGTCAAAGGAATCTCCTGCACTGGAATGAAATACTATTGCTGCAGAGCACCAGGCTGACAGAAGACAAATGAGCAGGTGTATACAGCAAAACTGCATGTCTGTCTGTACTGTATATTCAAAAAAAATCTTCTGAACCCTTCCTGCCTGCTAGAAAGTAATAGGGCACTTACTTGTATCTGTAACAAACTTCATTTGATCTTTTTAAGGGAAGCCTTGGGCTTCGATTACATTTTAGGTTACTTAATAAAAAAACTTTAATTTACATTGCACCTCTGCAGTATATTATGTTAGCGGATCCTTCTCCTCATGCAGACTCATTGTAATTTACTTCATGCAGCAGCCAAATAAACAGCAGTAAACAAATGGTCGGGGGAGGAACGATGAGTCTTTGCCTATTGGAGCCCACTTAAAAAAAGTAAGAGAGAAAATCGGACAGATTGTAATCCTATCATTTGGATTTCAGTCACATCTTCAGCATTACTGTTATTGTCCAGACTCCTAGTTCCTATTCAGGCTGAGAGCAGACATATTCTGGGCACTATCCATGGAGATAATTCTGGAGTGATGCACTGGATCATGCGGGTGTTCAAACCAAAATCTGTCCTCCTTTTATACTTTTTCTAGGGACAAGTTGCTTCCACTCCAGTCCTATAGGCTCTGATGTGACTTACGAGGCTGATATGGCAACTGCATTCTAGGTTGTGGAATAGGAAGGGGATGGGGAGAGGCTTGTGACAGTGGTAATTATCAAATGCTGTGTTCCTTCCATTGCATTTGCAGGGTTTCTGTGTGACCCTGTCAAAGGAGTTCAAACCATCACTGCCACACTGGGAAGATACGAGCCAGAGGTTGCCAAATGTTGCTGGCAATGTCAAGTGTTTTTCAAGAGTGCTTTGAAAATATCATTGAACTACTTCCCCTGTCCACCTACTGATCACATTCTGCTACAGCTGTTTCAGAAGTCTTTATTTGGGTACGTGAGCAACATGGCCTGCTGAACAGACCATTACTGCTGGGGATATCGGCCTGAGAGAAGGTGCCGACCTTCGAATGAAGATGGTGTTGGAAGTGCCTTGAGCTGTCTGTTGTAGGTGGTCCAATAATAGAAGCAGATAGGTGACTGAGGACAACTGATAGATGGTGAATCGAGGACATTGAGTATCCTAATAAAGGGTCCTAGCTTGAAACGTTGACTCTCCATAGATACTGCCTGACCTGCTGAGTTCCGCCAGTACTTTGTGTGTTGCACTGATGACTTCTGTGCTTGATTTGAAGAAATGATTTTCAACCACTCCTATCTACCGTCGGGTAAAGAACCTGCTGAAAGCAGTGGTGAATTGCATCAAACAATGTCTGCCCTTGCTGAGAAGTAGCTCCCAGATGTGGGAAGTGTGTCATGTTTTCCAAGGTTTCACTATAAATCTTTATTGTCAGACAGAAGTGTTATACAACAGAAGGAAGTTGGTCAAGGACATTGAATGCAAGGCCCATTCTTAAGGCAAGTATGCCTCAGTGCATGAGCTGATGAAAACTGGAGCTCAGTCTCAATTGTGCAAAGGCAAGTGCCCGAGTACTACAGCCTGACCAGTGCCGCTATGATGATCAGTGTTCTGAAATCAAACGCAGTAGGTTGAACAGTTTTCCAGAAGTCCTGTGCAGGCGCTTCAGTCTAAATGGAAATTTGTTGGAAGTGAGGTACAGGATTGAGGCAAGAAAGATTGGGGGGAATAAAGTACTTTGCTGCAATGACACAGCCTTACTTCAATTCAGTCTGCACAAACACAGGCTCTTGTAGATTCACTAGATTATGGCTTGATTTCATTATGAAGCAAATTTATTTACAGAGCTGCAGGCAGCAGAGCATAACTTCTGGGTGATGGAGTCAGTCTTTAATGAGAGTGAACAAGGCCACATATTGGGATTAGTGCTACTCCTCACATTCCTCTTGGAGTTGTTCTGCTAGGTTCAGATCTACTCTTCCAGTAGCTGGACGGATTTAGGGAGCACCACAATACAGTTCCAGAGGCCCAGGTGAGGGTTATCACTGTGCCAGAGAGCAGGGAGACCACATATATATTTATCACAATCAGATACTGTATATCTCTTTTCCTGAAGATGGCCACAGATGTGGCACCTCTGAGATCCTACACGACCTCTTTGTACCAGGTGTGAAAGAAAGGTTCTGGCTTTTCACAGCCAAGTTTGACATCCTCAGCTTGTTCTCATAACAGCTACTGATGACAATAGAACTGATAGTTATCCATTTCCACCTTAACTGTATTTGATGACCTGGTCTCCACCACACTTGGGGGCAGAGAATTCCATAAATTTACCATCATTTCGCCTTTAAATGATTGACCCCCTATATTACAACTAGATCCTCTTGTTCGAGATTTTCCTACTAGTGAAAATATCTCAGTATCTACCCTGTCAAGTTTCCTTAAATTCTTATGTTCGAGTCACTGCCCAGTGTACTTGTACTGTCATCTAACACATTAATGATTGAAAGTCCAGAAGCTAAAGCCTGATGGCCGAAGTCAGGAGAACGGAGGCCTGTCCTGAAGCTGCAGTACTGTCGGTGTGTTTTTGGGCTGATGGGAGAAAGGTTGGGAGGAAGAAGGGGGACTGGTTTTGCTGATGTTGATTTGTTGCTTGCTGTGTTCTATGTTGTTCTGTCAAGCATTGTGGGAATGCTATGTAGGCGCCAGAATGTGTAGCGAAGCTTGTGGGGTGTTCCCAGCACATCCTTGGGTATTTTGGTTGTTAATACAAACAACACATTCTACTGTATGTTTTGATGTACACGTGGCAAAGAAATCTGAATTTGAAATTATGCCAGCTTCATTACAATGAGGGAGGCCATCTGTGTCTAGTGTCACTACAGTGGGAGAAGAGTTAAAGTCTTGTATAAAGCAATTGTTCCTTATTTCAATAACATGATTGCACCACTCTGTCAAACTCTCTAACTAGTTAATGTAATTCTACCTGGTCTAACAGACCTTCCCTTACACACCAAACTGAAGCCAACATTTTCTCACTTCCAAAAAAAGACTACTGTTTTATCTAAGAGCTGTTGGCTATGAAGTGTACAATTGATTGGAACAAGTAATCTGTTGTCCCTGATAATGAGGATAATTGATTGAAGCGGAAGGAGACATGATGCTACAAGATGTCAGCCCCATGTCAATGACTCATTATCTTTAGCAAGAAAGTGTGTGTCCTATCCAAACATCATGCTTTAATCATTCAGCCAACGGGACACTACGCTGACCAGGCTGTGGAAGGATGCCTTGTAAAAAGAAACAGATGCACACTTTAAGATTAATAATAGACACAACCCTCACTGTGTTGTTTAATATGTTGAACTGAAAGCCTTCATATGAAGGAGAACTACCAACAAATAGTTCTAAAGTAATAGAAAAGTATGATACCAAATAAGATCATTCACTATCTGGTGGTTAACTAGTCTTTAAGTAACAGTGATCAAGATTTTGAGAATTTTCATATAAAGACTGAAAACATTTAAGTTGAAACCAGAATATTAAATCTTAATAAGAAAATTGTGAAAGGATAAGGCATAAATTGGTAGATAGGGAAAACATATTAAAGGTTATGATGGTAAACTGGCAATGGCAAACATTTAAAGGATGTATGTGGTTTACGAGTAATATTCCCTTAAGGTAAACGGAGTGGACAAACAGTGGCTATCATGAGTTGTTGTAGGTAGCACAAGATCAACGAGAAAGGCCAAAAAAGCACTGGGAAGTAGTCAGAATTTAGTAAAGAAGGCAGGAAGAGGAGAGTGGAATACAAGGATTGGTAATTGAGGGAAAAAAAGATATGTTGCAATAGTTTCTAAAGGAAAAGATTCACAAACCACAGAAGTTTTGAAGGAGGTAGTTGTGAGAATATAAATGTACTGGTTGTCAAAACTGCAAAATCCCATAGGATCCACAACGATTCTCTCAGGAATGTTCCAAACATACGCTCACCATGAGGGAGAGAGAGAAGGGAGGGAAGTACAGACCAGATCTGCTCCACAATCTCCCTCAGCACAGGTGCACCACAAGACTGTGCGCTTACCCCACTACTCTGCTTACTTTATTCTTATGACTGGGCGGCTAAGTACAGCTCCCCTGCTATATTTTAAGTTTGCTGATGACTCCTCTGTCATTGGCCAAATCAAAGTTGGTGACGAATCAGCATATAGAAGAGAGGTTGAAAATCTGGCTGAGTGGTGCCACAACAACAACCAATACTAGCAATTTCTGGAGAAACCTCCAAAAATGTAGTAGATATGGCCCAGTCCATCATGGGTAAAGGCCTTCCCACCACTGAGCACATTTACATGGAGTACTGTTGCAGGAAAACACCATCCGTCATCAAAGACCCTATCAGTCAGGCCATGCTCTCTTCTCGCTGCTGACATCAAAAAGGTACAGGAGCCTCAGGACCCATAGGACCCACACCACCAGATTCAGAAACAGTTATTACCCATCAACCATAAGGCTCTTGAACCAGAAGGGATAACTTCACTCGCCCCATTACTGAACTGTTCCCACAACCTACGGACTTACTTTCAAGGACACATTTCATATTCTCAATATTCATTGCTTATTTATTTATTATTATTTAAATTTTTACTCTTTCTCTTTATATTTGCACAGTCTATTGTTTGTTTTGCACATTGCTTGTTACCTGTTCTATTGGGGGTGGGGGTCTTCCATTGATTCTATTGTGTTTCTTGTAGTTACTATAAATGCCTGCAAAAAATGTTTAAGAAGGCAGACAAATAATAATCATGCATTTATAAAAAGGGAAATCATGTTTGACAAATCTGTCAAAACTTTTTGAAACTGTAAATAACAGAAAAGATACTGGCAAAGCAGTTGAGAGGTGGAATTTCAGAATGCTTTTGATAAGGTGTCAATTATTAAATGAAGTTATAGCATGTGGTATTGAACATATTACACTGGACTTGAATGAGAATTGGTGAATGGAGGAAAATGATGAATAGGAATGAATGGCCCTTTTCAAGTTGGGAGACCGTGACCAGTGGAAATCACTGCTGGGGCCTCAACTGTTCACAACCCAATAGTTTGACTGAGAAGATTAAGTATAATATATCCAAGTTTGTAGACATTTACAAACTTAGTTAGCAATGTGGCTACAGTGAATATAGATCATTTTAGTGGGTGAAGAGAGGCTAGATGAATGAGCAAAGAAATATGAAATATGACATGGAGAAATGACAGGACATCCGCTCTGGCAGAGAAAAAAATACAGAACAGGTGATATAATTTTTTAAATGCTGAGAAGAGAAAGGAATTGTCTTTCAGTTGGATATGGATAGCCCTGAAAGTTCGTATCCAAGTTCAGCAAATAATTGCAAAAGATTTTGACCACAAAAATAGAAATGTCTTACACCAAACATATACAGGCAAGTTGAGAACCTCTGTGAAATTGTGTTCATGGGTCTGGGCCCCTGAACTAGAACTTTTAGTAAAGGAGTGGAGAGAGTTTAGTGAAGGTTCAGTAGATTATAATACAGCTAAAATTAGTGGGAAGGTAGAGGATTGGGAAGCTTTAAAAATTAACAGATGGCAACTAAAAAGCCATAAACATGGAGGTAAACTAGCCAATAATATAAAAAGGACACAGAAAGTAGTTCAGATACACAAGGAATAAAAGAGAGATGAAAGTTGATACCGGACCACTGAGAAATGACACTGCAGGTAGTAATGTGGGAGAAAGAAATAGCTAAAGAACTTAAGAGTATTTTGCATCTTTCTTCACTGTGGAAGATTCTAGAAAAATGCCAAAATGCAACAGTGTCGGGGCAGAAGTGAATGCTGTTGCTATTACTAAGGATAAGGTGCTTGGAAAGCTGAAAAGTCTGAAGGTAGATAAGCCACCTGGACTACACCCTAGGGTTCTGAAGAAGGTAGCTGAAGAGATGCTGGAGGCATTAGTAATGATATTTCAAGAATCGCTAGATTCTGGATGGTTCCTGAGGACTGAAAAATTACAAATGTCACTCCACTCTTCAAGAAGGAAGGGAGACAGAAGAAAGGAAATCATAGGTCAGTTTGCCTGATTTCAGTGGTTGGAAAGATGATGGAGTCTTTTATTAAGGATGGGGTTCCAGAGTACTTGGAGGCACATGAAAAATAGGCCAAACTCAGCATGGTTTTCTAAAGGGAAATCTTGCTTGACAAACCTATTTGAATCAACATGCACAACACGCTGGAGGAACTCAGCAGGTCGGGCAGCAGCTGTGGAAACGAACAGTCTACGTTTCAGACCGAGATCCTTCGTCAGGACTGAAGAGGGAGGGGGCAGGGGCCCTATAAAGAAGGTGGGGGGAGGGTGGGAAGGAGAAGGCTGGTAGGTGTCAGGTGAAAAATCAGTAAGGGGAAAGATCAAGGGGTGGGGGAGGGGAAGCAGGGAAGGGATAGGCAGGAAAGGTGAAGAAGAATGCTTTGAGGAAATATCAGACAGGATAGACAAAGGAGAGTCAGTGTATTTTGTTTATTTGGATATTAAGTAGGCCTTTGACAAGGTGCTACACATGAGGATGCTTAACAAAATAAGAGCCCGTGGTATTATGAGAAAGGCACCACAAAGGATAGAAGATTGGCTGATTGGCAGGAGGCAAAGAATGGGAATAAAGGTGGTATCTTCTGGTTGACAGCTGGTGACTAGTGGTGTGCCACTGGGGTTGGTACTGGAACTATTTCTTTTCACATTGCATGCTAATGATTTGGATGAAGGAATTGATAACTTTGTGGCCAAGTTGGCAGATAATACAGAGAAAGGTGGAAGGGCAGGTAGTGTTGAGGGAGCAGGGTGTCTGCAGAAGGACTTCAAGTCAAGTCAAGTTACTTTCTATTGTCATTTCGACCATAACTGCTGGTACAGTACACAGTAAAAATGAGACAACGTTTTTCAGGACCATGGTGCTACATGAACAATACAAAAACTACTCTGAACTATGTAAAACAACACAACTACACTAGACTACAGACCTACCCAGGACTGCATAAAATGCACAAAACAGTGCAGGCTTTACAATAAATAATAAACAAGACAATATGTACAGTAGAGGGCAGTAGGTTGGTGTCAGTCCAGGTTCTGGGTATTGTGAAGTTTGATGGCTTGGGGGAAGAAACTGTTACATAGTCTGGTCATGAGAGCCTGAATACTTCGGTGCCTTTTGCCAGATGGCAGGAGGGAGAAGAGTTTGTATGAGGGGTGCGCGGGGTCCTTCATAATGCTGTTTGCTTTACGGATGCAGCGTGTGGTGTAAATTGAGGGACAAATTGAGGGAATGGGCAAAGAAGTGGCAGGTGGAATATAATGTATGGAAGTGCATGGCCATGCACTTTGGCAGCAAGAATAAAGAGGTAGACTACTTTGACATTAGGGAGAAAATTCAAAAATCAGAGGTGCAAAGGGACTTGGGAGTTGTCAAGCAGGATTCCCTAAAGGTTAACCTGCAGGTTGAGTTGGTGGTAAGGAAAGCAAATGCAATTTTTACCATTCATTTCGAGAGGACTAGAATACAAAAGCAAGGATGTAATGCTGAGGCTTTACAGGGCATTGGTCAGACTGCACTTGGAGTATTGAGAGCAGTTTTGGGCCCCTTATCTAAGAAATGATGTGCTAGCATTGGAGAGGGTCCAGAGGAGGTTCACATAAATGATCTCAGCAATGAAAGATTTAACATACGAGGAGCGACTGATGGTCCTGGGCTACTACTCACTGGAGGTTAGAAGAATGAGGGTGGAGCTCACTGAAATCTATTGAATATTGAAAGGTCTTGATAGAGCCGATGTGGAGAGGATGTTTCCTATAGTGGGTGAGTCCAAAACCAGGGGACACAGCCTTCGAACTGAGGGTCATCCATTTCAGAACACAGTGAGAAAAATTTCTTTAGCCAGATTTGGTGAAGTCATTTGGTATATTTAAGTTGGAGGTCGATACATTATTAATTAGGGCATCAAAGGTTACGGGGGGAAGGCAGGATATTGCAGTTGTGAGGGATAGTAAATCTGCCATAATAGAACTGCAGAGCAGACTTGATGGGCTGAATGGCCTAATTCTGCTTCTAGGTCTTATTAATTCTGAGTTTTGGGGTGGCAGTTGGAAAAGGGTTGTTGTGCAGTGGATCAAATAGACTAGGCTTGTGTGCCCTACACTATAGATAAAATATGATTTCATACAAACATAGAATGGTTAAAGCTCGTAAGGAGGCCTTTACACCCATCATGTCTGTGTCAGCTCTCTGTCATAAATTCCATCAACTGGCCCTTTCTTCATAGCCTTGCAAATATTTCTGTATTAGATAATTATCCAATTCCTACTTGAAGGAACTTGTCTTCAAAGTTCAAAATACATTTATTATCAAAGTATATATAAGTCACCTTATACTACCTTGAGATTCATTTTCTTGCAGGCATTCACAGTAGAACAGAGAAATACAACAGAATCAATGAAAAACTACACACAAAGACTGAAAAAAACTGATGTGCAAAAGAAGACAAACTGGCAAATAAAATAAATAAACAAACAATAAATAATACCGAGAATGTGAGTTGCAGGGTCCTTGAAAGTGAGTCCATAGATTGTTGAATCAGTTCAAAGTTGAGCTGAGTGAAATTGTCCATACTGGTTCAGAGGCCTGATGGTTGAAGGTTATTAATTGTTCCTGAACCTAGTGATGTTGGACCTAAGGCTCTCGCACCTCCTTTCTGATGGCAGCAGTAAGAGGACAACATGGCCTAAATTGTGTGTGTGGGCGGGGGCGGGGGTGGGGGTCCTTGATGATGGATGTTGCTTTGCTGTGGCAGTGTACCTTATAACGTTATAAATGTGTTCAGTGGTGGGGAGGTTTTGATCAGGTTGACAGGCTGTGCATTCCAAATGCACACTCTCTGTAAAAGAATTTCCCCCATGTGTCTCATAATCTGAGGAAAGACATCCTTGCCATAGAGGGAGTACAAAGAAGGTTCACCAGATTGATTCCTGGGATGGCAGGTCTTTCATATGAAGAAAGACTGGATGAACTGGGCTTGTACTCGTTGGAATTTAGAAGATTGAGGGGGGATCTGATTGAAACGTATAAGATCCTAAAGGGATTGGACAGGCTAGATGCGGGAAGATTGTTCCCGATGTTGGGGAGGTCTAGAACGAGGGGTCACAGTTTGAGGATAGAGGGGAAGCCTTTTAGGACCGAGGTTAGGAAAAACTTCTTCACACAGAGAGTGGTGAATCTGTGGAATTCTCTGCCACAGCAAACTGTTGAGGCCAGTTCATTAGCTATGTTTAAAAGGAAGTTAGATATGGCCCTTGTGGCTACAGGGGTCACGGGGTATGGAGGGAAGGCTGGGTTCTGAGTTGGATGATCAGCCATGATCATAATAAATGGCGGTGCAGGCTCGAAGGGCCGAATGGCCTACTCCTGCACCTATTTTCTATGTTTCTATGTTTCTATAACTCGCTTCCTCTTTGTTCTCTGGGTACTTGACCTGTCCCCCAACAGGGACAGCCTCCAAACTTCCTCTCTTGCTTTTATAGCCATCTATCAGATATTTGCTCTCTAAAAACCAAATAATCTATCCTTGTAATCAATGTACTTCATCCCATAAACCGTGTACTCTGATGCCCTCAGCCCTTCCTATAATGTGACACCAGAATTTGACACAACACTCTGGTTGAACAGTGTTTTATAAGTTCAGCATAACTTTCCCATTTTATAATAAAAACAGAACTTGCTGGAAGCACTCAGCTGGTTAGGCAGTACCTGTGAAAAGAGAAAGAACGTTAACATTTCAAATCTACATCCCTTTCCACAGATGCTGCCTGATACACTGAGAGTTTCCAGCATTTTCTATTACCATTTGAGATTTCCAGCATCTGCAGTTTTAAAAAATTTTCATTCCCATAACCCTATTGAAAAAGGCCAGAATTGTGCATATCTTATTTACATTTTCTCAACCTACCCTGCCATTTCCAATGATTTGTGCACTCATACCCCAGTCCTGACTGATTCACCCCTTCAATGAAGGAGACCGACACCTTTGCCCCTTGTATTATTCTGCATATACACTGCCACAATGTCACAACTCTCTCTGCATTCACATACAGTCAACTGGCACTAATATATCAAACTCCCAATTGGTCCAAGTGAATTGTAACCATGTACTAATGGAAGACTCACTCCTTTCCCATGTGGTGGAGAAATTAACAAGCCCTATCTGTTTGCTAATGTGACAAAGAGCAATGACAAAACAAAAATCTGACAAAATGTGCACCAAGTGCTATTTTCACACACGGAGCACTGGGTATAAGAAATCATATAAATATTCATGGAACTATAAGCAGTACACAAAGTAGGTCAGTTCGATTCAGGTGGACTTTGAACCTGAACTCTTGTTTTTCTACCAGACACAGGGACTAGCCCTTGGGTATGTTGGATGAAGGTATCTGTGAGGAAAAACCATTGCATTCTGATTAGCTGGGATAGTGTTTCACTGAGTACAGTCTACAGAACAGCTCCTGTGATATCAGTATCCTGACTGGGACCAGTCTAAGCTTCCAGCCTCTGTATGCTTTCCCTACCTTGGCTTCGCTTTTTGCTGAAACTCTCAGTTACACTTGTTTCTCACTATCTGACTATTCCAATCTCACCAAACTAATCTCCCATTTTCCATGGTCCGTAACCTAAAGCCTACATAAAACTCAGCTTCCTGTATACAAACTCACTCTTGTACTCAAACGCACCCAGCCCTCATAATCAGTGTTGGAGTCATGAGGAAATCACAATGTATAACTACCATCCTTTAAATCCCTTCTTCCCCTCACTCTTCTCTTGCTCTGCAATCTCCAGCAGCCTGACAACTTACTTCAAATTGGTTGTTCTTCTCTGGCTTCGTGTGTATCCTTCGACCCACAAGAGGCAACTTTAATGAGTTTGGGAAAATATTATTCTCTAATTTACTAATCAAACATCTCTCATCACATTGTGTTCTAACTGGTCCATTCTCACCAACTCACTTAACCTGTCTATTCTCTTTACCTGGCCCATAATGTTGGCAGTTAACCACATCATTGTCACAGTAATAAGAGTACCTCCGTAATAGTCATGCTAACAGGAAACACAGAAAATTATATTTACAAATGGTTATGGTCCTTGTAAAAGCAGCAAAGTTGGTGACTGAAAAGGTAAATATGATCATTTAACAAATGGATACAAGAGCATTTCTCTAGGGTGCCGTTTGCTGCATTAAAAACATTAGTTTACTGAGCTGAAGCTGGTATTTAATGTTATATAAAAAAGCAAAAAAAAGTTCTTATCAACAGGGACAATAAGCCTGGGACAGTTCTGAGTGAAGTTGAGTTGATTTTACAAGTGGAATTTACAATGCAGGAATGTTTAATCTCATTGATTTCTGCAGCCAAGAAGCAAATAAATGGACCAATGAAGAATTTCAATCTTCCTTCAAGTGGTTTCCATTCACTGAAATGGTAATCTAGTGATCACAATCTACCCTTTCAAATAGATTCAGACTAAACCAGATTTTAAATAGTTAATTAACCATCTAAAAGCTGGCTGTCAGTAAATATTTCATGTAGATCTTACAGCTCTTTCTACAAAGCTCAAAAATATAAAATGAAATATAAAATGGAACACCACAACTGCCTGGATTTTTTTTTGTATACACTTAAGAGAACATCAAGACATAGGAAAATAGTTCTCTGTAGATGTTCATCTGGTGAGTTTTCCTACATGCTATATTGCAGATTAGATTTTTTATCTATATACAAATAAATACAGCACAGAAACAGGTCAAAGTACAAAGTAAAATTTATTAGTGTGGACTTTCAGCCCATCGAGTCCATACTAACCATCAACCACCTATTTATAGCGATTCTATGTTTATCTCCTAGTTCCCAGTTTTTTTATGTTCCCCACATTCCCATCATTCCTCCCAGATTCTACCACTCGCATAATAACTAGAGACAAGTTACAGTGGACAATTAACCCACCAACACACACATCTTTGGGATGTGGGTGGAAACTCATATAGCCACAGGGAGAACATGCAAACTCAACATCTGAGCATCCAAGGTCAGGATTGAACCCAGGACTCAGGCATTATGATGCAGTGACCCTTCTGGTTGTGTCATAGTGCCACTCGCAGATTCTTCAAAGGTTACTTTGATACTGCTCAACCACTTGCTTGGTTTGAGTACATCCTTCTCGGCCTTAACAACAACTCCACAACTTGTTGGCTTTCAACCACTCCACAACTTGTTACTTTATTTGGCATTGTGAGGAGTTTCAGTTACCAATCTGTAAAAGCAAAGTTTTAGAGTTACCGAAAAGCACAGTGTTATTGCATGTTGCTATTTCCCCATTTAGTGAACAATTCAGCAAAACTTGGCATTCACATTGTCTCTCACCAGTAGCTTGGCCTCTTTCAGTTTAGAATCCCATCACAACTCACTCCTTCTCTGGACTTCTCCAGCCCCTGGTGTGGAAATCAAAACTGGTGACAGAAACTTCCTGCAGCAAATTTGGAGAGCATCTGCTGGTGAGGTGCTGAAGGGCCTCTTTCTGTGCTGCACCATTCTATGACCATGCAGGCAGTTAATTAAACATACTGCCTTGGGCAACTGGTGTTCTCACTTGAATGGGTAACTTGCTGTATTCTCCTGTGCATATGTGGATAGAAATTGATGGCAGTTAGAACAGAGCTAACCCAATTAGCTTCTGCAGGCCCCACCCTAAACAATTTTTACCAGATTACTATTGCTCTACTTCCTATGGAAGAGAGGATCCCATTTGCTAACCCTGCTTTACTCTATCCAGATGTTCCTGACATACCAGGTATATCCAGCATTGTGTTCTTAGTCTCGTTGTAGTGAGTGACTGAGGTCTGTTCTCAGTTTCCGCCTCAGTCCTGAAGTTGACTCCTCCTCATTGTTTTTTCCTCTTCTTCATTAAAAAGAATACGGTGCTATGTTAATTGCTATGTGCAGCAAAGAACCTGTAGACCAGATATCTCCATCTACAGTAAACAAAACTATTTAAGTCCTCTGACAACTCTGTGCCTCCTAAGATCATGGTGAGATTCTATCTCAAACTACTTTCCTGCCTGTTCCTCCTACCCCTTTGTTGACCAGTGCCCTAACATCAATTGATCTCAGCATTGAAAACTTAGGGATGGAAGGTTGACAGCTCTGAAGAACTAAATTCTACAGAAACCCTACCTTCAGAGGATTTGTCTGTACATT
Source organism: Mobula hypostoma (assembly GCF_963921235.1). Taxonomy (NCBI): domain Eukaryota; kingdom Metazoa; phylum Chordata; class Chondrichthyes; order Myliobatiformes; family Myliobatidae; genus Mobula; species Mobula hypostoma. The sequence continues at coordinate 140,212,631 of NC_086097.1, forward strand.
TGCACCAGCATCATGACCACATGAAAAAGCCTGACATGGATCATTGTCAAAGCTGGGGAAATCACTTTCTCAGCCTGTGCTTCCTCCTACTGGCATTTACAAAAGAAGTTTCTCAGATCTTGCTCCTTAGTTGGATAACTGAGGCCTAGTAGAAAGAGCATTGAGAATAGAACAGCAAAGTATCCCCATCAATGTGCACTACTGTCTGACTTACTTCCTGCAGGATGAATGGACAGGAATGATAAGATGCTCATGCCTTAGGCAACTCAGTCAGTATTGTTGGGTATTTACAGACTGATAGTGATGCCAACTCACCCCCTCCAAGAGCACCATCCAGCAATGGGGGGAGGGTATGGGGGGGTGATAATACATTTTAACCCTTACCTTCTCAACTCAACACTTCCCATGCCAAACAAGTGTCAATATTCTAAAGGAAGACTGGGGGTGGGGGGTGGATTTCTTTTAATTTGATATCTGTGCGTGGCAGATGATTCCTGAAGTTGCTGCCCTCTTCTGGAGAGACACACATGAAAAAAAAGCATCATTTACAGAATGGGAATGGCCAGCTTATCCATCAAATGAAACATTATAAAGAAGGCTGCACTAGAGGCCATTTCTATAGCAAACTATGGATTCAACAGTGCAGCAGCAGAGGTTGCTGTCCAATTTCTGAGGTCTTGTAGTACAGTTACAGATTGGCATGTATAACATTGTGGGCTTCACTGAATTGTGGCTGATGGAAGATTATAGCCGGGAGCTTAACATTCAAGGATGCACACTGTATCAGAAGGACAGGAAGATTGGCAGAAAAGGTGAGGTGGCTCTGCTGGTAGAAAAAAATGAAATCAATTCATTAGAAAAAGGCCTTTGACAAGGTGCTACACATAAGGTGGCTTAACAAATTAAGAGCCCACGGCATACAGGAAAGATACTAGCATGGATAGAGTAGTGGCTGATTGGCAGCCAGCAAAGAGTGGGAAAAAAAGGGAGCCTTTTCGGGTTTGATACCAGTGACTAGTAGTGTTATACAGGGACTGCTTCTTTTTATGTTATATGACAGAATTGATGGCTTTGTGGCCAAGTTTGCAGATGATATGAAGATAGGTGGAAGGGCAGGGAGTGTTGAGGAAGAAGAGAGACTACAGAAAAACTTAGACAGATTAGGGGAATGGGCAAGGAAGTGGCAGATAGAATACAGTGTCTGGAAGTGTATGGTCAATGAACTTGGGTCAGAGAAATAAAAGCATAGACTATTTTCTAAATGGAGAGAAAATTCAAACACCTGAGGTGCAAAGAGATCTGGGATGATTCCCAACATGCAGGATGCTGTTAATGTAATTTGCAGGTTGAGTCGGTGGTGGTGAGGAAGGCAAAGGCAATGAATTTGAAATGAATGTCAAGAGGACTAGAATAGTCAGGGCATGACGGATTGCAGGGAGAAGGAAAGAGATTAGGGCCAGAGGGAAATGGATCAGCCATGATGAAATGGTGGAGCAGACTCGATGGGCCAGATGGTCCAATTCTAATCCTACATCTTATAGTCTTATAGACTAACTTCAGGCAGAGGGAAGACAGAACAGCTGCTTGATCACTGCTCATGCCTTCATACTGATCATTATGAATTATGGAACTTGTAAAGTTCCAAGGTTGTCCAGTTAAATAAATAACACATTCCAGAAATTTGCAAGGAATTCTGAACAAAATATTTGAAGTACTACTTAGAAATTCTTTCAACTCTTATCAAAGAACTCAGAGACAAAGCAGTTTATATTGATAATTCGATCTTACTTTGGTAGACAGCCAAGGTCTACAGGTAGAAACAAAGACGAAAGGATGTGACACCCGGGTTGTGCAACTTTAAAATAGAGAATCTGATTTAGCATCCCCCTCAGATCCAAACCACCTTACAGCCTACCCAGTAGGCTTAAAATAAAGTTGCAGACAGTTATATCATTTTTTTTATTTGTAGGGTTGTTGAGATAATCCCTTTCAGTAATTGAGAGGTAAATGTTATTCACAGAACAATGAATTGAACAGTGTTGGTGGATCATCTATAACCACCTGAGATAACATATTGGACTTCATGCAAAGAACAGGTTCTTCTGAGAGTGGTGTGCCAGTAATGTCTATCTTCATTCTGTGCCTGGCAGAGCAGGACCTAAGCCAACAGACATCCAGTTCAGAGACAACACCACCCCTCATTGTACCGTGGTTGAGCCTTAAATGCTCCTGATCTTGGAGGGAATGCATATCACTCATTCTGAAAAACAGAGTGAATGATCAGTGGACATCGTTCTCTCCAGTATCCACTGGCTGAATCTCTCCCCACCCCTCGACCTTTCTGAACATCCTGACCTTGAAATCAGGCTCCAAGAACACTACAAGTTCTTTATGCAAATCCTGTTCTTTATTAGTGCTAGCTCCTCATCTGTGGAGGGACTCTTCATGATCTCAGCCAACAGCAGCATTAGATTTGATTACACTGCAATTCAATACTTCCCTGCCCATAATCATGTACCTTGATATCAGTTCTAAAACCCAGCGCCCTTAATCTGGAATATACTCCATGATTGGGAGAAATCTAAACACAAACATTATTGCAGGGCATCGCCTAATATGTAGTGACAGCAGGAACACTGGCTGCTATTCCTCCTCCACAGCCAAGAACACTGTGGGTGGCGGTCACTGCCTGGTACCCAGCATGCACTACTCTTTTGAGGTCTATCCACAGATTTTCAATGATGTTTAGGTCAGGGGACTGTGAGGGCCATGGCAAAACCTTCAGCTTGCGCCTCTTGAGGTAGTCCATTGAGGATTTTGAGGTGTGTTTAGGATCATTATCCTGTTGTAAGAAGCCATCCTCTTTTCACCTTTGGCTTTTTTACAGAGGGTGTGATGTTTGCTTCCAGAATTTGCTGGTATTTAATTGAATTCATCCTTCCCTCTACCAGTGAAATGTTTCCCGTGCCACTAGCTGCAACACAAGCCCAAAGCATGATCGATCCACCCCCGTGCTTAACAGTTGGAGAGGGGTGCTTTTCATGAAATTCTGCACCCTTTTTTCTCCAAACATACCTTTGCTCATTGCGCCCAAAAAGTTCTATTTTAACTTCATCAGTCCACAGGACTTGTTTCCAAAATGCATCAGGCTTGTTTAGATGTTACTTTGCAAACTTCTGACGCTGAATTTTGTGGTGAGGACGCAGGAAAGGTTTTCTTCTGATGACTCTTCCATGAAGGTCATATTTGTGCAGGTGTCGTTGCACAGTAGAACAGTGCACCACCACTCTAGAGTCTGCTAAATCTTCTGGAAGGTCTTTTGTAGTCAAACAGGGGTTTTGATTTGCCTTTCTAGCAATCCTATGAGCAGTTCTCTCAGAAAGCTTTCTTGGTCTTTCAGACCTCAACTTGACCTCCACCATTCCTGTTAACTGCCATTTCTTAATTACATTATGAACTGAGGAAACAGTTTCCTGAAAACGCTTTGCTATCTTCTTATAGCCTTCTCCTGCTTTGTGGGCACCATTTATTTTAATTTTCAGAGTGCTAAGCAGCTGCTCAGAGGAGCCCATGGCTGCTGATTGTTGGGACAAGGTTTGAGGAGTCAGGGTATTCATAAAACTTTGAAATTTGCATTACCTGGCCTTTTCTAACGATGATTGTGAACAAAACATAGCCCTAACAAGCTAATTAATGTCTGAAACCTTGGAAAAAGTTATCTGAGAGCTCAAATCTCTTGAGGTGCCCAAACTTCTTCTTCCTTTCCTTTTTTTCCCCACTCTAAAATTGTACAAAATAAAAATAATACACTAATCTTGCTTAAAATGTTGAAAAGAATGTTTCATCTTTAACTTTATGACTTTTGGAGATCAGTTCATCTCCTACTCACTTAACTATTCACAGTAACAGAAATACTTCTGCATGCCACGGTATTTAATGATACTGGTTTTTGGACATCTGGAGGACTGTTAAGCCAATTTTAAGGGAAACAGACTTGCAAATTATTTCAGGAAGCTTTTTTTTCCTAGCAGAGGGAATGTTGAATCAGATTTCTGCTGCCACCTTTCATTGTATCAAGTTGTTACATGACTGTGACATGCTCCTAAATCATGGCCATCAATGTCCAAGCAGCTTCAGGATCATTACTGTAATCGTGTGGATTCCCCACCTCCCTTGTGAAACAATACAGGCACCTTAAACTGGATTTTTGAGTAAAATGCATTCAGTGAGCAGAATTAATTTCAAAGGCCACAGCTGAAAAAGGTTTTAGTGTTTTTCTGTGTGGATTCCGTTTGAAACAGTGTTGCCTCATCAGGCACCAACTGAAGTGAAATATAAGTGGAATTAATATTGATACAGTAATCAATTCCCACGGAGAAGCACATACTTCAGTGGGACAAAAGGCCAAGGCTGCTGTGCTTCAAGGTCATGCTCTTAATTCCATTAAGCCAGTCCTGAAGCAATCCAGTGATAAAGAGCAATTACAGAAGCTCATTACTTGGAGCTAAGCCAGGCAAGCCAGCTGTTGGATTGCTCTGACACACTTATGTACACGTGTACACACAAAACGTGGGACATTGCAACCTTGGGGAAAGGAGTACAGTTACCATGGGGATAGGGTTACCCTGGGGACAGGTGTGTGTCTGATGCAGTTACTATGGCGATAATATGTTGGGGGGACATGGTTACTGTGGGGACAGGAATGTGTGGGACACTGTCATAGTCGGGACATGAGAACATGGGACACAGTTATTGTGGGGACACAAGCCTGTGTAATGTGGTTACCATGGGGACAGGGGGTGCTTGGGATATGGTTACTGGGGCTACAGGAGTGAGTGGGACATGGTTACTGTGGGGGTAGGTGTGTGTGGGTCATGGTTACCTTGGAGACAGGGATATATGGGACACCATTACCGTGGGGACAAGGAGTGTGGGATGTGACAGGCTATGTAGAATGTGGAACAGTATGAGGTCATCCATTTGGCAAAATGGCAGGTTAAATCCCAGGGGGACCTGGACATCCTTGTACTGGGATTACAAAAATCAATGTGCAGACTCAGCAAGTAATTAGGAAGGCAACTGGCACCAATGAGGAGTAGTCCTGTTTCAATTACATGGGGCCCTGATGAGACCACATCCAGAACACTGTGGAGGTTTCTGACCCTACAGTGGTTCCCCTAACTTTGCTGATATAACCTGCTTGTAATGACTGAACTGGTTACTCTTCTACTGGTATTTCGTACAGACCTACACTAAATTCCTTGCAGTGCTTCCTTGCACAGTACTGTTGCCACTGAACAAATTTCATGTCATACAATCAGCAATAGTAAACCTGATTCAGATTCTTTCACTTTTATATGCTCAAGTCAGCTTTCCCAATCAAAGGAAGGATGAACATAAGAGAGAGAGAATGTAGAGAAGGTTATTCAGATTGATTCCTGGGGTAGCTGGTTTGTCACATTAGGAAGAATTAAGCAGAGTTTAGCAGGAAAGTAAATTGAGAAGAAGAGATGGAGGTGACTTCAAAGGAGTAGAGCTAGGTAAGTGAATGAGCAGAGAAACGAAGTATAATATGTGAAATCACCCATTATGGTATGAAAAATTAAAAGAAGATTAATTAGGAATGATAACAAAATATTGCAGGTGATTCCTTGGGGAATTGAATACAAGAATTAGGGAGGATATGCTTCATTCATATAGGGTATTGTAGAGATTAGAACTGGAGTACTGTGCAGAGCATCTGCCTCCTGATTCATGGATGTTGGTACATTGAAAGCAATATAGTAAAAGTTTATTAGACTGATACCTGGAATAGATGGATGTCTTCTGGAGAAAGTCCGGATAGGCTTGATGTATTTGCTGATATTTAGCCGTGTGAGGGGGACTTTATAATAACACACATGATCTGGAGGGGAAGTGGTGTGTTCAAAAATTAGGTAGTCTATTTAATACAGAAATGAGACAACTTGTAAGTCTCTGGAACTCTGAAAGACCAGTGCAAGCAGAGTCTTTGATTACATTAATAGATGCGAGGGAGTGGTTGAGAATGTGGCTGAGGTTACAATCAAATCAGCTACTGATTCCTTTAAATGAGGAAGAGGTTTGAGTGGCCTATTCCTTCTCCTTACTTATATGTTCCTAATGTTGCCCAGTGACTCTTTGTGGGTCAATAGTTATAGCAATCTGCAGTGTGAGCAAAAACACCCAAGGCACTATCCACACAACCACATTTGTAACCAGTTCCTAGCCCAGAAGCAAGAATTTAGCCAAATGAAGTGCCATTTCAGCACTCATTCTATTAAAGTAGATTTAAATATACAAGTGCACTGCAAAAATGAAGAATGCAACCAATAATTTCTAACTGAGTGCATAATGCCAAAGGTGACTGTGAAATTGGGAGGAAGGTGTGTGAAGTTTTCTAGTGATGGACGTACAGCAAAGTACAACAGTGAACACAGCAGTGATTGGTTGATGAGGGTCACACTGCTGTGTTACTGAAAATTTTGTTGTTTTTCTCATTGCTAAGCTGTTAAACTACAGTCTGAACCTCACTAGCACTAATATTACCAGGCACCTGAACAAATCACACACCTGGCACTTCAGTAAAAAGCTTCAGGAAATTATAGGCAGGTAAGGGTTAAAGTGCCTCTCACGTGGTTGTTAGAGTGAAGACAGCCCATGCGGTCAGACATTGGATGGGATTGAAGGACATTCATGTCAGATTTTTGAAGAACACACTGGACAATCTGTTTATAATCGCATCTTCCAAATAGCTGTTCTTGTGCCTGGAAGTGAGGTGTACAACATTCTCACCAAGTGTCAGCAGAGCAAGCATCTCTGTAGAAATAACTTAAATGGATCAGCTGAGCCAATAATGTGACATGAATGTCAGCTTCCTTCATGGAAGTTTTACATCAACGATAGATTCCTTGTTTCAAATAAATAACCTTTGTATGATTAACAAGGTCTGTTCTAAGTGAGGTAACTCAGTAAATCACCACTCACTGCACACACACCCATTCTCCCCAGCCCCATTTTATTACTGTTGTTACAGCTCAGGGTCTAAGATACAATCAAACAATGTGGAGAACACTTTAAGCCTTAATGTGACTTTGCAACCAAAATTATTTCAATAATGAGATTTGCACAAAGGATCTTTAGGACCTGCCCTGTGATAATTCAAACACTGTTAATTTTCACCCTACAAAGGAGTAGCTGTTGGATTCTGGATATTATAATCCAGAGGGATGTCAAACTGATCTTGATGCTCATAATGATGCTGTGCATTTTATGTGACACATTTTTTTTAACCTGATGCTCCCATCTAATTAAGTTTGAAAATGATGGTTGAACCACGTTTTACAACAAGGGTGAGGAATTTGCCAATAGGTGCCTGAAATCCAAACTAAAAATAAACCTCCTGATGCATTTACTGTATTAACACACGGACAAAGGACTTTATTGACATCCAACTGTGCTTCCGTAAGCCAGCTAGTTACTATCCCAGTTACAACCCAGTTATTAATTTCAACATGGTGTGACTCGATAAAAATGAGGATAATTTATGTCAATGTCAGAAACTTAAACAATGCACTTTTTAAAAAAGTCAGTATAAAAAGAGGTGCAAATATGTCAAGCTGACAACAATATAAAGGATATGGTTTATACTGTATGTGAACTGAGATTCTGATATGAACACCATCTACTCAAAGCTAACAGTTCATTGAATTAAAACCATCATGAAACTAGACTCACATTATTTTTCAGCTATCAAGAGAAACACGAGTTCAGTGGAATAACTAAATATTGGCTGCCTGCAGAATTTAAGTAAACATCTGATATCAGAGTCTTTGATCAGGTCAAACAATTAATTTCAGTTTCCTGATCAAACTAAACCAGAATCCTTCAGTTCCATTCTTAAAAAAGAGCTTACAATAGATAAAGATTTCCACAAATAGAAGTTTATGAATTAGACAACTAGGAGCTGAACAACAATCTCTATTGTCCAGAAGATGAAACCTTCTACTGTGGAACAGCTGCTTGGTCCTGGTACACAGCAGTGAGACTGCTCCACAACAGAGGAAGAAAACCCATTGTTTCCCTTTATCAACAACTGATTGGTGCTGTGGCCTGTACCAGTCACTCCAGACACCCTTAGCATGCCTTCACAGTACTTGCCAATCTCAGAGGAATCCCCTATCCAGGTCTCACTCATTTGCCTCAGCTAAGTACTCCACAGCAGAATTCCAGGATAATAATCAAAAGGCAGTAGTCCAAAGTCATTATGAAGATGCAATACTGCTAAGTTCTGTAAGAACATACATATGATCTCCCACCTACCAGTTTCTGACTTCCTTACATGTGCGGGATTCTGGGATGTTCCTGAAGGAGAATGGTCTGCTGTTCTCTCCTCCAGCTCGGATTCTGGGATTGTTTGAAAGCCTGAATTGCAAACAGATAACCATGGTTATTGACCTGGGAGAAATCTATCAAAAGCAAAATGCAGCGTATACCAAAAAAAAAACAAAGTGCTCGAAGTACCCATCGGTGAATCGGAAATGGAGTTTACATTTCAGGTTGGTCGCCTCCTAACAGAACAGGGGGAAGTTAGTGAGAAAACATAGCCTGTAATAGAAATGGAAAGATTGCAGCACACATGAAACAAGATCACTTAGAATGATGACACTCCAGAAGATTCTGTTAATGAGAATAAACTGAACCAGCAATCAATAACGTACTTCCATAGGTAATATTTTAAATGTTACCTCAGCTACTTGGCATTGTGAACATGTATGTGAAGGAAACAGTTAACTTTGTATATACTACTGCTTGGAACTTGTAAGCAGGGATACGCAGAACTCAGAATTCACGGTCTTCATAAGTATGCTCTGGAACTTGGGAGACAGCAAAGTGGAGATTTTAGATCTGCTATAAATGAGTACATCCTCATGTACATATAGATGAGCCCAATTACAGTACAGAGTCTGTGAGTCACTGGAAACCATCAGAAAGAACACGAGGAAAAGTTGTTCCCATATTTAAACAGGAGATTCAACCACACCTAAACAAAATCAATGTGATCTTCAAATATCCACCAAATCCAATGCACGTTACGCGAGACATTACTGTCCCCTCCCAGTCCAACATCCCCAGCACTGAGACTCTAATGACCATCTGTCAGCCTGTTGGACAGGCCACGACATTTGCATATCCGACACCAGATTCCCAGGTAGACATCTGCATATCTACCAGATTCCCAGGTAGACATCCCTTTCCGGGCTTTCTGCCAGCGGAGTTCAGTAGATTGTCAGAGGTGAAAAGGTGTACAGAGAATAGAATTCAAAGTTGTTCTCAAAACCCTCTTAAGAAATGCACATCCGACCTGACAACTTGTACTCCCTGGTCCATAATCACTCAGAAGAGGAGCATTACCCAGGATTGCATTGGGAATCTTGATTGCCTGCATCAGGAGCACACACAAATGCAGCAGAAACAGTGGAAGGAATGTACCACCTCACAAACTACACCACCATTCCTTCCAACATCACTGTTCCATCTATGGAAGAACCTGCAGTCCCAAAATTGGACTCATCAGTACGTCAAAACCAATACAACTGTACTTTATTGTCACCAAACAATTGATACTAGAACGTACAATTATCACAGTGATATTTGATTCTGTGCTTCGCGCTCCCTGGAGTACAAATCGATAGTAAATAGTAAAAATTTAAATTAGAAATCATAAATAGAAAATAGAAAATAGAAAATAGAAAATAGAAAAGGGAAAGTAATGTAGTGCACAAAAAACCGAGAGGCAGGTCCGGATATTTGGAGGGTACGGCCCAGATCCGGGTCAGGATCCGTTCAGCGGTCTTATCACATTTGGAAAGAAACTGTTCCCAAATCTGGCCGTACGAGTCTTCAAGCTCCTGAGCCTTCTCCCGGAGAGAAGAGGGACGAAAAGTGTGTTGGTTGGGTAGGTCGTGTCCTTGATTATCCTGGCAGCCCTGCTCCAACAGTGTGCGGTGTAAAGTCAGTCCAAGGACGGAAGATTGGTTTGTGTGATGTGCTGGGCTGTGTTCACGATCTTCTGCAGCTTCTTCCGGTCTTGGATAGGACAACTTCCAGTCCAGGTTGTGATGCACCCTAGAAGAATGCTTTCTACAGTGCATCTATAAAAATTAGTGAGGGTTTTAGAGGACAGGCCAAATTTCTTTAGTTTTCTCAGGAAGTAAAAGCACTGGTGGACCTTCTTGGCAGTGGACTCTGCTTGGTTGGACCAAGTCAGGTCATTTGTGATATTAACCCCCGAGGAACTTAAAGCTTTTGACCTGTTCCACTTGCGCATCACCGATGTAAATAGAGTCGTGTGGTCCGCTAGTCCTTCTGAAGTCAACAAACAATTCCTTCGTCTTGCTGACGTTGAGGGCTAGGTTATAGTCTTCGCACCATGCCACCAGGTTCTTAATTTCCTCTCTGTACTCAAACTCATCATTACCCGAGAACTGGAGCGGAAGCAAGTTATTTGCAGTCACAAGATACTTATAGTAAACTGATGAAACTTCAGGTCCTCTCCAGGTTACTGACAACTTTCACTTCTGTGAGTCTTTTGTAACCTGAGTGGTTTGCCAGTCACAGCATAGCCACTAACTGAGCTCCCACTCGACAGAAACTGCTGCAACTTCACAGCAGCTGGCAAATCCATCCTGCTAGTCTCCCAAAAGTTCACTCAATTGTATGGCCTGTGTATAGGCTAGGCATTTGGAGACTGAAATGTACTGGAAAAACAAAATGGAAACATGGCTACATGACAATCTAGTAAATAACAACTGTCATTAGTGGGGCCAAGACATGCTCTCATCTACCAACCTCTCAGTCGAGAAGAATGCACATAGGACTCCATCCCTAACAGAATGGTAACAGAAAATTGTAGTGAAATTAAGCAGTAGCTCACCATAATTTTCTCAAAGTTCAAAGTAAATTTATTACCAAAGTACGTATCTGTTACCATATACAACACTGAGATTCTTTTACTCACGGGCATACACAGTAGGTCCAAGAAACACAATAGAATCAATGAAAGACCACACCCAACAGGACAGACAAACAACTAATGTGGAACGGACAACAAATTGTGCAGATATGGAAGAAAAATCATAATAACAATAATAAATAAGTAATAAATATCAAGAGGATGAGATGAAGAGTCCTCTCATGTTGATGAAGTTGTGGGAACAGTTCAGTGATGGGCAAGTGAAGTTGAATGAAGTTAGCCCCTTTGGTGTGAAAGCCTGATGTTGAGGGGTAATCACTGTTCCTGAACCTGGTGGTGTGTGTCCTGAATCTCCTGTACCTTCTTGGTGGCAGCAGTGAGAAGACATCATGGCCTGGATGGTGGGGGTCCTTAATGATCAATACTGTTTTCCTGTGACAGCACTCTGTGTAGATGTGCTCAAAGGAGGGGAGGGCTGATGGACTGGGCCATATCCACTACTTCTTGTACGATTTTCCATACAGGGGAGTTGGTGTTTCCATTCCAGGCCAGGATGAAAGAAGTCAGTATACTCTCCACCACACATCTATAGAAGTTTGTTAAGTTTTAGATGTCATGTCGAAAAGTCGAAAATTCGCAAACTTCTAAGGAAATCGAGGTGTTGCTCTGCTTTCTTCATAATTGCACTTGTGTGATAGGCAGGTCCTCTGCAACTTAAAGTTATTGACCCTCTCTTCCTCTGATTCCCCCATGAGGACTGGCTCATGGGCTTCCAGTTTCCTCCTCCTGAAGTCAAGAATCAGCTCTTTGGTGGTAGTGACACCCATAGTGGCAGCTACATAAGGAAATAGCAGATGGGCTGCAGCACAACTGAGGAAACACTTTGGAACAATCTTTCAGCACATGATTTTTTGAGGGGATATTTGGCCAAGATAGAATGGTTTACATTGAGGCAGGTGCAGATGGCATGAGGGAGCGGGAGGACCTGAGGTTTTGGATATAATATCAAAACCTTACCAAACCCAAACCCACCCGTCTAAACACAGGCCTGCCCAAACTAAAGCAGACCCTGCCAGGTCTGAAATGAGTAGCCAGTCTCCAGCCAAGACAGTTTTGAGCTTTTAACACAGGAAAAGAAAGAAGGCAGTAGCAGTAGCAAAGAGTGAAGCTATGGAGAAAGTTTAAAATGAACACAGAAGCTACTTGTGAATAGCTGGGATAAGAGCCAAGAGTGTTGAGCTGTATCAAATATGAATCATTACATTCTGAGTTAGTTTATAGAACTCTAGGTTTGATAATGAGCATGAAAGCCTTGAGATGATTAAAAAAAGCAAACTCTCAGAAGTTTGAGAGAATGTCAATGTAAGTAAGTAGTGCCTTGGTGCAGTAATCTCAAATTCAGGCTAGAGATTTGAGGCTCAAAAGTCAACAGAAATAGGTGACTTCTTTAGGGGATGGTGGATATGTGGGGCTCTGCACAAAGAGGTAGCTGTTTGTGGAGGTGGCCAGGAAAGTAGGCGTAAAATGAATAAGGAGCTATGAGGAAGGGTGACTGAGCCCAGAGAACAAAGCTTTTGGCAAGGGTCAAATACACTGTGTTTGCTCTTGTATCGGGTGAGAGAAGACCAATTCAGTTAGAAATGAGTACAGCATTGGAAGGTGATCTCATTAACTAGTACAAGTCAACATTAAGTTTAGAAGTAATACCACTAAAGGGTACCATGTAGATCAGGAAAAACAGCAAGCAAAAACGAAGCCCTAGGCTTGCTGGAGGTAGTGAAGCAGGAATGGTGGGAAAGAACACTACAAAAGCCCCAAATACTCAGCACACAAAGAGGAATGGGCCATATGGGACAGACCCAGGTGGTGGACAATGGGGGGTGCAGTTAGAAGATAAGAACCGATACTGTGAGCGAGAATAGTGGCGACTGTGGCAAGTTCTGGACATTGACAATGGAGACTACTGTTTACCAGCTCTATCAGGAGGTGGAATAATTCCAAACAAGGGCAGCAGCAGTGACACAAAACTGCAACCTGTGGACATGTTTTGAGGCCTACAGGTTTCATTTATCATTAATTGTGAAATTTTCAGGGTATGGTAAAGAACAGTTCAATTGGAATGATGGTATGTGGAAATATTCAGACTGAATTATATCAGCTTCCCAAAGCATACCAAAGGAAGTATCACAATCTCTTCCAAAAGAGCAATGCTATAATCAGAGAAGATAAATCTCCCTTTAGCACTTTCTAAATCAGCACTGCTGCTACATGTGTTTGTGAACTGCAATGACTGGGAGTCTAGAGTTCCGACTATAACAAAACCCACATCACACTGAAGTTTCTAATTAACACTCCTTGCATGTTATGGAATCATATTTTCTGAGGTACCTCTGAGCATTTAGGGGATAGTGTATAGCTCTCTTTGCTGACAGAATGTGAATTAGCAAGAACGGCTTGCAGGAGATGGTGTGAAGGAGCATTCCAAATTAATGTTGGGGTACAACAACATGCTCTTTTGTTAAGTATTTTTAAAAGAAAATGATTCAAGTAGTAAATGGTTTAGGGAGTGATAACTGAAAGCAAAACTTAAAAATAATAAATCTTAGAAAATCATCAACAGAAGAGTGAAAATTCATAACACGAGCGACAGGATCTGAAAATCACCTTTCTTGTAGAATCTATTGTTAAAATACGAAGTAAAAGCAGATCCTGTGTGCACTGATTCTTCAGTTTGCAACTAAAAATCATTTTTCTTATTTTATGCACTTAAGGGTCACTACAACCGGTAGAGGCTGAGTCTTGCCTGAATCTGGTCATTCTGTGGACCACCGGAGAAAAGGGGAGTGTCTAAAAAGGCTTTCATCAGATGCTGAATCAAATATCCCCCTCCCTCTGGAGACTGGAACAAAGCCAGAGAAAGCAGATTTTCCAGATGTGAGCTAATAAACACTGTTAAAGAAGAGACAGTTTGCCCACTATTCTATTCTGGCATGCACAGATGCCCTGATCTTAAGCTGTGTAACCTAGGTTATTGATTCTGGGTTGTACAACACTGTTGAGCTGGTCATTCCATACAAGAAAGTTAACTTCAGCAAGTGAACGTGGATGAGATATTTTTAAAAAATAGACAAAAATTAAGAAAAATATTTAATATTTTCCTGAATTAAATAACGGATATTAGATTTTATATTGCTTATTTTTTTCTGTGTCCTTGACTTAATGAGATGTACATAGCATTGAAGTAAATGGAGTTTCGAGGGTATTGTTACAAAACTTTATAAAGAGTGGTATTAAGGGCTGGCAAATTAATTTTCCTACTTCAAGACAGAACTTAAGACACATGAAATAAATACTAAGAGTAATAAAAGCAAATGAGTACTGAAATGCAATGTAAAATATTTAGATGAATGAAACTGTATTCTGTCTGGAATTGTTATCCATGGTCATGCCTGGTTATGAGGACAATTAAACATCCCTTTATTGTGCATAGGTAAAATACTACAGTTACAATGGAAAACAATGTGTGCAATAAAAGGCAGTTGAAACTAGTGAAATAGTCCATTATTCATAGTAAATAGTGGGGAAAGACAGAAATATTACTGATCCTAGGCGTGTTCTGAAACCAAGTTCCAAATGCAATCTGAACATGAACGAGTAAAAAATAGAAACAATTCAGCCTTCATGAGTGTGCTGTCACTCATTAAGATCTTTGACCTCAGTCCCTGCGCTGAAGTGCTTTGAGTAATAGGTCATGTCTGGAATTTAACTCTTGCCTGAGCAAGGACTTTGATCCACTGCAATTTGCTTAGCACTGCCATAGAACCTACAGTGGACAGAGACTCGCTGGCTCTCACCGACCTTGGATCACTTGGATAGCAGCAATACCGACGACAAGAAACTGAAGCAGGAGGTCACGGTGTCAAAAGTAGTGTCACGTTGTACTGAGGAAATGGATGAGGTCCTCCGTGACTGCTTTGAATCGGTGGACTGGTTAGTATTCAAGGACTCGGCAGCTAACCTCGATGAGTATGCCTCAGCTGTCACGGACTTTATTTGGAAATGCACGGAGGACTGTGCGTCTCGCAAGACGATGCAGGTACTCCCTAACCAGAAGCTTTGGATGAACTATCAGGTCAAGTCCCTCTTAAAGGCTAGAGCTGCAGCTTTTAGGTCCGGGGATACCAGTCGCTACACGGAATCAAGGCATGAACTCCGGAAAGCCATTAAGGACGTCAAGAGGCAATATCGAGCCAAGTTGGAAACCCAGGCTAACCAGAGGGATGCCAGTAGCCTATAGCAGGGTCTAAATGAGATCACTGGGCTCAAAGAAAAGGCTGGGAATATCAATAACTGTGGCACTTCTCTTCCTGACGAACTTAACGTATTCTACACAAGATTCGAACAGAAGAGGAGGGTCCTGCTCCCTCCGGATGAACTGGACCTGGTGGCATCGAGATTCATCGTCACCTAGCAGGACGTTAGAAGAGCCTTCCTGAAGATAAATCCAAGGAAGGCGACGGGCCCAGATGGCGGCCCGGGACGGGTTCTCCGGGCCTGTGCAAGCGAGCTAGCTGGAGTGTTTGCTGATATCTTCAACTGCTCCTTGCTTCAGTCTAAGATCCCTCGTGTTTTAAGAAGGCAACAATAATCCCAGTGCCGAAGAAGAGCAAGGTAGCATGCCTGAATGACTATCGACCTGTGGCTCTGACTTCAATTGCTATGAAGTGCTTCAAGAGATTGGTTATGGCACACATCAACCACAGCCCAGCGGACAACATCGAAGCTTTGCAATTCGCCTACTGGAGCAACAGGTCAACGGCAGATACCATCTCTCTGGCCCTACATTCCTCCTTAGAACATCTGGAGAATAAAGACACATACATAAGGCTCCTTTTCATTTACTACAGCTCTGCCTTTAACACCATCATTCCAAATAAATTGATTCCTAAGCTCCGGAACCTGGGCCTCAGCACTCAGATCTGCAGCTGGATCTTCAACTTCCTCATAGACAGGACCCAGGCTGTAAAAATAGGGGACAAGCTCTCCTCTACAATCACTCTGAGCACTGGTGCCCCACAAGGCTATGTACTCACCTCCCTGCTGTACTTACTGTACACCCATGATTGTGTAGCCAAGTTTCCATCAGACTCAATATATAAGTTTGCTGATGACACAACAATTGTAGGCCGTATCTCGGGTAATGATGAGTTTGAGTACAGAGAGGAAATTAAGAACCTGGTGGCATGGTGCGAAGACAATAACCTATCCCTCAGCATCAGCAAGACGAAGTAACTGGTTGTTGACTTCAGAAGGAGTAGCGGACCGCACGACCCAATTTACATCAGTGGTGCGCAAGTGGAACAGGTCAAAAGCTTTAAGTTTCTCGGGGTCAATATCACAAATGACCTGACTTGGTCCAACCAAGCAGAGTTCACCGCCAAGAAGGCCCACCAGAGCCTTTACTTCCTGAGAAAACTAAAGAAATTTGGCCCATCCCCTAAAACTCTCACTAATTTTTATAGATGCACCATAGAAAGCATTCTTCTCGGGTGCATCGCAACCTGGTATGGAAGTTGTCCTGTCCAAGACCGAAAGAAGCTGCAGAAGATCGTGAGCACGCGCAGCACATCACACAAACCCATCTTCCATCCTTGGACTCACTTTACACCGCACGCTGTTGGAGCTGTGCTGCCAGGATAATCAAGGACACGACCCACCCAGCCAACACACTTTTCGTCCCGCTTCCCTCTGGGAGAAGGCTCAGGAGCTTGAAGACTCGTACGGCCAGATTTGGGAACAGCTTCTTTCCAACAGTGATAAGACTGCTGTACGGATCCTAATCTGGATCTGGCCATGCCCTCCAAATATATGGACCTGCCTCTTGGTTTTTTTTTTGCACTACCTTACTTTCCATTTTTCTATTTTCTATTTATGATTTATAATTTAAATTTTTAATATTTACTAATTTTTAATATTGTTAATATTTAATATTTGTAATCCAGGGAGTGGGAAGCACAGAATCAAATATTGCTGTGATGATTGTATGTTCTAGTATCAATTGTTTGGCGACAATAAAGTATAAAGCTGCTGTTTTTTGATTACAGCTTGAACACCATCATTCCCTCAGTACTAACTAACAAGCTTCAGAACCTTGGATTCTGAATCTCCCTCTGCAACTGGATCCTTGACTTCCTCATTGGGAGACCACAGTTAAAATGTGGATCACAATAACACTCTCCTCTTCGCGGACAACCAATGGAGTTGCAGCTCAAAGTGCATTCTTAGCCCACTGCTCTATTCTCTCTACACTCACGACTGTGTGGCTAGCCACAGCTCAAACAGTTACTGATGACACCACTATTGTTGGTAGGACCTCAGGTGGTGACAAGGAGGCACATATGAGTGAGAGAGAGTGGCTGATTTAGTTGTATTGCAACACCAACTGTGCACTCGAACCCAGTAAGACCAAGGAATTGCTGGACTTCATGAAGGGGAAATTGGGAGAACACACACCAGTCCTCATTGAGGGGTCAATGGGGGAAAGGGTGAGAAGTTTCGGGTTCCTGGATGTCAACATCTCAGAGGTTCTGTCCTGGGGCCAATATATTGATGCAATCATGAAGAAGGCATGCTAACAGCTATACTACATTAGGACTTTGAGGAGATTTGGTATGTCACCAAAGACTAGTAAATTGCTACACATGTACCATTCAGAGCATTCTGACTGGTTGCATGACAGCCTGGCATGGAGGCTCCAGTGCACAGGAGCAATAGAAGCTGCAGAGGGTTGTAGACTCTGTGAGATCCATCATGGCTACAAGCCCCCACACCATTGAGGGTATCTTCAAAAGGAGGTATCTCAAGAACAGATCATGCACCATTAAGGACACTGACTGCTCAGGACATGCCTTCTCCTTACCACCATCAGAGAGGAGGTACAGGAGCCTGAAGACCTACACTCAAAAGTTTTAAGAACAGGTTCTTCCCCTTTGCCATCAGATTTCTGAACAACCCATGAACTCTACCTCACTATTCCTCTTTTGCACTATTTATTTATTATGGTAACTTATAGTAATTTCTAATGTCTTGCAGTGTACACTGCCACAAAACTACAAATTCTGATTTCCTTACAAACCGCCAGCAGTACGAATTCCAAAGGTTCGTTTGCCCATGGTAAAACTCCCCTGTTCCCTGACCTCAATAGCTGACCTTTGATTATGAGATTTTGACCACCAGGTTTAGATTCCCCAAACAGCACACATTCAATTCTGCATCTTCCCTACTGAACCCTGAGACCCTTTTGTATATTTTGGGGAGATCACCCATCATTTTCTCAACTCAAAGGAGTATAACTCCAGCATTCTTAACCACTCCTCATCAGGTTGAACTTGCAATCCAGGAACTAATCTGGAGAACTGTCACTACTCTCTGTCTCACCCTGTCCTTCTCCACTTCCTCCAACCCTCCCAACCCCCCTTCATCTCCACCCCTTCCTCCAAACACTCCCCAACCATCCTGCCCCACCAGACCTCGACATTAAAAAAAAATTGATTTTTCTGAGCAGATGGATGACCTCATGTTTTCCAACATTATATTCCACCTGTCTTGTCCTTGGACAATTGGAGATATAACTCCAGCCACACACCCAAACTATGTGACCTTCCATTGGTTGAGGTTGACCATGGATGTTACATCCTGGTCATCTACGTTGCTGGTGCAGCACTGCCTGCAGCTGATGAAACCAATGAGAGAGTGGCAGTCTCTATTGCAAAGGTTGCATCTATAAGTGATCTCAGCTCTGCTGGATGCAGCGTTCCTTTCCGTGGGCCCATTTGCCTTCTATAGCTTTCAGGAATTTTTCCTCACCTGACTTAAAATGTTGTTTCAGAGTATTTCTCCAACTAATGCAGTTGGCTACAAACTCCTCCCAGGACTCAGTGTTGATGTTCAGCGCCTTCAAATCCCGCTCGCAGACATTTTTGTAGTGTAGTTGCAGGCGCTCAGTGTTCTCTTGCCTGAAGCCAGCTCACCGTGCCAGATGTCTTTTGGGATGCAGCCATCCTGCATATGGTAGACATGGCCCAGCCAGCAGGGTTTTCACCCAAACCACTGAGAGAAATGATGAGCCATTGGGGTTTCAGGAGTAATCCTTGTGGCATTCCATTGAACTCACCAGTCTAATCCAAAAATTATACTTACCCTACAGTTCTCTGCCATTAGCCAATTTTCAATCCATGCCAAAATACCCCAATATCAGGTGCTCTCAGTTTGTTCACAAGGTTTCTTAAAGTGTAAATACATGAAAATATGAATAAGGAGTGGAAACAGACACTCACCCTTCACAATTACCCAGCTTTAAACCAGATCATGGCTGATATGGTAGTAGCTTCCAAACCACAAACTATCTGCAGTAACCTTTCACCTTCTGTTTATCAGGAACCTACAGCTACCTTAAAAGTACTCAGAGTCTGTTTCTTCTCCTCTATAAGGAAGACAGTTCCAAAGATTCACTTTCCTCTGAAATAAAATAAATCACTTCATTTCTGTAAATGAGTAATCCTTTGAACAGTGAGCCCTGGTTCTAGATTTTCCCTACAAAGGAAACATCCCCCTTCACATTCACCCTGCCAAGACCCCTCAGGATCTTATATGTTTTATTCAAGTCCATTGTCACTCATCTCAAATCCAGCAAATACAAGCCTGGCCTGTCAAACCTCTCATCAGTCAACCCACCTGGTCTTGGTATTACAATAGGAAATCTTCTCTGAACTATTTCCAATACACAAACATCCTTCCTTATTCAAAGAGACCATTTCTGTACAAAGTACTCCAGATATGGTCTCACCACTGCTCTGGATAACCATATCCTTACCTTCCTACTGTTGTATCTAATTCCCCCAACAATAAAAATTTGCAATGGTTACCATTCCTAATTGCTATGTCCCTATATACGAGCATTTAGAAAATCAGGCACTTGAATACTCGAACCCTCTGTATTTCACAGCTCAGCAATTACGCACTAATTATTTTCTGGTCAAAATAGATAATTTTCCTAGGGCAGGTATAGTGGCATTTGTCCAATTCATGATATTGTACTTCACAAAGACATGGCAATCCCAGGTAAAGTTGCATCATATCCACAGCTCAGAGGAAGATCAGAATCTAAAGTGAAGCATTTAGATATAATAGAGCTGGCACAAAGTCAGAAACAGCTGTCCTGTGGAAAATATTAATATCTGTACATTCCATGTAGCTGAGGTATGAACAAAATTCAGAAAGTACTCATGGAGGGTGTGATTATTAGAAGAACATAATTATCGTAAAGGCAACAACACACACCTAGTGGCTGAAATGACTGTGTAGGCAGCTTCATGTTAATTCTTGTGGTTTATCACAACCATTAGAATGGACTAACATATAATAACACAGTCTCAGAGCACTTACTATCTGATGAAAAATTGTACTGCAGCCAAAACCCCAGTTAAATAAACTATCTCAGTGAAGCATCTGCACATGGGAATGCTCACCTGCATTTATTACACCAGGGAGAGGCCTCACATTTAAGGCATTATCAAATCTTTTGTCTTCATGGGTATTGCTGGTTCAGTTGCACCTTCTCACAGTAACTGTTATTTTAGATTTCTAGCTCTGACAGTTTGTTTTTCCTTTTGAAACCTGGCAATGCTCGTTGGTCCTGCTGAGGGATTGTTTTTTCATATGTTTCTTCATATGAGCGGCTGGAAGTCTGAAATAAAAGCAAAAAGTCTGGAAGCACTCAGTAAATCAGACAGCATCTGTGGAAAGAGAAATGAGTTAACAAAATAGGTCAACGATCTTTAATTCTGATGAAGTATCCTTAACCTGAAATGTTAACTCTTACTCTCTTTCTGAAGATGCTGTCTGACCTAATGAGGGTTTTCTGCATTTTCTGTTTCATTTCAAAAACCCTACAGACTTAGAAAATGTGGCATTGCAACTCCTGGGCTGATGGGGAGGTGCAGGGTTCAGCAGTCTTGTATTTGGTGTCTACTGCCAGGGAGGAAAGTATGCACACTACTCACTCTTTACTGTAAACCCAATCGAGCAGATGGGAAGACACAGCCAGTAGCATCTATGTACAGCAGTGCTTGCTGAATCTATCCTGGCACCAGAGCTTCCATCTGGCTCTTTGACAAGTCAGCCCAGTATAGAACTTGCAGGAGATCACCCTGGTGGTGGTGTCCTGAACCGTAGTGGTGATCGTGGGTTGGAATATCAAAGGATGGAGCTTCCACCACCCTGCCCCATTCCACACTGGATTGAAAAGGTCGTTGTAGAGAAATATAGCTTGGAAGTAGGCAATTCAGCCCACCATATTCATGCCAACCAGTGGGCACCCATCCACCTTAATCCCAATTTTCAGCACTTGGCCTGTAGATATCTAGACACTTCTTAAGTGCTATTAGTGCTCCCCACTCATTGGGTGAAAAATTTCTCCCTCAGATACCCTCTGAATCTCTAACCCTTTACCCGAAATCGATGTCCTCTAGTTTTATTCACATTTGAAGGGGAAAAGATTCCTATAGACTACCCTTCCATTTTATATACTCCAATCATGTTCCCTCTTAACCTCCTCTGCTCCAGGGAGAGCAAAGCCTCTCCAGTTTATCCTCATAATTAAATCACTTCACCCCATGCAACATCATGGTGACTCTCTTCCACACCTTTTGCAGCTCTATCACAACTTTCTTACAGCGTAATGACTCTACCATTTATGGTGTACAGTATGTCCCAGCCTCATTAGTACTTCCAAAATGCTTTACCTCACATTTACTGGATTAAACTCTATTTGCCATTTCACAAACATCGATATCACCCTGTAGCTGCAAACCACCCTCCACACTGTCAACAACTCTACCAATCTGTGTGATCTTCCTCCTACATTCACATCCAAGTAATCCACACATTACAAACAGGAAGGGTCCCGGCACCAAGAAACACCAATAGTTACAGGGATCCAACCACAAAAATAGCTCTCTTCCATCAATCACCCAGTCTCCTATTACCAAGCCAGTTTTGGACCTAATCTGCTTTGGATCGCATGCACCCTATCCTTTTGGACCAATATCCCATACGTGACCTTCTTGAAAGCTGTATTGAAGTCCATGTAAACCACATCTAGTATACTTTTTTTTGTGTGCCATACTCTGCCAGAGCCTCGGCGACCACTTTTCAAGTGGTTGTATTGGAGGAAAGATTCTGTGAGTGGTCCCCCACGTCCTTCTCACAGCATAGATCTTTTTTTTATGAGGCCCAGTTGCGAGCTCAACACTCAACCCAGCACGGATGGAAAGCATGCCCGGGAGTGGCCCAACTGGATTTGAACTCGGGAACCTTCGCTGCGGAGTCCGGTGCTGATGTCACTGCGCCACCAGCCGGATATACTTTGTTACCTCTTCAAAAGATCCATTCTGAATAATCAGATAGGAACTTTCCTTGACAAAGCCATAGTGGCTATTTCTGATTAGTCCCCATCTTTCCAAGTGATCATTCAGCCTGTCAGTCCTTTCTAGAAACCTCCCAGCTGCTGACGTTAGGCTCGCAAGTCTATACAGGTTTTCTCAGGTTACAAAGGGTTCCATTCCTACAAACTGTCAGAAGGTCAGAGATGCAGATGTGAACAGAATTCTCAAGCAGCAGCAGCAGATGCCAACAGCCCCACAACAGCCAGCAAATCCATCTTCCACATACTTGTTTCCTTTCTAAACACCTACCTTCACCTTTTATACTCTTGGCCTCCCACATATCCTGTGATACATTTATTTTTTCCTTTTTATTCAATTCTTGATATCTCATGACATGCTGGGTTCCCAGTTATTGCTAACCGTGACTTTCACTCTTACAGAAACACAATGGCCCCGAACTTACACAATTTCTTTTTTGAATGCTTCCTAATGTGCAAATGTAGACTTATCACAAGTAGATGTTCCTAATCTACCTTTGCTAGGATCTGTTTTATTTTAATGATTCTGCCTCCCAGCTCGATTTAAGACTTTTTCTTTCCTGGTCCATCCATTATTATTTGCATGACACTGAAATGTAAGAAATTATGGTCACTATTTCCAACATGCTCTCCACCAACAGTCCCTCCACTTGACCAACTACATTCATAAAATAATGTCTACTAGAGCTCCTTTCTTTAACGGTCTACTACATACTGTGTCAAAAAGCTCTCCTAGACACACCTCAAAATTCCCCCAACCCCCACCTCCTCACTCCCCCCCACCCCAAACACTTTGCTGAAGCAATCCCAGTCAAAGTTTGGGAAATTAAAATCCCCCAGTACAATAATCCAATTTGCCCATAATACTATGGGATGAAGAAGATTGAGTGTTAGTTCTTTGAAGCATTTGGGATTCTAAGGGTCTCAGGGAATTATAAAGCCTTTAAATTCTCTCCCTCGTGGCTTTTTATAATGGGGGTTGTAATGAGTTAAAACAGTTTGAATTACTTCATTTATGGAGAATACAGCAAGGGAAGGTAGCCAGGAGTGCACTGGAATCAAGCTCAAAGGGGCAAAGCCACTGATGTAATATTTCTAAAAATGCTGACAGTTAAAAAAGCCAATGGTATTTGAATTGAATTACAAGAGAACAAGATATCTTGCTACAATTACACAAGGCTTTGTGAGACCACATCTAGAGTACAGTGAGGTTCACCCAAGAATGGATACTTTAGGTGGAGTGTACTGTAAAGGTTCACTGATCCAACAATTCCAGGTCCAAGGCAACTGAAAGGAAGGAAAGAAACAAACAAGGGGCAACAGTAAGGGAAACCATCAATCTGTGAATTACTGTATGAAGATACCAAATGAAATCACGTTTAATTATTATTCAAACCATACATAGATATAGTAGAATGAGACAGCCTTCCTCTGGGGCCAAGGTGCAAAACATTCAAAGTAGCAAGCAAACAAAAATAGTGAGTGACATTCAAAAAGCGAGTAGCATAATTCAAAATAATGAGCAAAGAAGCATATTCACTTGAAGTCAAAACATATACATAGTCCAAGACCCTGTGCGACAATGTCTTGCAATCAATGGTACAGTATCCCACAGGGGCGGCGCTAAGGTCCCAGTAGAAACTGCAATAGCACCAGCGTAGCACCACCAATAAGTTAACTGAAATTTCACGTACAAATGCAGCTGCTTTGGTTTCTCTGTATAGTTTTGAATACAGCTTATTTCTCCAGTTGATCTAGTGAAACAGCGCTCCCAATTACCATAGCACCCACACAGCAATAAAGGTAGAAACTCTGTCAGATCCGCTCTACACTTCTGCTTATTCGTTCGTTGTCAATGTCTTGCCGTTGCTGTTCTCAGATCAGTTAAGCTGATCTAAGTTCACTTAAGGTGGTGATGTCACTCACTCTCACTCACACGAGAGATTGATTGTATACATACATTGTGCAGGATCCAGGTGCAGATCCATGGTCTTGCGAGACTAACGGATGCCACACAAACCCATTGTACTTTTACAAGCAAGCGTGGGCCTGGCACAAGCATTACTTTGGCCAGCGTGAAAAATGGATCAATTTTTAATGAGAAAATGACCTCATCCAGAGGAATCAGTGGTGTCTCAGCCTGAGCATGTCTTAATTGAAAGTGACATGCAGAAAGAAGTAAATGGGGATGAGGTAGAGGAACAAGAAATGGAGCAGGATTCGGAAGAGAACATGGATGAAGCTGCTCTTAGTGCTAGTGGGAATACTGTTAGCGATGTTAGCCAGCAGCTGAGGAAGGACCCCGTCGACCAGCATTGAAAAAGTACGCTTCGCTGCTCGCAACAGTTTGGCAATCAGCAAAGGAGTTTTATTCGTGGCTGGTTTGACTGACTGGAATATTTGATCACGAAAGATACTACGTTCTGCTTCGCATGCAGGCATTTCCTGTGTGGAGGACATGGGTTTCATTCTGAGTCTACCTTCACTATCACCGGTTACCGCAACTGGCAGAAAGCTACCACAGCTTTCAAAACCCACCGTGTAAATGCAGCTCATAAGTTTGCTATGGAGGCATGGGCTGAATTCAGATTGAGAAAACAAGACAGTTCAAGATTGGGAAATATGTTTGAGAAAGGACATGCAAGGATTGTCCAAGAAAATCGTGAGTATACGAGAGCTGTGGTTGAGTCTCTAGCAAGGACAGACAGTGAATGACACAATGGAATTTCTAGCTCCAATGAGACCCTACCGCGATGCATTTATAGATTTATACAAACTAATCTGCATATTACTGACTACCTGTGACATCTGCCTCATGCAAACGGAGTTTCTCTTGCCTCAGACGCCTCAAAAACTACCTAAGGAATAGCAGTGGCGATGCTCGGAACAGCAACTTGGCCTTGTTGGCCATAAACAGCCGGAGGACCAAAGCACTTGACATCCAGAAAATCCTTGATGCTTTCACCACCAATCACAACAACGGACGGATTGTGCTTCTCTGAAAACCATCAATGGTGAGTGCAGTTGATTTTTTAAAACATTTGGGTCAAGACTAAAGCTGATCATTATTATTATTATTTTGTGGTGGATACCCCATAGTCCTTATGTTTCCAGCAAATGCTAAACTATTACATTTACTGCTATTAAGTCTACTGGTTTTGCTTAGACTTCCAAGCAGTGATTCTGTTGATTTTTGTTTTAAATTCAGTAGCCGAATTAATTGAGGTATTGCATGGTCAGAGTACGATTTGTCCAACTCCTGGTAAAGCCTTGCATCTATTGTTTGCCTTATTTGACTTTAATAACGGTGTATCTTTTGGCATTGTCTGTCTATATAATGCAAATAGCAGTGGACATTGTGGGTTAGTGTTGTGTTTTTCAGTTGAAAAGCACGCATTTGACGCCGATTGTGGGATTGGTGCGTGATTCACGTTGCGCGCGTGGGGGTCGGATGCTCTGTTGGTTTGTTTGTTTATGCTCTGTGTAGCCCGGGTTGTCTCCAATGCTGTTGACACTGTCACAGTTCACTTCTATACTATATTTATCAATTGCTGTTGCTTGTGAATCAACAGAGGCATTTATAGTAGGCACATAATGCTTGAAACTGACTTTTGAACGCCACGTGTCTGGCCTTGCGAATACATACTGTATTACTATAGGGTACATCCCTTAGCACTATCACTGAATAATTCAGCCCCACCGTAGCACCAGCAAGAAAAAATCTCTGGCACCGCCACTGGTATCCCAGCAGATGCCTGCAATCCAGCCTGTAATTCCACTGCTTGAACATGGGAGGGCAGCACTGATGGGAGCCAGAATTTAGCTGAGCGTAGACACCATACTGTAGCACTTCTGTGTCTCTCACCTGGTCTCTGGCAGCAGGCAAGCCCAAGGCTTAAGGCCTAGTCCTTGCTACAACCAGGGCTACACAGCTCCCATGTCATCTGTTCCACCTCCAGACAAGGGCAACAGGCCTGTGGCAACTTACATTATCACTGTCCAACAGAGTCTCATGATTGCAAGTGAAATGTCTAAGACAATTTCCCTCGGTTATACTGCACTAACTTTGATAATTCCAAGTAGAGGCAGCAACACAGACTGCAGCCAGGTCAGCTCTTCCAAGCCCAAATCGGCTCTTCTGACATTCTGGCAGGTTCTTCTGATATCCTGACCATTTCCTTCAACATCCCGGCCGCTCCACCAACACCAATCCAACTACTGTGATCAAAGAGCAGCTCACTGATAGAGTATCCCTGAAGTACCAGAAGTTCTTGGAATAGAACTGTCTTTGGATCATAAAAAACAAAGTTTACAAAGAAAAAAGGATTTTCGGTTGGCCCTGAGAGGCCGCTGCATTTGCACACGCCACAATCTTACCAGAGGAGCCTTGGGAGCATGATTTGAAGTGAATGAGTCTACCAACAGGTGTGTATCTGCACCTCTAGTCAGTAACTGATTTGGATCAAGCCTTGTCTCACCAGAAACAGGACGAAAGTACTGTTGCAAATGGTACTAAAGGCCAGTGCAGGTTATGAGGGGTTACTACTGTTGTATCCTACAAACATTTGTTGATCATGCTGTCATCCAAGCAGCTTCCAAACTCCCAGGGAAGGAAAGATACTCTGATAACTGATGGCAAGGACCAATGCATTAAATGGTAAGATCGTAAAACAAAGTATGAGCTTCCTGGGCTCACTATGAACAGGAATAGTTTACATTTCACTAATTATTGGGAAGTAACTCTTATTCCATAATACTTCCTTCAGGACATAATCACAACTCAGCATGTAAAGCCTGTTCAAATGCAAGATGATTTTAAAATTAATTGAGGGATGGGCATAAAGAAAAAAAAACATAGAAGAAGGACATTCAGCCCCGTGTGTTTGTTCTGCCTTTCAGTGAGGTTCTGGCTGATCTTCACCTTCCTGCACTGACCCACATCTGTGGTTCCTTTAATATCTAAAAGTTTGTCAATCTCTGTCCTGAATATAATCAGCACCTGAGCTCAAGGTCCCTTGAGTAGGGAATTCCCAATATTCACCACCTTCTAGGTGGAGAAATTTTGACAGTGCTTTCCCAATCACATCTACTTACAGTAGTTACTGACTGAGGAAGCAGTGTGTTTTTTTTTAGCTTCATGGATTGTAAATACATTCAACGTGTCTGCACCTTTTACACTGTTCAACAAACCGATTAGCAGCTTAAAGAGGTATAAAATTCAGAAACATATCTGGCATACCTATGCTTCCATATGTAGTAAAATACCAATTCTTATTAACTTGGATTTAACAGTGAAATTGCAACTATTAACTAGAATGTTTAACATTCTGAGAATGAGATATCATAGACTGACACTAGTCCCTACAATGTAGAAGCAGAAGGAAGAAATATTGATCAAATGTTCCTGCAGAAAATACTTCCTTTATAATTCAGGTAATTGATTAAATGCCACACATTTGCAGTTTAAATAAAATTGAACTGGTTAATTAACTTGCATTGAAAAAAAATCAACTCTGAACACAAGTAAACAACAATGATGATGTTCAAAGTGAGAATGGCTTCAAAATAATGTGAGTGACATCATGACGAAGGGTCTCGGCCTGAAACGTCGACTGTACCTCTTCCTATAGATGCTGCCTGGCCTGCTGTGTTCACCAGCAATTTTTATGTGTGTTGCTTGGAATTCCAGCATCTGCAGATTTCCTCGTGTATGGTATTTTAAAATCAGGTAAAAACAATAACAATATTGCACTAATACAACTGGTGCAGTATCATTTAATGTACGTGGAGGGAAAGGACTACTTGCAATTTACTGAGATTCCTCATCCCAGATGCAGCTTGCAGGAAAACTTGGAACAGCCCAGAACTGGGCACAAGAGAGAAATTCATTTCACAGAGTTAAGGCATTGTTTTTATGCAAATGAAGATGGTTCAGACAAGTGGAAAAGTGTAGACACTCCTGCAAGAAACGTGCCCTGTTTTGAACCAATTGTTTCACCATTTGATATCCAGTTTGATTTTAGACCAGTTAATTTGGAGGAGCTGATTACTGATAACTGCAACAAACCAGTGTACTGACCCATGGTACTACACCATCAAAGGTGGGAAAGGGAGGGAGCTATGGAAAAGTGAAAATAAAAATTAAACTTTTAAATTTGAAGCATTGCTGAATCAGAACCCATGTTGCTCAGCACAGTGAATAGAACAGTCAGAGTTAAAGCTAGGCAGTAGAGCTTTGGAAGACAGAAGCAGAGAGTAGGAACAGGAGTAAGCCATTCAGACCACTCCGCTATAGCCCATCAGCCTAAATCAGTACCTTGCTTCTGCTTCCTCCCGACATCCAGAATCAGAATCAGGTTTATTATCACTGATATATGTTGTGAAATTTATTGTTTTGTGGTAGCAGTATAGTACATACAAAAATTACTAAAAGTTAAAAGAAATATAATATAGTGCAAAAAAGAGCAGAATAGTGAGGTAGTTCTCATGGACCATTCAGAAATCTAAAATCCCTTCAAATTGACAGTCAAGGTAATAATGGAGAGCAGTCAGGTGCATTTTAGAATGGGTAGAATTAAAGAAATCAAGGATGGGGATGACGGGGATAAAGTTTCAGGCATGGCAGTGTGGCGTTAGAAGATGTTACAGAGGTGGAAATGGGTCAAGATTCATAGAAATTAGGGATAGTCAAGGAAGGGAAAGATTTAAAAGCAGCCCAATGGAGAAACTTTTTTACACAGGGGATGGTGGATATATGGAATGAGCTGTCAAAAGAAGTTGTAGAGGTGGGTACGACTACAATGTCTAAAAGATATTTAGACAGGTTCATGGATAGAAATGTTTAGAGGGTAATGGGACAAATGCAAATGAGACTAGGCTAAATGGGTTTAAGGTCAGAGGTTTATAAAGGAGATCAGGGAAGTCTAAAGGAGCTCATTTCCTCACGCAAAAGACAATGTGTATTTGAAATGAGTTGCCAGAAATAGTAGTTGAAGTGGGACACATTAGTAGCATTTAAAAGCCACTTATATAAGTACATAGATAGGAAAGGTTTAGTGGTCTATGGGTCAAACGTGGGCAAGTGGGACTAGCTCACTGAGCAACACAATCGGCATTGAGAAGTTGGATCAAAGGGCCTGTTCCTGTGCTGCATCACTCTATGTTTTAATAGCTACGTGTGTGGGTGCCATACCTTATAAACTTCGCTGAGTTTTTGAAGAGATGAGCAAAGATAATTGATGAGGGCATGGCAGTAAATGTTATCTACATGGACTTTAATGCTTTCTGCAAGGAACTTCATTGTTGGCTTATCTAGAAGATTAAGGCATATAGGATGCATGGAAACTTGGTAGAATGGATTCAATATCAGCTTGGCCAAGATGACAGAGGGTAGTGATGGAGGGTTGTTATTCTGACTGGATGTCTGTGACTTGCTGTGTTTTGCAATGATTGAACCTGGGATCACTGTTTTTGATGTACATAAACAATTTGGATGAAAATGTGGGTGGTCTACAGACAACACAAAAATTATTGGAGTTATAGATAGTGAAGAAGGGTTTTCAGCAGGATATACAGTAGATCAGCTGGAAATGTGGCAAATGGAGTTCAATCAGGACAAGTATGAGATGTTGCACTCTGGGAAGTCAAGTGTAAGGAAATGACTGGACTCTAAAGGAGCACTGATCCACAGAGGGATCTTGGGGTCTAAGTCCACAGCTCCTTGAAAGTAGCAACACAAGTGGATAGGGCAGAAAAGATGATGATGGCAGTAAAGATCAACATCATTGGTTTGGATATTGAGTAGAAGAGTCAGGAGGTCTTGATACAGCTGTATACAATTTTGGTCATGCCACATTTGGAATATTGGTTCTGGTTCTGTTTACTGCATTATAGGAAAGGTGCTTTGGAGACGGGTGCAGATAAGATTGCCTGAATTAGAGAGTATCAGCTATAAGGAGTGGTTGGAGAAACTTGGATTTTTTTCCTCTGAAGAATCAGATGTTGAAAAGTGTACAGTATTTAAAATTATTAGAGGCATGGATAAGGTAGGTAGTGTTTATTCCCAGGGTGGAATATCAAATATTAGAGGATATAGCTTTAAAGTGAGCAGGGAGCATTTATAGATTTAATGCAAGTTTTTATTTTACACAAAGAGTGAGAGATACATGATGGAAATAAATCTGTCAGTAACATTTAAGGGGCATTTAGACAGAAAAATAAACAGGAAGGGAATGGAGAGATATAGACCATTTATCGGCAGATGGGATTAGTTTCAATTGGCTTTGTGATCAGCAGGGATATCATGGTGCGATGATATTGTGTTTGCTGACCACAAAGCTTTAAACCCTATCCGTTATAGAAAGCTACAGGTACCCTCACTAAAGTGAGATTATACTGTAACTACTTACTCTTCAAAAGCTAGCTCACTTCCCTGTTTATCCTCCATGGCATGTTTAGCTGCCAATATCCACTATTTGAGCAGTGGGCCCCCTCCCTACCAAGGAGGAGATACTTCCAGCTAACAAAGTTTAAATACAGTTCATTTATTTTTAGTGATACATGATTAAATCTAGACAAAATTCTTAAACCACACAGAAAACCTCTGAGTTTTAAGATCTTAAAAAAGATTTCCAAATTAAAAATGATTTCTAAAGTAGAAAAGATTTCCAAAACACAGATACAATTCCTATAAGTTAAAAAGACATACCCATGAGTCACAGATGAACAAATCATCTGTTCTAAAAATTGAAGGCAGCAGAATAGATTCTAGTTCACCCTGTGTTTTTGTCATTCTGCTTGATGTTCCTGGGCCATGACTAATAAGCCTGCCAGCTCTCTACATTTATACTGTTTTTCTGCCACTTAGTTGACTTCACACGTATATGATAGTTTTTCTGATACCATTTTACACAAACTGCCTAAAAGCTTCTGGAAATAAGAATTTCCAGATTCCTACAATTAATGCTGTGAAGATGACTCTTTAAGCACTCAAACCTTTCAACTACTAACAGATCAGCCATTTGATGTGCTAAGTAATAGTATCAATCTGCTCTGTAAGCTTCCTTGAACTAAATAATTTAGCCATATTGTCTGGTTTGAAACAAGCTCAATTAAATAACTCTATTGCTTTACATTTCAAGTCTTGAGAAATTGACCCAGGTGATGTGAACCAGCATCCTGTGTTCTATAGACAGTGCGTTTGTTCAGCTGTCCTTTTAACTTCAGATTGACTATCGCTTGCCATTTACATTAAGAACTGAAGACTGGTTCCCATTTATGTCAAGAAGCTAAGCAAAGAATATTAGTTGGAAGTTTATCTTACTCAACACCACCCTTGACGTTTCAGCTGCTACGTTGGAAAGCTGAGCTTGGCACAAATGGAAAGTCCCCTGGCCCCAGACAGTGGATATCTATCACAATGGGCCAAAGGGCCTGTTCCTGTGTAGTACTGTTCCATGTTCCATGGCACAATCTACAGTTCTGTGCTCCTGCTACAAAGCCCTGGTCATCTAGCGTCAATACTGGAAGTTCCAATAAGTAAAATTCCCCAGTGGAGCAAAAAAGGGAATCTGCATGGGAATCACAGGCACACAGTCCTGCTGTTTCCTTAAACTGATGCTATTAATTCAATGCTGTATGTGTTACTGGATCGCGAATTTCCTTACTTGTAGACCCCAGTCAGTTCAGAATGGCAACAACATCTCCTCCACGATCTCCATCAACATAGGTGCACCAGAGGACTGTTTGCTGAGCCCTGTTCTACTCACTTAACGAATAGGACCGTGCGGCTACGTACACAATGCCATATTCAAATTTGCTGATGACACCACTGTTGTGGGCCGAATCGAAGGTGGTGGTGAATCAGCATACAGGAGAGAGATTGAAAAATTGGCTAAGTGGTGTCATAACAACCTCTCAATCAATGTCAGCAGACTAAGGAACTGATTATAGACTTCAGAAGAGGGTAACCAGAGATCCATGAGCCAGTCTTCATGGGAGGATCAGAGATGGAGAGGGTTAGTAACTTTAAATTCTTGGGCGTTACTATTTCAGAGGACCTATTCTGGACCCAGCATGCAAGTGCAATTGGGAAGAAAGCACAGCAGCCCCGCTACTTCCTTAGGCGTCTGCAACGATTTGGCTGATATCTAAAACTTTGACAAACTTCTATAGAAATGTAGTGCAGAGTATATTAAATGGCTGCATTATGGCCTGGTATTGAAACACCAATGCCTTTGAACGGAAAATCCTACAAAAGGTAGTGGATTCGACCCGTCCATCACGGGTAAGCCCTCCCAACCACTGAGCACATCTATGAAACACTGTTACAGGAAAGCAGCATTCATCATCAGAGATCCCCACCACCCGGGCCATGCTCTCTTCTCACTGCTGCCATTAGGTAGAAGGTACAAGAGCCTCAGGACTCACACCAACAGGTTCAAGAACAGTTACTACTCCTCAACCATCAGGCTCTTAAATAAAAGAGGATAACCGCACTCACTTTCCCCATCACTGAAATGTTCCTAAAATGATCTCACTTTAAGGACTCTTTATCTCATTATCTCATGTTCTTGCTATTTATAACCATTTATTTATATTTGCATTGCACAGTCTGTTGTCTTCTGCACTCTGGTTAATCTTTCATTGATCCTGTCATAGTTATTATTCTATAGATTTGCTGAGCATGCCCACAAGAAAACAAATCTCAGAGATGTATATGGTGACATATACGTACTTTGACAATAAACTTTACCTTGAATGTTGAACTTTATTCAGTAATTACATGATGCAGCAGTTACAACGCATTTGAATGTATTCAATACATTGCAATAGGAGGTCACAGTGAGGGTTGATAAGAATAAATAAGTAAACATGAGGAAATCTGCAGATGCTGGAAATTCAAGCAACACACACGAAAAATGCTGGTGAACGCAGCAGGCCAGGCAGCATCTATAGGAAGAGGTACAGTCGATGTTTCGGGCCGAGACCCTTCGTCAGGACTAGCTAAAAGAAGAGATAGTAAGAGATTTGAAAGTGGGAGGGGGAGGGGGAGATCCGAAATGATAGGAGAAGACAGGAGGGGGAGGGATGGAGCTAAGAGTTGGAAAGTTGATTGGCAAAAGGGATACGAGGCTGGAGAAGGGAGAGGATCATGGGACAGGAGGCCCAGAGAGAAAGAAAGGGGGAGGGAAGCCCAGAGGATGGGCAAGGAGTATAATGAGAGGGACAGAGGGAGAAAAAAAAGAGGAAAAAAAAATAAATAACAGATGGGGTATGAAGGGGAGATGGGGCATTAACAGAAGTTAGAGAGGTCAATGTTCATGCCATCAGGTTGGAGGCTACCCAGATGGAATATAAGGTGTTGTTCCTCCAACCTGAGTGTGGTTTCATCTCGACAGTAGAGGAGGCTGTGGATAGACATATCAGAACGGGAATGGGATGTGGAATTAAAATGTGTGGCCACTGGGAGATCCTGCTTTCTCTGGCGGACAGAGCATAGGTGTTCAGCGAAACGGTCTCCCAGCCTGCGTCAGGTCTAGCCAATATATAAAAGGTCGCATCGGGAGCACCAGACGCAGTATATAACCCCAGCCGACTCAGGGGTGAAGCGTCGCCTCACCTGGAAGGACTGTCTGGGGCCTTGAATAGCGGTGAGGGAGGAAGTGTAAGGGTACTTGTAGCACTTGTTCTGCTTACAAGGATAAGTGCCGGGAGGGAAATTGGTGGGAAGGGATAGGGGGGACAAATGGACAAGGGAGTCGCGTAGGGAGCGATCCCTGCGGAAAGCGGAAAGAGTGGGGCAGGGAAAGATGTGCTTAGTGGTGGGATCCGGCTGGAGGTGGCAGAAGTTACAGAGAATTATATGTTGGACCCGGAGGCTGGTGGGGTGGTAGGTGAGGACCAGGGGAACCCTATTCCTAGTGGGGTGGCGGGAGGATGGGGTGAGAGCAGATGTGCGTGAAATGGGAGAGATGCGTTTGAGAGCAGAGTTGATGGTGGAGGAAGGGAAGCCCCTTTCTTTAAAAAAGGAGAACATCTCCTTCGTCTTGGAATGAAAAGCCTCATCCAGAGAGCAGATGCGGCGGAGACGGAGGAATTGCGAGAAGGGGATGGCATTTTTTCCATCTCTTACTATCTCTTCTTTCAGTTAGTCCTGACAAAGGGTCTCGGCCTGAAACGTCGACTGTACCTCTTCCTATAGATGTTGCCTGGCCTGCTGCGTTCAAGAGTAAATAAGTGGCTGTTTTGACTAGTTGTGAACTTCAAGACTTTAATTAGTATCTGCAGGTTGTTATACATTGAATTTTAAGTATGACCCAACAACTTAGCAGTTCAGTGTTACTACATAAATTTGAGTGTTACCATAAATAAATTAAGGAAAAGCTATCAATTTGCATTACCAGCCACACTTTAACCCATGCCCAATTTACAACAGAAGTGGTAATCCTTCAAGCTATAAACATCAGATCAAAACTTTGATCTCAACATAGTAAATTTGTGAGCTCATCAAGTGCCTGTAAAATTGCAGAGTACAACACAGCTGCTTATTGTTAAAATTACTCCAGTTATGATATTAAAATAGAAATTCAATTAATACTCTACAAGACTGCTATTTAATAAAACTGTTCTTTAAAGTTGCGGTAATTTTAGACATAATATTTTACAATAATTCAGTATTCTTTAACTAGAATAAAGCCTATCTGTTAGAATATTAACAATTTTGACCAGAGTTGCAAACACTAATCTGTCAAATTTCAGATAATCTACAATGCTACCCTTCAAGTGTCTGATACAGGCACTAGTACAAATCACCATAGGACAGGGTTTCACTGGTAGCTTTTATAGCCAGTTTACTTCAGCAACTGGCTGAATCGTTGGGAATTTGACTGCAACAAGCACAAAGTTCAGTTAACCAGTGAGGTACAAAGCTCTGCATATTTTTTCTCTTCATTGTCTTGAATAATTTACGTACAATTTACATTCTAAGTGTTGTTTGTACCTACATGCTGTGATGCTGCTGCAAGATTTCCTTGTATTTGTACCTCATTGTACATAACAATAAATGACTGGAATCATAGTTGGGGATTCTATCACAAAGATCAGGGATGGCAGTAGCATGAATGATCTCAGTATACACTGAATCAGAAAGGAGATAGGGAAGATCACTCCATTCCAGATCAGCTAATTACCAAACACTCTATTTGAAGGCTGATGCCTTCAAAATGAGATCATCAGCTGGTTGAAGGGCAGCAAAATGGGGTGGTCTAAAGAGACCTCGTTGGTTGCAGCAGTCAGGAATGGCTGACCCTATTCTCTTAGTACTGCTGCTTAGGAACCAACTTTGCAGATAAAGGGAATTTTGCAGCTAGATAGAATATTTGGTGAATTAGAGACAAGAGAAAATATTGCATCATTTTCTGATGTTATGTTCTCAATTCCAAGTTTCCAGTAGATCAGTGGAAGGAGACCTTGGACAGATAACCAGACAGTAAACACCACCCACTGCTCACAGTCAAGTGTCTCACACACAAGATATTGACCACATAATTCGTTAATGTTGGCCAGGAAATTGGGAAAACTCTCTACTCTTTGTTAGGTTATATCATTATAGCATCTTTTATTTTCCTATCTTATCCAAAGTTGGCGAACAAGCTGAGTCTACACCCGCCACACAAATCCTTCTCAACTGTCACTTTGATTCTTACCAACCTTCAAAAGCACCTCATACTAAAAATTCTCAAATTGTTTAAATTCCTGCACAGCTTCACCTCATCCTCTTGTAAACACCTCCTAATGTACTGATTCATGCTGGGAAAGGAATTTCATGGTGAAATCTCCAGTGAAAAAAGCCCTTGATGTGTCTTTTCACTGCTTCACACATCTGAAATGGACTGCGCCAAAGGACTGGATCAGTGGGATCATATTGTGCTCATGTGAGCACAAGCACTGCCAACTCTGACACTAGGCTTGAAATCAAATCTCAGAATGGGAGAAGAGAAGAACCATCCACTGATTATGGAAACCAAGGAAGTGATGGAATGAAGTACAACAAGCCTCACACTGCAGGGCCTGCTTGAGAGTTTTCACACAGAAACAGGCTCACCAATAAACTGCTAATCATCAACCACCCATTTACACTAATCACTTTTATTTTTATTCTCCACATGGCCCCATCAACAACTCACATGATAGATTTTTGATGGGTTAGGGCACCAATGGTTACGAGAAGAAGGCAGGAGAATGGGGTACTTAATGGTCAGCAATGTATGTTGGGCCAAAGGGTCTGTTCCTTTTCCATTTCTATGTTTATAAAAATGACACAGAATTAATTGTGAATCATATATCAGTAACCGAAAAGTCAAAATTACAGCTGCATGCATCTCCAGCTCAATGACTTATGGCAGGGGTCCCCAACCTTTTTTGCACCGCGGACTGGTTTAATATCGACAATATTCTTGCGGACTGGCCGACCGGGGGGGGGGGGGGGGAGGGTTGTTCAAGTAGGGTTAAACTCACCTCAACATGTCTTTTATAGTTAGGGTTGCCAACTTTCTCACTCCCAAATAAGGGACAAAAGTAGCAGTCAAATCCCGGGACACTTTACTCCAGAAAGACTACCATAACCATGAAGCCTTGCGCAGGTACCTTTGTGCACTGTATGTCTGCTTTACTCCTGCATATATACCTTCCATGATACACAATTTTTTTTTTTGGCGTGTGTGTGCGTGCGTGCATGTGTGATGTTCGTGGGATGATGTCTTTTTCATGCCTTTACAAGGCATGGAGCAAGCGAGAGAGACTGTGTGGAGCGCCACTTCTCACACAGACATTTCGCAGTATTTTTCCCTTTATTTTATGAGGTCGAGTTGCGATCTCGACACTCAACCCGGCATGGATGGAAAGCATACTCGGGACCGGACCCGGCTGGGTTCAAACCCGGGAACCTCCGTTCCAGAGTCCAACGCTGGTGTCATTGCACCACCAGCCCGGCCCCACGATACACAATATTAATTGTGGTTGCATCACCCTGATTCCAGGCTTCTGCTACTCTTGCAGGGAATGAACAATGAGAAGACCAACCGTATCAGAACTCTGATGTCACAGAGCAGATCCCCACCTGTGGAAGTCAGCCTTATGTTGGGATCAATGGGAGATGTACCATTAATAGTTGTCTCAAGGAGGACTATTATTTTTTTAGGTGGCTGCTAGTTCTGTGGATGCTGACAGTGCTGTGGAGTTGATCCTCCTTACACTGTTTTTAAGGCACCAAAACAGGTCTGACATTTCAGTCTGACAGCTCTGTCAGCGTTTATTCTTCCGTCAAACCTCTTATTACCCAATATACAACTGAGGCTACACTTCAACAGTATTATATTGACTGCAAAGCACTTCTTTCCCATTTATAGATTTATATATTGCCCGTTACAATAGGTTGTTTCTAAACACTTTTTTCATCTTGACATTGTCTTCTACTTCTCTTGGTTTTTCAGTTCCATTTGTATACATCTGTTCTATTCCCCTCAGAAGTTTCGAGTTCTCACCACTCTGTGGGTTCTGACATCCATTGTCAACTAACAATCACTGTCCAACAGCAACAGTTGGAGCAAGCTGGAGCAGAAAGCTTGCCCCTCCTTCAGCAATGCGCATCTTTGTTAAGGACTATTGTTCAACATCCTAATCTGGGACCTGTGTCCCTTGCACAACTGAACTAATCTGTGGGCCAAAGGGCCTGCAACTGTGCATTACAGTTCTAATGCAGTTGAGCTCTGCTGAATGTCAGTGTGCAGCATGCAAAGATTCTATTGCTATGACATCAAAGCAGTGATGTTTAATATGGAAACCTCTAACATTAATCATTTTACTTTTTCCAGCCAAAATAAGCAGGAATTAATTGCAATAATACATTATCAAACATCATTGTCCTTTTCTTTTACTGTAAACAAATTGAAACTCTCAGGTGGAACATGACATGTACATAGATGTTTTGCTTCTGCGTTAGGTATAGCACATCTATAAATGCCAGCAGCTGCTGCATTAGATTTTTCACACAGAAGACAGTGGGGCTTAAAGGGTTAAAGACCGAGTGCAGATTGCGTAAACTTGGCTTGTACTCACGAGCAATCTGAAATGATTAATGGATTCAAAAGGGAATGTAAAGAAAACTACTTCCTCTGGTGGGAAAGTTCAAATTGAGGTGGCATAATTTTAAAAAGTCAGCCAGGCTGTTGGGGATGAAATCAGGATACATTTCTTTACACAGCGATCATGGAAAACAGAAGCTTATTCCCCAAAATGTTGTAGATGCTGGGGGCCAATTCGTTGACATGCATTTTCAGTGGTGAAAGAGGCTCAGGGATTCAAAAGGCTTCTCATGTCGAGGTAATAGGGAGTTATGCTGAGCCGCCTCAATTAACCCAAAATATCTTAATATGAAACACTGCTCTAAACATTAATTATGTTCTTTACATGTTATTGTTGCATTCCTGAATGATCTGAGATAACAATAATGCAACTTCAGGATTTTCACACATGGCTGCTGGCACATCCTGTGTGAAGTGGGTTAAACAGCCTTGTTGGATGGGTTGTAGCAGAGCTGAGCCACAGGAACAATGAAATGCCTGTTCATTCACTTCAAATTACTGTAATATGCTTCAGATTCTACACTATTTTTTCATTATTAATTCAGAGCCATTTGGTAGTTCTTCATTTAACATGGAACTCATTCCAAAATGTGGAGAGGCCAAATAATTCAAAAGCCCTGCAGGATTGGTTGAGTGTGTACATAACCACTCAATGGAGTGACAGATTCTAAGTTTGGTATCTTTTACAGCGTTCCATAAAGAGTTTGCAGCCAACGATAGAACATGCTGTAGGTATCATTTCCTAACTTGAAAGGACTCTCAATGTTCTCAATTCCCTATCAGCCTGAAAGATCACACAAGCTTATCCCTATTTTAATGCCATTGATTCTCCCAGTATAGGGATGTTCAAATTTCAAAGTACATGTCACCATACTCTACCCTGAGATTCATTTTCTTGTAGGCATTCACATAGAACAAAGACATTCAATAGAATGAAAAACTGCACACAAAGACTGACAAACAACCAATGTACAAAAGAAGACAAACTGCAAATAAAAAAATTAAGTAAATAAATAATACTGAGAACATGAGCTATAGAGTCCTTGAAAATAAAGATGGTGGAATCTGTTCAGAGCTGAGGTGAGTGAAGTTATCCTTGCTAGTTCAGGTTGAAGGGTAATAACTGTTCTTGAACCTGGTGCTATGGGACTTAAGGCTCCTGTATCTCTATCCTGATAGCAGCAGTGAGAAGGAGCTTGAATGGTGAAAGGTCCTTGATGATGGATGCTCCTTTCTTTTGGCAGTGCTCCTTGTGGATGTGATCAACAGTGAAGAGGGCTTTACCTGTGATTACTGGGTTGTATTCACCACATTTTGTAGGTCTTTCCATTCTTGGGCATTGGTGTTTCCAGATCAGATTGCGAAGCAACCAGTCAGAATACACTCCACTATGCATCTATAGAGCTTTGTCAAAGTTTTAGATGACATGCATGAACATTGCTTGTGGCAGCAAGCACTCTCACTAACAGCAACACCTCTAGGCCCATCATTAGCTGGTTCTTGTTCTAGACTGATCTTAGGTTCAAATCCCTTGTGGAAAACTTATGAAAATGATCATTTTGAACCAGAAAAGTGGTGGATGGTCACTAAAATCCAACTGTGTAGTGGAAGGATCTGTCACCCTTGCCCAATCCTGCATAGGCATCACACCAACATCTGCCCATGTGATTAATACCCAAGTTCGGTAACAAACAGCTATACCACATACAGTGGCATGCAAAAGTTTGGGCACCCCGGTCAAAATTTCTGTGACTGTGAGTAGCTAAGCAAGTAAAAGATTACCTGATTTCCAAAAGGCATAAAGGTAAAGATGACACATTGCTTAAGCAAGATTACTTTTTTATTTCCATCTTTTACAGTTTCAAAATAAGAAAAAAGGAAAAGGGCCTGAAGCAAAAGTTTGGGCACCCTGCATGGTCAGTACTTAGTAACACCCCCTTTGGCAAGTGTCACAGCTTGTAAATGCATTCTGTAGTCAGCTAAGAGTCTTTCAATTCTTGTTTGGGGGATTTTCGCCCATTCTTCCTTGCAAAAGGTTTCTAGTTCTGTGAGATTCTTGCGCCATCTTGCATGCACTGCTCTTTTGAGGTCTATCCACAGATTTTCAATGATGTTTAGGTCGGGGGACTGTGAGGGCCACGGCAAAACCTTCAGCTTGCGCCTCTTGAGGTAGTCCATTGTGGATTTTGAGGTGTGTTTAGGATCATTATCCTGTTGCAGAAGCCATCCTCTTTTCACCTTCAGCTTTTTTACAGACGATGTGATGTTTTCTTCCAGAATTTGCTGGTATTTAATTGAATTCATTCTTCCCTCTACCAGTGAAATGTTCCCCGTGCCACTGGCTGCAACACAAGCCCAAAGCGTGATCGATCCACCCCCGTGCTTAACAGTTGGAGAGGTGTTCTTTTCATAAAATTCTGCACCCTTTTTTCTCCAAACATACCTTTACTCATTGTGCCCAAAAAGTTCTATTTTAACTTCATCAGTCCACAGGACTTGTTTCCAAAATGCATCAGGTTTGTTTAGATGTTCCTTTGCAAACTTCTGATGCTGAATTTTGTGGTGAGGATGCAGGAAAGGTTTCCTTCTGATGACTCTTCCATGAAGGTCATATTCGTGCAGGTGCTGCAGCACAGTAGAACAGTGCACCACCACTCCAGAGTCTGCTAAATCTTCCTGAAGGTCTTTTGCAGTCAAACGAGGGTTTTGATTTGCCTTTCTAGCAATCTTACAGGCAGTTCTCTCGGAAAGTTTTCTTGGTCTTCCAGACCTCAACTTGATCTCCATCATTCCTGTTAACTGCCATTTCTTAATTACATTATGAACTGAGGAAACGGTTACCTGAAAACGCTTTGCTATCTTCTTATAGCCTTCTCCTGCTTTGTGGGCACCATTTATTTTAACTTTCAGAGCGCTAGGCAGCTGCTTAGAGGACCCCATGGCTGCTGATTGTTGGGACAAGGTTTGAGGAGTCAGGGTATTTATAAAGCTTTGAACTTTGCATCATCTGGCCTTTCCTAACGATGACTGTGAACAAGCCATAGCCCTAACAAGCTAATTAAGGTCTGAGACCTTAGTAAAAGTTATCTGAGAACTCAAATCTCTTGGGGTGCCCAAACTTTTGCAAGGTGCTCCTTTCCTTTTTTCCCACTCTAAAATTGTACAAAACAAAAATAATACACAAATCTTGCTTAAAATGTTGAAAAGAAGGTTTCATCTTTAACTTTATGACTTTTGGAGATCAGTTCATCTTCTACTCACTTAACTATTCACAGTAACAGAAATTTTGACCAGGGGTGCCCAAACTTTTGCATGCCACTGTATAAAAGATAATACTGATGTAGTATCCTCTTTTAAACAGTTTAGACTTTCAACGATGCTAACTGCGAAACAGAAGGTGACAGATTTTAGCCACCTCACTCACTTTAGAAAAGTATAACAAATATGCTCCATCATGGCCAAGGATGGCTCCAATTCAGTGGACCCTGAGGTGCCCGAAGAGGCTTTTACGAGAACCACAAATTTTTCCACAGTGGGAAAGAAGGATTATGACAAGTGGGTGGGTGTATAGCTGTAAATTGATTTGCTCTTTCTGCCACTTACATGTGTGCTCCTAATGCAATGTCATTCTGATGCTCCTTCTCCACATGGTCATTGGCCTGAGATTGTCAGGAGTCAGTAGGAATGTTGCATTTCTTCAAAGAGGCTTTGTGCTCATCCATGAATCTTTCCCTGAGTGCCTGTTAATCTTGTTCTCCAGATTTCTGGCATCTGAAGTCTCTCTTATGTCTCTATTTTGCAGTTCGACTGCAAAGTGTCTTTGAGGTATCTTACTTGAAAATGTTTTCCTCCTCTCTTGTACAGGAATTTTGTGAGATCCTCTCTCATAGCTCCACCTCTGTGATCTCTGCTACTCTCCAGTTTCTCAGCTAACACCTGCTAGCTTGCGCTCCTCCCTCTCCCCCACCCTTTTATTCCGGCCTCTACCCTCTTTCTTTCCAATCCTGATGAAGGGTCTCAGCCCCCAAAACCCTAACTGTTCAAATCCTTCCATTGATGCTGCAAAAAACTAATGAGTTCCTCCAACATTTTGTGTATGCTCAGGCAGATTTCCAGCATCTACACTCTTTTGTTTCTCCATTTAGGAACAGAGTGTCTGGTTTAGGGACTTGGTGTTGGACAGGCGAATAACATGCCTGCTCAGTAGAGCTGCCTTACAGTAATTAGGGCCTCAATGAAAGGGATTTGGTCTGGGAGTGAGTTCCATATGTAGATTAACAAATAAGCATCTACAAACATTCAAAAATCAAGGAAGTAAAGCACTCAGACAGGAGAAAAATCACCTGTATAATTTAATTTTCTTCTCACTATTTAACATATCATAAGATCAACCTTGACATACACATACAGACAGAATGAGAACATGAGGTTCACGTCATCACACATTTATTCCTTACTTTTATTCACTCATCAAAAATGCAACTTCCTA
Organism: Mobula hypostoma; assembly: GCF_963921235.1. Taxonomy (NCBI): domain Eukaryota; kingdom Metazoa; phylum Chordata; class Chondrichthyes; order Myliobatiformes; family Myliobatidae; genus Mobula; species Mobula hypostoma. The sequence goes on from NC_086097.1 coordinate 140,255,737, forward strand.
TATTTTCATTTGTCAAAAGTGGTTGCTGACAAATATTTTGGACAATGTTAACCTAGATCTCTTGAACTCATGGTGTAAACTGGATTATCAAGTACATAAATGACTGTCTAAACTGCCAAATATAATTGGAATGATGGCCCAATATTCTGAAGCTCAGGCTCCTTATCTGGAGAGTTAAATTCAAACTACACCATGAGAACTATGGAAATAAAATTCAACAGGACAAAATTAGACTAAAGACCTATTATCAGTATGGGTGACTACAGAAACTCAATGTAAAAAACCATCATGGGTCACAGGGAAGGAAAGTCTACCCCTCCCCTCCCCCACTTTAGTGAATGTTGCTCTAGGTCCACCTGGGTGATCGACTTTTATCCGTATGTATCTACTTTCAGGGTATTTATAAGAAAGGGATAAAAGGTTGTCAGCAACTAGAGCACTGCTGTAGCCTACACAGCAGAGTGTCTGTCTCATATAGGATAAGGCTCATTAGAATTGAACACTTAAATTTCAAACCATTCTTGTGCCCGCATCTACATTTTGATGTTTATACTTCCCTAAATTTTATGCAATGAAATTGTAAATTATAGAATGCTATATTATTAATGGAATAAAATAGGTTTTAAAACTTGAAGTAATTTTTTTATTGACCTAAAGCACAGAAGGGAAAAGCTAAATTTATGTTAGACCTCAGAAACTGGCATGTTATTTTTTGAAGTTATGTTCTATAGAGAAAGAAGTAACACTGGTACAAGCAACATACTGGGGTTTACAGCAACTGTTTATCAAATGGTAAGGGGCAGTGAGATTTGTTCAAATGCTGCCCACATTTGCAACATCCCAGGAATGAATAAAGACCCATATTCTCTGAATATATGACATTAGACAACTTGGTAGGTAAGAAAGAGAAAGTAAATGCAGGTGTTTACTCCTCCACAACGTGAAAACTCCTTAGTCTGAGGATGGTGGTTTATTCGCATTTGTCTGACAAACCCAGAATGTGAACATTTCTTCTAGTTTCAAACGGACATCAAGGGCAGACTATGTGGTAGATAAAATAAGCTCCCTGTTGCAGCATTCTTAAACTCTGCAATAAAATGTGTATGTTGTGGATTGGTAAAAAATAATCATTCCTCGCAAAGTTTCCTAGGTTAAAGATAAAATCCAGCATTCCAATGCTGTAAGGTTAAAAATGATTTATGTAAAGCCAACACAAATATTTGCTTGAGTGTATAGGAAGAATAAAATGCTTTGAAATACTAAAGCTGCCAACAGTCCAAAGGACTTAATGAAAATAGATTTTGCATAATGTACAGATTTTTAATTTTATGATTCCTTATCTTGCATTATAATAATCCTTCATCAAATCTGTTCTCACAAATTACAGCACATTATCTATTAGTTGGTTAGCTTTGCATAAACCATTATTCCTTTCACACAATGTGACTTATAGCAGATAAGAACATGTGTGTTTGAACTATAAACATTTACTGTCTACTGCTGTGACTTTCACACTGAAACGTACAGCCACATAAAACAATATGCACTCTTATTCCAACAGTAGTTCCTCTCCAAAGTCATCTTTACCTGGTACATTGATTGCATGCTGTGGGGCATCTGTAACTAAAGACAGCTGACCTCCTTTGCTCAGCCTGTCACACAAAAGGGTGATGTGTTTCTTTAACCTGCTGGTATCTTTTGGCATGCTGAGTTGGTTTGTGGGGTTCAATGCCTGGTCCTTAGAGGTTCTTGAAAGACAGGTTCTGAGTAAGTGAACGACAGCCGCATCAACACACTCCTCCCAGCCCTGCAAGGTCAAGAGATGGAACAATCATTGATTAGATGGGAGATTAATCTACAAAAGTTGCAATTTCAAATCTGATTCAGATATTCAACCACAGAACCATTTATTTCATCTACTGCTGTTTAACAGAAACTATGGATCCTTGTTCTGGATTGTTCCCTGAACAAGCCAAAGAATCAGGTGCCAAATTTTGCTTTTGCCAGAGATTGAATAATCCAAGAACATTAAAAACTATTTATGGAGGACAGAATAATTAGCTTACTCAGGGATTACAGTTTAAGTAAATGGACTGCAAATCTGTAAATATAGAAATACATAATTTTGCTTTGTGCATCTTCATACCCAATGCAATACCTTAATGACAACAGCTTCACTATTACATTTTCATTCTGTCTTCAAGGAAATCCATGTTCCGTTAAAAAGACCCTGAAATTTACTCACTAAATTGCTCTGCTTTTCCCTTCTTTACAGTGTTTCTGATAACAGGGGTCTTACTAGGCCTTTGGCTAGCTGATCTAATATTTCACAATATGTGGAGCTCTATCTTATTCTCAGACACTTAGCACATGACTACTTGCATCCCATTACATTCAGATTTGCTTTTGCTCATACGTGCCGAAGTGCTTCAGAGAAAATGGACTGGTTTGATTTTTTAAGTGCAGTCTCTATACTTCTGTATGTAAATACGTATGATCAGTTAACCTGATTTTCTGGCACTGATGGGATAAGGAGTCTCGCAATGTGCAGCAACCTTCAGTTATCAGTAGAACTCTCACCAAAGAGGGCTAACTCAATCCAAACTCTGACTGTTAACTCTTCTGTTTAATGAAAGCCAAGAGAATGGTATATTCTTCTTTAAGTTACAGCAGCCACGTTCTGCACACCATGCCTTGCAATTTTCTTCACCGCAGCCAGGTTGTGGTGTGAGTGAACCATATGTAAACTCCATTTAAAGCCTGGCTGTTAGCCACTACATGAGCTGCAATACTCAGTGAACAGGAGCACACTATAGAGCTGAGTTGTAACAATAACCGTCTCAGCCAGTAGTCTAGGTGGAGAGAAACAGGGAGACCTGCAGATGCCTTGCCATAATTTTCCATTGTAGCATAGGTCAATTTCCATAGGTCAATCAGGCTGGTAATTGAGAAGGACAATAAACTTAAGAATTTACAATGTCTCTTTATTTAAATTTAGAATAACATTGGTTGGATATTGGGCAAGTGAGCTGCTTTGCATGACTGTTTACGACTCAATATATTTTGTTTTTTAAATGTTAATTTTAATAATCTTTTCTTAACCAAATAGAACAAAGAAAATAGACAAAGTAAACATCTCTCCTAATTCAACCTTCCCAAACAATAGTTACGCTAGAATTCTACCAACTTAAAGATGGCTACTGAGATTCTTTAACCTATTAATAGCTGTTATCTAAATATAAGTTAAAACCGAAAACCAATAACAACTACTAACTATTTAAGTTGCTGTTTGAATTTTAGTGTTGACTAATTCAAAAAAAATGTTTGTAACAGTTGGTGTAAAGGTGGAATTTAGACAGGAATTGATGTTATGAAGATTCAAATAAATTGTTTGGTAGATTAACCTTCAAAAGGAAAGGATTGCATCTGCCATTTTAAAAGGTGATTATTTACTGCTGTCCAAATTAAATGTATTAGTCATTAATTAAATAGCCAGTGACCACCAGAATTGTGAGGTTTGTTTAATATTTCAATTAAGCTCAATTAGGTGAACAGGTTGAATATAGTGGTCTGTCCAAAAAAAGCGCCAGTTGCCGCTGATGGATATGTTAATTAAAAGGGCAATTAAACAGGGATCAAGGCAAAAATGCTAGGGAGGGGCAGAGGAGTTGGCTAAAAGAAATTGAAGTAGATATTACTAATGCTGAGAAAACCTGGGGAAACTAAACATGTTACATTGTTCCAGATACATGATAACTTTTGTTAAGAATTTAGACTACTGGTCCAGATAACTAAACTACGCTGATAGTGGAGTGATGTACATCTGTGATATTAGGTCAAAGCAGTTTCAGGAATGCTCCTATTTCTCATTATTTCAAGAAAGTGTGCAATGCAACTGAGAAACTGATCTTTCTCACAACTAAGAGAAAAATAAAATCTGTGTTTAGTGAGATATGAATAGATCATGAAAGGCCATGTAATTGAAACAACATTGTGTGTTGCTCTGGATTTCCAGCATATTCAGAATCTCTTGTATTTATGTGGCAATATAACTAGTACTGTACTTGATCCATCAAACAGGCAGTGAGCAAGGGCCCAGGTCCTGCAGAAAATAAGCATGGCACAGTGTGGAAGGAAGGAGGGTGAACGGGGTGGGGGGTGAGAAAGAGCTGGGACTGGAGTACAGTCGGCACAATGAGGTCTGTTGTTATTGTAGTTGGGACAAACAGTCTTCTCAACATTCTGTAGGATCAGCCACTGTTTATTCATAGAGTACAGAAGATCTGCTTCTAAGTGGGGAACAGGAGCTACAAGTTGCGGGTATTCAAATACTTTACTGCCTGTTGCAGAATGAAATGGCATTGCAGGGCAGCCCACTTTAAACATACCCCTTGTACAAAATGGTAGAACTCATCTCTCAGGAAACTTGGTAAGAGTTGCTCGGGCAGAGAAGGAATTGGTGTAGAGCAGGGAAGAAATGCTCCAGGGTCATTTCAAACTGCAACCTATTTATAAGCTATGTTAGGGCACTCAGAGAACACAGTGAATGAGGGCTCCAACCAAAAGGTAGCTTGTGTGGCAGAGGTAGAGGTGGAGAGGAATGTGAGATGGTATACACCAAGGAAGCACAGAATCTCTTGGTGGAAGTGGTAAAGGGAGCACATCAATTCACACACCTGTGTGAGTAGTGTGCCACACCTGTGGGACCCACACTGAACTTATTAACCAGCACAAAAGCCCTGACAGGTGGAGAGGGCCACCCAAAAAAAGTATTCACCCACATGGCCCATCAGTGGAAGAATTTGTAGTACCCACTTCCTGTTATAGGAAGGATATAATTAAGTTGGAGCGGGGTCAGAAAAAAAAATCACAAAGTGGTTGCTGGGACTGCAGGGTGAGTTACAAAGAAAAACAGGATTGGTTGGGACTGTTTTCCACTGGAGTAAAAGAGACTGAGGAGTGACCTTATGGAAGCTGATAAAATGATGGGCATAGATACAGGACAGATGATCAGAGACTTTTCCCAGGGTAGTGAAGTCTAAAACTAGAGGGCATAGCTTTAAAGTGAGAGGTAAGTTTAAAGGAGATGTGCAGGGCCTACTCGGGGAAAGGCTATATTAGATTGGCTGTCGTGTAATAACCCAGATCTTATTAGGGAGTTTAATGTAAAGGAACCCTTAGGAGGCAGTGATCATATTATGATTGAATTCGTACTGCAACTTGAGAGGGCGAAGCATAAGTCAGATGCATCAGTATTGCCATGGAATAAAGCAAATTACAGAGGCATGAGAGAAGAGCTTGCCCAGGTAGATTGGAAGAGGATACTGGTGGGAATGACAGCAGAGCAGAGATGGCTGAAGTTTCTGGGAATAGTTCACAAGGCGCAGGATAGATATGTCCCACAGTAGAAGTTGTTCTCAAATGGCAGGGGTAGGCAACTTGGCTGACAAGGGAAGTTAAGGACTGCATAAAAGCCAAGGAAAGGGCGTATAAGGTAGCAAAAGTGAGTAGAAAGTTGGATGATTGGGAAGTTTTTAAAATCCAACAAAAGACAACTGAAAAACCTATAAGAAGGGAAAAGGTGAACTATGAGGACAAACTAGCCAATAATATAAAGCAGGATACAAAAAGCTTTTTCAGGTATTATAAAGAGTAAAAGCGTGGTGAGAGTTGATATTGGACCACTGAAAAAGGATGCTGGTGAGATAGTAATGGGGGAACAAAGAAACAGCAGAAGAACTTAATGAGTACTTTGCATCAGCCTTCACTGTGGAAGACACTAGCAGTGTGCCAGAGGTTGATGAGTGTCAGGGAGCAGGAAAAAGTGCTAGGCAAACAGAAAGGTCTTAGGTGGATAAATCACCTGGGCCAGATGGACTGAAGAGATAACGGATGCATCAGTTGTGATCTTTCAGGAATCACTTGATTCTGGCATGGTCCCGGAGGACTAGAAGATTGCAAATGTCACTCTGCTGTTTAAGAAGGGAGGAAGGCAAAAGAAAGGAAATTATAGGCCAGTTAGCCTAACCTCAGTGGTTGGGAAAGTGTTGGAATCTATTACTAAGGATGAGTTTTTGGGGTACTTGGAGACTAATGATAAAATAAGTCAAAGCCAGTATGGTATCTTTAAAGAGAAATCTTGCCTGACAAATCTGTTAGAGTTCTTCAAGGAAGTAACAGGCAGGGTCGACAATGGAGAGGCAGTGGATGTCATTTATTGGATTTTCAGAAGGCATTTGATAAGGTGCCACAAATGAGGCTGCTTAACAAGATAAAAATCTATGGTGTTACAGGAAAGATACTGGCATGGACAGAGGAATTACTGACAGCCAGGTGGCAGCAAGTGAGAATAAAAGGGGCCTTTTCTGGTTGGCTGCCAGTGACTGGTGGTGTTTCACAGGGGTCAGTATTGGGACTACTACTTTACACATTGTTTGTCAATAATTTAAGACAATGGAATTGATGGTTTGTGGAAAAGTTTGCGGATGATACAAAGATAGGTGGAGGGGTAGGTAGTGCTGAGGAAGCAATGCAATTGCTGCAGGACTTAGACAAATTGGAAAAATAGGCAAAAAAGTGGTAGATGGAATACAGTGTTGGGAAATGTACGATAATGTATTTTGATAAAAGGATCAATAGTCACACTATTATCTAAATGGGGGGAAGGTTCAAACATCAGAGGTGTAGAGGGACTTAGGAGTCCTTGTGCAAGACTCCAGAAGGTTAATTTACAGGTTGAGTCTGTGGTAAAGAAGGAAAATGCAATGTTGGCATTCGTTTCAAGGGGAATAAAATCTAAAAGCAATGAGATAATGCTGAGGCTTTATAAGACATTAGCCAGGCTGTACTTGGAATATTGTCAACAGTTTTGAGCTCTATATCTCAGAACGGATGTGTTGTCATTTGAGAGAATCCAGAGGAGGTTCACGACGATGATTCTGGGTATGAAGGGGTTAACATATGAGCAGTGTTTGGCAGCTTTGGGCCTGAACTCACTGGAATTTAAAAGAACATGGGGGACTTCATTGAAGCCTACTGAATGTTGAAAGCACTAGATAGGGTAAATGTGGAGAGGATGTTTCCTATGGTGAGGGTAAAAATTGAAGGGCGACCTTTTGGAACACAGGTACAGAGGATTTTTTTTTATAGCTGGAGAGTAGTGAATCTGTGGAATGCTCTGCCACAGACTGCAGTGCAGGCCAAGTCTGTGGGTATATTTAAGGCGGAAGTTGATAATTTCCTGGTCAGTCAGGACATTAAAGGATATGGAAAGAAGGCAGGTGCATGGGGTTGAGTGGGAGCCTGGATCAGCCATGATGTAATGGTGCAGACTTGATGGGCTGAATGGCCTAATTCTGCTCCTATATCTTATGGTCTAAGATACAAAAGCCTGAAAGCACATCCCGTCATGCTCAAGGACAGCTTATGTCTCACTGTTAAAAGATACTGAAAGATTCTCTGGTACAAAAAGACAAACCCTTGAACTCACAATCCACCTTATGATCTTCCACCTTATTATCTACCTGGCCACTGCACATTCTGTGACAATAACACTTTAGTCTGTATTCTGTTACTGTTTTACCTTGAACTACCTCAAAGCACTTTGAATTGAATTGATCTGTATGAATGATATGCAAGACAAGTTTTTCACTGTGTTTTAGTAATCAGTATGTTGAAGTTCCAACGAGACTTCATCTACTATTAGGGAATGAGACAGAGCAGGTGACAGAAATTTTTGTAGGGGAACGCTTCGTAACTAGTGATCATAATGGCATTAGTTTCAAAGTAAATGTAGAAAAGGATAGGTATGGCGCATGGGTTAGGATTCTAGATAGGAGAAAGGCAAATATTGATGGTATCAGAAAGGATCTGGCAAGTGTGGATTGGGACAGGCTGTTTGCTGGTAAAGGTGTACTTGGTAAGTGGAGGCCTTCAAAAGTGTAATTTTGAGAGTACAAAGCCTGTCAAAATGAAAGGTCAAGATAATAGGTTTAGGGAACCTTGATTTAAAAGAGATATTGAGGCCCTGGTTTATAAAAACAAAGGTGATGCAGAGCGTGTATTGGCAGGTAGGAACAAATGAGGTGCTTATGCAATAGAAGAAATGCAAGAAGACACTTAAGAAAGAACTCAGGAGAGCTGAACAAAGGCATGAGTTGCCCTGCAGACAAGGGGAAGGAAAATCCCAAGGGATTTTACAAGTATGTCAAGAGAAAAAGGACTGCGAGGGACAAAATTGATCCTCTGCAAGATCAGAAGGGTAACCCAAGCTTGCAGCCAAAAGAAATGGAGGACACCTTAAATACAATTTTTCTATCTGTATTTACTTGGGAAATGGACACAGAGCCTATAGAACTGAGGCAAAGCAGCAGTGAGGTCATGGACCCTATATACAGATTACAAAGGAGGAGGTGTTTGCTGTCTTGACGCAATTTAGGGGGGATAACCCAGGCCTAATAAAGTATTCCCTCGGACCCTGTGGGAAGAAATTACAGGGGCCCTAGCAGATATATTAAATCATCTTTAGTGACAGACAAGGGACCGGAGGATTGGAGGATAGCTAATCTTGTTCTGCTGTTTAACAAAGGCTCTAAAAATGAACCACAATGTTATAGCCTGGTGAACCTGACATCAGTAGTAGTAAAGTTATGGAAAGCTATTTTGAGGGACCAGATATATGAATATTTGGACAGACATGGATTGATTACAGATAGTCGGCGTGGCTTTGTGCATGTAGGTTGTGTCTAACCAATCTTAGAAAGTTTTTGAAGGAAGCTACCAGGAAAGTTGAAGGTAAAGCAGTGGATATTGTCTACATGGACTTCAGCAAGGCATTTAACAAGGTCCCACATAGGAGGTTGGTCAAGAAGATTCACTCGCTCAGTGTTCAAGATGAAGTAATAAACTGAATTAGACTTTGGCTTTGTGGGAGAAACCAGTGAGTGGTAGTAGATGGTTGCCTCTCTGACTGGAGGCCTGTGAGTAGTGAGTGTCGCAGGGATCAGTGCTGGGTCCATTGTTCTTTATCATCTGTATCAATAATTTGGGTGATAATGTGGTTAACTGGATCAGCAAGATTCAGGAGTGTAGTGGACAGCCAGGTGGACTATCGGAGCTTGCAGCAGGATCTAGATCAGCTGGAAAAAATGGGGTGAAAAGTGGCATATGGAATTTAATGCAGACAAGTGTGAGGTGTTGCATTTCAGTAGGGTCAACCAGGGTAGGTCTTACACATTGAATGGTAGGGCACTAAAGAGTGATGTAGAACAATGGGATTTGGGAATGCAGGTCCATAATTCCTTAAAGTGGCAAAATAGGGTTTTAAAGAAAGCTTTTGGCATATTGGCCTTCATAAAACAAAGTATTGAGTACAGGAGATGGGATTGAAGTTGTATAAGACATTGGTGAGGCCTAATTTAGAGTATTGTGTGCAGTTTTGATCACCTACCTACAGGGAAGATGTATATAAGGTTGAGAGAGTACAGAGAAAATTTACAAGGATTTTGCCAGGTCTGGAGGACCTGAGTTATAAGGAAAGATTGAATAGGTTAGGACTCTATTCCTTGGAACATAGAAGATTGAGGGAAAATTTGACAGAGGTACACAAAATTATAAGGCATAAGGGTCAGACAGGCGATTCTGTGGATGCAGGAAAGAAACACAGATGGCAGTTTGCCTCCCAGATGCCCGGGTCTGGGATGTTTCTGATCGCGTCCACGATATCCTGAAGTGGGAAGGAGAACAGAGGTTGTGGTACATATCGGTATCAATGACACAGGTAGAAAAAGGGAGGAGGTCCTGAAAACAGACTATAGGGAGTTGGGGAGGAAGTTAAGAAGCAGGACCACAAAGGTAGTCATCTCGGGATTACTGCCTGTGCCACGTGACAGTGAGTATAGGAATAGAATGAGATGGAGGATAAATGCGTGGATGAGGGATTGGAACAGAGGGCAGGGATTAAAATTTTTGGATCATTGGGACCTCTTTTGGGGCAGGTGTGACCTATACAAAAAGGACGGGTTGCCCTTGAATCCCTAGAGGACCAATATCCTGGCAGGGGGGTTTGCAAAGGCTGTTAGGGAGAGTTTAAACTGGAATTGCTGGGGGATGGGAACTGAATTGAAGTGACAAAGAAAGAGGTGGTTGGCTCACAAATAGAGAAAGCTTGCAGACAGTGCGAGAGGGAGGATAGGCAGGTGATAGAAGAGACGCGCTCAGACCGATGGTTTGAGATGTGTCTATTTTATTGCAAGGAGTATTATGAACAAAGCAGATGAGCTTAGTGCGTCGTTTAGAACTTAGAGCTATGATGTTATGGCCATTACAGAGACTTGGATGGCTCAGGGGCAGGGATGGTTACTTCGAATGCCAGGCTTTAGGTGTTTCAGAAAGGACAGGAGGGAGGCAAAAGACATGGGGGCATGGCACTGTTGATTGGAGCTAATGTCACGGCTGCAGAAAAGGAGGAAGTTATGGAGGGATTGTCTACGGAGTCTCTGTGTGTGGAAGTTAGGAACAGGAAGGGGTCAATATCTCTACTGTTTTTTATATAGACCACCCAATAATAACAGGGACATCGAGGAGCAGATAGGGAGACAGATTCTGATAAGGTGTAATAATAACAGGGCTGTTGTGGTGGGAGACTTTAATTATCCAAATATCGATTGGCGTCTCCTTGGAGTGAGGGGTTTAGGTACGGTGAAGTTTGTTAGGTGTGTTCAAGAAGGTTTCTTGACACAATATGTAGATGAGCTTACAAGAGGAGAGGCTGTACTTGATTTGATATTGGGAAATGAACCTGATCAGACGTCAGATCTCTCAGTGAGAGAGCATTTTGGAGATTGTGATCACATTTCTATCTCCTTTATCACAGCATTGGAGAGGGATAGGAACAGACAAGTTAGGAAAGCGTTTAATTGGAGTAAGGGGAAATATGAGGCTATCAGGCAGGAACTTGGAAGCATAAATTGGAAACAGATGTTCTCTGGGAAATGTATGGAAGAAATGTGGCAAATGTTCCGGGGATATTTGTGTGGGGTTCTGCATAGGTATGTTCCAATGAGACAGGGAAAGGATGGTAGGATACAGGAACCGTGGTGTACAAAGGCTATTGTAAATCTAGTCAAGAAGAAAAGAAGAGCTCATGAAAGGTTCAAAAAACTAGGTAACGATAGAGATTTAGAAGATTATAAGGCTCACAGGAAGGAGTTTAAGAATGAAATTAGAAGAGCCAGAAGGTGCCATGAGAAGGTCTTGGTGAACAGGATTAAGGAAAACCCCAAGGCATTCTACAAGTATGTGAAGAGCAAGAGGATAAGACATGAGAGAATAGGACCAATCAAGTGTGACAGTGGAGAAGTGTGTGTGGAACTGGAGGAGATAGCAGAGGTACTTAATGAGTACTTTCTTTCAGTATTCACTACAGAAAAGGATCTTGGCGATTGCAGGGATGACTTACAGCAAACTGAAAAGCCTGAGCATGTAGATATTCAGGAAGAGGATGTGCTGGAGCTTTTGGAAAACATCAAGTTGGATAAATCACCGGGACCGGACGAGATGCACCCCAGGCTACTCTGGGAGGTGAAGGAAGAGATTGCTGAGCCTCTGGAGATGAACTTTGCATCATCAGTGGGGATGGGACAGGTTCCGGAGGACTGCAGGGTTGTGAGTGTTGTTCCATCATTCAAGAAAGGGTGTAGAGATAGCCCAGGAAATTATAGACCAGTGAGTCTTACCTCCGTGGTTGGTAAGTTGATGGAGAAGATCCTGAGAAGCAGGATTTATGAATATTTAGAGAGGCATAATATGATTAGGAATAGTCAGCATGGCTTTGTCAAAGGCAGGTTGTGCCTTACGAGCCTGATTGCATTTTTTGAGCATGTGAATGAACACATTGATGAAGGTAGAGCAGCAGATGTAGTATATATGGATTTCAACAAGGCATTTGATAAGGTGCCCCATGCAAGGCTTATTGAGAAAGTAAGGAGGCAGGGGATCCAAGGAGTGTTGCTTTGTGGATCCAGAACTGGCCTGCCCACAGAAGCCAAAGAGTGATTGTAGATGGGTCATATTCTGCATGGAGGTCAGTGACCAGTGGTGTGCCTCAGGGATCTGTTCTGAGACCCCTACTCTTCATGATTTTTATAAATGAGCTAGATGAGGAAGTGGAGGAGGGGTGTGTAAATTTGCTGATGACACAAAGGTTGGGGGTGTTGTGGATAGCGTGGATGGCTGTCAGAGGTTACAGCAGGACATTTGATAGGATGCAAAACTGGGCTGAGAAGTGGCAGATGGAGTTCAAACCAGATAAGTGTGAGGTGGTTCATTTTGGTAGGTCAAATATGATGGCAGAATATAGTATTGATAGTAAGACTCTTGGCAGTGTGGAGGATCAGAGGGATATTGTATAAAAGTATAAAGTATTGGGGTCCGAGTCCATAGGACACTCAAAGCTGCTGCGCAGGTTGATTTTGTGGTTAAGAAGACACACGGTGCATTGGCCTTCATCAATCGTGGGATTGAGTTTAAGAGCCGAGAGGTAATGTTGCAGCTGTATAGGACCCTGGTCAGACCCCACTTGGAGTACTGTGCTCAGTTCTGGTTGCCTCACTACAGGAAGGATGTGGAAACCATAGAAAGAGTGCAGAGGAGATTTACAAGCATGTTGCCTGGATAGGGGAGCATACCTTATGAGAATAGGTTGAGTGAACTTGACCTTTTTCCCTTGGAGCGAAGGAGGATGAGAGGTGACCTGATAGAGGTGTGCAAGATGATGAGAGGCATTGATCATATGGATAGTCAGAGGCTTTTTCCAAGGGCTGAAATGGCTAGCACCAGAGGACACAGTTTTAAGGTGCTTGGAAGTAGGTACAGAGGAGGTGCCAGGGGTAAGTTTTTTTTTACGCAGACAGCGGTGAGAGCATGGAATTGGCTGCCGGCGATGGTGGTGGAGGCGGAAATGATAGGGTCTTTTAAGAGACTCCTGGATAGGTACATGGAGCTTAGAAAAATAGAGGGCTATTGGTAACCCTTTCTAAGGTAAGGACATGTTCAGGACAGTTTTGTGGGCCAAAGGGCTTTTATTGTGCTGTAAGTTTCCTATGTTTCTATATAGATAGGGTAAATGCAGGCAGGCTTTTTCCACTAAGGTTGTGTGGGGCTACAACTAGAGGTCATTGGTTAAGGGTGAAAGGTGAAATATTTAAGGGAAACATGAGGGGAAACTTCTTCACTCAGAGGGTCATGGGAGTGTGGAATGAGTAGCCAGTGGAAGTGATAGATGTGAGCTGGATTTCAACACTTAAGCAAAGTTTGGATAGGTACGTGGATGATAGGGATATGGGGGGCTATGGTCCCAGTGTAGGTCGATGGGAGTAGACACGAACTAGATAGGCCACAAGCTCTGTTTCTGTGTTGTACTCCTCTATGACTATGTGACAATAATAAATCAATTTACCAATTTAACTTAATGTGGAATGGCCCCTTTTTGCACTGAAATTCATTGTTATGCTAATACCCAAGAAACAAACTGATAAACTGGTTGCAGACATCCATCAGAGTTGAATAGTGTTAGTGAGTAGATTGCATTGTCTGTTTCACAAATGCTCACTGCTTCTGCACTGGGAACAGCATTAGTTTACACGAATCATTCATTTTCTCAATTGTAAGCATGAAACTAGGTAGGTGACACTGGCTTTCTCGAGGGAAACAAAATCTGTTAAAATGCAATATGGCAAATAAAGGAAAGAACCCTTCACACTGGGGATTACAGCATTTTGACAAATTGGAAAGAGAAGTGTGAAAAAATACAAATGAAAACAAATGTTCCATTGTTCTTTAGTCCTCTGGTTTACCGATATGGAAAATTTTAAGAACAATACAAACACACACTTGTTTTGTTTGTACTTCTGAATACTGTCTCCTGTAAGTCTGCCTAAAGAATATGAACAGAGGAAACTAAAGTTTGCAAATTCCATACCAGACTCCTGGCACTGGGCCTGATCTCCCAAGAACCTGTGAAATTGTTTGTCCATCAGATTAACATGATCAAACTTTTAAAATAATGGACTCATCATGGAGACAATGTTGTACCCTTTGTCTCGTTATCAACAGTGCTTGTCTGTTCTGAAAGTTTGCCTAAAGGATATTTGAATGTTGATTTGTAACAAGGCAGTGGTGTTTTATTTTGAGGTGTACACAACCACTAAATATTTTAAGGATAACGTGTTTTAATTGCACACAAAGTTAACATCTATTCTTTCAGAAGAGCTCTACAGTATGCTTATGTAAAAGATTGGATTAGCTAATTAACTGCAGTCAGCTACAAGCAACATTCTTCAAAGCAACTGTGTATTTATGTAAACTATTGCGTTAATCTTCATAGGTTAATGATATCTAGCTTTACTTTAGCAAAGACTCTTAATCCCGAGGAACAGAAATCTTGCTACCTCCCTTTTTATTTTATGTTCATCAAAAATCTCATTGACTTCAACCTCCCAGAAACATAAAGTAGAATTTGAAATTTTGACTTCACCAAATTACTCTTTGTATACACTAATAAATAAACTACAAACAAGCAAACCAAATAAATATTCTGCTAATCTTCATCAGTTCACATGCTGAGTATAAGAGTCAGGAAGTCTTGTCACAACTATGTACAACCTTGTTTAGGCCATCTTTGTAGTATTGTGTGTAGTTATAGTCATCCCATTACAGAAAAGATGTGGAGGCTTTGGAGAGGGTGCAGAAGTTGTTCACAAGGATGTTGCCTGGATGGAGAATATTGGCTACAGGGACAGGTTGGACAAACTCAGACATTGTGAAGCCCGACATGTCAAGTATAGTCAGCACTTTGTTTATTTCAGAATTCTAGCATCTACCGTGTATCACCACAGAGAAGCAAGAGGCAACTCTGCTGGAGGGTGAGATCCTGGAGTGGTGAGTGGTTGTGGAACAAAGAGCTTCACAAGAAATACAACACAACCAATTCACGCTGAGTTTATACTTGACAACACTTAGTCCAAGACAATGCTTCCAATTACTCGGAGAGCAGGCTGGACCATCACCTTGATTGAAGGAAATGTGGAGACTTGGAATGCACGCACCGTCTTATGTAGCTGTTGAGTGAGTGATAGTTTTCTGTAACAGAACAGTGACAGATTTGTCCTGAAAGAGAGAGTAACAAGTTTGAGTGATGAGTTGAGGACAGAAAGCTGACTCATGTGGAGCCTCCAGGGCTGTTAGCATCAGAAAATTTACTGTTACCTATGAATGAAGCTCCTTATTCAGTAACCAGGAAAATATTCGTTATTAAATAAAGAAAGGAAACATAGAAGTATCCTTTTTCCATTTTTGTTTGATGTTAAAGTCCAAAGCTACCAGACCTGAGTCACAGAAGGTAGGGAGGTATGGTATACATTTGTCAAGAGGGCATTGCAAGGACACAACTTCAATACCAGCAGCAAGAGAACAGAAGCAGCTTGAGTATTAATTTCACTCACTCAGCTTTCACTGAAGGAGGAAAAATTATTTAAAATAAAAGAAAACAAATACTGCATTAATGTGTGCCTCAAATTGTTGGGGATATAGAGCTTTCAAAATGTCATTGAGCTTTGGTATGCTCCAATGCATTCTGCACTCAGTGAAATGTTGTGCTTCAAAACAGTTATTGCTGCAATGAAGGAAACATTAACAATCTGTTTTGCAGTGGTGTAGGTTGGAAGAATGCTGGCCAGAACCAGAAAGTCCCTCACCAAGAGCATGTCAAGATATCTACTGGACAAATAGCTTATATCAGTCAGGATCAAGGAGCAGTGAGCTATTGCTCGCCTCTAAATTCCAAGATAGGAAAATTCTGCACAAATATCTGCAAAGGGAACATGTTTCTCGGCTCATAGAACATAGAATAGTACAGCACAGTACAGGCCTTTCGGCCCACAATATTGTGCCGACCCTCAAACCCTGCCTCCCATATAACCCCCCACCTTAAGTTCCTCCATATACCTGTCTAGTAGTCTCTTAAATTTCACTAGTGTATCTGCCTCCAACACCGACTCAGGCAGTGCATTCCACGCATCAACCACTCTCTGAGTCAAAAACCTTCCTCTAATATCCCCTTTGAACTTCCCACCCCTTACCTTGAAGCCATGTCCTCTTGTATTGAGCAGTGGTGCCCTGGGGAAGAGGCGCTGGCTATCCACTCTACCTATTCCTCTGATTATCTTATACACCTCTATCATGTCTCCTCTCACCCTCCTTCTCTCCAAAGAGTAAAGCCCTAGCTCCCTTAATCTCTGATCATAATGCATACTCTCTAAACCAGGCAGCATCCTGGTAAATCTCCTCTGTACCTTTCCAATGCTTCCACATCCTTCCTATAGTGAGGCGACCAGAACTGGACACAGTACTCCAAGTGTGGCCTAACCAAGTTTTATAGAGCTGCATCATTACATCGCGACTCTTAAACTCTATCCCTCGACTTATGAAAGCTAACACCCCATAAGCTTTCTTAACTACCCTATCCACCTGTGAGGCAACTTTCAGGGATCTGTGGACATGTACCCCCAGATCCCTCTGCTCCTCCACACTATCAAGTATCCTGCCATTTACTTTGTACTCTGGCTCCCCCAGGCTTCTCACTGAAGTTGGGAATTATGTTACCACTCACAATATCACTGCACTCCAACATTCCAGTCACTCACTCTGAGATGACAAGTTTGCAAAAGTGATGAAAACATTAAATTATGTAATTATTATTTCAAACTTTGTTAATATTTTACACATTACCTCAATTCTCACTAATGGAATTGAAGATAACAGCCTTGATCAAGTTGATAGCTGTTCACATCCTTCCATTGTAAAAATACAAAGGATTTTAGAAAGAAAGAAAATTGTACATAAAAGTAATCTTCCTTCCCAGCTTGTTGTGTTTGTGAGGGTTGTAATCTGTACAAAAGTAGATTCAGACAGAGTACAGGGAGGCAATAGGATTTGAAACGAGAGGTGTTTAAAAGTGGTAGGTCTCAGGACTGCTGGTGAGCTTCACATATTACAGGAAGGAACAATGGGTGTGAGTGCTTAAAAGAAGTAGGTCTCAGGACTTGCTGGTAAATTTCACATACCAAGAGACGGGACTTCGATTAAGAGGCACAAGCATTTAAAATAGGCCTCAAGGTTTGCTGGTGAGTTTCACTTAACAAGACTGTTTACTAGCTAACTGACAGCAACAATCAAAATAAATTGGGGTCAACCAGAGTGGCCATTTTTGTGTAGCCATTATTGCAGTGGAGAGCTGAGGCTTTGGTGTGAAGTGGTTAAGTTAATAGCCAGATGTGGGGAGTGAGAGAACCCTTTTAAAAACAAAGGAACTTCAGTGAGAGGCAAAGGTAAGGCCAAGTAACGTTTTTTTTTGTTGTTGATCCTTAGTCCTTGATTTAGGCAGGATGGTAGACGAGTGGAATGCTCATCCTGCAAGATGTAGAAAATCAGGGTACCTCATCCATAGGAAGAAGCACAGTCGACATTTTGGGCCGAGACCCTTCGTCAGGACTAACTTAAAGAAGAGATAGTAAGACATTTGAAAGTGGGAGGGGGAGGGGGAGATCCAGAATGATAGGAGAAGACAGGAGGGGGAAGGATAGAGCTAAGAGCCGGAAAGTTGATTGGCGAAAGGGATACAGAGTTGGAGAAGGGAGGATCATGGGACGGGAGGCCCAGAGAGAAAGAAAGGGGGAGGGGAGTGCCAGAGGAAGGTGGAGAGCAGGCAAGGAGTTATTGTGAGAGGGACAGAGAGAGAAAAAAGAGAGAAAAGAGAGAGAGAGAGAAAAACAAGGGAAAAATAATACGTAAATAAATAAATAAGGGATGGGATAAGAACGGGAGGAGGGGCATTAACGGAAGTTGGAGAAGTCAATGTTCATGCCATCAGGTTGGAGCCTACCCAGACGGAATATAAGGTGTTGTTCTTCCAACCTGAGTGTGGCTTCATCTTGACAGTAGAGGAGGCCATGGATAGACATATCAGAATGGGATTCCACGTCCCACGTCCCTATGGATGCTGTCTGGCCTGCTGCGTTCCACCAGCATTTTGGGTGTGTTGCTTGAATTTCCAGCATCTACAGATTTCCTCGTGTCAGGGTACCTCATGGTCTCCCTGCTACTACATCTATTGGAAGTGCACACAGATGCAGTTCCTGACAGACCAGTTCAAGGAACGTGAGCTGGAGTTAGATATAGGTAGAATCATCCAGGAAGCTGAGAGCTTCACTGATGATACTTTTACTGAGGACGTCACACCCAAGGTACAGGTTTCAGATAAATGGGTAAAGCAAGTAGGCAGTCTGTGCGGGGTTCTCCTGTGACTTTGTGCGGCTCTGAGGCTCAGCAGGGAACGGTAACGTCAGGAACACCAATTATGATATGAGACTTGATAGTTAGGAGGACAAACAGTAGGACTGTGTGTTGCTTCCCAATGTTCAAGCCAAGGATATCTCTGAGCAGCTGCAAAAATTTTCTCAAGGGGGAGGGTGAACAGCCAGAGGTCATTGCACATGTTGATACAAACAACATAGGCATAACAAGGGATGAGGTCCTGTGGAATGAATAGGGGAAGATAGGTAAGAAATTAAAATGCAGGATGTCAAGGGTGATGATCTCTAGGTTACTCCTGATACCACATGTTATCAGGAGTATGTGAGCCCAGGACTAGAAAGATAGGCCAGATGATTCAATGACTGAAGAGTTGGTGCAAATTTTCAGGCTCTTGAATCACTGGGGTCTCTTCTGGGGTAGAGGCGATCTGTACAAAAGGTACAGGTTGTAATGGAACCAAAGGAAACCAATACCCTAGCGGGGGCATTTGCTTTTGCCACCAGGAGAATGGGACTCGAGGGAACAAACTCATTGAGAATACAGGGGTACGTGCAGAAATCAACGTGTGCACGCCTAGCAATCAGGATAGCCATGCTTACAGTAAAACAGCAGATAACGCCAATGGTTTAAATTGCATCTATTTCAATGCACATAGCACTACAAGTAAGGCAGTTAACTGAGGGCCTGGATTGCCTCCAGGGAATAGGATATTGTAGCCATAACAGAAACATGGCTGAGAGAAGGACAGGACTGGCAGTTCAATGTTCCAGGATCCTGATGCTTTAGGCATGTCAGAGGTATGGGTAGGACTGGAGGGAGTGTTGCCTTTTTAATAAAGGAGGATGTAACAGCAGTGTTTAGTGAAGATTCTCTTGAGGGATCACCTAACAAGGCCAGTTGGGCAGAAGTTAAAAATGAGAAGGGATAGTCACCTTGCTAGGGATATATTAGACTCTGCAATGGTCAGTGGGAATTTGAGTAGCAGAGGTGTTGAGAAATTGCACATAGTTGTGAGAATAATAGTGTAGTGCTAGTGAGAGATTTCAATTAACCCAGTATAGATTGGGCTACCCAGAGTACCAACTGCCTGGAGGAGGTGGTATTTGTGTGGTGTGTCCAAGACAGTTTCCCCATGCAATATATAAAGGAACCTACATGAGAAGGAGCAATACTGGACCTCCTCTTAGGGAATGAGGTGGGGCAAGTAACTTAAAATGGCAGTTGGAGAGCACTTTGGATCCACAATTCTATTAGTTTTAAAATAGCTATGAAAAAGGTAGAACAAGTCCACAGACCAACTTTGAGGTCATTAGACAGGATCTAGTTGGCGTCGACTACGTGACTCTAATTATAAAGGCAAAGGGACAATTGGTAAGTTGGAAGCTTTGAAAAGGGACTTTTCAGAGTCCAGGGTATCTTCTTGAGGTGAAGGGTGGAGATACCAAGTTCAGCCAACCCTTGCTATAAGAGATATAGAGGCTCTGGTCAAGGAAAACAAGGAAATCTACATTACTTTTAGACAGCTGGGTACAAATGAATCTGTCGATGAAAATAAAGTTTAAGAGCACATTTAGGACAGAAATCAGGAGGGCAAAAAGAGGGTATGAGATGAAATTAGTGGAAAGGGTTAAAGATAATTCCAAGAGGTTTTTCTGTCATATTAACAAGAAAAAGAATAACTAAAGAGAGACTGGGCCCTATTAAAGACCATCAGGACTTCCACTGTGTGGAGCCGCAAGAAATGGCTGATATTTTTAAAGTCCATTTCCCCTTGGTATTTACTAAGGAGGATATCATGGATGCCAGAGAAATGAAGGTAATAGGTAGTGAAATCTTGGAACATGAAACACATTGAGGTGGGCAAATTCCCAGGGCCTGACCAAGTACACTCCTGGACCTTGTGGGAGGTCAGGAACGTAATTGCAGAGGTCCTTTTTGAAATATTTGCTTCTTTGTTAGCCACAGGTAACTAGAGGGTGGCTCATGTTGTTCCATCATTTAAGAAGGGTAGCAAGGACAGGCCAGGGAACTAATTACCACTAAACCTAACTTCACTTGTAGTTAAGTTACTGGAGGGAACTCTGAGGGATAAGATCTATCGTCAGTTGGATAGTCAAAGTCTGATGAGGAATAGCCAGTGCAGTTTTATGCATGGGAGGTCACGTTTGACAAATCTTTTGGAGATCTTTGAAGAACTAATGATGGGATAGGTGAAGGGAGGACAGTTGATGATGTTTATAAGAACTCTAGTATGACTTTTGACAAAGTCTCACATGGCAGGCTGATCTAAAGGGTTAGGTTACAGGGGATTCAGGAGGAGCTACTGAGATAGATTCACAATTAGCTCAATGATAGGAAGCAGAGAGTAATGGCTGTAGGTTGATTCTCTAAACTGGAGGCCTGTGACAAATGAGGTGCCACAGGTGTCACCATTGGAATCTCTGTTAGTCATTATTTATGTAAATAACTTGTACATGAATATACATAGCATGATCAGTGAGTTTAGTCAATGAAACTAAATTATATGGACTTGTTGATAGTGAACAAGGTTACAATAAATTACCAAGAGATCTTCATCATTTAGGGAGGTGGGCTGAGAAATGGCAAATGCATTTCAACTTAGAAAAGTGTGAGGTGATGCATTTTGGACAATCAAATCAGGACAGGATTTATACAAGGCATTGATGAGTGTCATGGAACAGAAGCACCTGGAATACAAGATTTGCTGAAAGTGGCCGAGGAATTAGACAGAGTGGTGAAGAAGGCATTAAGCATGCTGACCTCCACCAGTTAGGGCAATGAATTTAGGAGCTGGCACATTATATTGCAGTTATATAAGCCTTAAAACATGACATATAGCTTTTGTCACCTGTTAAAAGAAAGATATTTTCAAGTTGGAGAGGGTGCAGGAAAGGATGCTGCCTAGACTAGAGGGCCTGAGTTATAGGGAGAGGTTGGCCACACTGGATCTATGTTTCTTGGAGCATAGGAAAATGAGGTGTGACCTCAGAAGCTTTTAAATTCATAAGGGGTATGAAAAAGTTAGATTGTCCTAGTCTTTTCCCCAGTGTGGGGACTCCAAAACTAGAGGCCATAGATACAAGGTGGGAAAGATTTAAAAGAGACATGAGAGGTAGCTTCTTTACACAAAAACTACAGAGTAATTGGAATGATCTGCCAGAGAAAGTGGTTGAGATGCGTACGTGGATACTTCTTTAAATCATAGCTGTTAGTGCACTGAATGAGTTCTGAGGCTTCATGTGCAGAGAACAGGTCTACCTCTGGATTTTATTTTGGATGGATGTGGATGTGGGTTAGACTCCCAGCATAAACAACTGACATTAATTTAATTCCTTCAATATAAAAAGATATCTCAACATCGGCATCCAGAAACTGGAATACTGAATGAATATTACTGGAGTAAGCACTGGCAGAGATTAGAAAGCCCAAGCACAGTGTGTAGTGTTTCTGGAACAGCGTATTACTTTCCTTGCAGGACAAAACACTCACCAGTTCCTGGCTGTCCTGGGTCAGGGGTAGAAATGCAGCTTCCAGGATGGCCATCTGATCTCTACTCAAATTCTGCCACAGACCAATCAACAGGACTGTCAGCTGTGTGGCACTCTTCACCCTGGTGAAGGCTTGGTATAGGTTGGCCTGGTTCTCCTCCATGGCATCAGCCAGAGCAATAATCTGAAGCAAATGATGACAGATTTACTACGATAATAAACTATTTTAAACAGGCTCCTGTAGAAATGCAAAGATCTTTCAACAGGTCACAAGGGTCCCAGTAAAAACCTGGCAACTCTCCATGGCAAGAAGAAAATTAAACTTTATTGATAGTAACTAAAGAATGCACATTATATCATACTGGTTGTAAAAAGCTCACGGAAGCAAACATTATAAATGTATCCCCACATTCATGTTAGGTTAGAGATAAGCTGATCTGGAACACTTCAGCAGTGATCTCACAGTCAGAATCTTCTAGCCAATTTCCTGAAGCAGTTAGAGATTCCTTCCATGACACTGACTGTTTTTCATTACTTTTCTGGTTACTGCTGCTCTTTATCTGCCTGGCTTCTGCTGTGACCTTGAACAGTGAAGCAGCTGGGTTACTGTCAACATATGGTATCAAGGTATTATGAAATAAAAAGAGAAACTAGAAACTCAGCAGGTCCAGCAGCATTTGTGGAAGAGAAACAAAGTTTGCGAGTTTTTTGATTGTTCTTTACTAAAGTATGGTGCTCTCAGGACTATTGTTTCTGAGAAGATGCTGAAGCTGTCAATGGAAGTCTTTTACCTGAACCTCTCTTTAGGACTCAACAAGCTTTTCCACACACTTTGCACTTCACTGGAATTTCAAACAATTATTCTTTTCATGCTTTAGCTTTTCAAATAGATGGCTGGAAGGAGGGAGGAAATAGGAGGGCAGCAGTTATGAAATTTGGCTAGAGGCCAAAACGGTCAAATACAGAAAACTTAGCAAAAGTGAGGAAATCAAATCAAGCAGCTGAGAGATAACAGTGAATGTCAGAATCAGATTTATTATCACTGACTTACTCAATGAAATTTGTTTTGAGGTAGCAGTACAATGCAGACATAAATATTCCAAAGATGAATAATGAGGTAGTGTTCATGGACAGTTCAGAAATCTGATGGCAGAGGGGAAGACGGTGTTTTCAAAACATTTGAGTGTGGGTCTTCAGGCTTCTATACCTCCTCCCGATGGTAGTGAGGCAGGGGGAGCATTTCCCAGATGGTGAGGGTCTTTAGTGATGGATGCTGTCTTCTGGAGGCACTGCACATTATGTCACCTATCTTTTTATTTGCATATTAATCCTATGCCTTAAATTCACATCCAGATCATTAATAAATATAAAAAGGTAATTAAGGTCCTAGTACCTATCCTTCTAGTACACCGCAGGTTGCAGCTTCCAATAGCAAATGCAGTTCTTAAACATCATCCTCTACTGTTACTAAGCCAAGTACAGGGCCAAGAGGTTTACTCCCATCTTCTTTTCTAAGCTAGTATCTGATCTAGTTTGCCAAATTACCATGGATCTCATGGATTTTTATCTTCTGGAGTTGTCTCCCACATGGGACCTTCATGAAAAGGCTTAGTAACCATATTTGCAGTTTTCCAATCATCTGGCACCTCACCTATGGCCAGAGAAGATTTGAAAATCCCTGTCAGAGTCCCAGAATCTTCTAAAATGGCCTAAGTATATAACTCCCGTTTTTCACAATTTACCGCCTTTAAACCCAGTCATGCATCTAAGACCTTCATTCTTTCCATCGTAGTTTGTTCTAGAATTCCTCTATACCTTTTCTAAATTCTCCATCTACAATATCTTCTCCATGGTGCAAACAAATGACAAGCATTCACTTACAACCTCAGCTTTGTCTTCTGGTTCCAGGTTGAGACTGCCATTTTGGTCCCTAATCAGCCCCACTCTTTCTCCAGTTATCCTCTCAGACATGATATTTGCGATTTTTATCAGTCCGCTTTATCACTTTACTTGAACTACAACTGAATGTCACTCAAATATCACTTGCACACAAAACTCATGCAAGTCAAATAAGTGTCAAAGCCATTAAGCTGATAGATAATATAATCACATTTGGTGCAAGGTGTTTGCTAGAATATTACTGGTACTACGTGGGACTTATTAAGTGATAACCGAGAAATGACTGCAATCTATCTCTGTTTAAAGATGATATGGCAAATTCCTGAGCTAGGAAGGAGCAGATATTTGCAAATGATGCCAGAGAAAGATATGATTGAAAATTCTTTGGAATCTGTCACGTTACCACTTAAAGATAAAGCAAGATAAATAAAGCTGAATGACCTTCCCTGGTTTCTATATTTTCATTTAGTTCATAAATTTATAATAACAATGAAAATACTGGAAATACTCAGCATGACAGGCAGCATCCAGAGAGAGAAAAACAGCTAACATTTTCAATGTCAATGACCTTTCATCAGTGACCTAAAATGTTACCTCTTTCTCCAGAAATTTTGTCTATTTCCATCATTCTTCTACATTTCAGATCTCGAACATCTGTCATGCTGTGCTTTTGAATTACAGGTTTCCCCTGCCATTCAAAGGTACAGTGTTCCTATGAAATGGTTCGTAAGCCAAAATGTCGTAAAGCGAAGAAGCAATTACCGTTTATTTATATGGGAAAATTTTGTGAGCATTTGTAGATCCAAAAATAACCTACCAAATCATGCCCAATAACACATAGAACCTAAAATAACAGTAACATATAGTAATCGCAGGAATGATATGATAAATACACAGCCTATATAAAGTAGAAATACTTTTCCACAATCATTGCCGGCACAGATCTCCGTAGCGAAAATCTCACACAAGCACCGTCGGCAGAAAATCTCACGCAAGCGCCGTCGGCAGAAAGTCTCACGCAAGCGCTGTTGGCAAAAACACGGCGCAAGCGCTCTCCAGTAATCTTTAAACTATGAAGCTGCCAAATCATACCAAATAACACATAAAAATACACAGCTGATATAAAGTACAAATAATGTATGTACAGTGTTACGAGAATACACATAAAATTAAGATGTTTGCTGGCCTGGGCTAGCATCAGTGGCATCAGCAGTTGGTCTGCCACCTGCCCTCAGGGGAAGGAGAGATAAGGAACAATGGAGCAGCGTCTGGAGATGTGTAATGAAGGGATGTGGGAGGAAGAGCTGTCTGGAGCGGCTCCCCCCCTTTGAACCCTGAACTGTTTGAAGTGATGGACAGGCGATACCCCAGCAGGGGGATAAAAAGGGACAGGTTCGCTAAGACAGACACACACGCCACCCGAGGTAACGAGACCCTGGAAGCGGGACGCTTCTCACGAGTGGGTGGAAAGGTACGATCAGCGGGAACCCGGTGTGTGTCCGCCCTTGCCTGGGTGCCGGGTTCACTGCAGAGGATCGACCGCATCTGGAGGAGGGGTCACAGTCGGTGACCTCAGGTGACATCACCAAGGACCTGCCCAAAAGCTGTTTGTGAGCCATCCCGCTGGTCTGTGAGTGAAGCCGTTCTGAATGATCAGTTGTTCCTATTCTGTCTCTCTCCCCCCACCTTGTCCATCGCCATGGCAACGATTACTGCGAACTGAACTACAAACTGGACTGAACTTTGAGTCATTTTGAAATTGGTCATTTACCCCTAGACAACGATAGAGCTTGATTGATGCTGTTATCTTAATTCTGTGCACATGTGTGGTTATCATTGTTGAATTGTTGCATTTATTATCCTTTCGATTACTGTGTTGCTTGTTTCTTTAATAAAACTTTCTTAGTTCTAGTACTCCAGACTCCAACTGAGTGATCCATTTCTGCTGGTTTGGCAACCCAGTTACGGGGTACGTAACATAAGTGGGGTTCTCGTCCGCGATTTTGAACGCTAAATTTGGGACGGAGTAAATTGATTGGGTTAAAATTCCCGAAAGAAAGAAAAGACAAACAGCAGAAATGGAGGTTGAGGAATTTATAAAGGCGCCGACCTTGGAGGCATTAGAGGATGCCAGGAAATCGGAATTGATAGCTGTGGCAAAACGGGTGAATCTTGCTAAGGTGAAGTCGACAATGAGGAGAGAGGAGATACACAGAGCTATTGTAGAGCACTATGTATCTAAAGGTGTGTTTCCCCAAGGTGAGCTGGGGGAGGTGTCTATTGGAAAACCTGCTGGAGACGCGGTACAGGTACAGTTTGAAAAACTGAGACTCGAGCACGAGTTCTGGGTACGGCAGTTAGAACACGAAGAGAAGCAGTTAGAAAGGCAGGAGAGAGAGGTAGAAAGGCAAGAGAGAGAGAGGGACAGACAGTTGGAGAGAGAGGAGAAACAGAGGGAAAGGGAATTTGAGCTGGAGAAGTTAAAGATAAGGGCCGAGCAGGGGCTCGTGCCGAACCAAGGTGGAGGGTTCCGGGCGACCCAGGAGGTTAGGCTGGTTCCCCCATTTGACGATACCGATGTGGATCGGTACTTTCTCCACTTCGAAAAGGTGGCTATAAGTCAGGAATGGCCGAGGGATAAGTGGGTTGTTTTACTTCAGAGTGTACTGAAAGGGAAAGCCCAACAAGCTTACTCCGCTTTATCCCCGGAAGATGCCCAGAAGTATGAGGTGGTGAAGGAGGCCATCCTCAGGACTTATGAGTTGGTCCCGGAGGCATACCGGCAGAGGTTCCGGAATGCGAGGAAGCGGTGGGACCGCACGTATTTGGAGTTTGCTAGTGAGATGCAAACATATTGTGAGCGTTGGTGCGCCTCGAAAGGGGTAGAGGGGGATTATGACAGACTGCTGCAGCTGATTCTGATTGAGCAGTTTAAAGGTTGTGTCCCTGAGGGTATGAGACCCTACCTCGATGAGAAAGAGGCAGCCACGTTAGCCGCAACTGCTAAGTTAGCGGATGAGTATGCGTTGACGCATAAAATGAAGGTTGCCCCGAGTAAAGGCTACCAGAAGGGTAGTCAGGACGGCGGGGAGAGTCCGCCGGAAAAGTCAGAAAGTAAGCCGGGGACTAGTGAAAAGGATAAGGTAGACCGGGAGCAGCCTGGTAGGAAGTCTCCTGGGGTCGTCTGTTATAATTGTGGGAAAGTCGGACACTTTGCGTCCAGGTGCTTTGCCCCAAGAAAGGAGACGGGGAAAGGAAAAGCGGAAATTTGGAATGGCTGTATTGAGCTGTTAAGCGAACCGCTAGGGAAGGACAGGTCTGAAAAAGTCCAGGAAGGGCGCGAGAGGTTTATCTCGGCCGGACTGGTGTCAGTGAAAAAGAGGTTAAAACCAGTTCCAGTGCGGATCTGGAGAGACACGGGAGCGTGTCAGTCACTAATACTGAAGAGTGTATTAGAGTTTAGCTCAGAGACCCAGACTGGGGAGGTAGAGGTCAAAGGTATTGGGGGAGGGACAGAGTCAGTCCCTTTGCACCAGATACACTTACAGAGCAACCTGGTCTCTGGACTAGTCACGATTGGGGTGAGGTCCGAATTACCGATGAAAGACGTGGAAGTCTTGCTCGGTAATGACATCGCCGGAGGGATCGTGTTCCCAGTCGTGAGATTGACGGGTCAGCCTGCCAGCATGGAGGCCCCGCCCGCGATGGTGAATTTGGCTGAAACATTTCTGCCAACCTTGTATGAGACAGGGTGTAGTGAGATAAGAGGTAGTGAGGGAGCTGGGACGGACGTAGCAGTAGCCAGGAAAGAATTTGTGCAGACGCAGGAGCGAGACGAGGGGCTGATGGTTTTTGCCGAGACCGCTCTCTCTGACACAGCCTTGACAAGCTATTGTGCGGATGAGGAAGTGCTAAGGAAGAAAGGGAAATCAAGTACAGCATCCGCAGATGAGGAGTGGGGGGTGGTGCAAAAGAGTTACGGGGATGAGGTTTTTAACATGGCCCACGAGGTACCCCCCGTTGGACATTTTGCGGTGCTGGAGGAAACAGTTGGTGGAATCATGAAAGAGATTTACCGGCTGCCCAGGGGGAAGAATGTTATTGATCATGACCGACGCGAACTGAGACGGTCACCGGCTTTTGATATGCTAACAAACCTAGTCGGTGTTAGCGTGGAAATCAATGAAGCTAGGGGCCCCTTGATAAGAGGAAAAAACCATTTTGAAAAGATTAGGATGGGATCGGTCAGATGGGAGAAGGCTATTGTTTTGGCCAGGTCTACTGATAAGGTCTCTCCCTTAATCCCCGAAGGAGTAATTAAACGACTCGCACCCATGTGTTTGATTGTCCCGAGGAAATGCAAAGAACTGGGACGTTGGGTTATGTCTGTTACAATAGGGCGGCCAAGTAAACAACACCCATATTTTTTGAGTAATTCAGTGACTAAAGGGCTGATGAACACAGAGGTGTGTATTGGCAATTTAACACGGCTGTCTGAAGCCAGCTTGATAGTGAACCTTGGAAAAAAATGAATTCGGCCACACGAATGTCACTTACCTGGGAATTGTGGTGACACAGGGGCAGCTGGCAGTGATGCAAGCTACAGTGCAGGCTATCGCTGACCTCCCAACCCCGACAGACAAGAGGGCCCTCAGAAGGCTTTTGGAGATGGTGGGGTACTGCAGGAAGTTTTGCAATAACTCTGCGGTCAATACCCATCCCCCTCCTACTAAGCCCCTGCGAGGGAAAATTGAGTCGGAATGGGACGACCCTTGTTGTTGTGGTCCGGGACAAAACCAAATGAGAGGTTACATTGGTCGCAATTCATCAGTGTTTTTGGCCACTATGAAGTTTGCTGAGTTGGAGCCTGGTCTAAGGGATTATTAATAACACGTGTAAAAGGAACAGAAAATGTGATGACTGTCTGTCAAGGTGTTGACAGCTTCAAATTCTCTATATTAGCTAAATAACTGTTAAAGATGTATATTGTGTATGTATCAGATAATGTAGTCATGTTTGTAATTTTTACCTCCCGGTAAAAATCCTTAAAGGGGGGAAGTGTTACGAGAATACACATAAAATTAAGATGTTTGCTGGCCTGGGCTAGCATCAGTGGCATCAGCAGTTGGTCTGCCACCTGCCCTCAGGGGAAGGAGAGATAAGGAACAATGGAGCAGCGTCTGGAGATGTGTAATGAAGGGATGTGGGAGGAAGAGCTGTCTGGAGCGGCTCCCCCCCTTTGAACCCTGAACTGTTTGAAGTGATGGACAGGCGATACCCCAGCAGGGGGATAAAAAGGGACAGGTTCGCTAAGACAGACACACACGCCACCCGAGGTAACGAGACCCTGGAAGCGGGACGCTTCTCACGAGTGGGTGGAAAGGTACGATCAGCGGGAACCCGGTGTGTGTCCGCCCTTGCCTGGGTGCCGGGTTCACTGCAGAGGATCGACCGCATCTGGAGGAGGGGTCACAGTCGGTGACCTCAGGTGACATCACCAAGGACCTGCCCAAAAGCTGTTTGTGAGCCATCCCGCTGGTCTGTGAGTGAAGCCGTTCTGAATGATCAGTTGTTCCTATTCTGTCTCTCTCCCCCCACCTTGTCCATCGCCATGGCAACGATTACTGCGAACTGAACTACAAACTGGACTGAACTTTGAGTCATTTTGAAATTGGTCATTTACCCCTAGACAACGATAGAGCTTGATTGATGCTGTTATCTTAATTCTGTGCACATGTGTGGTTATCATTGTTGAATTGTTGCATTTATTATCCTTTCGATTACTGTGTTGCTTGTTTCTTTAATAAAACTTTCTTAGTTCTAGTACTCCAGACTCCAACTGAGTGATCCATATCTTCGTAGCGAAAATCTCACACAAGCACCGTCGGCAGAAAATCTCACGCAAGCGCCGTCGGCAGAAAGTCTCACGCAAGCGCTGTTGGCAAAAACACGGCGCAAGCGCTCTCCAGTAATCTTTAAACTATGAAGCTGCCAAATCATACCAAATAACACATAAAAATACACAGCTGATATAAAGTACAAATAATGTATGTACAGTTACCGGAATCGGGACAGCGCAGAGCACAATGATGATGGTGTGTTAGGCTGAGTCGGAGTTTGGGTGGTGCAGAGGCCCCTACCCTCCGGACCACCAACTGATACATTGCCGCGAAGCACGCAGGGGTCCAGCGGTAGCCAGGACGCACCCAGCACATCTTTAAGAAAAAAGCCGAAATAAACATGCTAATTAATTATGTGCCGCCCGACACGTAATTGTTGGCCCAGATCAGTACAGTTGCATCACCTCTGATCTGGGCCGACAATTACGTGCTAGGCGGCACCTAATTAATTAGTATGTTTATTTCGGCTTTTTTCTTAAAGATGTGCTGTGTGCCTCCTGGCTACCGCTGCATTCTCTGCGAATCGTTACAGTATCTGTCCACGGCCCAGGTGTTCGGGCGGTAGGACATGGGGGTGTCATCTCATCGTCGACCAGGGCAGGCAGCTCATCTTCGCCTATGACTGCCTGCCTCGATGTCGAAGGTCGAGGTTCGTCGTCTGCTGTGGCTGATGTGGAAGGCTTGCTTGACTGCTGAGCCTCGCGCATTTGTCTATCATACAGTTCTTTGTAAGGACTCAAAGAATCTTGCAAATATCCCTTAAACCTACGTACCCTTCAAAATTAAAGTCGTACTTTATCATTACTCATTTGGTTTCGATTGTTATTCTTTCCTCTTCCAATTGCATCAGCTCTTCATCTATCAGTTCTTGGTCATGGGATGCCAAAACCTCTTCAACATCATCTTCACCAGCTTCCACGAGCCAAACTCATTTTGTCCTTGCTTCATTCACCACGATCGCAACGCTTAATTATGTCTAGTTTTATGCTAAGTGTAACACCCTTACGAGCTCTTTCAGGCTTTTCCGACGCCATAGAACTCACCTTGCAAACGATTACTCACAGGCTCGTGTTAAAGCAATGCTGGCGAGAATGCCGTTCCGAATCCGGGGAGAGCGGCTGCTCGGGGCACACGCTGATTTTTTTGTGTGCTGAATTTTTTATCGCGCACAGAATTTTTTTCGTAACAGTGAAAACACCTTCTGAAAGTGAAAACAGGGTACTAATGTAGGTCTTTTGTAACAGTGAGGTTTCATAAAGCGAATGTTCAAAAAGCGGGGAACACCTGTATTTAAGATAAATTTGGTTTTAGGAGAATGAAATCTCCAAAATGAGTAGCTTGATTAAAATTGACCTAAACCACTACACAAACACAGAAATCCATTTAGCTTCAAAGGACATACAATTTTCTGATTGAAACTCAACAGAAGTAGCATAACCAAAACTTCACTTTATATTTTTTATGGTGTGAAATTGATCTTTGATTACTATTTGAAGACAAATGAACACAAGAGGCCCCTGTGATTGATTCATATCAAGTTTTCATACCAAAAACAAGCATCAAAAGATTCAATTAAAAAGACAACTAAAGCAGAGAACAATTAAGTTCCAGAATGCCCAATACAGTTGGTGCCTCCTAGTTAAAAAAATGCAAACTTTTACTTGCAGTTACATGAAGAACACAAAGTTGTTAACAAAGCAATAAAGTCATCAAAGCCACAGTGGATGAAACAGTTGCCAAGGGAATCAATCAGTTGGGATAAGACCAGGAACTTCGGTAAATCGTGGAAGCTTGCAATGATAAACAAGAATGTGTAATAAGGCTGAGCCTGATCGGTGTTATAAAAAGGCTCTGTGATAACATGCCATGAACAGTACTTCAGTTCACTTAGGCAGTGAGACAAACCCCATCAGAATCAGAATAAGGTTTATTATTACTGACAAATGTCATGAAATTTGTTGTTTTGTGACAGCAGTACAGTACAGGACATAGAAATTACAGTGCTGTGCAAAAGTCTTAGGCACCCTAGCTCTATATGAAGACTTTTGCACAGTACTGTATTGTAAGTCAATAAACAGATAAATATATAGATAGACAGATAGTGTGAAAGAGGAATAGTGAGGTAGTGTTCATGTGTTCATAAACCATTCAGAAATCTCATGGCAGAGGGGAAGAAGCTCTCACTAAAATATTGAGTGTGGGTCTTCAAGCTCCTGGACCTCCTCCCCAATGGTAGTAATGAGAAGAGGACATGTCTTGGATGGAGATGGTCCTTAATGATGGATGCGCCTTCTTGTGGCACCGCTTTTTGAAGATGCCCTTCGATGGTAGGGAGGGTTGTGCTCAAGATGGAACTGGCTGAGTCTACAAGCTTCTGCAGCCTTTTTTGATCCTAAACACTGGAGCCTCCATACCAGGTGGTGAGGCAAGTGGAATGCTCTCTATCTACATCTATATAAAGTTGTAAGTCTTTGGTGTCATACCAAATCTCCTCAAACTCCTAATGAAGTATAGCTGCTTGCATGCATTGATATGCTGAGCCCAGGATAGATCCTCTGAGATGTTGCTGCCAAGGAACTTGAAGCTGCTTATCCTTTGCACCATTGACCCCTCAATGAGGATTGGTGTGTGTTCTTCTGACTTCCCCTTCCACAATCAATTTCTTAGTTTTGCTGATGTTGATGTGTCACCACTCAATCATCCATTGACATTTTCATGCTAAAAGCATCTGATCTTGAAGGGCAGGAAATGTAATTGCAGTTCAGATCAGACACAGGGCAGGAAATCACTCCCCCATGGCAAAAACATAAGACCTGTCTAATCCTACATTTCCCAATAGGTTTAGAATTCACACATTGGGCCCAGCCTATAGTTTGGAGCAACTGATAAGCCACCAGGAATGTACATCCTTAGTAATGTTATAGAAAATACAATCCCCCTATTTAGATAACAAGCTAGCATCACTTGAGTATTCCTCCTAAGTTTTTGATCAGTCACTGATCTTATTACTCCCATACATATCACTTTGACTTGCCCATTGTTCTCTACTGCCTAAACTTCTGTACTGAAAATATTATTAAGGTCAAACTGAGTGCAAAACCCCTCAAAATTGTTGACTACATTGTTAGTGAGACCTGCATTGTTCTCTAGGATTAAGAGTCAGTTACAGAGTCTTTGAAGGAGGCTTATGGACATTCTAGCTGCCTGCCTGATCATTGAAACCTGTTTGCAAAAAAGGCAAACTTTAGTTTAAATGAAATGAAATAAATCTCCAAATTTTTGGCAAAAATGTAAATAAGCTTTAGTACAATTAAACTAAACTAGTTGAAGGCAGGAAACTTATGACACTTCCACTAATGATCAGATATAACACTATTGTTTCAAGGGATGGGCAGAGGTCCAACTTTGTATCATTGTCAGTGGCTTTATCAAGCGGTGGCAACCTAGTTCATAAATACTCAGATCAAAGTCTGCAGTAGAAGTCAAAAATTTGTATGCAAAAGATCTCAGAATTAGATTCCTGTGAGAAACCAGCTCCTATAGAGCGAGTAAAAGAATCCTAATTCCAAATCAAATGATGCCTTGTTCTAATGTCCCTTTCTGTCTTTTAGAGCAATTTACCAATTACAATTTGCAATTTACAAAACCTCCTCAACATGGCACATTGACAGACGTTACTTTGCATTTTGAAAGTCTTAAGGTTCATTTGTATTTCTTCAGCTCCACCATCGCTTTCCCTAACTCAGCGAATATGCTGTCTTGCATTTGTTCAACACCTTTCATGACCTCTGAACATCACTAAAGCACTTTGCAGTCTCTTAACTACTTGCCAAGAGCAGCCAATTGTGGTTTAGGAAAACAAACATCTAATTTACACACAACATACATGAACAGATCATCTAATTTTGGAAGCTGCTTGAATCATAAATGTTGGTCGTCATTAGGGAATTCCTCCCACCATTCTTGGAACATTTTTCATTAACCTGAAAGAACTGTAGTTTAACATCTCAAACTAAGGCGACTGATGCATACCTGCATGGGTCTTGTAAAAATGAGACACTCAGGTGTGAAAAGTAGCCTGCTAATTTTGAAAACCAACAAATATGAATTTTGTCTCATCAATAGGAAACCAGTCAGATTTTCAACTGGTGTCATTGATTATTGAAACTGTTTTATTTACAATATTGGCAACAGCCAACACAAGGATCTTGCGGTAAGCATTTTCATGAATTCAATGATACCAAGTTGGAAGATCCTAAACTATGATGAAGTTTGTCAGATTTTATTTTAATCCATTGTATTTTGGCATTATATTGCTACAGGTATCTACTTGTTTTATATTACTTATTTAATAATTAAAAAGTAACTCTTCCACAAAAAAATATTGCAACTTATATTCATCTTGCAGATTTTACAAATGCTTATTGAGCAGCTGATGTACAAAATAACTTGACTCCTCTGGTGGGGTGCAAAATAAATATACCACAGTATGTTGTGTAAGTTCTGCTATGCCTATAGGTTGGGGAGCAATCAGCACTTATGCACATCAATCCTACCCAGCAAGTTTGTGGAAATTACCCTGGGTTCAGTTAAGAAAAGTAGTTGAACAGCTGGGAATATACAAGTATTGGCTCTGTAGATGTTGCTTTTCAAGGGGATTGAAATTTACTGCGCAAGAGTCATGCTTTCAAGTGATGTGCACTGAGAAAGAGAACTGCGATTTTCCCATTAACAATAATTATACTGTATCTGTGCACTGTGCTTCAGCATCTTGAAGAAGAGTTTAAATAGTGACTTGGTTTTAGTTAGTATTGCAAACAATAATAAAATGTTCAGAGTTTTGAAACAGGCCATCAGTCCTGGTCCACACGGCTTCGGCTCAACACTCTCCTCCCATTTATCTCATTCCAGCATCATCACAGCTTTCACAAGAAGGCAAAAAGCCAGTAATTCCCTATGGATAGAATACTAATAAAGGAGGCTATAAAATGTTGATGTATTATTCATAATTATAATGTATAATTCATAATTTATATCGAAGCATACAGTGAAATCAGTTATTTGCATCAGTCCAAGGATGGACTTATGCAGGCTGCAAGTGTCACAATGCTTCTAGCACCAACACAGCATGCCCACAACTTGCTCACCAGTATGTATTTGGAATGGTGGGAGGAAACCGGAACACCCTGAGGAAACCCATACGGTGTCAGGGAGAATGTATGAACTCTTTACTGAGAGTGGCAGGAATTGAACCCCGATAGCTGACACTGTGAAGTGTTATGCTAGCTGCATTGGTAGAACATCTTTTTAAAGTAGCTCATGATTGAGCCCACTAGGGATCAGCTATTCTAAATTGGAAAGAACTGGAATTGATTACAGAGCTTAAAGTAAAGGAACCCTAAGGGGTCAGTGATCATAATATGATAGAATTCACCCTGCAATTTGAGAAGGAGAAGCTAAAATCAGATGTATCAGTATTATAGTGGAGTAAAGGGAATTACACAGGCATGAGAGAGGAGCTGGCCAAAATTCATTGGAAGAGGATACTATCAGGGATGATGACAGAATAGCTGGAGTTTCTCGGAGGAATTCAAAAGGCGCAGGATAGATACATCCCAAAGCAGAAGCAGAAGTAGTATTCTAAAGGCAGGATGATGCAACCGTGGCTAACAAGGGAAGTCAAAGCCAACATAAAAAAATAAAGAGATGACGTATAATAGACCAAAATTTGTGGGAATTTAGAGAATTGGGAAACTTCTAAAAACCAACAGAAGGGAATTGGGGAGAAGATGGAACATGAAGGTAAGCTAGCCAAAAATATTAAACCAGAAGT
This sequence comes from Mobula hypostoma, assembly GCF_963921235.1. Taxonomy (NCBI): domain Eukaryota; kingdom Metazoa; phylum Chordata; class Chondrichthyes; order Myliobatiformes; family Myliobatidae; genus Mobula; species Mobula hypostoma. The sequence continues at coordinate 140,291,247 of NC_086097.1, forward strand.
TTCTTCAGATATATAAAGAGTAAATGAAAGGAGAGAATGGATATCAGACTGCTGGAAAATGATGCTGGAGAAGTGAGTGAAGTTGCCATTACTAGGGAGAAGGTACTTGAGAAACTGAAAGGTCTGAAGGTAGATAAATCACCTGGACCAGATGGGTCTACACCCCAGGGTTCCAAAAAAGGTGGCTGAAAGATTGTGGAAGCAAAAAATAATGATCTTTCAAGAATCAATAGATTCTGACATAGTTCCGGAGGACTGGAAAATTACAAATGTCACTCCACTCTTTAAGAAGGGAGAGAGGCAGAAGGAAGGAAATTATAGGCCGGTTAGTCTGACCTCCATGGCTCAGAAGGTGTTGGAGTTGACTGCTAAGGATGTGGTTTTGGTGTACTTGGAGGCACATGATAAAATAAGTTGAAGTCAGCATGGTTTCCTTAAGGTAAAATCTTGTCTGAAAAATCTGTTGGAATTTTTTGAAGAAATAACAAGCACGGTAGACTAAGGAGAATCGGCGGATGATGTGTACTTGGAATTTAAGAAGGCCTTCAAATTACCACATGAGGCTGCTTAATAAGTTAAGAGCCCATGGTATTACAGGAAGGATAATAGCATGATAGAGCATTGGCTGATTGGCAGGAGGCAAAGAGTGAGAATAAAGGAAGCCTTTTCTGATTCTAAAGGGCTGCCAGTAATCAGTGGTGCTCTACAGGGTCTGTGTTGGGTCAGCTCCTTTTTATATCATATATCAATGATTTGGATGACTGAATTGATGGCTTTGTGGGCCAAGTTTACCGATGATAAGAAGATAGGCAGAGGGGCAGGTAGTGTTGACGAAGCAGAGAGGCTGCAGAAGGACTTAGACAGATTAGGAGAAGGCACAAAGAAATGGCAGATGGAATAGTGTTGGGAAGTGTATGGTCATGCGCTTTGGTAGAATAAATAAAAGTGTAGACTATTTGCTAAATGGAGAGAAAATTCCAAAATCAGAGGTGCAAAGGATTTGGAGTCCTCGTTCAGTATTCCCTAAAGGTTAATTTGCAGGTTGAGTCGGTGACGAGGAATGCAAATGCAATGTTACCATTCATTTCGAGAGGACGAGAATATGAAAACAAGGAAGTAATGTTGAGGCTTGAAAAGGTACTGGCGAGGCCTCACTTGGAATATTGTGAGCAGTTTTGGGCCCTTTATCTAAGAAAAGATGTGCAGACATTGGAGAGGGCTTAAAGGAGGTTCACAAAAATGATTCTGGGATTGAAAGGCTTATCATATGAGGACTGTTTGACAGCTCTGAGCCTGTACTCACCAGAGCTTATAAGAATGAGAGGCGTGGGGGACATCTCATTGAAACTTCTGAATATTGAAAGGCCTAATAAAGTGTACATGCTGAGGATATTGCCCATAATGGGAGAGTCTAGGATCAGAGATTACAGCCTCAGAATAGAAGGGCTTCCCTTTAGAACAGAGATGAGAAGGAATTTCTTTAGTCAGAGGATGGTGAATGTGTGAAATTTATTGCCACAGACAACTGTGGAGGCGAAGTCACTGAGTACAGGTTTCCCCCACCCTCCAAAGGTAGAGCGTTCCTATGAAACGGTTCGTAAGCCAAAATGTCGTAAAGCGAAGAAGCAGTTACCATTTATGTATATGGGAAAATTTTGTGAGCGTTCGCAGACCCAAAAATAACCTACCAAATCATGCCAAATAACACATAAAACTTAAAATAACAGTAACATATAGCAAAAGCAGGAATGATATAATAAATACACAGCCTATATAAAGTAGAAATACTTCTCTACAACGATTGCCTGCACAGATCTCTGTAGCGAAAATCTCACGCAAGCGCTGTTGGCATAAACGCGCACTCCAGTAACCTTTAAACTATGAAGCTGCCAAATCTACCAAATAACACGTAAAAATACACAGCCTATAAAAAGTAGAAATAATGTATGTACAGTGTAGTATCACTTACGGGAATTGGGAAGACATCGAGCACACTGATGATGGTGTGTTAGACTGAGTCGTCGCAGGTCGGGGTGGTGCAGTGGCCCCCACCCTCCAGGCTGCCGACTGATACATTGCCGCGAAGCACGCAGGGGTAGCTGGGAGGCACGCAGCACATCTTTAAGAAAAAAGCCGAAATAAACATGCTAATTAATTAGGTGCTGCCTGGCACGTAAATGTTGGCGCAGATCAGAGGCGATTGCCGATTGCATTGGCACTGATCTGGGCCGACAATTACGTGCTAGGCGGCACCTAATTAATTAGCATGTTTATTTCGGCTTTTTTCTTAAAGATGTGCTGTGTGCCTCCCGGCTACCGCTGCGTTCTCCGCGAATCCGTACAGTATCTGTCTGGGGCCCAGGGGTTGGGGTGGTGGGTCACGGGGGTGTCATCTCATCGTCGATCAGGGTAGGCAGCTCATCTTCTCCTATGATTGCCTGCGTCGATGTCGAAGGTTGAGGTTCGTCGTCCTCTGTGGCTGATGTGGAAGGCTTGCTTGACTGCTGAGCTTCGAGCATTTTCCTATCACACAGTTCTTTGTAAGGACTCAAAACATCCTGCAAATATCCCCTAAACCTACGTACCCTTTCAAAATTAAAGTCGTACTTTATCATTGCAGCGAAAATCTCACGCAGTTGCTTCACGTTCAGTTCCTGGATGACTTCACTTTCGCTACTGCATTCGGTTTTGATTGTTGTTCTTTCCTCTTCCAATTGCATCAGCTCTTCATCTATCAGTTCTTGGTCATGGGATGCCAAAACCTCTTCAACATCATCTTCGTCAGCTTCCACAAGCCAAACTCCCTTTGTCCTTGCTTCGTTCACCACAATCGAAACACTTAATTATGTCTAGTTTTACGCTAAGTGTAACACCCTTACGAGCTCTTTCAGGCTTTTCCGATACCTTAGAACTCATCTTTTAAACGACTGCTCAATGCAACGTGTTTAAGCAATGCTGGCGAGAATCCGGGGGACAGCGGCTGCTCAGGGTGTGCACTGCCTTTCTTCGTAACAGTGAAAACACCTTCTGAAAGCGAAAACAGGGTACTAATGTAGGTCTTTCGTAACAGTGAGGTTTCGTAAAGCGAACGTTCGAAAAGCAGGGGGACACCTGTATATTTAAATCAGAAGTTCTTAAGTACTTAGTTAGTATGTGTGTCAAAGATTATGGAAGGAAGGTGGGAGAATGGGGTTAAGAGGGAAAATAAATCAGCCATGATTGAATGGTGGAGCAGACTCAATGGGCTGAATGGCCTAATACTGCTTTGTCTTATTGTCTTCAAAGATGACTTAGACTGATTGAGTGGGTGGTACAAATGCGGTAGATACAGTACAATGTGGATAAATATGAGGTTATCAACTACAGCAGGAAAATTAGTAATATTACAAATGTTTGTAGATGGAATTAGACTGGGAAACAATTATGCACAGACAGACGTGGGTGTCTTTCTACACTAGTAACTGAAAGCAGGCAAATAAGACGACAAACAGTACGTTGGTCTTCATTGCAAGAGTATTTTGAGTGCAGAAGCAAGAATAACTTGTTAATTTATATGGAGCTTCAGTGAGACCACATTTAAATACTGTGTGCAGTTTTGGACTCCTACCGAAGAAGGGAGATATGTGCCATAGAGGGAGTGCAGTCAAGCCCAACTGCTGGAATGGCAGTTCTGTACAAGGAGGGATTAAGTCGACTGGCCTTGTATTCATTTGATTTTGGAAGACTGAGCAGAAGCAGGCTAGATATTGGGAGAATTTTTCCCCTGTTGGGGTATCAAGACTGAAGGATTGCAGTCTCCAGTTATGAAAAAGATATTTAGGATTGAGAAAAGATTTTTTTCACAATTAAGTCACAAAACAGAAATTAAACAATATATTTTTAAAAAGATATATAGATACTCCAGATTAAAAAAGCAAGGGGAGAGTAAGAATGTGGCTTTAAGATAGAGGATCAGCAATGATGGTAATGAGTAGTGAAGCACAATAAAATACTTCAATTTTATCACATTTCAGAAAATCAAGGCATCTCAAGAGACATACAGTGTTGTCTGTTGTACTACAGGAAACAAGGCAGTCAATTTGAGCATAGAAATCTCTCATAACAGTAAAAGAGATTATCACCAGATCAAATACTTTTAAAACGGTGAATGGAAAGATTTCTGCAGTTCCTGGATTTATGCCATATGATCGTTTTCATTCTAAGGGAAGACAGTGCCTTGATCTCAAATCTCATCTGACAAACTCAAAATATTTTAAGCATTACCTCTGGCCAGGACAACAGTGATCACTCCTATTTTGCTGTGCTTTCCTGGGGCAAAATCCACAGTTTATGAGTTACAACAATTTAGTGAACTAAATTAGTAAATCTTTAATGTAAAGTAAATGTTTTTTACATGTACTATCTCTGTATGACAGAGGGCTAAAAATGTGCTCGGCATGAATTAGGATTTGAATAATTTAACCCTCTGTTTTTTCTTAAATTTACAGATGTAATTGAGAAATATATTGTTACTTCAAGGTCAGTGGAGGAAGTAAAAGCAATGAGAGCAGCAAGTGTAATATATCAGAGTTGCTGATGATATAGTGGTAGGTAGGAAAGTAAGCAGCAAGGACAGCACAAAGACAGGCAGACTTTCATTTCATTTCTTCAGTGTGTCCTATAGCACATTACATCAAAGGAAGTACTTTAACTGCAGCCACTGTTACGTGGTGGGAAACACAGCAGTCAATTCACATATAAGCAGTAGTACAAGAACAATCAGACCAACTACTATCAAGGATGGTGAGCAGTTAGTAAACCTGAGATAGTTATTCCACACTTTGAAATAGCTCCGTAAGTTAATTCATTGTTACATTTAGGTGTTAGGAGTTAGAGGTGCCAAGTGTTAGTCTTCAGTTTATGCTCAAATTTTTTGTATAGTAACACTCAAGTAAGAGCCAAAACTGGTTCCCATTTAGCCATGACCATCCCCCATCTGGCTGCCCTTTGAATATAAGCAGGTTATGGGAGTGGGCAAAAAATAGACAGATATTCTGTTGAATGATAGGATTATTCACTATATGGTAAACAGAAATAGAATGTGTTTTGCAAATAACAAGACAGTAAGAAATGTTGAAATCCAGAGGGATTTGGGCATCCCTGTGCAGGGTTCACAGAGGCTGAACAGACAGGTGTTACAATTAGGAAAGCACTTGGTATGCTGGCCTTTATTACAAGGTAATTTAAATTTAAGTAGTCCTGCTTCAACCGGGGCATCACCGTAGCATATCCATCAGCGTGTTGCTATTACAGCTTGGGGTGTTGGAGCTCGGAATTCAATTCTGATATCACCTGCAAGAAGTTTGTACATTCTTCCCATGAGCGCATGGGTTTCCTTTGCTTGCTCTTACTTCCTACCATTGTAAATTGTCCCATGATTAGGGTAGGGTAAAGTAGGTGGGTTGTTGGGTGGTGCAGCCAGAAGGACCTGTTCTGCTCTGTACCTCTAAATAAATAAAAATAAATAAGTAAACTATTATGGGTCTCAGTGAAACTACATCTAAAGTAGTGCCGACAGTTTTGATATTATCAATGGAAGGATATACTTGTCTAAGAGACAGGGCAACAAGATTTGTAAGGCAGTTTTCTGCAATGAGGAGATTGTCATAACAACTACTCAAAACCAGAATGGGTTGGTCAGATAGGGACACAAGATACTGCAGATGCTGGAATCTGCAGCAACAACAACAATCTGCTAGAGGAACTCGGTGGTTCAAACAGCATCTGCAGGGAAAAGGAAAGTCAACATTTTTGGGTTGAAACGCCGCATTAGAAACTGAAGGGCAGTATGCTGGCAGAGCAGGTAGCACTGGTACCTTACAGCTTCAAGGGTCCAGTTTTACTCTTGATCTCCTGCTGTATTCTGAATTTGCACGTTTTCCGTGATTGCAGAGGTTTCTCTAGGTGCTCCCATTTCATTTTACATCCCAAGGACATGCTGCTGGGTTCTTTGGCTCCTATAAGTTGGTATGGGTCAATGACAAATTGAATTAGTGGTCAGTTGGTGAGCATATATATGACGGAATAAGTTACGGGGGTATAAGAAAATAAGGAAGGGGAAAGGAGAATAAAAGGATTGCTCTTCCGCAGTGGGCCAAATGGCTACTTTCTGCGTCATTCTGATTATAAGACTTCCATGGGCAAGGAAGCCTATAGTCAGGAGTCTCTGCAGAGTTTGTTCCTTTAGGATAAAGTAGAATTTCTTCTCTATTGCAAAAGGGGTGGGAGGGAGGAGAATGACATATCGGGGCACAGCAGAAGCTGCAGCCAGGATTGTGGCACTGTGGCTGGTAGGGATGGGTAAAGCCAGGCAGATTGATAGTGATAATGATAGAAGACTTGATAGAGGGATGGACAGCAGACTCTGTGTCCGCGAAAGAGTAGGCAGGATAGTGTGTTGCTTCGCATGTTCTAGGGTCCAGGATGTCTCAGACTAGCTGCAGAAGAATCTCAAAAGGGAGTTTAAACAGCCAGAAGTGGTGGTGCACATTAGCACCAATGACATAGGTAAAAAGGGGAAGAGGTTCTGTGCAGTGAGTATAGGGAGTTAGGCAAGAGGGCTGAAGAGCAACAGCAGCACCTCCAAGGTAGTAATCTCTGGATTACTGAGTACCACATGTCAGTGAGGGCAGAAATAGGATGATAATACAGAGGAATGAGTGGCTGAGGAACTGTTGTACCAACAGGGTTTCTGATTTCTGGATCATTGGGATCTCTTGTGGGGAAGGCATGATCTGCATAACAAGGATGGGTTAGACCTGAACCCCAGGAAAACCAATACCCTTGTGGGAGAGTTTGCTAGAGCTGTTGGAGAGGGTTTAAACTAATTTGGACAGAGGCTAGGAACCAGAGTGATAGGGCTGAGAATGGGGCAGTTGGAATACAAGTCAATGCAGTGTGTAGTGAGACTGTGAGAAAAGACAGGCAGATGGTAGGGAAAATTTGATGTCAGTGTGATGTGTTGAAGTGTAACATGAGGGCAAAATCGAAAAAGCTTATGAGTACAGGACTAAAAGTATTACATTTGAATGCATGCAATACACAGAATAAAGGAGATTAATTTGCATCGCAGATGGAGATTGGCAAGTATGATGTTGTGGGCATCACTGAGTCACGGCTGAAAGAAGATCATTGTGAGAAGCTTAACATCCAAGGATATATCTTGTAGCAAAAAGACATGCAAGTAGATAGAGGGGGTGGGGTAGTTCTGTTGATAAAATTGAAATCAAATCCTTAGAAAGAGGTGATATAGTATTGGAGGATATAGAACCTTGTGGGTTGAGTTAAGAAACTGCAAGGATAAAAAGACCCTGGTGGAAGTTATACACAGGCCTCCAAGCAGTAACCAGGATTTGGGATATAAATTTCAACAGGAAATAGAAAAGGCATGTTATAAGGGTAATGTTACAAAAGTTATGGGGGAATTTCAATATGCAGGTAGATCGTGAAAATCAGGTTGGTGCTGGTTCCCAAGAGAGGGAATTTGTAGAATGCCTAAGAGATGGGTTTTTGCAGCAGCTTATAATTAAGCCCACTAGGGGAAAGGCAATTCTGGATTGAGAGCTGTGTAGTGAACAAGATTTGATTTGGGAGCTTAAGGTAAAGGAACCCTGAGGAGCCAATGATAATAATATAATAGATTTCATCCTGTAGTTTGAGAAGGAGATGAAAGTCAGATATAGCTGTATTATAGTGGAGTAAAGGGGATTACAGAGGCATGAGAGAAGAACTGCCAAAGTTGATTGAAAGGGGACACTATCAGGGATGATGTCAAAACAGCAGTAGCTGGAGTTTCTGGAGGCAACTTGGAAAGTGAAGGATAGATACATCCCAAAGAAGAAGGGTCCTAAAGGGAGGATGAGACAACCGTGGCTGATGAGGGAAGTCAGATATAGCTTTAAAGCAAAAGAGAGTGCATATAAATAGCAAAAGTTAGTAGGAAGTTGAAGGATTGGGAAGCTTTTAAAAACCAACAGAGAGCACCTAATAAAACCATAAGGACAGAAAAGATAAAATATGAAGGCAAGCGAGCTAATATTGTCAAAGAAGATAGCAAAAGTTTTTTTTCAGATAAATAAAGAGTAAAAGAGAGGCAAGAGTAGATATTGGACTAATGGAAAATGACGCTGAAGAGATGGGGGGCAAAGAAATAGAGGACGAACTTAATAAGTACTTTATGTCAATCTTCACTGGGGAAGACACGAGCAATATGCCAGAAATTCAAGAGTGTCAAGGGGCAGAAGTGAGGTGCCATTGCTATTACTAAGGAAAAGGTTCTTGGGAAGCTGAAAAGTCTGAAGGTAACTAACTCTCCTAGACTAGATGGACTGCACCCCAGGGTTCTGAAAGAGGTAGCTGAAGAGATTGTAGGGTCATTAGCAATGATTTTTCAAGAATCACTAGATTCTGGAATGGTTCTGGAGGACTGGAAAATTGCAAATGTCATTTCATTCTTTAAGAAGGGAGAGAGGCAGAAAAAAAGAAAATTATAGGCCAGTTAGCCTAACTTCAGTGGGTGGGAAGATGTTAGAGTCCATTATTAAGGATGAGGTCTCATGGTACTTGGAGGTGCATGATTAAGTCCTGAAGGCCAAAGTCAGCATGGTTTCTTTAAGGGGAAATTTTGCCTGGCAAATCTATTGGAATTCTATGAGGAAGTAACAAGCAGGATAGGCAAGGAGAGTTAGTGGATGTTGTTTACTTGGATTTTCAGAAAGCCTTTAACAAGGTGTTGCACATGAGAGTGCTTAACAAAATAAGAGCCTATGGTATTACAGGAAAGATACTAGCATGGATAGAGGTTTGGCTGACTAGTAGGAGGTAAAGAATCAGAATAAACAAGACCAAGTCTGGTTGGCTGCCAGTGACTAGTAGTATTCCGCAGGGTTGGTATTGGGGCCACTTCTTTTTACATTATATGCCTACAATTTGGATGATAGAATTGATGGTTTTATGGCCAGGTTTTCAGACGATACAAAGATAAATGGATGGACAAATACTGTTGGGGAAGCAGGGAGTCCACAGAAGGACTTGAACAGATTGCAAGAATCAGCAAAGAAGTGGCAGATGGAAAATAGTGTAGGCAGTGTACGGTCATGCACTTTGGTAGAAGGAATAAAGGTGTAGACCATTTTCTAAATGGGGAGAAAATTCAAAAATCAGAGTGCTTGTGAGTCCTTGTGCAGGATTCCCTAAAGGTTAACTTATAGGTTGAGCTGATGGTAAGGAAGGCAAACGCAGTGTTAGTATTCATTTTGAGAGGACTATTATACAAGATCAAGAGCGTGATGTTGAGGCTTTATAAGTATTTGGTCAGACCACAATTGGAGTATTGTGAGCAATTTTGGGCCTCTTATCGAAGAAAAGATGTGCGAGTGTTGGAGAGAGCCCGTAGGAAGTTCAAGAGAATGAGTCTGGGAATGAAAGAGTTAACGCATGAGGAGCATTTGATGACTCTGGACCTATACTTGCTGGAGTTTAGAAGGAATAGGTTGGATCTCATTGAAAGCTATCAAATATCGAATTTCCAACGTAGAGTGGAGGTGAAAAGGATGTTTCCTATAGAGGTTGAGTTCTAGGACTACAGGGCACACCCTTGAAATAGAAGGACATCTTTTTTGACAACGGGGTTTGGAATGCTGTTGTTCTTTCTTGTGAGCTGGAAGAGAGATTTTCACGGTCTTTTTGCTGGGGAGAGATGAGGAGAGAAGACGCGAATGGAGAGAGCTGGTAGACCGCCAGATGGGGTGGATTTGGAGCGAGTGTCTGAAGGGCAGCGACGATCGGAGGAGCTCGATGGTGGACGATTGACTTATCAGTGAGCTCCAACATTGCGCAACAGACCGTTTAATAAGATTGGGCCCTTTTTTTCATTTCTTTACTAACCATATAGTCAAAGTAAGAATTATAAAGCTTAATCATTTAATCGCAAATTGTGTACTGTTTGTTATTTTGGGGTACTGATTTGTAACAGGGGACACATTGCGCAGCATCCACCCAAACGAGATTTCTTAAGTTTGGCCGGGTCAGGGGCTATCACCCCCTATATTAAGCCGCTAGCCGAAGCGAGAGTTACACCAGTAACTTCCCTGTAATTCCATGGGCTCTTATCTTGCTAAGCAACCTCAAGTGTGGCACCTTGTCAAAGGCCTTCTAAAAATACAAGTACACCACATCTACTGCATCTCTTTTGTCTACCCTGCTTGTAATTTCTTCAAAAAATTGCAGGAGGTTAGTCAGGTAGTATTTTCCTTTCAGGAAACCATGCTGGCTTTGGGCTATCTTGTCATGTGCCTCCAGGTACTCCGTAATCTCAACCCTAACAATCAATCCCAACGATTTCCCAACCACTGATATCAGGCTAACAGGTCTATAGTTTCCCTTCTGCTGCCTCCCACCCTTCCTAAATAGGGTAGTAACACTTGCAATTTTCCAGACATCTGGTACAATGCCAGAATCTATTGATTCTTGAAAGATCATTTTTAATGCCTCCACAATCTCTCCAGCTACTTCCTTCAGAACTTGAGGATGCATTCCATCGGGTCTAGGAGATTTATCCACCCTCAGGCCATTAAGCTTCCTGAGTACCTTCTCAGATGAAATTTTCAATGCACATACTTCACTTCCATGGCCCTCTTGAATGTCTAGTATACTGCAGATGTCTTCCACTGTGAAGACTGATGCAAAATATGCATTCTGTTCCTCTGCCATCTCTGCATCTCTCATTACAATATCTCCAGTGTCATTTTCTATTGGGCCTATGTCTACTCTTAACTCTCTTTTACCCTGTATATACTTAAGAAAGCTTTTAGTATCTTCTTTGATATTAGTCGCCAGCTTCCCTTTATAATTTATCTTTTCCTTCCTAATGACCTTCTTAGTTTCTTTCTGCAAGTTTTTAAAAGCTTCGCATTCCTCTATCTTCCCACTAGCTTTGGCTTCCTTGTATGCCCTCTCTTTTGCTTTTACTTTGGCTCTGACTTCGCTTGTCAGCCACAGTAGTGTCTTTCTTCCATTTGAAAATTTCTTCTTATTTGGAATGTTTCTGTCTTGTACTTCCCTCATTTTTCGCAGAAACTCCAGCCATTGCTGCTCTGATGTCCTTGCTGCTAGAGTCCCTTTCTAGTCAACTTTAGCCAGTTCCCCTCTCATGCCATTATAATATCCTTTATTCCACTGAAATACCGACACATTGGAATTTAGCTTCTCCTTCTCAAATTTCAAAGTGAACTCGATCATATCAACAGTCTCGACTTCACCACACCTTGTTCCAATTCCAACCTCACTCCTTCCAAACGTTCTGCCCTCCACTCCCTCCGCACCAATCCTAACCTTACTATAAAACCCGCCGATGGGGGGAGGGGGTGGTGCTGTTGCAGTCTGTGTAGTCTGGCGTACTGACCTCTACCTTGCCGAGGCACAGCAACAACTTGCTGATACCTCCTCTTATTTACCCCTCGATCATGACCCCACTAAGGAGAACCAGGCCATTGTCTCCCACACCATCACCAATCTTATCAGCTCTGGGGATCTCCCATCCACTGCCACCAACCTTATAGTTCCCACACTCCGCACTTCCCGTTTCTACCTCCTACCTAAGATCCACAAACCTGCCTGTCCGGGTAGACCCATTGTTTCAACTTGCTCCTGCCCCATCGAACTCATTTCTGCATACCTCGACACTGTTTTATCCCTGCTTGTTCAATCCCTTCTCACTTATATTCATGACACTTCTCACGTTCTGAATTTTTTCAATGATTTTAAGTTCCCTGGCCCCAACCGCTTTATATTCACCATGGATGTCCAGTCCCTATATACCTCCATCCCCCACAAGAAAGGTCTCAAAGCTCTCCGCTTCTTTTTGGATTCCAGACCTAATCAGTTCCCCTCTACCACCACTCTCCTCTGTCTAGCGGAATTAGTACTTACCCTTAATAATTTCTCTTTGGCTCCTCCCACTTCCTCCAAACTAAAGGTGTAGCCATGGGCACCTGTATGGGTCCTAGCTATGCCTGCCTTTTTGTTGGCTTTGTGGAACAATCCATGTTCCAAGCCTATACCTGTATCCGTCCCCCACTTTTCCTTCGCTCCATCGACGACTGCATTGGCGCTGCTTCCTGCACGCACGATGAGCTTGTTGACTTCATTAACTTTGCCTCCAACATTCACCCTGCCCTCAAATTTACCTGGTCCATTTCTGTCACCTCCCTCCCCTTTCTTGATCTTTCTGTCTCCATCTCTGGAGACAGCTTATCTAGTGATCTCTACTATAAGCCTACGGACTCTCACAGCTACCTGGACTATTCCTCTTCCCACCCTATCTCTTGCAACGATGCCATCCCCTTCTCACAATTCCTCCGTCTCCACCGCATCTGCTCTCAGGATGAGGCTTTTCATTCCAGGACGAAGGAGATATCTTCCTTTTTTTAAAGAAAGGGACTTCCCTTCCTCCACCATCAACTCTGCCCTCAAACGCATCTCTCCCATTTCACACACATCTGCTCTCACCCCATCCTCCTGCCACCCCACTAGGGATAGGGTTCCCCTTATCCTCACCTACCACCCCACCAGCCTCCAGGTCCAACATATACTTCTCTGTAACTTCCGTCACCTCCAACAGGATCCCTCCACCAAGCACATCTTTCCCTCCCCCTCTCTTTCTGCTTTCCGCAGGGATTGCTCCCTACTCGACTCCCTTGTCCATTCGTACCCCCCATCTCTTCCCACCGATCTCCTTCCTGGCACTTAATTTGTAAGCGGAACAAGTGCTACACATGCCCTTACACTTCCTCCTTCACCACCTTTCAGTGCCCCAGACAGTCCTTCCAGGTGAGGTGACAGTTCACCTGTGAGTCGGCTGGTGTGATATACTGTGTCCGGTGCTCCCGATGTGGCCTTCTATATAATGGCAAGCCCCAACACAGACTGGGAGACCATTTCGCTGAACACCTACACTCTGTCCACCAGAGAAAGCAGGATCTCCCAGTGGCCACACATTTTAATTCCACGTCCCATTCCCATTCTGATATGTCTATCCATGGCCTTCTCTACTGTCAAGATAAAGCCACACTCAGGTTGGAGGAACACCACCTTATGTTCTGTCTGTGTAGCCTCCAACCTGATGGCATGAACATTGACTTCTCTAACTTCTGTTAATGCCCCTCCTCCCCTTCTTACCCCATCCCTTATTTATTTATTTATTTATTTATTTTAAACTTTTTTCCCCTTTCTTTCTCTCTCACTTTTTTCTCCCTCTGTCCCTCTCATAATAACACCTTGCCTGCTCCCCATCTTCCTCTGATGCTCCCCTCCCCCTTCTTTCTCCCTAGGCCTCCCGTCCCATGATCCTCTTCCTTCTTCAGCCTTGTATCCCTTTTGCCAATCAACTTTCCAGCTCTTAGATCCATCCCTCCCCCTCCTGTCTTCTCCCATCATTTTGGATCTCCCCCTCCACTCCCCCTCCCACTTTCAAATCTCTTACTATCCCTTCTTTCAGTTAGTCGTGACGAAGGGTCTCCGCCCGAAACATCGACTGTACCTCTTCCTATAGATGCTGCCTGGCCTGCTGCGTTCCACCAGCATTTTGTATGTGTTGCTCAATCATATTGTGATCCCTGTTCCCCAAGGGTTCCTTAACCTTAAGCTCTCTTATCACTTCCGGATCATTGCACAACACCCAATCCAGCACAGCTGATCCCCTACTGAGCTCAACAAGCTGTTCTAAAAAGCTATCCCTACAAATTCTCTCTCTTGAGGTCCAGTACTGGCCTGGTTTTCCCAATCCACTTTCAAGTTAAAATCCCCAATGATTATCATGACACTGCCCTTTTAACACGCCTTTTCTATCTCCTGCTATCATTTGTAATCCACATCCCGGCTGCTGTTTGGAGGTCTGTATACAACTGCCATTAGGGTCTTTTTACTCTTGCCATTTCTTAACTCAGCTCATAGAGACTCTATACCTTCCAATCCTATGTCATTCCTTTCTAATGATTTAATATTATTTCTTGTACACAGGGCCACACTACCCCACTCCCTCTGCCTCCTAACCTATCTTTCCGATACACCATATCCTTGAACGTTCAGCTCCCAATGGCAGGCATCCTATAGCCAAGTTTTAGAGATGACCAATCTGTAGCTGAATTTTAAGATCATCCATATTATTTCTTATGCTGTCTGCATTCAAATATAACATTTTCAGTCCAGTATTTGTTGCTTTCTGTTTTAACTGCACCATACCTCTATTGCTCTGTAAATCATTCCACTGGCTGTGATTATGCCTCATCTCTTGCCTGTCCTTTCTACCATCTCTGTTGCTCGCTACTTTTGATTTATTTCTGTTTTCCCCTTCCTCAGCCCAATCACTCTAGTTCCCATCTCCCTGCCAAATTAGTTTAAATCCTCCCTAACAGTTCTATTAAACCTACCTGCTCAGATATTGGCCCCCTTTGGGTTCAGGTGTAACCCGTCCTTTTTGTACAGGTCATACCTCCCCCAGAAGAGGCCCCAATGATCCAGGCACCTGAAGCCCTGCCCCCTACACCAGTCTCTCAGCCACACATTGATATGCCTGATCATGCTATTCTTGTGCTCGTTAGCACATGGCACAGGCCGCAATCCTGAGATTACTACCCTGGAGGTCCTGCTTTTCAGCTTCCTACCCAACTCCCTGAATTTTCTCTTCAGGACCTCCTCCCTTTTTCTACCTATGTCATTGGTACCAACGTGTACCAAGACTTCTGGCTGTTCATCCTTGCCCTTCAGAATACTCTGCACCTGATCCAAGACGTCACGTACCCTGGCACCTGGGAGGCAACATACCATGTGGGTATCTCTATCAGGCTGACAGAACCTCCTGTCTGTTCCCCTCACTATGGAATCCCCTATGACTACCGCATTCCTCATCTTCTCTCCTTGCTGCACCACGGAACCAGGCTCAGTGCCAGAGACCTGATCACCATGGTCCTCGTCTGTCAGGTCACCCCCTCAACAGCATCCAAAACAAGATAATGATCACTGAGGGGGATGGCCACGGGGGTGCTCTCTACTCTGAGCTCTTCTCATCCCTTCCTTGACTGTCACCCACTTATCTAATTCCTGCAGCCTCAGGGTGACAAGGCAGGAGAAATGGGGTTGAGACGGATAATATATCAGCCAATATGGAATGGCGGATTTGATGGGCCAAGTGGCCTAATTCTGTCCCTATGTCTTATGGTCTTATAAGGGCATGTCAGTACTCAGAAATAGTGGTGCTAATCAGAACTCTTCACTGTCAAGACAGGAGTCTAAAAGGGCTTTATCATTGTGCCCTCCATATGTACATTTTTATTGCTGCCATCCTTCACCTCATTGGCCAAGACCAGCCACAGTGAATCTCAATCGTGTATAACATGGGCAAGAGGTTTTTCAACCTCAACCAGTTCAAGGCCAAGAACAACATCAGCACCACCACTATCATGGAGCTGCAACATGTGGATGGCAACGTCATCACATCGCACTCTGAAGAAGACCTCCTATGCATCCTGAATGGATTTGCCAAGGCATATAGAGCCCTGGGTCTCATTTTGAATATAACATAAGACACAGGTCCTATACCAGCCACTGCTCAACTAGCCATTTATCCAGCCCTCCATAAAAATTTGATGATACTGTCCTTGAAAATGTAGACCAATTTCCCTGCCTTGGTAGCATTCTCTCCTCAAACGTAGAGATTGACTCAGAGATCAGTCAGAGACGGAGTAGTGCTATTGGAGCCTATGCAAGATTAAGGAAAGAAGCCTTCGAAGATGGGACCTACAGGTCCAAACAAAACTTTTGGTCCATAGAGCAATCATCCTTCCTACATTACTATATGGGGTTGAATCATGGACCACCTACAGTAGACACCTGAAAGACCTGGAACAATATCACCAAAGAACCTTACAAAAGATTTTAAGGATTAGCTAGAAGTACAGATGCACTAACACCAGCATACTGGAGGAGACCAACATGAATAGCATGTCCACCATGATAAAGCAATGCCAACTCCAAAGGATAGGTCATGCCATTCAGATACCTAACTTGCATCTCTCCAAACGGATAGCTGAAGAAAGGTCAGCGTGCCCATGGTGGGCAAATGAAATGCTTCAAAGATAACCTCAAAATCACACTGAAGAAATTCAACATTACATATAAAAACTTGGAAGACATTGCACCCAATAAAAGCATCTGGAGGAAATCTGTTCATGAGGGTGCTGCACTACATGAGAGCGACCTCTGCTGTGCTGCAGAGTACAAGTGGCAGCTGCGAAAAAAGTGAATGAACAGCCAACCCACTAAACACAGCTACCACTTATTCGTGTCCACACTGCACTCATATATGTGAATCTGAGATCAGCCTCTCGAGCCATCTGAGGACTCACCAACAGACAACCCCTTAGAACATCTTACTCAACTCGAGTGGTCACACTGTCTAACTTGTGGTGAAATCAGTGAGTATAGTGACAATACATGGGGCCTTGGGCACGGTAGTCGGTGGATTTTAACGTAAATCAAGAATTTTACTGTTGAGCTGGTCTAATCCCATTTAGGTGAAAGGAGTCTGGACATTGAAGGGGCTACAGCAAAGGGCAGCCATATTAATATTTGAGAATAGGCAATTAAGTGAAAAGATGAGCAATGCTGTGAACAGTAACAGTAGAACAAGATAGCTCATGGTGGTGTTACTGAACGTTCTATATAGTGAAGACAAGTTCAATATTAACATATTAAAAATGGGCATGGATCTTGCATAAGTGAAAAGACAATTTAGATTTAGTTTGGGTTGAATGATCTGTTTCCCTGCTGTGTGACTATGACTTGTGGAGAAAGTTTATTGCTTGGAATACCACTGCAGAGAAAGGTAGCAGGGAAGTGGGGGAGGTGGGGAGCAGTGCAAACTGATTGCATCAGCCCATCAACAGTGTGTTGCATATGTATCTGGTGAACATTTTAACAGAGAATACATGTGGTAAAAGTATATATTCCCTAGACACTGGGGGCAGGCAGGGACTTGTCTGGCCTTCTACATTCCTACGTTGGTGTGCAATAGTATAAGCATTTCAACTGTTACTGTGGCTATGGCTGTGTGATTGGAATTGCAGAAATAACATGTTAAGCTATCAATTTTTCAGAGAAAAATGTTAAGGATTTAATGGCGAGGCAAAACATTTGGGCTCAAGAGCTTCAGTAAAAACAAAAACCGCACAAAGTTGCAGAAAACTGGTCAAGGAGGTGGCAGATGGAAATGCAATGACCGCCACTTCCGGACAAAGATCGCACTCTATGAGAATCAATTTAAGATGCTGTACTTTTGTGTTTTATCTCCTTTTCATACAAACTGATCAGAAATAAGAGTTTAGTGTTCACATGTTTACATCTGCTTACCAACTTCAATATAGTTCACAAAGATTTGTGATAAATCTGTGGACAAAAAGATAAAACAGTAATCTAAAGATTTGTCAATTAATTTTTGATTAAATTACCAAGTTTTTAAGGGCTTTTGTATAGGACGTGGTGGTAATGTCTATACTTTGATGGAAGTGTTCTGATAGTTGATATCTGTGAGGGGAAGAAATGTAAAGGTACCTGGAAATTGAAAATTTTGATATGCTGAGCAAAAAAAAATTCTGCAAAAGTTCTCATTAAATTCAGTGAACTGTTAAAAAAAAATTACCAAGTTTTAAAGGCAACAGCTAACCAAAGTAGTGACTAAGGCTAAATTTCCAGAGAAAGTACAGATGTTAATGTGATTGCAGAGAGATTGAAGCCACTTAAACACTTCTATTATTTTACTTATTTCTTAACTTTAATTAAATTAAAGAAAACATATAAACAGATGAATTTATATGAAACCAGGAGAGAGCCACACACACTTTGATGTACTGAGTACAAATAGTAACAAGCAGGATATTCTGACCAGCCCTTCTGTCCTTGTTATGATTAAAGAAAAGCAGTTAGTTACCAAACTATAGGACAAGTTTAATAACCTAAGGAATCCTGGTGAGATGCTAATCTGGTATCACTACAAACCAGAGTTGAAATCGGCTTTCTCTCTGAATCTTAAATCTCTTACCACCTGTGAGAAATTTTAATGCTAAAATGACCTCCAATCAGTATCCACCAACACCAACTTCTCCCATCCACGCCAACAGGAAATGAAGAATCCTTTTATATTCACAATGGCAGGGTTTGGGGACTAAACCTGATGACTCCCTTAAGCACCATCTACAGTCCTCAAAGTGAAACCATGGCAGCTCAAGGTATTAAGTTCCAGTTACACCTCATCAATCCCAACAAGAAAACTGAACATTACTTTTGTTAAGTACAATAGGCAAATTGATAAAAGCCACAATTAATGGCTCTATTTCCAACCTGAGAATTACCTGATACATAGATTATCATTTAGTTTTGATGCTCAGCAGAGAATCCCAATCTACTTCTGACATCATGTGCTAAGCATACAGTTAACAAATCTTCCCTTTCAAATGCTAGCCCGTGGTTGTATTTCAACCAAACATACAAGCCTACAGAAACTGGAAAATGTTGAGTATGATATCCATTCCATTAAATTATGTTCTGATTCCTCTTGTAGCTCAGCAAATTTGAGCAGTTGAATCATCAAACCACAAGATTAAAGGTTAAACAACAACTCCAATTTATATAGCAACTCAATATAGAAAACAGGCCAGCTGTATTTGGGCATGAGGTACAGATATTGACTCTCTGTAGAGACTCAGGAGAAGCAATTAAGTCAGAGATGAGTTTTTAGAGAAAAAATTAAGATGAAACAAAAAACCATGAGATCAATTATTTGCGGTGAATCTAGCTGGAAAAACATGAAAATTTGTCACTGATGCCAAAATAACAGGAAAGAGTCAGTCACAGGAGTCTAAAGTAAGACTATTGAGGAATCTATCATAGCAACAGTTGATCTATACACACAGATGTACTAAAATGGTGCTACATTTCAGGTCAAACAAAGTCTTGAGTAGTGACTTTGCAAAGCAAGAAAAAAATCAAGTGAATAAAAAGAGTATCAGCCCGAAATATTTATTTCCCTCCAAATTGATGCTGCCTGACCTGATGAATTCCTCCAGCATTGTGTGTGTGTTTTGCTTTAAGTGAAAACAGAAAATGCTGGAAAACTTAGGCAAGTCAGGCAGCAACTGTAGATAAAGAAACAGTTACCCTTCTTCAGAACAGTGAGTGTGAGAGACAGAGCCCTCCCTCAGAAATAAAAGTTCTGTAGCTGCCTTCTTGCAGTCCTTGGAGTCCCTCAAGTGTTTCTATAGTAGAACAGTACATTACAAAGGCAGTCACTGTAGTCTTCAATTGATTTAAAGACAAAAGAATAATGAAACTTTAGCACATCTGCAAAAACCAATGATTCTGATTTCCCCCCAGAAATGAGGATTAAGGCCATGTGGTAACACACAGACCACTTCTTACATGAGACTGGAACAACATTTCTAAATTGTATACAAGGTTTGTAAGCTACCAAATGGACTTTCTGCGGAGGAATTTTCTCTCAAAGATAGCTGCATTGAATTGATTTTGAAGACTGCTTGAACTATGTTATCACAGACACAGGAAAATGAGGGTTTGATTGAGAACCATTAAACTCAAGTTAATGACAGGGTGACATGTAACCTACACTGAAACCAGTGAAGACGCAATTTCTGATAATTCCTTCATTGCACTTTGGATAGTTACTGCTGTGTGTGCAATCATCTGATCTTTAAAAAGCTGAAGGCATTTCATTGGCAAATTCAGATTTGCACCTTTAAACTAAAATATTAAATACCTTTGTCTATAGAATATTGCAGAAAAAGCAGCTTGTTTTCTGAAACATCACTGTTGATCACCTTTTTACTGCCATAACTTCGCTTTGAAGAGTGAAAGAGATCAGGCAAGTCCATTTCTTTAGAAAAAGTGAAAAAGTAACAGTGTTTACCAGCTGCGTAAGGAATGTCTGTTTGTAATGCATCATTAACTTGGCTTTATTGCCAAACTGAACAGCATCTCTAAGGGACAATATGTAGTCACTATTGGCAGAATCTCCAAAATAGAAGAGGCTGGTACAACTCATTTCCTTTGTTTCCTTCTCTTCTACCACCAGAAGTGATTAAACTTAAGCAACAAAAACAGATAAAATGATGAATAGAACAAAGTGAACTGACTGTGCTTTGTGTGATCTGCCCTTCCCACTCACACTGATACTAATAAGCAATATGCCAACATCTTTAAACTGCAAACAAAAGAGCTCTGTATGAAAAAGAGCATCATGTTTAGACACAACTAATGAAGAGTCACCAGTTATCAGTACAGATCATCAAAAAAGCAGAGGGCATGAAGCATGACACTTCTTTCACTGCTATCACTCCTCAGCCCCCATCCTCAAAACTTTATTGCACTCTGCTGTTTTTGTTGCTGTTTTCCTCTTATCTTTCCAATTAATCATCAAACTTGGTGGCCTAATGCAGTCAAGACAAAGATGTAATTTAGAAAGTGGTGGAAGTTAAGCCTAGCAATAACAAGTGACATTAAAGTCTTCTCAATCTTGAGAGCTCTGTCCACAGTAAAGATTTCAAATAAATACAGATTAGGTTACAAGTGTTGAATACAACAATTTACTCAATACTCACAATCCCTACTGGAAGCCATGCAGCTTCTCCAGCTAAGTATGCTAATTGCCTTTATGTGAAATGTCCTTACCACACTTTTCTGTGACAACATTACAACATTTCAGCCAGAGTCCAAGTTCTCTGAAGTGGTTCTCCATTGGGTGCAAAGAATATACTTGCATGGAAGAGTTGTTTTAATGTGTCTTTAGTACTATACTACAAACTGGCACACAAAAATGGTGGAGAAACTCAGAAGGTCAGGCAGCATCAATGGGGGGAAATTAACAGTCAACATTTTGGGCTGAGACACTTCATCAGGACTGGAAAGAAAGAGGACAGAAACCAGAATAAAAGGGTGGGAGGAGGGGGAAAAACACAAGTTGGCACGTGATATGAAATTCTAGGTCAAAGGGAGAAGACGGGTGGGTGGGGGAGAGGAAGGGAGAAGTAGCCCTGTCCCTACACCACCATCCAAGACCATAAATAGTCCTCTCAGGTGAGGCAGCACTTCACATGTGAATCCATTGGCATTGTATTTTGCATCTAGTGCACTCGGTGTGACCTCCTCTACTAACGTGAAACCCAACGAGGATTGGGAAACTACATCTTCAAGCACCTTTACACCATCCACTGTATCAGCTGGGATCTCTTGGTGGCCAGCTATTAATTCCACTTCCCATTCCCACATTGATATGTCTGTCCACAGCTTCTTGGCAGTACAGGCAGTTAGAGGAAGTGGAATGGAAATTCCACTTCCCATTCCCACATTGATACAGCCTCTAGACAGTAAAGGACAGACATGTCAGTGTGGAAATAGGATGCAGATTAAAGCAACAGCATCTCACGTTTTGAGCAACACACACAAAATGTTGGAGGAACTCAGTAGGTCAGGAAGCATCCATGGAAATGAATAAACAACTGATATATTAGGCAGAGACACTTCTTCAGGATTGGAAAGGAAGAGGGAAGACACCAAAATAAGAACGGTGGGGGAAGTGGAAGAGAATAGCTAGAAGGTGATAGGTGAAGCCAAGTGAATTGGAAAGGTAAAAGGCTGGAGAGGAAGGAATCTGATAGGAGAGGAGAATGGACCATAGGAGAAAGGGAAGGAGGAGGGGACCCAGGGGGAGGTGAGTGGCAACTAACAAGAAATAAGAGGCCAGAGTGGGGAATAGAAGAGGGGAGGGGGAGGGATTTATTTTTACCAGATAGAGGAATCAATATACATGACATCAGGTTGGAGGCTACCCAGACAGAATATAAGGTTTTGTTCCTCCACCATGAGGGTGGCCTCATGGGGTAGTAATTGGAGTCAACGAAATGTTGGACAAACTGAATAAGAATTTTGCATCACTCTTCACTGTGGAAGACACTAGCAGTATGGTGGAAGTTCCAGATGTCAGGGGTCATGAAGTGTATGAAGCTACCATAACTAGAGAGAGGTTTTTGGGAAACTGAAAGGTCTGAAGGTAGATAAATCACCTGGACCAGATGGTGTACACCCCAGAGTTCTGGAAGAGGTGGCTGAAGAGATTGTGGAGGCATTAGTAATGATCTTTCAAGAATTACTAGATTCTGGAATGGTTCTGGAAGACTGGAAGATTGCAAATATCACCCCACTATGCAGGAAAGGAGAGAGGCAGAAGAAAGGAAACTATCAGCTAGTTAGTCTGACCTCAGTGGTTAGGAAGGTGTTGGAGTCGATTATTAAAGATGAGGTCTCAGGTTACTTGGAGGCACATGATAAAATTAGCCATAGTCAACATAGTTTCCTCAAGGGAAAATCTTGCTTGCTAAATCTGTTGGATTCTTTTAAGATATAACAAGCAGGATAGACAAAGTAGAATCGGCTGATATTGTGTATTTGGGTTTTTCAGAAGGCCTTTGACAAGGTGCCACACACAAGGCTGCTTCACAAGCTATGAGCCCATGGTATTACAGGAAAGATTCTAGCATGGATAAAGTAGTGACTGATCGGCAAGAGGCAAAGAGTGGGAATAAAGGAAGCCCTTTCTGGCTGGCTGTCAGTGACTAGTGGTATTCAAAAGGGGTCTGAGTTGGGACCGATCCTTTTTACATTATGCATCAATAATTTGGAAGATGGAATTCAAAGTTCTGAGATGCAACGGGACTTGGGAGTCCTCATACAGGATACCCTTAAGGTTAACCCCCAGGTTGAGTCAGTGGTGAAGAAGGCGAATGCAATGTTGGCAGTCATTTCTAGAGGAATAGAGTATAGGAGCAGGGGTGTGATATTGAGGCTCTATAAGGTGCTGGTGAGACCTCACTTGGAGTACTGTGGGCAGTTTTGGTCTCCTTATTTAAGAAAGGATGTGCTGACGTTGGAGAGGGTACAGAGAACATTCACCAGAATGATTCCTGGAATGAGAGGGTTAACATATGAGGAACGTTTGTCCGCTCTTGGACTGCATTCCTTGGAGTTTAGAAGAATGAGGGAAGACCTCATAGAAACATTTCGAATGTTGAAAGGCATGGACAGAGTGGATGTGGCAAAGTTGTTTACCATGATGGCGGAGTCTAGTACGAGAGGGCATGACTTAAGGATTGAAGGGCGCCCGTTCAGAACAGAAATGCGAAGAAATTTTTTTAGCCAGAGGGTGGTGAATCTATGGAATTTGTTGCCACAGGCAGCAGTGGAGGCCAAGTCATTGGGTGTATTTAAGGTAGAGATTGATAGGGACCTGAGTAGCCAGGGCATCAAAGGTTATGGTGAGAAGGCGGGGGAGTGGGACTAAATGGGAGACTGGATCAGCTCTTGATGGAATGGCGGCGCAGACTCGATGGGCCAAATGGCTGACTTCTGCTCCTTTGTCTTATGGTCTTATGGAATTGATGACTGTTGCAAAGTTTGCAGATGATATGAAGATCGGTAGTTTTGAGGAAGCAGAGGGGCTACAGAAGCTCTTGGACAGATTTGGAGAATGGGCAAAGAAATGACAGATGGAGTACAGTGTCGGGAAATGTATGGTCATGTACTTTGGTAGAAGAAGTGAACTGGTTGACTATTTTCTAAATGGAGAAAAAATACAAAAAACCTGAGGTGCAAAGGGACTTGGGAGTCCTTGTGCAGGATTCCCTAAAGGTTATTTTGCAGGTTGAGTCTGTGGTGAGGAAGGCAAATGCGATATTAGCAGTCTTCTCAAGTGGATTAGAATATTAAAGCAAGGAGGTAATGTTGAGACTTTATAAAGCACAGGTGAGGCCTCACTTGGGATATTGTGAGCAGTTTGGGCCTCTTACTTAGAAAGGATGTGCTGAAACTGGACAGGGTTCAAAGGATGAGCACAAAAATGATTCCAGGATTGAATGGCTTGTCATATGAAGAGTAATTAATAGCTCTGAGCCTGTATTCACTAGAATTCAGAAGAATAAGGGGTGACCTCGTTGAAACCAATTAAATGATGAATGGCCTTGATAGAGTGGATGTGGAGAGGATGCTAGACCAGAGGACACAGCCTCAGAAAAAGAGGGGTGTCCTTTTGGATTGGAGATGAGGAGAAATTTCTTTAGCTAGTACTTGATGAATCTGTGGAAATCTTTGCCACAAGCAGCTGTGGAGGCCGAGTCTTTATGTATATTTAAGGCAGTGGTTGATAGATTCTTGATAGTTCAGGGCATGAAGGGATATGGGGATTGGGGATGAGAGGAAAATTGGATCTTCCATGATGAAATGGCAGAGCAGACTTGATGAGCCAAATGGCCTAATTCTGCTCCTATATCTTCTGATCTTATGGTCATCATGGCACATGGACTAATATGTCAGAACGGGAATGGGAATTAGGATGTTTGCCCACCAGGATGTTCCGCTATAGGCAGATAGAACAGAGATGATTGATTAAGCCGTCCCCAAATTTATGACAGGTCTCTGCAGATTCGCAGATGAAGGATTGTCTGGGGCCCTGAGTGGAGGTGAGGGAGGAGTTGAATGGGCAGTTGTCAGCTTGTCTCCAGAGGTAGAGACAGAGCGATCGAGAAAGGGGAGGGAGATGTCAGAAATGGACTGAGTGAATTTAAGGGCATGGTGAAAGTTTCTGTCATATTCTCTTGGTAATCTCCAACCTCAAAGCATCAGCAATGATTTCTCCTACTTCTGCTAATCTCTGCTTTTGTTCCCTATCCCTCATATTGTTTCCCTTATCCTTTGGCCTCATTATCCTTCTCTTTCATCTCCCCTGCCCTCATGACCTGCATATCACCCACACTTTCTTCCCTCCAGTTCCTCACCTCATTCACTTTGTTCAGGATCTATTGTCCTGTATCATATTTGATCTTTTTCAATCCTTTCCCTCTTCCACCCACCACCTTCCAGCTTCTCACATCATTCCCAGTTCTCAACCTCCCTGCCCTGTCATCTGGATTCAGACATCAGCTGCCAGTTTGTGTTCCTCACCCAGCCCCACTCTTTTATTCTGCCTTTGCCTTCTTCCTTTCCTGTCTTCAGCAAGAAATGGCTGTTCATTTCCTTCCATAGTTATGACTGACCTTCTGGGTTCCCCAGCACTTTAAGGGTGTTGCTCCATTCCAGCAACTACAGTCTCCCAAGTCTACACGCTGTTGACAGCTGCCAGACAATTGCTTTTTGTTGTTTCAATCCTGAATGAACTGCCCATCTGTGGCAGCAACAATTTTCACCCATATGAAATTGATGCACAGGAATAGTACTTTATGAATTCTGTAAGGGTGACCTGTCCAGGAAGGAGCTGTGTGCATACGGCTTGAAGGATTCATTCACCACTGTCTGGGATCAGAGGAGTCACTCTAAAACATCTTGCATTAGGTAAAGGCTCTCCAACAACTGCGGACTCCTGTGAGGAAGATCAGAAGGCACAAAGCCAACTCAAGGATGCCAAATGATAGCTGAGGTTAAGTTGGGGCATGGTGTAGCAGTGTCCAATTTTATATCAGTTGTGTCAGAAACTCTCTTTTGTACACTGTCGCAAGATAACCACATGTTTGAAGTTCAACTTTGAAACATTTTACCTCAACAACAGAAAAATTACAATGAAAGTATTACCTGTAAAATGCTGCAACTGATACCATGTGGTGACGTGATAGATACACCCAGGTATCAGTTTACTAAGAATGGGTTCACGCACAGTGCCACTGTCTGTGCCAGGCAGCTGGTATTTAAACACTGCATTATGTGTCTTGCAATTTGAGTTGCAAAATTACAATTTTCCTCATGGGTTATCAAGGCTCTTAGTGGCTTGGGAAAATCAATGCAATTGGACTTGTTTTAGATCTGTAAGATAGAATTAGTCTCAAGCCTGACATGGCGAGGTTAGTAACTCTGCACTTGCTCTGTGTTGCATTTCACTAACAGCTGGAGAATGTAAAATTTATCTTGTAAATTGTTGGATCAAGTAGGACTGAGGAATGAGAGACTGCTGCAACAAAGAAGTCCAAACCTTTTTAAAGTATGTAATCAAAAATATCAGCAAAGCTCCATTTATTAAACTTCCTTTGTTCTATTTCTTTGAAACCTCTGTTATTGTCTGGGGCTTAAATAGCTAATTCGAACTGTATCTGTGCATTTACTGAATTGTGAATTTTGATCCTAAAACACCAATAGAACTTCTGTATTTAATGTAGTAAAGGAGTGGAGTAACTTAATGACCTTAAATCACAGGCCTTCATTCTTGGAGGTTTTACTGATATATATCATTGGTTTTTGGTATATTAGAGTGTAGTATGTGTCAAATTCATTTAACAGAACTCACTTATTTTATCCACCAGGTATCAAGAAATTTGAAATCCCTTAGCAATTACCTTGTGCTAGAGCTGATGGAAATCAGAAGCAGCTTATAAATCTCAGGGAGCGGCTGATTTGTGGTTCATATTCAGGACAGATATTACATAGAAACATAGAAAACCTACAGCACAATACAGGCCCTTCGGCCCACAAAGCTGTGCCGCACATGTCCTTAACTGAGAAATTACCTAGGGTTATCCATAGGCCTCTATTTTTCCGTGCTCCATGTACCTGTCTAGGAGTCTATTAAGCGACCCGATCGTATCCGCCTCCACCACCGTTGCCGGCAGCCCATTCCACGCACTCACCATTCTCTGCATAAAACTTTACCCCGATATCTTCTCTGTATCTACTTCCAAGCACCTTAAAACTGTGCCCTCTCGTGCTAGCCATTTCAGCCCTGGGAAAAAGCCTCTGACTATCCACATGATCAATGCCTCTCATCATCTTATACACCTCTATCAGGTTACCTCTCACCCTCCGTCACTCCAAGGAGAAAAGGCCAAGTTCACTCAACTTATTCTCATAAGGCATGCTCCCCTATCCAGGCAACATGCTTGTAAATCTCCTCTGCACCCTTTCTATGGTTTCCACATCCTTCCTATAGTGAGGCAACCAGAACTGAGCACAGTACTCCAAGTGGGGTCTGACCAGGGTCCTATATAGCTGCTACATTACCTCTTACCTCGTAAACTCAATCCCATGATTGATGAAGGCCAATGCACCGTATGCTTTCTTAACCACAGAGTCGACCTGCGCAGCAGTCTTGAGTGTTCTATGGACTCGGACCACAAAATTGCTAAAATTATATTCGCTCTTCAAATTTTTTAAGAGTACAAGCTTTGCTTTTTTAAAGGAATGGAAGAGGTTAACACTTTACCAGATTTTCACAAAGAACTGAGCACATAGGAACAGGTGGAGCCAACTTAGTCCCTTGACTCTGTCTATCATTCAACAGAATTCAGATCATCTATGATCTCAGGTCTATTTACTTTCCAGAGTACACAATACTCCTGGCCAGCAAAAAAAAATTGGCTCCAAAATGATCAATTGAAGTAGCACACTGAACTTTTACAAGGAGAGTGCTGCACAGTTCCATAAAGTGCTCCACAGTTCCAGAGGGAAGTCGTCCTAAACTTCTCAAAGCGGCCTGGCTCTGATGTTACGGTCATGTTCTTTTGCTCTATGCTCCTCTCACCTTAACTAGTGAGAAATACTCTTGTGGTCATCCTATCAACTCCTTTCAAAATCTTAAAAACCTCCACCTGGTCATCCCTTAAATCTTTGTATTCAGTGGTTTCCACAGAATATAAAGGACAGAAAAATATGGCCTCTCACTCCAATATGCCTATGCTGCTATTAATAATAGCACAATAACCCTCGACCACCATAACACTCAGACACTTACTTAGTCTCTATTTAATCTTAACAATTGTATCTTAATAATTTTCTCAAATATTCCTTGTGGTCTAAAGTTCCATATCTCAACTCTTATGGACAAAGAAATTTCTCTCGAGTTCCCGTCTGCAATTGTTAATATCCAACTTATATTTAGCCCTCTAGTTTTACTGTTACCCACATCTGGAAATGTCTATCAAGACAATTTAGAAGTTTAGAAACCTATGTTAGATCACTCCTCAAATTTCTTTTCCAGAAAAAGTAGTCAACGTCTGTTTATCCTTTCCCATCAATATAGCACATCATTTCTTGGCCTGTTGTAAATCCTGCTTATAATTCCTACAATCCCCAGACATCTTTTGCTATAACATGGCAATCAGATGTGTATATAGTGCTTCCAATGAGATCTAATCATGGTGCAATAATGCTCAATACTGTTTCTCAATTGTCAATCTGCCTCTTGATTAAAACATAGTTTCGCTACTAGCTTTATTAGCCTGTTTCACAACAACAAATCCTGTCAGAATCTGAAAAACCTGTAAAGGTATTCTTTATCTTTTTATATTCCAATAAATACAAATGGTTCATATATTCTTTTAGTATGGGATGGCATAATGGCACAGTTAGTAGAGCTACTGCATCATAGCACCAAAGTCCAAGGTTTGAATCCTGACCTCGGCTGTTCCCTGTGTGAAATATGCACACTGCTCTTGTAACTGTGTGGTTCTCCTCAAGCTGTTCTAGTTTCTCCTGTATCCTTACAGCATAGTTTCTTGAGAATATTACTAGAGTTCAAGACTCAGATTATCAAAACCATGCAAGTTAGTTGGTTAATTGGCCCACTATAAATTACCCTTTGTGTAGGCAAGTGATAGAGTGGGGGGGGGGTGGTGACTGAAGAAAATTTAGAAAGAATAAAAACCTGGAATTAATATAGGATTAGTACAAAATTGGTGGTTTATGGTTGGTATGCACTGAATGGGCTAAAGTTACTGTTCCATTCTGATAACCTGAGTCTTGAAGCCATGTTAACATTCTCAGGAAGCAGTGTTGCTGTACTTCCAAGACCAGCTTGTCCTTTGTAAGCTGTGATGCCCCAAACAAGCTGATCTCTCCAACAGCTGGGCCAGGAATGCAATTGTAAATTTACTTTATTATACTAAAGTGCAACAAAAACACCAGCCTGGATAACAACTCATAATTGCTTTTGAGGGTCTAGAATGAAACAGAAAAGTGAACCTACATTTTAACTTGTTCATACCCCTTATTCCATCATTTGAAATATCCAAATTAATTTTTCAAACAACTGCTTGAGCAGGTCTATTAGGAACCCACCATGCATTCCTGAAACAAAGTTTTACCTTAATCTAGGGTAACATATAGTATGACTGTCAATCAATAAGGAAATAGCTGACATCTATAAAGTGCCTTATGTTCCTGTGATATCCCAAAATGACTGACAACCCATGAATCACTTTGAAAATGAGGTTATCAAGGAGTGGACAAAAATAGTCAATTTGGTGACAGTGGGAATGACAAAGTCCGAATGACTCTGTTCACAATTCTTGGCTGTGTTTGAAAAAATGATTGCTGCCCAGAACTATAAAAACTCTTCTTGAGTTTTATAAATGACCTGGATGAGGAAGTGCAAGGATAGGTTAGTAAATTTGCTGATGACACAAAGGTTGGGGGTGCTGTGGATAGTGTGGAGGGATGTCAGAGGTTACAGCAGGACATTGATAAGATGCAAAACTGGGCTGAGAAGTGGCAGATAGGGTTCAACCCAGATACGTGTGAGGTGGTTCACTTTGGTAGGTCAAATATGATGGCAGAATATAGTATTAGTGGTAAGACTCTTGGCAGTGTGCAGGATCAGAGGGATCTTGGGGTCCGAGTCCATAGGACTCTCAAAGCTGCTGCTCAAGTTGATTGTGTGGTTGAGCAGGCATACAGTGCATTCGCCTTCATCAACTGTGGGATTGAGTTCAAGAGCTGAGAGGTAATGTTACAGCTATATAGGACCCTGGTCAGACCCCACTTGGACTACTGTGCTCAGTTCTGGTCACCTCACTACAGGAAGGATGTGGAAGCCATAGAAAGGGTGCAGAGGAGATTTACAAGGATGTTGCCTGGATTGGGGAGCATGCCTTATGAGCATAGGTTGAGTGAACTCGGCCTTTTTTCCTTGCAGCGACGGAGGGTGAGAGGTGACCTGATAGGTGTATAAGATGATGAGAGGCATTGATCGTGTGGATAGTCAGAGGCTTTTTCCCAGGGCTGAAATAGCTAGCACGAGAGAGGGCACAGTTTTAAGGTGCTTGAAAGTAGGTACAGAGGAAATGTCAGAGGTAAGTTTTTTCTTCTGCAGAGTGGTGAGTGCGTGGAATGGGCTGCCGGCAATGCTGGTGGAGGCGGATACGATCGGGTCTTTTAAGAAACTCCTGGACAGGTACATAGAGCTCAGAAAAATAGAGGGTTATGGGTAACCCTAGGTAATTTCTCAGGTAAGGACATGTTCGGCACAGCTTTGTGGGCCGAAGGGTCTGTATTGTGCTGTAGGTTTTCTATATTCCTATGTTTTTCTATAGATCAGCATTCGGAGCGGGCAGCGGAGTGAGAGGCAGCAGAGTGATAGGGCTTTGGCTCAACAGGCTTAGGCAGTAATGGGAACAGTCGAGTAGGTTTACTGGTGTTATTTGTGGAAAGGAGGAAGTATGTGTATGAGGCCAGTTTTCTGTGCTTGGTGTCAGATGTGGGAGGTCCTGGAGTCTCCCAGCCTCCCGGACAGCCATATCTGCACCAGGTGTGTCAAGCTGCAGCTCCTAAGGGACCAAGTTAGGGAACTGGAGATGCAGCTCGATGACCTTCGCCTGGTCAGGGAGAATGAGGAGGGGATAGAAAGGAGTTATAGGCAGGTGGTCACACCGGGGCCATGGGAGACAGACAAGTGGGTCATAGTGAGGAGGGGGAAGGGGAAGAGTCACATACTAGAGAGTACCTCTGTGGCTGTACCCCTTGACAATAAGTACACCTGTTTGAGTACTGTTGGGGGAGGGGACAGCCTACCTGGGGGAAGCAACAGTGGCCGTGCCTCTGGCACAGAGTCTGGCTCTGTGGCTCAGAAGGGTAGGGAAAGGAAGAGGAAGGCAGTAGTGATAGGGGACTCTATAGTCAGGGGGTCAGACAGGCGATTCTGTGGACGTAGGAAAGAAACTCGGATGGTAGTTTGCCTCCCAGGTGCCAGGGTCCGGGATGTTTCAGATCGCGTCCACCATATCCTCCAGTGGGAGGGAGAACAGCCAGAGGTTATGGTACATATTGGTACCAATGACATAGGTAGGAAAAGGGAAGAGGTCCTAAAAACAGACTACAGGGAGTTAGGAAGGAAGTTGAGAAGCAGGACTGCAAAGGTAGTACTGCCTGTGCCATGTGACAGTGAGAATAGGAATAGAATGAGGTGCAGGATAAATGCGTGGCTGAGGGATTGGAGCAGGGGGGCAGGGATTCAGATTTCTGGATCATTGGGACCTCTTCTGGGACAGGTATGACCTGTACAAAAAAGGACGGGTTGCACTTGAATCCCAGGGGTACTAATATCCTGGCGGGGAGGTTTGCTAAGGCTACAGGGGAGAGTTTAAACTAGAATTGTTGGAGGGTGGGTACTGAACTGAAGAGACTGAGGAAGAGGCCGTTGGCTCACAAATAGAGAAAGCTTGTAGACAGTGCGAGAGGGAGGATAGGTGGGTGATAGAGAAGGGACGCGCTCAGACCGAAGGTTTGAGATGCGTCTATTTTAACGCGAGTGTTGTGAACAAAGTGGATAAGCTTAGAGTGCGGATCAGTACCTGGAGATATGATATGGTGGCCATTACAGAGACTTGGATGGTTCAGGGACAGGAATGGTTACTTCAAGTGCCGGGTTTTAGATGTTTCAGAAAGGACAGAGAGGGAGGCAAGAGAGGTGGGGGCGTGGCACTGTTGATCAGGGATAGTGTCATGGCTGCAGAAAAGGTGGATGCCATGGAGGGATTGTCTACAGAGTCTCTGTGGGTGGAGGTTAGGAACACGAAGGGATCAATAACCTTACTGGGTGTTTTTTATAGGCCGCCAGTAGTAATAGGGATATCGAGGAGCAGATGGGGAAACAGATCCTGGAAAGGTGTAATAATAACAGAGTTGTCGTGAAGGGAGATTTTAATTTCCCAAATATCAATTGGCATCTCCCTAGAGCAAGGGGTTTAGATGGGGTGGCATCTGTTAGGTGTGTTCAGGAAGGTTTCTTGACACAATATGTAGATAAGCCTACAAGAGGAGAGGTTGTATTTGATTTGGTATTGGGAAATGAACCTGGTCAGGTGTCAGATCTCTCAGTGGGAGAGCATTTTGGAGATAGTGATCACATTTCTATCTCCTTTACAATAGCATTGGATAGAGATAGGAACAGACAAGGTAGAAAAGCGTTTAATTGGTGTAAGAGGAATTCTGAGGCTATCAGGCTGGAAATTGGAAGCTTAAACTGGAAACAGATGTTCTCAGGGAAAAGTACGGAAGAAATGTGGCAGATGTTCAGTGGATATTTATGTGGAGTTCTGCATAGGTACGTTCCAACGAGACAGGGAGAGGATGGTACGGTACAGGAACCGTGGTGTACAAAGGCTGTAATAAATCTAGACAAGAAGAAAAGAGAAGCTTCCAAAAGGTTCATAGAGCTAGGTAATGTTAGAGATCTAGAAGATTATAAGGCTAATAGGAAGGAGCTTAAGAAGGAAATTAGGAGAGCCAAAAAGGGCCATGAGAAGGCCTTGGTCAGCAGGATTAAGGAAAACCCCAAGGCATTCTACAAGTATGTGAAGAGCAAGAGGATAAGACCTGAGAGAATAGGACCTATCAAGGGTGACAGTGGGAAAGTATGTATGGAACCGAAGGAAATAGCAGAGGTACTTAATGAGTACTTTACTTCAGTATTCACTGTGGAAAAGGATCTTGGTGATTGTAGTCATGACTTGCAGCAGACTGAAAAGCTTGAGCATGTAGATATTGGAAAAGAGGATGTGCTGGAGCTTTTGGAAAGCAACAAGTTGGATAAGTCACCGGGACCAGATGAGATGTACCCCAGGCTACTGTGGGAGGCGAAGGAGGAGATTGCTGAGACTCTGGCGATGATCTTTGCATCATCAATGGAGACGGAAGAGGTTCCAGAGAATTGGAGGGTTGCAGATGTTGTTCCCTTATTCAAGAAAGGGAGTAGAGATAGACCAGTGAGTCTTAGCTCAGTGGTTGGTAAATTGATGGAGAAGATCCTGAGAGGCAGGATTTATGAACATTTGGACAGGCATAATATGATTATGAACAGTCAGCATGGCTTTGTCAAGGGCAGGTTGTGCCTTACGAGCCTGATTGAATTTTTTGAGGATATAACTAAACATTGATGAAGGAAGAGCAGTAGATAGTAGATGTAGTGTATATGGATTTCAGCAAGGCATTTGATAAGGTACCCCATGCAAGGCTTATTGAGAAATTAAGGAAGCATGGGATCCAAGGGGACATTGCTTTGTGGATCCAGAACTGGCTTGCCCACAGAAGGCAAAGAGTGGTTGTAGATGTGTCATATTCTGCATGGAGGTCGGTGACCAGTGGAGTGCCTCAGGGATCTGCTCTGGGACCCTTACTCTTCGTGTTTTTTTTATAAATGACCTGGATGAGGAAGTGGAGGGATGGGTTAGTAAATTTGCTAATAACACAAAAGTTGGAGGTGTTGTGGATAGTGTGGAGGGCTGTCAGAGGTTACAGCGGGACATTGATAGGATGCAAAACTGGGCTGAGAAGTGGCAGATGGAGTTCAACCCAGATAAGTGTGAAGTGGTTCATTTTGGTAGGTCAAATATGATGGCAGAATATAGTATTAACGGTAAGACTCTTGGCTATGTGGAGGATCAGAGGGATCTTGGGGTCCCAGTCCATAGGACGTTCAAAGCAGCTGCGCAGGTTGACTCTGTGGTTAAGAAGGCATACGGTGTATTGGCCTTCATCAATCATGGAATTGAATTTAGGAGCCGAGAGGCAATGTTGCAGCTATATAGGACCCTGGTCAGACCCCACTTGGAGTACTGGGCTCAGTTGTGGTCGCCTCACTACAGGGAGGATGTGGAAGCCATAGAAAGAGTGCAAAGGAGATTTACAAGGATGTTGCCTGGATTGGGGAGCATATCTTATGAGAATAGGTTGAGTGAACTCGGCCTTTTCTCCTTGGAGCAATGGAGGATGAGAGGTAACCTGATAGAGGTGTATAAGACGATGAGAGGTATTGATCGTGTGGATAGTCAGAGACTTTTTCCAGGGCTGAAATGGTTGCCATAAGAGGACACAGGTTTAAGGTGCTGGTTAGTAGGTACAGAGGAGATGTCAGGGGTAAGTTTTTTACTCAGAGTGGTGACTGCGTGGAATGGGCTGCCGGCAACAGTGGTGGAACTGGATACGATAGGGTCTTTTAAGAGATATTTGGATAGGTACATGGAGCTTAGAAAAATAGAGAGCTGAAGGTAAGCCTAGTAATTTCTAAGGTAGGGACATGTTCGGCACAACTTTGTTTTCTGTTTCTATCAAATAATGTAAGAGAACGTTTAGTGCCAGATGACCAGCCTCCATGTTCATTATTATAGTCTTAAGATTACAGCTCTAGCACTGCAGCCTTTGCTTTGAAGTGTCAGACTAGATTGCACCAATTCCTATACCAAACCCAACCTTCCTTCCTTCCTTCCTTCCATGGATTGAAGCAGACTTCAGATGTAGTTAGTTATTTCAGAACCCATATTGGATAGGGAATTTCATTTTTAGTTCCCAGCGTGAAACAACAGGTACTACGACTTGTAACCAAATGGGAACAAAATCATGTTCTACCGACACTATGCATGCATGAAGATACGTTCCCAATGTGGTTTGAGAACGAACTTGGAGCTCGTATAAATAAAAATGGTGGTGCTAACAGTGTCAGTTCTTTGTTTTGTCAGGTAGTTTTTGCAATGTGATGAGCTAGTATCTTATTGAATGTGAATGGACTAAATATTAATTTCTGAGTGATATTTTGAGGGTAAAACTCTATTAACTGTTAGTGTTGAAATATACCATTTGTACAGTATCACTGTCAGAGAACAAATTCAGACACAGGCTCCTCCTTGGAAATACAAGCAGCATTATTGTGGTGAAGAGAGAAAGTACATATTGAAAGGCAACTACATGTCCTCCTTCACAGTCCTGAGTTCAGAACATGTGTCCAAAAGGCTCACAATCTTTCACAAGCTGTGAATCTAGAATATCTCCCCAAATACCTCCCTGCTCCACCTTAGTAGAAGAAAATCAGTCCTGATACATAAATGATGCACTATGAATATCATTACATCACAACAGTAATCCATATATTCCATACAGTCAACAACAGAACATGTCAGCAGGCAGGAAGTTGCCAAAGCACCACTCAGTTAAGAACCTGCTTAGACTAACTGTTGGATCAATTTCTATCACATGAAACTCTGCCCATTTCCTATTTTCATTGAGTTTGATGTAACAGTAGTATTCATTATTCCATGTAAACTAACCCTCGCAGTAACAAAAAAGAAATTGGAAAGACAAATACCCAACTAGTCAACAACGTGGTCAACCACTCTTTAATTGACTTTGATAATTCAATTTAAAGGAATACTTAGAAAATAAATCAATACTGCAGATGCTAAAAAACAAAATAAAATCAGAAAATGCTCAAAAAACTCAGCACCTGTGAAAAGAAAAACTTGAGCCTAATTTATCATTGTACTCTACAGTCCTCCTATGCACACACCCTGATGGTTTCTTTATGATTGCTGGTGATTTCAACCATGCAAATTTAAAAACAGCCCTGCCTAAATTCTATCAGCATGTTGACTTTGCTACTAAAGGTAAGAACACATTAGACCTTGTTTATAGCAACAACCCTGGTACATTCAAAACTGCTCCCCGCCCCCACCTCAGATATACTGACCATTGTTCTGTTATGTTAATTCCTGCATACAGATCAATGATTAAACAAGTTAAACCAGTTCAAAGGGAGATTCAAAATCTGACCAGAAGGAGAAACCTCATCATGGTGGGACTGTTTTGAAAACATGGCCTGGAGCATGTTCAGGAGGCGGCTACCTATGACCATCACAGTAACATTGATGAATATGTGAGATCTATGATTGGCTATACAGAGAAATGCATTGAGGACACCACCATTATTAATACATCTATGTGAGGGAAACTCAGAAGTCACGGCTGACAGCAGAGGTCTGTGCACAGCTAAGATATAGCGATCAAACAATACACATCACAGTTGCTGGTGAACGCAGCAGGCCAGGCAGCATCTCTAGGAAGGGTCTCGGCCCGAAACGTCGACTGCACCTCTTCCTAGAGATGCTGCCTAGCCTGCTGCATTCACTAGCAACTTTGATGTGTGTTGCTTGAATTTCCAGCATCTGCAGAATTCCTTGTGTTTACGTTAAGATATAGGGATGCCGCTTTCAGACTGGGGGCTTAAACTGCTCTCAGGTCAACAAGAGCTGTGTTTTCCCATGTCACCAAGAAGACAAAACAGGATTATTCACCGAGAGTATACAGGTATTTCTGTGACACCAGAGGTGCATGTGACAGGACATTCAGACCATAATAGGCTACAAGTCCAGCCTGCGCATCAAAGACAATGTCGCCTCTCTTCCTGATAGGCTGATTGTATTTTACACTCAGTTTGATGCACAGAACGATGTGCCAGTGAGGAAGGCCCCCACTCCCCCTGAGGAGCAGGCACTCTGTCTGAACGCAGCTGATCTGAGGAAGACCCTAGTGTATTGGAGGGGCCGTGACTGTCACGTGACAGCACTGTCCATTTACCTGGTCGAAAGACACGCCACCTGCTAATCAAGGATTGATCCCTCCTCGCCCATCAGTGCACACCTAACCCCACTGGCCCCTTTAATTAGCCTTGTACTTGACCTCGGGCAATTGGCCTTTGTAATCAGCTTAACCCTGCTGGCACCGAGCCATTGGCTTCCCTGTGAATCACCTGGGCTGGACTCATCAGCCCTGCTGCACTATAAAGGAAGCCACGTGTTCTTGACTCTTTCTCTTTTTTGCTACCTCCGAGGGATCACCCCGCCACTGGTGAGTTGTGCATTGAATAGGGTTAGGGGTATGGGTATCGTCCCTAATATCATAAGAGCTGAGCCCACACAGAGTCAAGGGTGTCGGGTATCGTATTGACTTTTCCCTTGGGTGGGGGGGGAGGGTGTGTGTGTGTGTATATATATACGCACGCATACTTTATTCCCAAGTGATTTTATTAATTGTCCGAGTGTGTTCTATTGCTGATCCAACTACTGTAAATTGTATGCATGTTGCTTCTGTTGCCATTTTCTCACATTTGCCTTCTGTAAATAAAATCTTTTACTATCAAGACTGTGTCCAGAGTCCTCGCCTTTGACACCTATCGAATCTGTTTCCTTACTTACAACACCTAGTCAGGGCCAACCCATGTAAAGTTGTTAGGCCTGATATACCTGGTCAGGTGCTGAGGGACATATCAGACCAGTTAAAAGAGGTTGTAATAGATATCCTCAGCATCGCTCTGGAACAGCCCACTGTCTACAAGGGATTGTGAGGACTGCTGAGAGGATCATCAAGGTCTCTCTTCTACTCATCAGAGCGAATTATTTGCAGCATTGCATACCTAGGGCCCTTAACATTGTCAATGATTCCTCCTATCCATCCAACAATCTCTTTGACAATCTCTTTGTCCTAGGATTAGGACAAGACAAGAACTGTTAGAATGGGACTTAAGACTACTGAACTCCCTGCCACTTCACAGGCCTCATCACATATGAAGTGCCAGTACTGTTGAATTTATAACTTGTGTCATAAATACCCCACTTGATTCATTAACTTAATTTATTTGTGGTAATAGTACTTTATGTGTTGAGTGTGCGAGTTATGTGTGACTGTGCTGTGCACCTTGTTCTGGAGGAATTTTGTTTCCTTTGGCAGTATGCATTTGTACAATTGAATGACAACTAATTGGACTTGAACTTGATCTGAGAATTTAGACTTACATGGTAAAAAAGAATTCCTATAATCCCTACCCAAAATGGAGTTTGCTAATTCTGAACCAGCTCAGTGGCATCTAAGAGAAGATGATATGACTGTGTCATCTGAGCTCTCAGCCCCAGTTGGAATTTTGTCATATTTATTCTGTCTAAACAAATACATTTAAGAAATAATTCCCCTTCCTATCAATAAACTAAGAATTATTTCTCTTTCCATTACATTTCTTTTGCACTGGTGAGGAAGAAAGGGTTAGAATTTATTTTCTACTTCAACATTTTTCAGTTCACTCCCATTGTTTGAAGACAGAGGCTCTGTATCACAATCCATGATACTATATCCCAAAGCAGCTGATAATTCTTCCACATGGCCAGTTTCACTGCATGCTTAGCACTGACCACCATGATACTATCCTATCGGGGGAGAAATCCTTTGCTCGGATTTGGATGAAATACGGAACTGGACAAGCATCTGAAGCAAAAACCTGACTGATTGTTAATGCCTTCTACACCAGAAAACAGATGTAGCTGCAGCTGTAGTAATGACCTCCTATGGCTGTATGAGGGGAATAAGCATTTGAATGGTGTATTAAAAAGTTGAATCATCTTAAATTTATAGTGTACAAGCTCCCATTTGTTCAAATAATTTGCAATTACTATCAGAACACGTAGGTCTGCTGACTAGAACTTCTTCTATGAAGACTTACTCAGTCCCCTCAATCAGCACTGCAGTCTGTACTATCTACTGGATGCACTGCAGCATCTCACCAAGTTTATATCCTCAAAACATCTACCATCAGGAGGACAGAAGCAGTGAGTCAAACAGAATGTCAACAAACAGGTCATCCACCTTCTAACAGACAAGGGTGCTGTTCCTTTGCCGTTATCAAATTGCCCCAAGCAGCATCACCACGTTAGCCAATCAGTTCAAGGGAAAATGCCCCACAGCATACTAATAGGGCACTGGAGTCATGTCGGAAAAGTTTGGTGTTACTCCTGCTAGTCACTTCTTAAGAACAAGTAAAATAATGTGACAATTTTCACACTGCAGGAACTACTTTATAAGATTGATGAAAAGATATCAATTTTTACTGCTGATTGGAGGAAGAATATTGTCTGCTTAGTTCACTGCTATGCCTTATCCTGTTGCACTCTTCAGAACACTGCAATAATCCAATGACGTGGATGAGGCCTTCTGCACAGTTAACAACTGTAACAGATTGAATAAAAGGATAAACAGGATTTGCGTAAGTTATGAAAGATAACTCTCTCCAAGGATGAAGAGGAAAATATGAGCTGACATTTTACAATAAAACTGCATTTATGAAAAGAATTTGGCTGAAACTACTCCAGACTGACAAACGTGCCACGTATATGTGCAGAATTTATTTTCAAGCAAAGATGACAGAAGACAAGAACTTTGCAATAAGGAAGCGGAAAGATAGGGACTTCAATCTTAATCAGCAAGAATCTGCTACTTCACTGGACATGGATTAAATGTACAAGCAGCACATGTGGTCAAAACTTTGCAGAGATCAATCACTCATTGACAAATCTGTCCTGCGGAGAGACAACTAATTTAGAGTAAATGCTTTTGTGAAAAGACAAATACAAAGGAGGAAAAAAAATGTCCATTAAACTAGCACCAAACACTTGTTCAATACAATGAAAGTAAGATACTAGTGTTGGCTAGAGATGGCACAGTGGTGCAGCCAGTCGATTCACTGCCTCACAGTTCCAGATACCAGGTTCAATCTTGACCTCAAGTTCTGTCTATGTGGAGATTGCACATTCCCCCTCTGGGAGCTCTGCTCTCCTCATCAGATTCCACATATGCGAGAGTTGTGGGGTAATTGTCTGTTGTAAATTGCCCCATGTGTGCAGATGAGTTGTACAATTTGGGGAGGCAGTTAATGGAATGTCGGGAAAATAAATATTGGGGCACGATGACAGCAAATGGTTGGCTGATGGTCAACAGGACCCTGTGGGCTGAAGAAACTGTTTTCATTTTGTATCTCTCTAGGACTGCATAGTGTATTGTCTACAGTTCTGGAAGAATACAACTGCACTGGAGAGTGAAGAAGAGATTCATCATGATATTGCCTGGAAAGAAGGACTATAGTTATAGACAGAGACTGGATAGGTTGAGCTTGTTTATCCTGGAGTGAAAGAGGCTACAAGCAGTACTACAAGTAATATCAAAACACTGGTGTAAAGTTGATATCCAAGACAACTGGAGCTGCATACAGGCAATCCCCAGTTTATGATAGGATTCCATTCCTGAGAGTTACTCA
The DNA here is from genome assembly GCF_963921235.1 of Mobula hypostoma. Lineage (NCBI taxonomy): Eukaryota > Metazoa > Chordata > Chondrichthyes > Myliobatiformes > Myliobatidae > Mobula > Mobula hypostoma. Next base: position 140,331,496 of record NC_086097.1, read on the forward strand.
TAAGCTAAATTTTTTGTAAGTTGGATATGAACAGCAATGTTGTGTGGGTAAGAACCACACAAACAGCTGTGAAGGGATAATGTGCCAACACGTGAAAAGTGGCGTCCAGCCAGCCTCACTGACTTAGTGAGCCAGTGAATCTGCTCAACACTCTCAGCTCTTGGCACAACCCAATTTCCTATAGTTGCAGCTCAGGTGGGTAGAGGGATGGAGGGCAGAAGTGGTTGCTGGAGAAGAGGAGGCATATGGAAATGCCTTGGCTCCTCCTGCAGAAAGTGTCTGCAGCCCAGCAGCATCCAACAAATCCATCCCTATTCACCCCACTAGTCCCCCATATGCTCATATGTGCTGGGTATCTATAATTCAGCTGTGCGTTATCTAGTGAAGATTTGTACAGCAAACTTTGTGTTCACGGTACTGAATTAATAACCCAAATGTCAAGAGTTCAAATCTCACTATGGAGTGTTATGGAAAAAATAATAAGCTGATAACTGTAGTTTAACTGAAGGCTACCAGATGACATAAACATTCAACTGGTTCAGAAATGCAAACCTACCATTCCTACCTGAGTGATCCGAACATGGTGAGTTCCAAATCATTTTGTGAATTAATGCCCTCAAGAAATGAGCAATTGCTACACACGCAATTTTCTAGAACAAATAAAAGAACATCTTTTCAATCCAATTATAGGTGGTAAAGGACTTCAGAGAAATTAAGTGTGACTGATTTTATGGAAAGCAGCAAATGCCGAAACCCATCCATCTTGTAATGCAAAATGATTTAGCATTAGATCTTTAGGTATAATTGCATTAGTGACTGCATGCGAGCAAACTGTTGCCAATCAACAGCCAACCTACTGGAGACTGAAGCAGCAAATAACAGATAATTAAAATCCAGTTGCACACAATACCAAGAATAGTTAATGGCAAGGTACCACAGGGAAACTTAAATGTTAAGAGGGTAAATGATTTTTTAATAAAAGTTTGGCAAGATTCAATTGTCTGATTAGATGTTGATGTGTTCTCCTGGTTGGAATAAATTAAATTCTTTGACTGAAGAGAATCTGAACCATAAGAACACAACCAATTCCAAGCAAGAAAATAATTCCAAACAGAATTCAAACATATCTGAATCACAAAAGTGGAAGAATAATTGAAACCATATATTCCTAACAGCAACAACCCATCTATTTGGTGGATGTGATAGATGTTGACTGGATATCAGACTTGCAAGCGAGGATTATTCTGTGAAGACAATCAAGTAAGGTGATTTTAGAAAACTTTCACACCTATAAAAGACAAACAATTATCTGCAATGCCTTCTACAGAGTCTGCATTTACCGTAGATAGATAGTACTGCTGAAAAAAATTGTATAAAATGGCGAATTCTGACAACTAAAGTTGATTGAAAAATAGTTAACACCTATGGTTACTGGTTTAAACAAAATTTGTTTACTATAGCTTCTATAAAATATTCACCCATGGTAACTGGTTTAAAATCTGATATTTAGGACCTTTTGTAAAATATTGTGCAGTTGCAGAACATTATTAGCTGCAGAAAATAACATTCCTTAATGCCAGAGCCCAAACCAATAGAAAACACTTAAAATGTTATTTAATGGTTTTATTCAACCTCGAATGTTGTTGCAATTAACGGCTTCTTTCACCTCCTTTCCAGCTCTGACAAAGGATCTTCCACCTGAAACAATAAGTCATAAGTCTGTTTCTATTCCCACTGATGCAGCCTGACATGCTAAATATTTGCAGCATTTTTTTTTGGTCTTACTTGAGACTTCCAGTGTCTGTAGTTTTTATTATTTTCATTAAATTACAATTGGCTTATTTGCCGGACATTGTTACTTAAGATTCGAAGTAGTTATTAAAATTTGCTTGCCATTATCATCTGTATAAAACACAATGCATCACATCAAAATATATGGCAACCAATGATAATATACAAACTAGACAATCTTTCAAAAGGGATTAAACAACACACCTTGAAAATCTTATTGAATTTTTGTGTACAGTTCTAGTCACCAAATTATAGGAAGGATGTCAATAAAATTGAGAGAGTACAGAGGAGGTTTACTAAAATGTTGCCTGGGTTTCGTCTCCTAAGTTACAGAGAAAGGTTGAACAAGTTAGGTCTTTATTCTTTGGAGCGTAGAAAGTTGAGGGGAGACTGAATAGAGGTGTTTAAAATTATGAGGGGGATTGATGGAGTTAACGTGGTTAGACTTTTTCTATTGAGAGTGGGGAAGATTCAAACAAGAGGGCATGGGTTGAGAATTAGAGGACAAAAGTTTAGGGGTAACGTGAGGGGGAACTTCTTTACTCAGAGAGTGGTAGCTGTGTGGAATGAGCTTCCAGCAGAAGTGGTTGAGGCAGATTCTATGTTGTCGTTTAAAGTTAAATTGGATAGATATATGGACAGGAAAGGAATGGAGGGTTATGGTCTGAGTACAGGTCGGTGGGAATAGGATAGGGTAAGAGTTCGGCACGGACTAGAAGGGCCGAGATGGCCTATTTCCGTGCTGTAATTGTTATATGGTTATATGAAAACACTCGCAGACTGATTGCAAGTAACTCCTATTCACAAGTTCCTGCTATTTTGAGTTTTGACTCTAGATAGCAAAATGAAGTTCCTATTAAAGTTGATACTCTGCTGGCATTACATGAAATGTCACAATTCCAAATTAGTTATTGTATCAAGAATTTTGAAGTTTATGGCTGTAAGTATGCCAAGACAAAATTAAATATCCATCATTGAAGCAAGTACAGTAGATTCCAGTTAATTGGGGCTACAGCTTATTTGGGATAAATCTTAAAGAACAAAAACTAATCAAAATATAGCTGTAATTCCTTTTGTTTATTTGGGCCACTATACCACTTAATTGGGACAGGAGACTTGCTGAAATTTCTAACCAGTACCAGTCGAGTGCACTTCTTGAGTGGCTATTAAACCGTACAAAGTGCTTAGAGCAAACAGTTTTTAAATAGACAAGCAACATACATCAAAGTTGCTGGTGAACGCAGCAGGCCAAGCAGCATCTATAGGAAGAGGCGCAGTCGACGTTTCAGGCCGAGACCCTTCGTAACATCGTATCCTATAGATGCTGCCTGGCCTGCTGCGTTCACCAGCAACTTTGATGTATGTTGCTTGAATTTCCAGCATCTGCAGAATTCCTGTTGTTTGCATTTGATTTCATTACTTCAACAAGTTAGGAACTACAAATAATTTGAAGGTATCAACAATCATATTGAATGTTACAATGAAAATGAATAATTAGAGGATGCCATCATTGAAGGCATTGTACAAAGGCTGTCCACCATCTACACCAGGTGTCTGCATGATTTTGTTCATTTACAGTCAATCAAAGGAACACAGCAGCATACACTGAATGAATTCCTCTGTCAATTACTATTAGGGACCAATACACAGTTTTATAATACTGTAGTAGTATAGTGTTCTAATTTGTTCTGTATTTCATTTTTTACTCAGTTAAATGATAGTCTGTCTTTTTATAACTTTCTAACTATTTCCACAAAACTTTGGCTAACAGGAGCAGCCACTTAATTGTACTGGCTCCAATGCGTCCCAATTAACCAGAATCCACTCTAAAATAATTTTAAAATGAACTTATTTCAGCACATATGTCACAAACTCTGGACTGGTGTACAGAATGTGAACTCACAAACTATGAAGAGTTACAAGCCAATGGAAACACTACAGCAGGCAAACAGCACACGCTTTCCCATATCTTTCATGTACAGCATTTCTCAAATTATCACTAGAGGTAAGATACTTTCTAATTGTAGTCAGATGTGGTACATTGTAAGATCTTTAGTTGGCAGCATTCAGTGCCAGCCAACAATGCATTCCACACAATGGTTTTAAAATGTACACTTCATAAAAAAGGTAGCTGAGATTTTGCAGGAGCACTGAAATTATTAGTGCATATCTCCATTATACATTATATTATTAACAGCTAATACATGAACTTGTGCATGCATGGTGTTAATGACTATTGAAGAGTAATGGGATTATGTGAATATATCAGCTATTAATTCAGACAAGAACTAGCCTTGAATTCTTAATGTAAATTGCAAGTAGTAATCAGTTTGAAGTTAAAAGAACACCCTTGTAAGTTATTTTTGCAAAAAAACTTTGCATATTTAAGTTAGCTGACAACACTACTGTTGTTGTCGAATCAAAGTTGCTGACAAATTGGCATAATGTAGGGAGATTGAAAATCTGGTTGAATGTGCCACATCAACTACCTCACACTTAACATCAGCAAAACCAAAGAGCTGATTATTGACAATAGGAGGAAGAAACCAGAAATCCTTGAGCCAGACCTCATTAGGGGATTGGAGGCGGAAAGGATCAGTAACTTTAAATTTCTTTGCACTATCATTTCAGAGGATTTGTTATAGAACCAGCATGTAAGCACCATTATAAAGAAGGTATTGCAGTGTTTCTGCTTTCTTAGAAGATTCTACAGATTTGGCATACCATCTACAACTTTGACAAAGTTCTATAGATGTACAGTGGACTGTATCCTGACCGGTTGCATCAGTCTGGTATGGAAACGCCAATGCTCAAGAGCATAAAAGCCTACGAAAATTAGTGGATACTGCCCAGTTCATCACAGAAAAAAGCCTTCCCCACCATAGGAGCTTTGCCACAAGAAGCAGCATCCATCATCAAGGAACTCCACCACCCAGGCTATATTATCACCTCACTGCTGTCATTGGGAAGAAGGTACCAGAACCTTAGGACCCATAGTTATTACCCTTCAACTATCAGGCTCCTGAAGCAGCTCGGATAACTTCACTCACCTCAACACTGAAATGATTCCATAACCCATGGACTCACTTTCAAGGACTCTACAACTCATGCTCTCAGTATTATTTATTTACTTATTTCAGTAGTAGTAATAGTAGTAGTAGTAGTAGTAGTATTTGACAGTTTTTCTTCCATTGCAGATTAGTTGTTTGTTAGGCCTTGTGTGTAGTCTCTTCACCGATGAAAGGGACAACAGTTACAACTAAATGCAATAAGGCTTGTTACTGGGTAGAAGTGAAATTTGCTGCTACCTTATTTGTTTGCCTTTACTCTTGCCATGTCTTGCTGTATTTAACATGTGCAATAAAACAAGTTACTAGGCAAAAGTGATTTTATTTTTACCTGAGTAAAAGTGAAACTTACAATTTTCCTTTTTTGGCCTTAATATTTTCACGTCTATGCCAAACATAAGCTACTACTTAAAAATGACAGTTTGGAAGTAGTGACAATTGCATCTATTGAATATTTGCACAAGCAATACATTAATAAAGCACCTTGTTAAATGTATAAAATGTGTCTGCATCAGTGTTATCTTGTATTTCCATACAATGTTACATTAGGCTGTTACACATCTATTGTCAGATGTTGTTGTGGTGCTGGAGGTTGAGTTCAAGAAAACAATGAAATGCCGTGCTGCCGCCACCATTAGTTCCGGCACGTCATGCCAGCGTTTTTAAAAAGCCCCGGTTACCCCGTACACACTACACCACCCAACCGGCGTTTTCAGATTTAAACACTCTGGAGAGCGTTTTAGAAAAGCTCCATTTTTGGGGGAGGAAAACGCCGTTTCAATGTGGGCGGAGGGTCAAAACGAAGAGAAAAAGCTTCGGTTACGGATTTATCCAGTCTAGTGTGGATGTAGCCTGAGCCTTCTGAGGTGTCTTACCAATTACAATGTGCTTCCATTGTAAATATATACTTCAAAGGAACCATTTTTCAGACACAAAGTACTGAAGTAAACTGTGGAAATTGTATTAAGTCACCTGCTGTTTCTTTGATAGAAGAAAAAGAAATCTGCAGCACATTACAGGTCCTTCGACCCACAATGTTGTGCCAACCATGTAACCTACTCCAGAAACTGCCCAGAATTTCCCTACCACATAGCTCTCTATTTTTCTAAGCTTGATGTACCTATCTAAAAGCATCTTAAAGAGACCCTTGATTTTAAGAGTATAAGAACGTGATGTACTTTGAGTTTGGGAGACTCGACCAAAAGAGTCTGTCCAAGAGAATGGGGACAAAGGTGAGGCCCTTACTAAGGACAGAGCATGATGCCTCCGACAGTCGAAGGTCGGAGGGGATGGTAAAGAAGGGTCTCGGCCTGAAACGTCAACTGTACCTCTTCCTAGAAATGCTGCCTGGCCTGCTGCGTTCACCAGCAACTTTGATGTGTGTCCAAGAGAATGTCTGTTTATAATGATGAATAAAGACGTTCATATCCACCAGCTTCTCCAATGACTTGGTCACACTCACAACACATGATTTTATGTAAAGGTCCTCAAGCTGCTGACCTCCTTCCCAGGCTTTGAATTTGTAGCTTTCTCCATCAGAATAATGAGAAATAAAAAATGTGGATAAATTCATATACTGTACATATATGCACTAGCTGTGCTATAAAATGCTTTATTGCAGGATATCAAAGCAATATTTTAATAAGCATTAACATGACAACTCCAAAAACCTGATTTTTTAATGTAGATTATAATTCTCTTCAGTATTTCAAACTCTAAAGAGTTTGAATGTGTATTTAAAAATATGAAATTGTGTTCCATTTAACTACAATCTTCCAAACTTTAATGACTGTAAAATGTTGCTAATAATAGTTAAAGATTGCAGTAGTTCCTTCCTGCTCTGTTATATGCAAGAAATCTTCAATGTGACTGGCTGCTCAACTGCATAGTGACACCACTATTCTGGATGTTGTTATTCACGCTTAATAATGAGTTGCAAAAATATTTTGATCTGTCTCACCAACTTCTCAGTCCCAGTTATGTGACATGTTATCACATTTCCCTACCCCAGCCCACTTGGAAACAGGTGCGTATTCCACCTTGTAACTGACAATCGAGAAATGGGAGCACATAATTTGTCTTACTGGAATCTCACTCGTCTTCTCTCGCAAACACAAAACACCCCAAGAGAGAGAAAAGTAGGTTAACACCAATGAAAGTATAGAACACCTCCAGAAAAGTGTAACTAGTCCCTCCCCAACATCTCCTGGAGGTTAATTCCATCTAAGCCATTTTCTCCCTAACCTGAAACAAGGCAATCTATGGCTGAATATATACTTCGATAAATATTGTGTTAAGAATTTTAAGGAAGCTTAAGGACTTGACATACAGTTAACGTTTCTCCTGGCTGGGATGCTCAACGCTGAGGATTAAAATCTCAAAAGCAGTCAGTAATTCAGGAATGAGGGACAGAAAATCCTCATGAAGTGGGGTGATGAACCTTTGCAATTCTTTTTTCAAGAGAGTTGTAGATGCTCACTCATTGGAGATGCTCAGCCACTGTAGAAGGTGGATATGTTCAAATATTAAGGTAATCTAATGATGTTGGTTTAGTGCAAAATAATGCTACTGAGTTAAAAGTTCTGCCATGATGAATTTGAAAGATGCAGTATGAATACTCTTCTGCTTCTATCAGGTATGTTCTTATGAATTCTTTACACAAGAAGAGGGCTAATGGAATACAGAGTCTGTACAAAGATAGCAGCTGCAGAAACCATCACAAACTTAATAGGAATAGTGGATAAGTATTTGAGAGGGGAAGATACAGGGCTATGGAGTGCATAGGTCATAAATTAGAATCTGATATGTCTCTGGAAAAGATGGTGAACACACACACACAAACAAACACACACCATGGCTGGAAGATTTCCTTGAGAGTAGAAACAACAATGGTGACTGATTTGTAATTTTTAAAAAATTATTCACTAGTTTCTTGGACCACAATGTTTTAATGAATATATTTGAAAATAAAACATTACAGAAATAATAATTTCAAGTAGTAATCTCAGGGCGATTTCCAGATTACAACTGACCCATGGTTTATATCCTCCAATGACACCTCTGATTAACCTGCATCAGGGTCCTGGTCTTTCAGAGAATCCATATCACATACCTGATCATATTTAACATAAGCAAATTCACTGAAACTTAACAAAGCAGCAAAGAGATTTTATGACAAGAGGAAACTTTCATCTGCAGAGACTGGCAGATGTGAATTGGCAGATTGTGGAGATGTGAACAATGCACACCCAAAGAAATGGTTTCTACTAACGCTGATTTTAAAAAATTAAAAGATTTCATTTTTCTCACACTGCTTATATCCCTGCCCCATTCTTGCCTCAAGTCTATCCTTGCCAGAACAGTATAAACAATTTTGCAGAGAAACAGCTGAATGAATTATAAAATTCCCAAACAAAACCGGTAGATTTGGTTCTATTCCCTGCTCAGTGGTTGATGCGTCCAGGAAGAAATGTGAACTGTTCCATTGTCTCAGCTGAGTTTGAGAGGCTAAAAATCAGCAAGGATTCCTGCCTCACATTGCTATTTAGTGACAGGGATGCACACTGGATGAAGATAGGAATGGACCTTGTGCAACTGAAACAGCCTATCGACTGCCATGCAGCGCACAAGCAAGGGTTGGCAATGGTTCAAAAAGTATCCAGGGTGCAAGTATCATGGAACTGTTCCACAAGGACAGATCAGCCACTTCTGGGGTAGAGGAGGGGACATGTTAACAGCAAGCCCAGAATGAAGAGAAGTAAGTTGGCGATATATTGTGTGTACTTCTTTCAGTTTTGCAGGAAACAGAACTTTATGATAATATCACCACTAAGTGGTATATTCTCTGCCAGTAATTTCTCACTCTCCTTATTCAGTCCCTCAGGTTCAAAGAGAACTAGTTGCACTGGATTCTGAAGTGGCTAAATTGGCCATGGATGGAGCAGGAATTGGCTGATGGGGCAGGCGGGCAGGCAGGCAGGTGGGAGAGTAGGTTGTGAGGTGGCTTATTCCTTCTGCCACACAGACACATAGTCTCCATGTGGACCTGATGCATTGCCTTGTGGTTTCCCAGGAGTCTGTGAGGAAACAACATTTCTACAAGGAGGCTTTGAAAACCCACTTATCACTTCTTCTGCCCACTGTGATAACTTCCTGTTAGAGAGCTTGAATAAGGAAGGGTTGAAACACACACAAAATGCTGGAGGAACTCAGCAGGCCAGGCAGCCTCTATGGAAAAGAGTACAGTTGGCGTTTCAGGCCGAGACCCTTCATCGGGACTCCTTCTCTAGTTTTTCTACAAAGCTTGTAAAAAGGAGTTTTCTGGCTCAACAAGAAAGCTTGTGGAGGCAGTTGTGGGGCATCTCCAAGTGCTGGTTAACAGAGCACACGGTACAGGTGCTGATTTGTTGTCCAGTAGCCTGGCAACACCATGGCCATTACCTGCAGATGCAAACTGCTGCATAGTCTGGCTGATGCTCAAAATAAGTGTATAGTTACCCAACCTGAGGTTAAATACATACCAGATTCATGTTTGGTTTTTCTCAAACATTACTCGCTCTTGGGTGGGGTTCAGACTGACTGCAGCTAGATCAGATTAAATTTTTATATCCAATCAAACCTCTATATGGCACCATTCCTGCAGTGATTTAAGGAGGCAACATACTTTAGCTACATTCGGGGAAATAGGGGTGGACACTGGTGAACAGCCTGGTCTGTCACTCAGATCACAGACACATAAAAGGCAGCACACGCCTGATGAGCCTTTCCTACCCTCCTCAATCACTAGGATCCTTTACTGCAGCCATACATTTTAGGAAATCTTCAATAACTTGCAGTTAATTACTTTCTTTCACACTGTGCCCGTAACACCCACACTCTTCATGGGATGACAGAAATATACAATTATGTCAGCAAGTCAAACAAAGAATGTCCTACAGTGAAGATACAAAGGTAACAGTTTAGTTAATTAAAAAGATCAAGGCTGTCAATCACAAGCCAACATTATCTATTATTTTGGTGTAATTCCCTGCATAACTACAGCTCTAGAAGCAAAACTCCTGCGGCAATGTTTGGAGCCTCAAACTCAACCAGTGGTTAAATCATGGGGATAATCAGGCTGAAAACATTTAACAATTCAAAGTTCCACCAAATCAACGCTCCCTAAGTTACTTTGTGGGAGTTGCCCTGGGGCAAACACCTGTCCTTCACAAGTCATTACTTGCTTCCCTGGCCCCTATCAGCCTTTACATTTGCGTGAATGGATTTCTTCATTTGGGACTGAATAGCCTACTTCAGCCAACCCTTTAGGTCCAAACTCCAAAATTAATTGTAACCTTCAGTGGGTGATCACCCCTCTGCAGTGACTCAGTAATGTAACTGTAACTTGTCATTGGGTATTGTAATTGCATCATTCCAGTCATCATGAAACAGAAACAACGCTTTAAATAAAGGCAAGTTTTGCCATGCCCCAGCAGCCACCCATTGCTGACATCTACAGACTTAACTCACACAAATACATGCTAAGATAATAGCAGTACAATGTAAATGTCGTGCCCTTTCATGTCTTATCTACTAGGAGGATTGGGCCCCACAGCTACTGTAAGTGAATTACTGAATTTCCTACAACACTCTTATTGTGCAGATGCCCAGAGGCCAGGAGAAAAGCAATGTTCAAAAGCTCGAAATATTTGCTGATCCACATTCAAGCAGAACTAATTAGCTGCAGCACATATTCAAATACCTTGTGATCAGAAGCATAAGCTCAGTCCAATAGACCCTAACACATCATCTTCCTTCCTGCCTCCATAGCAATATGCAATCCCTAAGCTGATCAAAAGGCAGAAAGAATTTCACAATGTGCAGAAGGAAATTACATTTGGGACTGTACACTAGAACATCACATTTCTCTACCTGGTGTATACACAGATTAGAAAAGTTTATGGCTGCTCAGTTTACAAACATCAGGTATGCTACATAGAAGTACAATGGGCCACACCACATGTAACAACCACGGGGCAGGAAGTGACGGGATGATGACTACTCAGGACAATGCGGCAAGAGCCAAGTCCGTGACACCAAGGTTGCATCAATGCACAGGAAGGAAGAATGAGACTTGAAGAGTACAGTGATGGGGGATTCCAAGGCAAAGGGAACAGATAGCATTTCTGCAGTTGTCTCTGTGATGCTCAGATCACATACAGTACATCATGGAAGAGCAGCAAAGTATTCTTAAAATTCAAAGACCAGTGTGGCAGTATATATTGATACCAATGACATGGGGGGAAAGGGACGAGCCAATAGGATGAACTTGGGAGTTAGGAGATCAATTTAAAAATGAAACATAGGAATAACCTCAGGATTACATCCAGTGAGCATTAGAACAGGAGAACAGACCAGGTGAATGCATAGTTGGAGATATGGTGCCCCAGGGAGGGAATTCAGATTCTTACAAAACTGGGACTAATTCTGGGGATGGTGAGACTTGTATAAGCAGGGCCTCTTACACCAAGGAATAAACCTCAAAGGCAGGGTTATAGGAGGATGATTAGGTTGAGATGTCTTTGGATTGAGTTAAGCTATCTAAATTCTGATCAAAACAAACAACTTTATTGTATTTGGTATCATCACATATTGAACTGAAAACCAAATGTGCTATTTAACAAGGATATCAAATCTACAGTATGTTTGCAAATGAATGGCTTAGCACAAGGAAGTAAGAGCATCAAAAAGGCTAGTCACCCCATTAAAGATACCATGTCATTCAATATGATCATGGCTGATGTGCCCCAGCCCTCAATACCCCTCCACTATTCCAGTTGCCTAGGGTCCAGAGTTCAGAGTTCAAAGTAAATGTTACATATATGTCCGCCATACGCAACCCTGAGATTCATTTTCATAGTTCCCAAATTGTTCAAAAATATGTCTACCTAACTTCCTCACAACCCTTAGGGGAGGTTCGAGGGTGTCAGGGGGCAGAAGTGTGTGAATTTTCCATTACTTAGGAGAAGGTTTTTGGGAAACAGAAAGGTCTGAAGTCACCTGGACCAGATGGTGTACACCCCAGGTTTGTGAACGAGGTGGCTGAAGAGATTGTTCTGGAGGACTGGAAAATTGCAAATGTCACTCCATTCTTCAAGAAGACAGAGAAGCAGAAGAACATAAAAATATAAGAAATAGGAACAAGAGTAGGCCATCAGCCCATCAAGCCTGCTCTGCCATTCAAAAAGATTGCGGCTGATATGGCCATGGACTCATCTCCATCTACAAAGTATCTGCCTTTCCCCCTCATAATCCTTCATTTTCCTACTATGCAAAAATCTATCCAACCCTGTCTTAAATATATTTACTGAGGTAGCCTCCACTGCTTCATTGGGCAAATTCCACAGATTCAAAACTCTCTGGGAAAAGCAATTCCTCCTCATCTCCGTCCTAAATCTACTCCCCCGAATCTTGAGGCTATGTCCCCTAGTTCTAGTCTCACCTACCCATGGAAACAACTTTCCTGCCTCTATTTTATCTATCCCTTTCATAATTTTATATGTTTCTATAAGATTTCCTCTCATTCTTCTGAATTCCAGCGAGTACAGTCTCAAGCAACTCAATCTCCCCTCACAGTCTAACCCCCTCATCTCTGGAATCAACCTGGTGAACTTCCTCAGCATTGCCTCCAAAGTCAGAGAGGAAGCTATAAAAGGAAACTATAGGCCAGTTAGTCTGACCGCAGTTGTTGGGCCTGTGTTGGTACAGCTTCTTTTATGATATATGTCAATAATTTGGATGATGGAACTGATGGTTCTGTGGTCAAGTTTGTAGATGATACAAGGTAGGTGAACGAGCAGGGAGTTTTGAGGAAGCAGAGAGGCTAAGAAGGACCTAGACAGATTAGGAGAATGAGCAAAGAAGTGGCAGATGGAATATAGTGTCAGGAAGTGTATGGTCATGCACATTGCTAGAAGAAATAAAAGCAAAGACTATTTTCTAAATGGAGAGAAAATTCAAAAATCTGAGGTGCAAAGGGACTTGAGAGTCTTCATGCAGGATTCCCCAAAGTTTCATTTGCAGATTGAGTCAGTAGCGAGAAAGGAAAATGAAATGTTAGCATTCATTTCGAGTGGACTAGAATATAAAAGTAAGGATGCAAGGTTGAGGCTTTACAAAGCACTGGTGAGGACTCACTTGGAGTATTGTGAGCAGTTTTGGGCCCTTTATTTAAGATAGGACGTGCTGACAATTGAGAAGGTTCAAAGGAAGTTCAAGACAATTATTCCAGAATTTAAAGTTTCATCGATGAGGAGCATTTGATGGCTCTGGGTCTCTACTCACTGGAATTCAGAAGAATGAGGGGTGAGCTCATTGAAACTTTTCGAATGTTGAAAGGCCTTAATAGAGTGGGTGTGGAGAGGATGCTTCCCATGGTGGGGGAGTCTTAAGACCAGAGGACACAGCCTCAGGATACAGAGACATCTATTTAGAACAGAGATGAGGAGGAATCTCTTTAGCCAGAGAATGGTGAACCTGTGGAATTTATTGCCGTAGGTGACTGTGGAGGCCAAGTTATTAGGCACATTTAAGGCAGAGGTTAATAGATTCTTGATTAGTCAAGGCATGAAGGGATACAGAGAGAATGCAGGAGATTGAGGCTGAGAGGGAAAATAGATCAGCCATTATGAAATGGCGGAGCAGATTCATTGGGCGAGATGGCCTAATTCTGCTCCTATGTTTTATTGTCTTATAGTCTAAGCTCCGTGAGCTGCCAGCCAAATGTCATTGTGTATCACCAGCGCTTTTTACCGAGTTCTACCCACTCACTCAACCCATCTTTTTCCAGTTGTAGAGCCTAAGTATCCTCATCACAACATGCCCTCTCCAATATTTTTGTATCATTTGCAAACTTGAATCCTATGCACTCTACTCCCTTCTCCAAGTCATTGGTGTAAATAGTTAATATCTACTATGAAATGATCCTTGGGGCACTCCATCAGGACATCCTTATAGTTTAACCTGTTTAAATAGACAATGTGATAACCAGTCCTCAATCCATGCTAACACACAACACCCCCAATACCATTAGCTCTAACTTGTACACCAGCTTTTTCTGTGACACTTTGTCACATGCTACCTGAAAATCCAAATGGACATCTACAGCTCTCTCTCTCTCTAATGACTGTACAACAGGATAGAGATAAAGCAAGTGAATGTGTTAAATATGATTTACCCTTCACCAAGCATCACTGACTTGGCTGATTATTTTAAGCCTTTCTAAATAATTTACCGATTTCTTCCTTGATCATTAACTCCAACATCTTTCCCACAATCAGTGTTAACCTATCTAGTTTATAGTTTCCTGCTTTTGTACAAGGAGGGAATAAGCGAAGGAAGTTACATCTTCTAATTTCCAATCAGCTAGTATTTTTCTAGAACTATATGTTGTTTAACCAGTCACTCCACTATCAATATAAGAAGAAACTAAATTTATCACCATATATATGCTCCAATAATTAGGAAGAAAATGGACTTTGTTTAAAACAATCTCCTAATGTTAATTGCTTAAGCATAGTGATTGTGTGTGTTATTTATGACACAGCAACTCTTTAGCCATTATTAATGAATAAGCCACTGAAATTTGACCAAATTTGGCAATTTTTCAAGCTGCACGTTTTGTAAAATTAGTTTTTAAATATCTCTACTACTGGAAATAAATAACTCTCATGTTCTTAGACATTTTACAAAAGGTTTCACAGTTTTTATCTTTGAAAGCAGCATCAGCAACAGCTTCCTAACTATTGAACATGCCAATGTTTTGGAGTTACAAATGACTTTCTAATGAAGTGGGGCAACTTGTTTTCATTAATCAAAGAGTTGGTAAATAAAGTACAGCAATCAGGAGAGGTAAGTGGCAATGTGCCAACCGTGTGCATCATTAGGATATGCAACAGGCAAAGAGCTGCATTGGAAGCAGGATCCAAAATAATTTTTATAAAGTAAATGGATAATATTCCAAACAGAGGCAACTGGGGTAAAGGTAAGGGTGATTGAATAATAGAACATAGAATAGTATAGCACAGTACGGGCCCTTCCGCCCACATTGTTGTGCCAACCCTCAAACCCTGCTTCCTATATAACCCCCCCCACCTTAAATTCCTCCATATACCTGTCTAGTAGTCTCTTAAATTTCACTAGTGTATCTGCCTCCAACACTGACTCAGGCAGTGTATTCCACGCACCAACCACTTTCTGAGTAAAAAACCTTCCTCTAATATCCCCCTTGAACTTCCCACCCCTTACCTTAAAGCCATGTCCCCTTGTATTGAGCAGTGGTGCCCTGGGGAAGAGGCACCGGCTATCCACACTATCTATTCCTCTTAATATCTTGTATACCTCTATCATGTCTCCTCTCATCCTCCTTCTCTCCAAAGAGTAAAGCCCTAGCTACCTTAATCACTGATCATAATCCATACTCTCTAAACCAGGCAGCATCCTGGTAAATCTCCTCTGTACCCTTTCCAATGCTTCCACATCCTTCCGATAGTGAGGCAACCAGAACTGGACACGGTACTCCAAGTGTGGTCTAACCAGAGTTTTATAGAGCTGCATCATTACCTCGCGACTCTTAAACTCTATCCCTCGACTTATGAAAGCTAACACCCCACAAGCTTTCTTAACTACCCTATCTACCTGTGAGGCAACTTTCAGGGATCTGTGGACATGTACCCCCAGATCCCTCTGCTCCTCCACACTAACAAGTATCCTGCCATTTACTTCGTACTCTGCCTTGGAGTTTGTCCTTCCAAAGTGTACCACCTCACACTTCTCCAGGTTGAACTCCATCTGCCACTTCTCAGCTGACTTCTGCAACCTATCAATGTCTCTCTGCAATCTTTGACAATCCCCTACAACACCACCAGTCTTTGTGTCATCTGCAAACTTGCCAGCCCACCCTTCTACCCCCACATACAGGTCATTAATAAAAATCACGAGAAGTAGAGGTCCCAGAACCGATCCCTGTGGGACACCACTACTCACAACCCTCCAATCCGAATGTACTCCCTTCACCATGACCCTTTGCCTTCTGCAGGCAAGCCAATTCCGAATCCACCTGGCCAAACTTCCCTGGATCCCATGCATTCTGACTTTCTGAATAAGCCTACAGTGTGGAATCTTGTCAAATGCCTTACTAAAATCCATATAGATCACATCCACTGCACTACCCTCATCTATATGCCTGGTCACCTCCTCAAAAAACTCTATCAGGCTTGTTAGACATGATCTGCCCTTCACAAAGCCATGCTGACTGTCCCTGATCAGACCATGATTCTCTAAATGCCCATAGATCCTATCTCTAAGAATCTTTTCCAACAGCTTTCCCACCACAGATGTAAGGCTCACTGGTCTATAATTACCCAGACTATCTCTACTACCTTTTTTGAACAAGTGACAACATTCGCCTCCCTCCAATCCTCCGGCACCATTCCCGTGGACAACAAGAACATAAAGATCCTAGCCAGAGGCTCAGCAATCTCTTCCCTCACCCCGTGGAGCAGCCTGGAGAATATTCTGTCAGGCCCCAGGGACTTATCCGTCCTAATGTATTTTAATAACTCCAACACGTCCTCTGCCTTAATATCAACATGCTCCAGAACATCAACCTCACTCATATTGTCCTCACCATCATCAAGTTCCCTCTCATTGGTCAATACCGAAGAGAAGTATTCATTGAGGACCTCACTCACTTCCACAGCCTCCAGGCACATCTTCCCACCTTTATTTCTAATCGGTCCTACCTTCACTCCTGTCATCCTTTTGTTCTTCACATAACTGAAGAATGCCTTGGGGTTTTCCTTTACCCTACTCACCAAGGCCTTCTCACGCCCCCTTCTTGCTATTTTCAGCCCCTTCTTAAGCTCCTTTCTTGCTTCCCTATATTCCTCAATAGATTCATCTGATCCTTGCTTCCTAATCCTCATGTATGCTGCCTTCTTCCACCTGACTAGACTTTCCACCTCTCTTATCACCCATGGTTCCTTCACCCTACCATTCTTTATCTTCCTCACCAGGACAAATTTATCCCTAACATCCTGCAAGAGATCTTTAAACATCAACCACAGGTCCATAGTACATTTCCCTGCAAAACCATCATCCCAATTCACACCCGCAAGTTCTAGCCTCATAGCCTCATAATTTGCCCTTCCCCAATTAAAAATTTTCCTGTCCTTTCTGATTCTATCCTTTTCCATGATGATGCTGAAGGCCAGGGAGCGGTGGTCACTGTACCCCAGATGCTCACCCACTGAGAGATCTGTGACCTGACCCGGTTTGTTACCTAATACTAGATCTAGTATGGCATTCCCCCTAGTCGGCCTGTCAACATACTGTGACAGAAATCCGTCCTGGACACACTTAACAAACTCCGCCCCGTCCAAACCCTTGGAACTAATCAGGTGCCAATCAATATTAGGGAAATAATACTGTCAGAGCCAGATTGTGTCAACCAACCTCCTTTGTAAATGAGGATGAAAATTTTTAAATTAAGAAATCGCCAACCCAGGAGTCACTAAATGGGTAAGCAGAAGTGAAGGGTAAATGAGACTTGATGCAAGTCAAGAATTAGCCAATTGGGACAAATCTTATTTTTAGAGCATGGAAAATAGAAAACCTGTTGGTAGACTGTAGAAATCATAAAGTCTTGAGCTAACAGAGGCATGGAACAGCTCAGTAAGGGTTGAAGCATGGAATATTGAAGACAATCAGTTCAGAGTCACAACCAAAAGCTCCTGGTATGAATTGCAGTATTTAAACCGTTAACACAACAAAATCGAAACTTAAGTTACTCACTAGAAATACTTATGAAAGTATTAGGAAAAATATCAGTTGCATATTTTACAACACAACTGCCAATTCAGTCTGCTTATATCACAGCTGAAATGGAAACACAAGTTTCTATGGGCTAATCAAGTTCAACCAGTCATTGTTTTCCATTTCTTTAAAATGAAACATTTCATTTTGGACTTCCAGACTCTGTAGTTTGTTGATTTACCGGAAACACTGGAAATCTAACATGGTGTTTCCACTAAATGTAACTTTTGTACTTCTGTGAAAATGTGACTTGGTTTGAATATACTACACAGAGCTGCTGTGGTTACAAGTACTTCAGTTTCCTGTTACAAAGGCATGCTGGTTGTTGGGTTAATTGTTGGGTTAAGGTGTCTGTTGGGAAAATCATGGGGATGTTAATGGGCATCTGAAAGAGATTAGGTTGTGGGAAATAAATAGGGGAATAGGATTCATGTGATTTCTCTAAGATTTGGCAAAATTTCACCAGTTTAGTGTTTCCCTTCTATGCTTTAAAGAAATATGTAATAAAATATACACTATATAAGCACCAGATCATATATATACATTATATATATATATTCATACATACACACGTACAAACACAGCATTTTTGACTCCTTTGCTTACAAGTCCAAGCAGTTGGAATTAACCTCTTTCTATATTTAGTTTTGAAAAGCCAAACAGTTCTTAAAATAAAGAGACCTCTGCTTACGTTGTACTTCAAAAGCAGTCTCACCAAAATCATGTATTATTGAAGTATAATGTTCTTACTTTTATGTTCAATTTCATTAAATATTCTGTTATATACTCAAATTATTTGTATACTAGCCTTCTCTGAATCTGATAGGACACCAGGATCTTTCTGCATCATCTCACCATTTAGATAGTCAACTTATGCTTTTATTTTCCTGTGTAAATGCACAATTTCGCTTTTTCCCATATTATGCACTACTTGCTCATTCGGTTAACCTATTATCTGGTTCTGTGTGTCTATATTTCATCTTTACAACATACTTTCCTATCCACCAATATTCCCCTAATACTCATTGGTATTACCATCAATATGACAACAGGATGCAAGTGATTGCTCTGGAGAGGGTTCAGAGAAGATTCACCTGGATGTTGTCTGGTCTGGAGAAATGGGCAGAGATAGATAACACAAACACAAGGAAATCTGCAGATGCTGAAAATTCAAGAAACACGCACAAAATGCTGGTGGAACGCAGCAGGCCAGGCAGCATCTATAGGAAGAAGTACAGTCGACATTTCGGGCCATGGCCCTTCGAGTCCTGACAAAGGGTCTCAGCCCGAAACGTCGACTGTACCTCTTCCTATCGATGCTGCCTGGCCTGCTGCATTCCACCAGCATTTTGTGTGTGTGTTGCAGAGATTAGATAAGTCAGGTTTGTATTCCTTGGAATGGAGGAGACCAAATAGAGGTATACAAAAATAGGAGGGGTATTGACAAGGTAAATAGCAAGATTTTTTTTCCTTATAGTGCGAGTGTCTAAAACAAGAGGACATAGATCTAAGGTGGGAGGGGGTAGGAGATTTAGTGGGGATTTGAGGATGAAGTATTTTCACACACAGAGGCTGGGATCTGGAGTGTGCTGCCCAAGGAGATGGTGGAGTCAGATTCCCTCAAAAACCCGAGGCAAAATTTTGACAAGCACTTGAATCATCAATGCACAGATTACAATCCTAATGTGGATATCTGGGATTAGTATAGATCAGGGATTCTCATCCGTAGGAGGTTGCTAGGGGTTCCACAAGAGATTGTGATTTTAAAAAAATAAACATAATTTTTTGAACTTCATGCAACATGCAATGCTAGTGCTTGACTAAGCAGCCCTGTTTGCAATCTCACTAGAGGTCACTCAGCCCCATACGGCAGTGCCCATTCAGACCATGTTTATTTGGTTGAGTCCATTCTCAGTATTTTGGTGCGAGACAGGGGAGGCTGTTGATAATTGGTGAGCACTATATTGCACGGAGGGGAGGACAGTAGGCTGATAATTGGTAAGTGCTGTATTGCACAGTGGAGAGGACAGTAGGCCGATGGTGAGCGATGTACTGCACAGAGAGCAGGACAGTAGGTTGATGGTGATCATTGCATTGCATGGAGGGGAGGCAGTAGGCAGTGGGGGGAACGGTAGGCTGTTGTGGAGTGAAAAGTGCATTTCCAAGCATTGAATGGACTCGCCCAACTTGGGCTGTGATGTCAGCCTCTCCTTTCTGAATTACCTCCCCCAACTTCCCCTTACACACTGCCAACTGACTTATGGGAGTAAACAATCTATCAGTGTCATAGAAAATAGGAAAATTTTTCATTCTAAAGGAATTTTTACACTCCACAATTCAACTGCTGGCCTGTCACTTTGCTGTTGTTGTAAATATTGCATAAGGTGGATTTTGTAGGTTAGAAGTGAATTGTATTGTTAAGTTTTCATATTTTTCCTGTTTCCTCATTCAGTTATTTATTATGTCATTCTTTTCTTTATATTTCATTAACCCCTGTGTTTTACAGACATGTCTGACAGTACAATCTTCTGAGTCATTTCACTGCACTGGTACAACAGACAAAAAAGGCTGTCTTTACAATGAAAGCTAGTTATCAATGAGGTTTCTATGGACTGGTTATCCAAGTTGTCCTATTCCAACGTGTCTAGTCTGTGACAAACAACTTACAAATGCAGCAATGGCTCCATCAAAATTGAAAAGACACTTAAAAATACAAATCACAGCCATATGACATGTAAAACTGCTGATTATTTTAAATGGCTATTGGGATCTCAAAACAGAGTAAAGTTTTTGTTAATGAAGTCACAGTCAGTAAAAAGACATCAGGAAGCAAGATATTAGCAGAATTTATTACCCAGAAAAGAAAAGGTCACACAGCTGGGGAGAACCTAATAATACCAGTTTGCAAAATTATAGTGGGTAAAATGCTAGGACGAGCTGCAGTATGAGAAATTGAAAAGGTTTCACTCTGAGACAGTACAATAAGTCGACATATTGATGACATGACACATGATGCTGAAGCGGTTTTGTGTGATAAACTTCTCTATCCAGGTTGATGGGCCAATCAGATTTCACTAATAAATGTCATGTTGCAGCATTTTTAAATGATGGTGAAATTCAAGAAAACTTTTTCTGTTGCACAGAGCTGCCTGAAATAAGCAAAGGCCAAGATATATTTAATGTTTTGTCTTCATATTTGGAAATAAAAGGTCTGTCTTGAAGGAACTGTGTTGCTTTGGCTTGTGGTGTTTAGTAACTTTACTATTCAACATTGTCAATAGATTTTCATGGTGTAAATAGCATTAATTAAAATCAATTTACAACCTTTATTTAAATTAAATCTACTGAGCCCACCTACCTTTAGAAAAATTAAATCTCATTTGGCTTAAGCTGATTATTTAACAGAAATTTATTATGCTTTCCTTGAGTTTTTAAAATTTATGAAAGAAAAAGAAAGATTAATTTCAAGAAAGGTACGCTAAGTTTAACTACCCTTTTCTCCCCCAGTAAAAGTTAACTAAAAATTTACTCGCTACTCAAGAGAGCTCGACAATTATTTCGGGATTATTATATCTAAAATTTACTGATCACGCTAATGTACCGTGAGCTGTAGATATAATAATTTTTATGCAGGCGTTCCCTGAAACCTAAAAATTATTTCATGGGTTCCTCCAGGGCAAAAAGGTTGAGAAAGGCCGGTATAGATGGATGCAATTCCTGGCACAGACAATGGGGGAAGAACAGACTGTTTCTTTGCTGTACAACTCCATGACTCAATAAAGAAATGCCCCAACATCTACACCCTGAGCATCACTATTGATCCATCACTCAACATACTTCTTTAGTCAACACTAGGATGAGTCACTAGGTGTCTGTGGCAGAAGAACTCATTTTCTACACCCTAATATACTATGCATCTACAAGGCACAAACCACCATCCAGATCAGTACCTTATTAGAATTGGAATTTCTTTATTATTTGTCACATGTACTGTAATACAGTGAAAAGTTATGTTGCATGCCATCCAGACAGATCATGCCCTTACACAAGTACACCAAGGTAGTAAGAAGGGAATACAGAATATAGCATTACAGTGACAGAGAAAGTGCAGTTCAAATAGACAAATAAAGTGCAAGGACAACAACAAAATAGATTGTGAGATCGAAAGTTCATCTTTATCATATAAAAAATGCTTCCAAAGTCTCATAACAACAGGACAGAAGCTGTCCCAAAAGTCTCATAACAGCAGGACAGAAGCTGTCCTTGAGCCTGGTGGTAAGTGCTCTGAAGATTTTGTTTGTATCTTCTGCCTGATGAGTGGGGGTAGAAGAGAGAATGATTATGTTACCTGCTTTCCTGAGGCAGCAAAAAAATCTATAGTGTACTATCATAAATATTATGCTCCTGCAGTATTGCACATCATCGCTATAGTTTATATCTTCTATAACGTGCATTGATGCAGCGCACGAAGACTTCTTCAAAATAATCCCAAAACCCAGTATTTCTAGTTTCTGTGTCAACAAGGACTGCCAAGAACATCGCCACCACTTTAACATCCCTTCTGTCACAACCCTCCCAATTGGAAACTTATCACTAATGCTTGATACTGCTGTATCAAAATCCTGAGCTAATTTCTTCATAGCACAATGGTGCAACAACCAGAGGTATTCAAGGCAGCAGCTTAGCAGCAACTTCCCAAGGATAATTAGGGATGTGCAATAAATGTGGCCTTACCAACACAACCCATTTTATAAATGAATGAAGATCAGACTAGAGTTGCAGACCCCACCATTTCCTCTACAATTAAAGGTCATTTTCAAAAGGACAAAATCAGCACCACCTTTCATAACATTTTTACAGTCATTACAGATTTGTAAAGTTAAATGGCTATAGTGAAATGGGCAGATATAATTTGGCAGCAAAGACAACATGAAGGTAAAAGTCAAAATTTCAGATGACTTTAAAAGGTTAGAGTTCTACATGCCAAACATTCCACTTTCAAACACACTGGAGAACAAAACTGAACCTTTAAAGAAACATCTTTGGCAGGATAATGAGTAAATGGGCCATTTCAGTCTAATCAGTTCAGCAGAATATAAACTTTGGCCCATTTAGAAAAGTGTCAATTAACTACTGTTCTATTCAGTACTTTTATTTTGCTAATGCTCAAGATAGTGTCATCTCCACACTATTATTCACAATATTTGGTAAGTTAACAATCAAAGGCCCTTACATTTGGGATATTTCCCCCCCACAGATTTTTCCATCACAGCAAATGTGATTTAAAAAAAGCTATAATCAAACCTAAAATTATGGGCTTAAATTGTTAAATAATAAGAATGTAAGAAAAGTTTTCCTCAAGTCCAAGTGCAAGGGCAGCATAGCCCTATTCAAAGCATCCTATGGCTTTATTAAACCCTTTGTTTCTATCAACTAAGAGTGACTGGAGAATACTCTCCTTATTTGGCTGCTTATAGAAATTCAGCTCCATTTTACATTTGTTACATGGCAGCATGCTGAACATGATATGCAGCCAATATCTTAAAACAGAATTAATCTCAGTGAAAATTGGTGAGGAACAAGACAACATTGCCCCAACGCTTTTCTCTTTTTTTCTCACAACAATGTTGTACTTCATCGCCAATAAGTTTCCCATAAGAGCAGAGTGACTCTATACAATTAAGGGGATGCTAATCTACCTATGGTACCTACACTCTAGAGCCAAAGTCATTCAAACTAGATATTTACAATATTATTCATAATATTTGAAAGTAACTTGGACAGGTACATAGATAGGAAAGGTTTAGAGTGCTATGGGTTAACTGTGAGCAAATAGAACCTGCTTTGAAGGGAATTTTAGCTAGCATACACAAGTTGGGTCAAGGGGTCTGTGACTATGCTGTATGACTCCAAGTTGAGCAATCAAGCTGTAAAATGCAAATGACACTTACCTCTGTGTGCACTTAAAGACTGAGCTTCAAGATACCATCTATTACTTCAACAAAGCACATGGCGGGATGGGTCTTATGCTTAACATCTCAACACCAAGACCCTCTACAAACTTACCCTATTGAACCAACTTAGCCTCTAGCAATAATGATTTACAAAAAGACACTGAAAAATATGAAGCATTCTCACGTATCAGGAGCCCAGAGTTAGTAAAGGCAGGCAACAGTTATGAAATTCACCACCACCTTCAAAGTGTCTGTCATTGGTTAACTGAATAAAACGTACTTATAGATCAAGAACTCTGACCTGGCAGGAAACTCGGCCATTAAGCAACAGTAAACCCTGCCCTCTGATATACTTCTGAAAATTGGACTACCTAAAGCAGGCAAGTCAAAGTTTAAAGTAAATGTATTACCAAATTACGTATACGTCATCATGTCACTATATACAATCCTGAAATTCATTTGCTTGCAGGCATACACAGTAAATCCAAGAATACAACAGAATCAATAAAAGGCTGTACCCAACAGGATGGAAAAACAATGAGCAAAATTCAACAAACTGCAAATACAAAATTTAAAAAATATATAAATAAGTAATAAATATCAAGAACATGAGATGAAGAGTCCTTGAAAGTGAGTCCATAGGTTCTGGGAACATTCTGATGGCTGAGGTGTAATAACTATTCCTGAACCTAGTGGTGTAGCTCCTGAGGATCCTGTACCTTCTTCCTGATGGTGGCAGTGAGAAGAAGGTATGACTGGTTGTTGGGGGACCCTGATGATGAATGATGCTTTCCTGCAACAGCGCTTCGTGTAAATGTGCTCAATGGTGGGGAGAGCTTTACCCATGATGGACTGGGCCTTATCCACTCCCTTTTGTAGTATTTTCCATTCAACGGCATTCATGTTTCCATATCAAGGCATGATGCAACTTGTCAATATATAACTATAGAAGTTTGTCAAAGTTTTAGATGTGATGCTGAACCTCAGACCATAAGATATAGGAGCAGAATTAAGCCATTTGGACCATCTAGTCTGCTTCGCCATTCAATCATGGCTGATCCTTTTTTTCCCATCCTCAGCCCCACTCCCTGGCCTCCTCCCCATAACCTTTGATGTCCAATCATGAACCTATCAAGCTCTGCCTTAAATACATCCAAAGACCTAGCCTCCACAGCTGCCTGTGGTAATAAATTCCACAAAATCACCACCCTATGGAGAAAGAAATTTCTCCGCATCTCTGTTTTAAATGAATGCCCCTCTATCCTGAAGCTGTGCCCTCTTGGGAAACTTCCTTTCCACATCTACTCTGTCTAGGCCTTTCAACATTCAAAAGGTTTTAATGAGATCCGCGCCCCCTCCATCCTTCTAAATTCCAATGAATACCGACCCAGAGCTATCAAATGTTCTTCATGTGATGACTCTTTCATTCCTGGAATCATCCTTGTGAACCTCCTCTGAATCTTCTCCAATGCTAGCACATCTTTTCTTAAATGAGGAGCCCAAAACTGTTCACAATACTCAAGGTGAGGCCTCACCAGTGCCTTATAAAGACTTAGCATCATATCCCTGCTCTTGTATTCTAGACCTCTTGAGATGAATGCTAACATTGCATTTGCCTTCCTCACCACCAACTCTACCTTAGGGTGTTCTGCACAAGGACTTCCAAGTCCCTTTGCATCACAGATATTTGGTTTTTCTCCCCATTTAGAAAATAGCCTGCACATTTATTTCTTCTAGTAAAGTGCGTGACCATGCATTTTCCAACATTGTCTTTCATTTGCCACTGTCTTCCCCATTCTCCTAAACTGTCCAATTCCTTTTGCAGCCTGTTTCCTCAACACTACTTGCCCTTCCACCAATCTTTGTGTCATCTGCAAACTTAGCAACAACGCCATCTACTCCATCATCTAAATCATTTATATACAGCATAAAAAGAAGCGGTCCCAACACCAAACCCTACTGAACACCACTACTCACTGCCAGCCAACCAGAAAAGGATCCCTTTATTCCCCTTTGCTGCCTCCTACCAATCAGCCAATGCTCTAACCATTTCCTGTAATACCATGGGTTCTTAACTTGGTAAGTAGCCTCATGTGTGGCACCTTGTCAAAGGCCTTCTGAAAGTGGAAATATACAACATCTACTGAATCCTCTTTATCTATCCTATGTGTAGTCTCCTCATAGAATTCTGACAGGTTCGTCAGGCAAGATTTTCCCTTCAGAAAACTTTGTCCTATCTTGTCATGTGTCACCAAGTACTCCACACTGCTAATGTCTTCCACAATGAAGACTGATGCAAAGTACTCATTTAGTTCATCTGTCATCTTCTTGGTCCCCGTTATTATTTCTCCGGCTTCATTTTCTAGCAGTTCTAGATCCACTATCATCTCTCTTATATTTTTTTTTTACATACTTGAAAAAGCTTTTACTATCCATTTTGATGCTGTTTGCTGACTTGCTTTCGTATTTCATCTTTTCCCTCCTAATAATTCTTCTATTTGCTCTTAGAAGGGTTTTAAAAGCTTCCCATCCTCTGTTTTCCCAATAATTTTTGCTTTGTTGTATACCCTCTTTTTTGTTTTTACATTAGCTTTGACTTCCCTTGTCAGCTACGGTTGTACTATCTTGCCATTTGAGTATATCTTCATTTTTGGAATACACATGTCCTGCACCTTCCTCATTTTTCTCAGAAATGCACACCATTGCCGCTCTGCTGACATCCCTGCCAGCAGCTCCTTCCAATTTATTTTGGCCAACTCCTCTCTCATACCACTGTAATTTCCCTTACTCCACTGAAATACTGCTATGTCAGACTTTACTTTCCCCTTATCAAATTTCAAGTTGAACACAATCATATTGTGGTCACTGGTTCCGAAGGATTCTTTTACCTTAAGCTCCCTAATCACCTCCGGTTCATTACATAACACCCAATCCAATATAGCTGATCCCCTAGTAGGCTCAATGACAAACTACTCTAAAGAGCAAACAACAGGAATTCTGTAGATGCTGGAAATTCAAGCAACACACATAAAAGTTGCTGGTGAACGCAGCAGGCCAGGCAGCTTAGTCCTGATGAAGGGTCTCGGCCTGAAACGTCGACTGCACCTCTTCCTAGAGATGCTGCCTGGCCTGCTGCATTCACCAGCAACTTTTATGTGTGTTACTCTAAAGAGCCATCTCCTAGGAATTCAACAAACTCACTCTCTTGAGATCCATTACCAACCTGATTTTCCCAATCAACCTGCATGTTAAAATCTCCCATGACTATCATAACATTGCCCTTTTGACTCACCTTTTCTATCTCCTGTTGTAATCTGAGCTCCACCTCCCAGCCACTGTTGGGAGGCCTGTATATAACTGCCATGAGGATCCTTTTACCCTTGCAGTTTCTTAACTCAACCCACAAGGATTCAACATCTTCTGATCTTACGTCATATCTTTCGACTGATTTAATGTCATTCTTTGACAGCAGAGCCATGCCACCCCCTCTGCCTATCTTCCTATCCCTCTGATACAATGTGCAACTTAGGACATTCAGCTCCCAACCACAACTATCCTTTAGCCACGATTCAGTGATGGTCACATTATACGTGACAATCTGTAATAGTGCAGCAAGATCATCCACTTTATTTTTTATAACCTGTGCATTGAGATATAACACTTTGAGTACTGCATTTGCTGCCCTTTTTGATTCTGCATCCCTAATTCCCTGATACTCACTCTGCTGGTGGCACTCATGTCCTGTCATCTGCCTGCCCCTTCTAACAGTCAGACTGCATGCTATCTTTGCATTTTTACCATTTTCCTATCCTGATTCCCTTCATTCTGGTTCCCGCCCCGCTACCAAATTAGATTAAATCCTCCACAATAGCTCTAACAAACTTATCCACGAGAATATTGATTCCCCTCCAGGTCAAGTGCAACCCATCACTTTTGAACAGGTCATACATCCTCCAGAAAAGATCCCAATGATTCAAGAACCTGAAGCCCAGCTTCTCAGCCATGCATTAACTTGCCAAATCATCCTGTTTCTACCCTCTCTGGCATATGGCACAGGCAATTCATAAATTACTACCTGGGAAGTCCTGCTTCCCAGCTTTCTACTTAGCTCTCTAAATTCTCTTCTCAGGACCCCTTTGCTTTGCCTTCCTATGTAATTGGTACCAATATGTACCAAGGCATCTGGCTGCTCCCTCCCTCTCCAAAATGTTGTGGATGCGATCTGAGACATCCCTGACCCTTCTGCACCACAGATCTTTACGAACTTCTAAGGAAGTAGAGGTGCCGCTTTGCTTTCTTCGTAATTCCACTTACTTGCATGGCCCAGGACAGGTCTTCTGAAATAATAACATCAAGGAATTTAAAGTTATTGACCCTCTCCACCTCTGATTTCCCCCGAAGCAAAATGGCTCATGGACCTCTGGTTTCCTCCTCCTGAAGTCAATAATCAGCTTCTTTGTCTTGTTGACATTGAGTGCAAGGCTGCTGTTGTGGCACCACTCAACCAGATTTTCTGTTTCCGTCCTATATGCTGATTCGTCACCACCTTTGATTCAGCCAGTAACAGTGTTGTCACAGTCATAAGTGAGTCAAGCAGGAGGCTAAGCACACAGCTTTGTGGTTCACCTGTGCTAATGTAGATTGGGGAGAAGCTATTGTTGTCAATCCGAAGTAGCGGGGGTCTGCAAGTGCAGAAATTGAGGATCCAATTGCGCAAGGAGGTATTGCAGCCAAGTTCTTGAAGTTTATTGATTAGTTTTGAGATTATGATAGTATCAAATGACAAGCTGTAGTTAATAAAGAGCATCTTGATGTATGCATCTTTGCTATCCAGATGTTCCAAGATTGAGTGAAGAACAAATAAAGTGGCACCTGACGCAAACCTGTTGTGCTAGGAGGCAAACTGGAGTGCATTCAAGTCGTTTTTCAGGCAGGAATTGATAGGTTTCATCACCAACCACTCATAGTACTTCATCACAGTGGATGAAGGTACTACTGGATGATAGTCATTTAGTCATTTTTTTTTATCCCTCTGGAAAAATACCACAATGTTTTCTCTTCCAATTCCTCTAAATTCACTGGAAGGATAAGTGAACACTGGGCATCATGACAGAGGGTTAGCAGCATTAAGGTGGGCAAGGTAGGGTATTTCAGTTTTCTTAAGTCTGATAGTTTATGAAAGGGTGAGCAATTGCAGTAAGTGGAGTAGCCTGCTCCTCGTTAAAGATGTGGGAGGTCACATGCCCCTGACAACTTTGTCCACAGGAGGCATTCCAACTGCAACTCCTGTCAGTTCAGATGGTTCCATCGGGGCAGCAGTTGGACTCACTGAGGAGCATACACGAGGTCGAGAATGTTATAGGCAGGAGTTTCAGGGAGGTGGTCACACCAAAGGTTCATTCTGATAGACGGGTAATCACTGGAGTGGCAGGCAGGTAGTGCAGGAATTTTCTGGGCAGTTGTTCCCTTCTCAAAGAAGTACATCCTTTTGATACTATTGCAATAGCGGGGGGGGGGGTGGGGGAGGTAAGGGTGATCACTAGCGGCAGCAGCAGGTGGATAGTTCAGGAATTTCCTGTGGTTACTCTCTTCACAAAGTAGTACATCCTTTTGGATACTATTGCAATGGGAGGGGGGCAAAGGGTAATTTCAGGATTCCTCCCTGGCTACATGCCAGCAAAGCAATAATTAGATAGATAATACAGTTGAATGTGTGCCTAAGATGCTGGTGCAGGAGGGAGAGCTTCTGGTACAGGGATCATTAGGCTCTCTTCCACTTCAGTTGAGACCTATACAAGGAGGACAGATTACCATAAGACCATACCATAAAAGAACAGAATTAGGCTATTTGGTCCATCGAGTCTGCTTCGCCATTTCAACATGGCTAATTCATTTCCCTCTCAGCCCCAATCTCCTGCCACCTCCCAGTATCCCTTCATGCCCTGACTAATCAAGAATCTATCAACCTCTGCGTTAAATGTATCCAATGACTTGTCCTCCACAGCCACCTGTGGCAAGGAGTTCCACAGATTCACCACTTTCTGGCTAAAGAAGTTCCTCCTCATCTTCTTTCTATATGGATGCCCCACTATTCTGAGGCTGTGCCCTCTGGTCTTGGACTCCCCAACCACAGGAAACATCCTCTCCACAGTTACTCTATTGAGGCCTTTCAACATTCGATGGGTTTCAATGAGGTCACCTCTCATTCTTCTGAATTTCAGTGAGTAGAGGCCCAGAGCCATCAAATGTTTCCCATATGATAAGCCTTTCAATTCAGGAATAATTTTCATGAACGTCCTTTGAACCCTCTCCAATGTCAGCAGATCCTTTGTGAGATAAAGGGCCCAAAACTGCTCACAATGCTTCAAGTGAGGCCTCACCTGTGCCTTGAGTTAAAAAATACATGTGGACTAAGATGTTAACTGTCCTGTGCTATCACCAGTGGGATCATCAGTTGATCTGCCACCTGTCTTCAGGAGTTTCAGCCTGCTTATGATCAAGACCCCCTCGAGGTGGTGGGCCAGCAGTGCTAAAGCACCACCTCCCACTGGTGAGCTTAAAAACTTGGCATTTGCCTCTATCAGTCACTTCCATCCAACAGATAGTCTGCTCTTTAGGTGACTATGCAACTACTGAAGGGTTTGCAAGATATGTATATACTGTCTAACTATCTGCCCCTCTGGACGTACTCGGTCCACACCCATGCTGATCCTTTCTCTGCCCACACCCATGCTGATCCTTTCTCTGCTGCCTCAGCTACAGCCCTGCTGGTTGACTTGATCTCTCTTCTAGTGAAGCCAAGATCATGCAGCCACTTCTAGAAAGTGAACGCAATAAACCCACGGCAGCCTACTTCGAATGGATAGCATGAGACCTTCCACCCTCTGTCTCTGCACTCTGATCTTAATTCTGCATACTTGGTTAACTTACGCTCATGGGCTTCATCGATGTTGTCCTCCCAGGGGACTGTGAGTTCACCAATAACCACTTCTCTACCGGTGTCAGACCATATGATTATATCTGGATGCAATGTGGTGAAAGCTATTTGCTCCGAGAAACTGTCTTTCCCATCCAGGTTGGCCTTGACACACCAATCATTGGCTGAAGAAAGTATGCTTGATCGTGAGCCTGTGCTGTACACCCTTGACTTGGAGCCTTCTTTCACAAATGATATGCGATGTTTTGTGCAGCATGGGGCATGAGATAAATTGTGCTGCAGTACTCTCTGCTCAACCGCTTCTGTCACAACTTTGAGAACGTTGTTATGTCTCCAAGTGTACATGCCGCTGGAAAGATTGCCTCTGCATGCACTCAAAATATGTTGCAGTGTTCCCTTCTCGCCATAAGCAGCACACCTGTCTGTCTTATCTTCATACCAGGTGCTGAGGTTGGCAGGTGTTGGGAACAGATCGTACGCTGCTCTGCATAGAAAAGAAATGCGGAGCGGTTCCATCTGCCACAGAACATCCCAAGATAGATGTCGTTGTTCAACACTTTCCCACCAGGTCCAAGCCCCTTGTTGGTCAGGCCAGCTGTTTTAGCTAACCTCTTCTCCTCTTCTACCTCTCGAACTTCTTGTGTTTCAAGCTCACGGCGCTCCTTACCTGTAGAAGATGACCACCACTTGTGGATTATCCATCCAAGTCCCTGGCAGCCTAGCTGGATAGCCCCAAGCGTCTCCTTGTGCTTCAATCTAGACTCTGCCTCATCAACTGCTACACGGGCTGACCACTTCCTGCCTGATCTCACATCCGACTGGGTGTTCTTGATGATAGGGTCCTTGAGTCTCGAAGCATCAAGAATGATCTTACCTTGGCTACCTTGACCTCTTCAACAAGGGATTGCACTGGGATGGTAAGCTTTATCTGGCTACTGTGGGTTGCAACATTGGTGAGGCTGCTCGGTACTCCAAGCCACTTCTTCACATACTTGTTGATCTTCCGTTCCATTGCCTCAACATGGGACATCGCCACTTCATAGACAGTTAGTGGCCACATTATCCGTGGCATCAGCCCGTACTGCAAGCACCACAACTTCAACTTGCCAGGCAAGTCACACTTGTCAACAGACATCAGACCTCTGCTGATCTGTTCTCCTGTCTCTTGAACTCTCTTGGTGTCTCTCAGCTCCTCTGTGTACCATCGCCCGAGGCTCTTAACTGGTTGATCCTGAATGGATGGAATCTCCTCTCCACAAAGGGTGAAATGAAAGTCAACCAGCTTTCTTCTCCTAAGAACAATGCTCCTTGACTTCTTGGTCTTGAACTTCATTCTTCCCCGATCCATTAGCTCCTCGAGTCTAGATAGTACATTTTCCACTGCCTCCATGCTGGGACCCAAAAGGGTGAGATCATCCATGAACACTCATATTGGTGGTAACTCCCCTCCGCCATCAAGTGCGACACCTGGTCCCACTGATTCTACAGCCCTCACAATGACCTCCATGGCTAACTCAAAAAGGATGGGTGAAATCACACATCCCATTGGGATTCCAACATCCAAGCTCTGCCACCTAGTTGTAAACTGTTGAGTGGAAAACCTCATCCGGAAATAGTTGTAGGACTGCATAACAAAGTTCCTCACCTTAGCAAGAATCCATAGGAATTCCATCACAAACTCAATCAGGACATGGGGAACAGAACCATACACATTTGCCAGATCAAGCCAAACTACAGCCAGATTTCTTCTCAACCTTTTTGACTCCTGGATGGTACGCCATATCATACTAGAGTGTTCAAGGCATCCTGTGAAGCCTGGTATTCCATTCTCTATCACAAATGAAGATATTCTTTCTGCCAGAATGCCAAACATAATCATCCCCTCTACATTCAGGAGTGAAATTGGTCAGAACTGATTCAATGTAGAAGAATTCTCTTCCTTCGGGATGTATACTCCTTCAGCCTCACTCCATGACAAAGGAACAACACCTTGTCTCCACACCACCTTGAACAATATCCACAAGTATTTCCTCAGCTCTTCACACTTCTTGAACACCTTATATGGTACTCCATTAGGTCCTAGCACTGAGCCTGACCTTGCCTTTCTGATGAACCGTTCAACTTCTGCCAATTTGGGTTCTGACAGATCGAACTTCACTCCGGACTTGGTAAGCTTCACAATCCCTGAAATGTCAAGCAAAGGAGCCTCCCGCTGTTCGTTAGAGTAAGTGCTTGCCAGGTGATCCTCGAGTTCTTCTTGAGAGATGTTAAGCTGCCCGCTCTTACTTTGTTCAAACAGTTTCTTTGTGAACTAAAACCTCAACACAACATCCATGCTTTATAGTCTAGTCCTCTCGAAATAAATGCTAACATTGCATTTGCCTTCATCACCACTGACTCAACCTGCAAATTAACCTTTAGGTAATCCTGCATGAAGATTCCCAAGTCCCTTTACACCTCAGATTTTTCAATTTTCTCTCCATTTAGAAAATAGTCTTTGCTTTTATTTCTTCTAGCAAAGTGCATAACCGTACACTTCCTGACACTGTATTCCATTTGCCACTTCTTTGCCCATTCTCCTAATCTGTCTAGGTCCTTCTGTAGCCTCTCTGCTTCCTCAACAGTACCTGCCCCTCCACCTATCTTCGTATCGTATCATCTGCAAACTTGGCCATAAAGCCATCAATTTCGTCATCCAAATCATTCGTCATCCAAATCATTGACATATAACAAAAAGAATCAGTCCCAACACAGACCCATGTGGAACACCAGTGGTCATCAGCAGCCAACCAGAAAAGGCTCCCTTTATTCCCACTCTTTGCCTCCTGCCAATCAGCCACTGTGTTATCCATGCTAAAATCTTTCTTGTAATACCATGGGCTGGTAGCTTTCTAAGCAGTTTCATGTGCAGTACCTTGTCAAAGGCCTTCTGAAAATCCAAGTGCACAACATCAACTGATTCTCCTTTATCTATCCTGCGTGTTGCTTCTTCAGGGAATTCCAATAGATCAGTCAAGCACAATTTTCTCTGAAGGAAACCATGATGACTTCAGGCCATTTTACCACGTGTCTCCAAGTACCCCAGAACCACATCCTCAACAATCATCTTGAACATATTCTCAACT
Source organism: Mobula hypostoma (assembly GCF_963921235.1). Taxonomy (NCBI): domain Eukaryota; kingdom Metazoa; phylum Chordata; class Chondrichthyes; order Myliobatiformes; family Myliobatidae; genus Mobula; species Mobula hypostoma. The sequence goes on from NC_086097.1 coordinate 140,365,223, forward strand.
ACTGAGGTCAGACTAAGTGGGCTATAATTTCCTTTCTTCTGCCACTTTCCCTTCTTGAAGAGTGGAGAGACATTTCCAATTTTCCAGTCCCCTGGAACTTTTGCAGAATCAATTGATTCTTGAATGATCACCACAATCTGTTTTTCCAGTTGTGTACAAATCCTATCCCTCAGCGTCACCATCACCTCCAAGAATTTTCCTGCCACTGAATTAAGACATATTATCCTATCATTTCTGAGTTTCTCCATATTACCCTTCTTAAGCCAAGAAACAATACTCTTCAGTCCTCTGGTAACTTGTCTGTAGTTCAAGATTACAAACATCTCTTGCCATCTCCATAACTTGGGATAGATCCCAGCAGACCTTGGGAATTTACCCACCTTAATATTCCTCAAAGACACAACACCTCCACCTTCTTGATATCAACGTGCCCTGGTGTTTCTGCATATCCCTTTCAGACCTCACTATCCTGCAAGTATTTTTACTTGCTGAATACTGAGGTGTTTAGTACCTCGCTCATTTCCTCAGGCTTCAGGTACAAATTCCTTATCTTTCCTTAAGCACCTTCTCCCTGACTTTTAAATGGCTCCTACATGTCAGATGTGGACTTAGCAAAGAATAGCCACTTTGAATCTACTCTTCCAAGCTCCTGTCATTGTTATTAGCCTTTTCTGCTTTTAGCCAAGTTATAGTGAGAAGTTGCATGGGCCAGGATTTTATGCTTTGGAGAGTAGGAGACTGAGGAGTGTGTAAAATCAGAAAGGGAATAGATAGACTGAACACAGTCTTTTTCCAGGGAAGAGGAACTAAAAACAGATTTAAGATGAGAGGAGAAACACTCAAAAGGAACTTGAGGAACAACTCCTTCACGGTATATGGAATGTGTACATGGAATGAAGTGCCAGAGGAATGGGTTCAGGCAACTTTTAAAAGATATTTGGATAAGTACATGGTGTTGAGGGATATGGGCCAAATGTAGGCAAATGTAATTAGCTTCATGGGCACTATGATCAGCATGGACAAGTTGGGCTGAAATACTCCATGACTCTGACTATCTGAAAATGTATTGAATTATGATCTCCCACTGAATCTCTGATCACAGAGCCAGACTTACTTCCCAATCAAAAGTCTAGTATGGCCCCTATCCTGACTGGACTATTGATCTACCCTGAAGGACATGTGAATTGGATAAGTTTTACAAGTCTGGTAATTTTGTGATCATCATTAAAACTATCTTTCACATTTCATTTAAAATCCGGCATGTAAATTTCCATAACTTAAATCTGGACATGTTTCTGGATTGATCATCCAGTAACTTCACCTGTATGTTACCTTGTACAACTTGAATAGATTTTAAGGAAAATTGAAAGGAGGAAAATGTGTCAATGCAACCAAATACATCAATGCCATGCTTGAAATGGATGCATTAAATATCTGATATACAGATTCAAAGATCAGCCAAACAATGTAAATACAAAGACATCAAACATAATTTACTACTGTTGATACTTTCACTCCCAAAATGAATAGTTAAAAACTGCAAACTCCATTGACAACTGCCAAAGCATCAATATACATATTGCACCTTTTTATGAAAGAAGAAAAAAACCTGATACTCAATTGCAAACACAAACTGTTAAAATGCTCATTAATAAAAATTTAATACAATAAAACTCATTTGAAATTTGTGCAATATCATAAGTTGAATTTTCACTACTGAGGTAAACAACATTGGATATTAACTTTGGGGGAAAAAAAACTTAGCAAACAGGCCATCAAGTAGTCAGGTATTTAGTTACCAAGCCTAAACTAAAAGAACAGAAGAACTTTTGTTTCCATGTCTTTCCTTAACCGTCTCAGACAGTCACTGAAAGCAGATTTTAACAGACACTGGACTATCGTAATCTGATTAATATAATAAGGCTCAGGTATTCTGACCATCCATCATATATGTCCACATAAAGATCTTAGAGAAATATCTTAGCATGCACAAGTTAGTCAGCTTCTTTTGCACAACAATGCAGACAAATGCTTTTCAAAACATCCACACCAATCAGTCTAATTACTGGATTTTGCATGTTTCGAGTAGACAGTTCTGTAATCACTAGGCACTCTTAATATGAAAAATGAAAAGGCTCCTTGTCCAGATTTGAACCTTTTAATAAGCTACACAGAGCAAGAGCAGAGAAATGTTTAAATTGCAGATGCTATCTTGGTATTCTGACAACTGGTAGACTAGCTACAAATGACCTCTAAGAAAAGGGGAAAAAAATCCAGTTTTGATGGAATGCAGAACAAGTGAACATTTGAGTCCAAAAGAGAGTTCACTGAAACTTTTAATTGTTCCCTTCATGTGTTTTGAGGTTTCTCTTTGAATGTTATGTCATGGTTCTCCGAGAATGACACAAAGCAGGTAACTTCACCATTACAACATAGTGAAAATAAAGGAGCAGTGACGTATTTGCAAGTCTAGGTGGAATTTGAGTAATAGTTCCTGTGCATTAAGTCACAGTAAGTTGGTGGGTAACTGAAGGATGCCACTACAAATTAAGGCAATACCAAAGACGAACAACTTATTTACTACACATCGAATTATAACAAAGGATGGGGGCAAATTGTTCTCTCTGGTGCACAGTTTCTAGTAAATATATCACACTGAGCAGGTTGACTAACTTACAATGAACAGAGTTTGGTTTGCCATGCATGTTCAAACTTAAGTACAAGCTATAGTGCCAAAAGGAATTCCAGACAATATATATTTCAGAAGATTAATTTACTTCACTTTTACAAACTTTCTGTTAGTAGGTTTGCAAATGATACAAAGATTGGTGGTGCTGTGGATAGTGTAGCAGACTGGCAAAGAATACAGCAGGATATAGATCAATTGCAGATATTGGCAGAGAAATAGCAGATGAAGTTTAACCTGGCCAAATATGTAGTGCTGCACGTTGGTAGGCCAAGTGTAAAGAGAGTCCATTGTTAAGGGCAAGACCCTTAACAATGTTGATGAGCAGAGGTATCTTGGGGTCAATGCTCATGGCTCGCTGAAAGTGGCCACAGAACTGATAAGGTGGTTAAAAAGGAATATGGCATGCTTGCCTTTATTAGTTGAAAATTTCAAAAGTCAGGAAGTTAAGCTGCAGTTTTATAAAACTCAGAATTATTGCATACAGTTCTGGTCACTCCATCGTGGGAAGGATATCACGGCTTTGGAGCAGGGAGCAGAGGAGGTTTACCAGGATGCTGCCTGGATTAGTGGACATGTGCTATAATGAGAGGTTGGACAAACTTGGGTTGTTTACTCTGAAGTGGCAGAGGCTGACGGGAGATCTGATAAAGGTTTCTAAGATTATAAGAGGCTTAGGTAGAGTAGACAACATACAAGATCTTTTTTTCCCCTAGGGTTGAAATGTCTAATACCAGAGGGCATACATTTAAGGTGATAGGGAGCAAGTTCAAAGGAGATGTAAGGGGCAAGTTTTTCTCCCCCCAAAGAGAGTGGTAGATGCCTGGAATGCACTGCATGTGGTGCTGATAGAGGCAAATACATACATTAGGGACTTCAAAAAGACATTTAGCTAGGCACATGAGCGTAAGAAAAATGGAGGGATATGGACATTGTGTAGGTAGAAAGGACTAGTTCAACTGGCCATTTGATTACTAACTTAATTAGTTCAGAATAACATTATGGACCAAGGGCCTGTTCATGTGCCGTACTGTTCTATGACCTATGTTCTACAACACAAATCCTGCAGATATACAGTAATTTTTGGAATTTGACATTTCTCCATGTCTCTAGAACAAGATAAGTTTGTAATTTCATCAATGAGATGAAAGCAAAAGAAATATACCCAAGGAAAAGTAAGTGTTATGAGGAACAACCAATTGTTTGGTTAATTCATAAATGAGGGAAGACGAGGGATGGGGCCATCACTGAAAATGCACACAGGGAATGCTAGGATATGAGAAATAAAGAAAAAGATAAAGAGACTGTGGAGGGTCATGGAACCAAGGGCAGAATGAGGAGAAGTGAGAGTTTGGAGAGAGGAGGTAGCAGGCATGGATGAGCCTGGTTAGGCATACTCGTAAGCATAGAGTCACACCCTACAAACAATGTGACAGGCTCTGGGAAGGTGCACCTTCGTCTTCCCCAGAGGTAGCAGTGGTACACAGGTGGAAAAGAGTGGCCCTTAACTCCTCTAAAACTGACTTCAGATGTACTTTTATGGGCTGGAGATCGAATGGTTCTCCCTGAGAACAATGTTCTTTAATTGTTGAAGCAGAGCTCCTTCACTTTAGAAGAAGCACAAAGACACAAGCTGGAGTTCAGAAGGACATGGACATGCACAATCACAGAATGGTTACACCATGGTGAGAGGATATTTGGTCTACTGAGTCTACACTCAGTGGCCATTTTATTAGGTACACCTGTTCGTTAATGCAAATATCTAGTCAGCCAGTCATCTGGTAACAACTCAGTGCATAAAAGCATGCAGATGTGGTCAAGCGGTTCAGTTGTTATTCAGATTAAATATCAGAATGGGGAAGAAATGTGATCTAAGTAACTTTATGGTGCCAGACAGAGTGGTTTGAATATCGCAAAAACTGACGAACTCCAAGGGTTATCACACATAACCATCTCTAGAATTTAGAGAGAATGGAGTGAAAGACAAAAGTACAATAAGTGGCAGTCCTATGGGCAAAACACCTTTTTAATGACAGAGGTCAGAGGAGACGGCCAGACTAGTTCAAGCTGACAGGAAAGTGACAGTAACTCAAATAACCATGAGTTACGACAGTGGTGTGCAGAAGTGCACCTGTAAATTCACAATATGTTGAGCTTTGAGACACTTATCCAGCTGTCTTTACAAATTAATATGTCTCCATTACTATCCCAAACAACTTATGTAGAGATAAAAGGTACATACATAAAGATGTATAAAAACATCTAAAATTGGTTGACGGGACTGGAAGACTTGAGTTATTGGAGAAACTGAATAGGCTGGTATTCTTCCCTGAAGCAAAGGAGGCTAAGGGTGACTTTATGAATCATGAGGGGCATAGATAAGGCAGATGGTTAAAATCCTTATCCCAGTAAATGGGAATTTAAAATTAGAAGGAATAAGTTTAAGGTGAGTGGGAAAAGATTTCAGATTCAGGTTTACTTATCCTATGTACATCGAAACACACGGTGAAATGTATCCTTTGTGTTAACAACCAACACACCTAAGGATGTGCTGGGGGCTTAAAGGGGACTTCAAGTACAGAAGGTTGTAGGTATATAAGTGTCAAGTTAGGAAAAGGGGAAGTACAACGAGATCTAGGTGTCCTTGTTCATCAGTCACTGAAAGTAAGCATGCAGGTACAGCAGGCAGTGAAGAAAGCTAATGGTATGTTGGCCTTCATAACAAGGGGAGTTGAGTATAGGAGCAAAGAGGTCCTTCTGCAGTTGTACAGGGCCCTGGTGAAACCACACCTGGAGTATTATGTACAGTTTTGGTCTCCAAATTTGAGGAAGGACATTCTAGCTATTGAGGGAGTGCAGCGTAGGCTCACGAGGTTAATTCCCGGGATGGCGGGACTGTCATATGTTGAAAGATTGGAGCGACTGGGCTTGTATACACTGGGAATTTAGAAGGATGAGAAGGGATCTGATTGAAACGTATAAGATTATTAAGGGATTGGACACGCCAGAGGCAGGAAATATGTTCCCAATGTTGGGGGAGTCCAGAACCAGAGGCCACAGTTTAAGAATAAGGGGTAGACCATTTAGAACAGAGTTGAGGAAAAACTTTTTCACACAGAGGGTTGTAGTTCTGTGGAATACTCTGCCTCAGAAGGCAGTGGAGGCAAATTCTCTGGATTCTTTCAAGAAAGAGTTAGATAGAGCTCTTAAAGATAGCGGAGTCAAGGGATATGGGGAGAAGGCAGGAAAAGGGTACTGATTGTGCATGATCAGTCATGATCACAGGGCTGAATGGCCTACTCCTGCACCTATTGTCTATTGTATATGGAAGAAGCTGCCAGAGGAAATAGTAAACATGGGTACAATTACAACATCTAAAATACATTTTGACAGGTTCATTTTGAAAATGATGTGTGATATGCGATAAATGTAGACAAATGGGCTAGCTCAGGAATGCACGATAGCCAGCATGGATGATGTGAGCCAAATGGTTTGTTTCCATGCTGTACAACTATGACTGAAATTAGAAATCACTAATTCCATTGACAAACTGGTTCTGGTACTATAATTAACTGTCTGGTAACCAGTTCCAGAATGGTAATGTGTCTTGAATTTTGTTCCCGTGGTCATGTTGAACAAAACAATTATAAAATGGAAATAGGTTGTGCAGCACAGTACGGTTGAAGGTGATGAATGAACCAACACAATTGTTAGATCTACTTCACCTCATCCTAACTAAATTCACCTGCAGCAGGTGCATTTACCAAAGAAAGCATTAGGAGTAGGTTCAATCTTCTCACCAACATGTGTGGTGCTGTTATAGCCTTAAAATGGGTTATATTGATAACACCTCTGCCAGCTCAAAACTGCACATCCATGAGGCAACATGTGCTATCAGTAGCAATGGAACTGCACAGCATCACAATATTTAACTTCACAGCTTGGCACATCCCTCATACCCATTTGTGCATATAGTACGGGCTGCTCTGTAAACATTCATGGCATGGGGTTTATAGTATTTTCAGTCTCTGGATAATGTCAGATCATTCTTGCACTCCAGGCTATTCTCATGTCCATAATCTACCTTTAATTTTTACCAGCAAAAATAAATCATGACTTGTTAATGTAATCTTATCATTCTGTGGAAATAAATGTTTAGAAGTCATGGTGAAGGTTTCTCACTGTATCAGGAAGAAGGGAAACCAGTACGAATTCTCTCACTCTGGATTATATACAAGATGTAGCAAATTCTGTAATAAAACTTCAGAAAGGAACTGGTATCCATGACACTTCTAGGACTAGGCTTACATAATTCATGGTAGTTGCATTTCAATTTTTTTTACTCAAATTAGAACTGCCAGCTTTTTAAAAAATTACCATCTATGTTAGTTTATTTCTTCTTAAAATACAACATGCAGAAGTAATGAAAGCACTCAATAGCAAAATTACTCTGTTATATTGATCAAGTTTATTCACCTTCAGCAGCAGAAAGATGCTTATTGTTATGTACCTGCTAATCCCTTACTTCAGTAACTCAGCCAACAAAGCTGTTTTAAATATGTAGGAGCATACATCAGAATAGTCTATACTGCCTCTTGAGCCTGGTTCAACATTTAGGATTTGGACCGGAACTACACTCAGTAGCCATTTTATTTGGTACCTTCTGTACCTAATAAAGTGGCCACTGAGTGTATGTTTGTGGTTTTCTGCCAATTCACCTCAAGATTCAACGAGTTTGTGTCCATAGATGCTCTTCTGCACACCACTGTTGTAATGCATAGATTACTCTCACTACAGCATGAACCAGTCTGGCCATTCTCACCTGAACTCTCTCGCTAACAAAGTATTTTTGCCCACAGAACTGCTGCTCACAGGAATTTTTTTTTTGTTTTTTGCACCATCTCTGTAATCTCTAGAGACTGTTGTGTGTGAAAATCTCAGATCAGCTGTTTTTAAGATATTCAAACCACCCTGTCAGTCACCAACAGTTATTCTACAGTCAAGGTCACTTAGATTACATTTCAAGTTGTCAAATTTATTGTCATTTTAACCATAAGCTGCTGGCACAGCACACAGTAAAAACAAAACATGTTCCTCCAGGACCATGGTACTACATGAAACAACACAAAACTACACTAGATTATGTGAGACAGCACAAGGCTACACTAGACTACGTAAAACAACCATAAAGTGCACATAACAGTGCAGGGCAGTACAATAATTAATAAACAAGACAAGAGGCACAGTAGAGGGCAAATTACAATACAATAATAAATGATGTAGATGTCAGTCTAGACTTTGGGTATTGAGGAGTCTGATGGCTTGGGGGAAGAAACTGTTGCACAGTCTGGTCGTGAGAGCCCGAAACCTTCGGTACCTTTTGCCAGATGGCAGGAGGGAGAAGAGTTTGTGTGAGGGGTGCGTGGGGTCCTTCATAATACTGTTAGCTTTGCGGGTGCAGCGTGTAGTGTAAGTGTCCGAAATAGCGGGAAGAGAGACCCTGATGATCTCAGCTGACCTCACTATCCGCTGCAGGGTCTTGTGATCCCAGACGGTGCAATTCCCGAACCAGGCAGTGATGCAGCTGTTCAGGATGCTCTCGATGCATCCCCTGTAGAATGTGGTGAGGATGGGGGCGGGTGGGAGATAGACTTTTCTCAGCCTTTGCAGAAAGTAGAGACGCTGCTGGGCTTTCTTTGCTATGGAGCTGGTGTTGAGGGACCAGGTGAGATTCTTCGCCAGGTGAACACCAAGAAATTTGGTGCTCTTAACGATCTCAACGGAGGAGCCGTCAATGTTCAGTGGAGAGTGGTCGCTCCATGCTCTCCTGAAGTCAACAACCATCTCTTTTGTTTTGTTCACAGAGACAGGTTGCTGGCTCTGCATCAGTCTGTTAGCCGCTGCACCTCCTCTCTGTATGCTGACTCATTGTTCTTCCCCATTCTGATGATTGCTCTGAACAACAACTGAACCTCTTGACCATGTCTGCATGGTTTTATGCATTGAGTTGCCTTCACATGATTGGCTGATTAGATATTTGCATTAACGAACAGGTGTGCAAGTATACCTACTAAAGTTGAAACTGTGCGTATGCTTCAGGCTCATTCTCCTACTAAATCCATGTCCAAACATGACTTCGTTTTTACCCTGAATCTACTTATTGGCCAAGTATCCAATTAAACACATTTCCATGTGTAAAAACTTATGAAGGAACCTGAAGCCAACCTTTACTCTCCCATCTTCAAATGTTTAAAGCAGAACTGTTGCAAGGATCATATTGTTTGTTGAGAAACCAAAACAGTTTTTTGAAGCTAGTCATTTAAATATCTGGTCATTGCCTTGAGAGGTTTACTATCTACTGCACTATATTCAAAAACCACAAATTAATGTATCCTTGACTTGTAGGAATACTGCAATTGTTAAATGCCAAATAACAAATTTTATAATGTACTTTAACTTATACCCACGGAACTGAAAGTGAGCAGACAACTAAATATCATGGCTTTATTAATTAATTTCAGCAATATTTGGCAATTGGTCAATAACATTTGTTGATCAAAATGCTTACCTCTGGCTATAATACAACACAAGTTTCAGGGAACACAGATGAGGTTTTTAAATAAAAGTCACTTTAAAATAAATTCAGAACTGCTCCAAATGAGAATACAAAATTGCCTAAGGTAGATTACAACACTCCTGCTTCTCTGATTACTGATTTCAAGAGGTGTACAAACACTGGGACATGTAAACAGCAAAGGAAGATTCCACTTCATCACAAACAAAAACATAAACACAGGAATGATTGAACACTTTCAACATCCTGCATCTGGGAGCACAGTAGAATCAAACGCGATCTGCACAAGTGACCATACACACTTACTCTTACAAAGTAGAATTTTCTGTTTCTTTGTTAAAATATCACTGCAGTTTCAAAGAATAAGTATACATAATGGAGAATCAACACCAAAAGACATATTGAAACAAGTTCAACAGTTGCAAGATTCTTTTTAATAAAAAGTGAAACAGCATAGACTCATTACTGGAGTCACCAACAGCTGTTGTGAGGATATGTTAGTGATCTACCCAAAGAGTCTGTGGGTTGCAGGGACTAGCCAAATGATGGAAAATAATGAATCAGATTATGGGGATAGACCTGGGACATATGCCAGGAAATAGTGATAGAGTGCCAGGAATAACAAAATCAAAGCTGTGGTTTAAAACACTGAAAGTAAACAGGAAAGATCTTATCCAGAAACACTTAGCAGACTCCTATGTAAACTCATCATGTTGGAATTGCACCCACTGGCTAATGGCTCTGGTATAGCACTTCCCAGATCCACAGCTGATCCAAATACAAGGACAATCCAAAACTCTCGGCCCACTAACCTCTGATTTATATGGAAAAAACACTGGCTCCTACACCAGTAAGGGAAGTTAATGAGTGAGCAAGCTATCTAATCATTCAGAACAGTCAAAATGATTGTAAAATGGCGTTTCTCGTTCATACGTCCCATTGTGTATTCAGACTAATATAATCTGAAAACACTAAGACCTTCAGATATATTCTCAAATGTACTTCACTGATCTGACTTCACAAAAATCTGCTGTTTAATAAACATGCAATGATCTTGCACTATGTAAACACCTGATGCAATGAAAAATTGACATACTTGCATTGGAGACACAGTGACAGCAGGTGCTTGAACCTGGAGCAAAAACAAACTGCAGTAGTTAGAGTAAGGAATGGTTGATGAATGGTAGAGACCTGCAGGACAACTCTGATGAGGACTGCTGAGTTCCTCCAGCAGCTTTTGCAACATATTTGCACTACTTTGGATTCAACCAACATACTATCAAACTGTTCTAGTGATACCAGACATTGCCTTTACCCTGCTACTTTGTAAGATAATAATTTTACTCAACATTTTGGATGGGATAAACTGTTGGTAGATCACCCTTCAATTAAGTAGGTAAAGATAGCCATAGCAATGCATCATTCAGTGGGATAAACCCTTTAATTCAGATTAAATTTCCTATGTTCTGTAGTGAAACTGTGGCTAGATTCGGGTTGCCAATTGTCCTGTATTGGCCAGGACATCCCGTATATTGGGCTAAATTGGTTTGTCCCATACGGGACTGCCCTTGTCCCGTATTTCCCCCACTAAGGTAGAGCGTTCCTATGAAACCGTTCGTAAGCCGAAATGGCGTAAAGCGCAGAAGCAATTACCATTAATTTATATGGGAAAAATTTTTGAGCGTTCCCAGACCCAAAGAATAACCTACCAAATCATACCAATAACACATAAAACCTAAAATAACACTAACATATAGTAAAAGCAGGAATGATATGATAAATACACAGCCTATATAAAGTAGAAATAATGTATGTACAGTGTATCAGAATCGGGAAGATTAAGCCAAAATTGATTTGTAGAAAATAATCGGCACGTACACACATGCGCACACAGGTGCCTGCGCAAGGCTTCAGGGTCATGGTAGTCTTTCTCAGGTTAAACACAAGTGTCCTATATTTGACTGTTACTTTTGTCCTTTATTTGGGAGTGAGAAAGTTGGCAACCCTAGGCTAGATTCAAAATATAGCTGACAAATCGACAGAGGCAGACTGCATAGAGGGGCTATTGCAAGAATATTTCAAAGATTTTTCATCATATTTGTGAAATTAGTCCCCAAGAAAACTTTGTGGCATGTTTCTGATAATGCAATAATCAGCAAGGCACTTTCTCATTTCAAAAGTGATTGGCACCTGAACCTGGATTTCACAAGAAACGGTGTCCATTGTGGCAATTCTGCCACATCCAGCTTACTAGACTAAAATGGATCTTGGCATACCTATTTTCATTTGAGTAAATCCATAGGACTTCCAGTTCTATCAGTCAACTGGCAGAACATCAATAGAAAATTACACAATGTTCTCATTCAATAAGTAAACTCCAATTCAGCCCAACATTAAAAATCACTTTAAAGTGAAAAGAACTCAACTCTCTTTAATTGGTCATCTGTATGAAAGTAATAAAAGTGAACCTTGGATTCAATAAATGCAGTCAACGTTGGAAAATACCACAGCATCATTCAAATAGCTCTATTCAATGATCCCAAACATCACATATACAATCCAGAGTGGTAGTCACCATTTCTGCATCTTTTGAGTGAAACTTTTAAAAATAGATGCCACAATCAAAACAATGTACATCACACACACATCAAAATATAGCTACTTTAAATAACAATTCAGTAATAAACCACATCTAATAAGAAAATTAGCAGGGTTTAGTCAGATTGTTGCAAAGCCAAAGCGGGTGATATTATAGGTTTCAAGTGAAAAGTTGAACAGAGGTAGATTTTAAGGAATATTGGCAAAGATATGGAGGTGGAGAATATTTATTTCAAGTCAAGGTTCAGACAGGGAGAGCAGGATTATCAATGGAGGAGAACATGTTAGGTTGGGGGAGGAACGACAGAAGGTAATAAACAAATGGGAGAAGCAAAGCCATGAATTTATTTAAAATCAAGAATAAGAGAAAAATACAAATGCTCAAAATTGAATTCTAAAGCCTCATGGTACGACTTCCAGACCTACAGACAGTGTAAAGTTAATTTGATATGCCAACAAACTAAGATTTAGAGTTAGAAATTAAAATCTGGAATTTATTTATGATCAGAAGTGCTTGATTTCACTTTCAGAGTGTATGGACAATCCCTTGAGGGATTGCACCAGAGTATGGCCTCAAGGAGAAACAAGGGTACACTCTTCATCAAACATTGTCACTCTAAATTCCTAGGTCCACAATGATCAAACTATGATTCATCAATCTAAAGATTGCTACCAGAGGGAAGAACCATTTTGCATTGATAATAAAACTGTTTGTCTTGAGTTTATCTCCAGATGTTCAACATCATAATCAAACCCAGATCCTTAGACCGAGTTCTCGAGGTGGGGACTACAAAAAAATAGATTTACTTTGTATTCATAATACATTATGAGAAAAGAGAAATGCAGATTAAGCAAAAAGCTGGAAATAATTGTAACCATTACAAAATGACCGACAAGAATACAATGAGTTGACGGAGCTTTTGTACTGCAACTCCAGTTTATGACAGAAATTGTCTCAATAAACTTGTGCAACAAATGCGCATATACTGTTTTCATTATGGACAAGTAACTTAGATGAAAATTTTAGAGAATGTGGTGCTGAAATTAAGAATGGAAAATATGACTAATATATGTAGACGCAATTTTTTTTTAAACTACTGTAAAAAGAAGCCTGAATTTAAGCTACTTTTGCATGTCAATGGTATAGTATTTCAAACAGATCCCGACACTGAACTGACCAAACAGGAATCACTGAAAAGACTGAACAGAGCAAGCTGTAGCTCCAGAGAGAGAACAAGAGTCCATAGATTTTTCACAAGAAAATCTGTAGATGCTGGAAATCCAAGTGACACACACAAAATACTTCACCATTCCCATTTCCCTCTCTCACCTTATTGCCTTACCTGTGCATCACCTCCTCTGGTGCTCCTTCCCCTTTTCTTTCTTCCATGGTCCACCCTAAGCTATCAGATTCCTCTTTCTCCAGTTCTTTATCTCTTCAGCTATCAGCTTCCCAGCTCTCGATTTCGTTGCTACTTCTCTCGGTTTCACCTATCACCTACCACCTTGTACTTCTCCCCCCCCCCCACCACACCTTCTTGTTCATCCTTTTTTTCCAGTCCTTATGAAGGGTCGCAACTCGAATCGTCGACTGTTACTCTTTTCCATCCATTGATGCTGCCTGGCTTGCTGAGTTCCTCCAGCATTTTATATGTTCCACAAATTTTTTCCTGCCCTAATCAGTACTTCCAGTATGTTCTGATTTTATTTCAGGATTACAAGCACCTGTAGTAATTTGCTTTAGGATTTACATTTTAGATTAATAATCGCAGATTAAAATTTTAGGTAAACAATCAATTCTTTCTCAGCCTCCACACACTCTATGCTCTTGTATGTGTTGACTTCACCTTTTTCAATTTCCACCTACAGCTAACTTGTCATAGTCATAGTCATAGTCGTACTTTATTGATCCCGGGTGATATTGGTTTTCATTACAGTTGCACCATAAATAATAAATAGTAATAGAACCATAAATAGTTAAGTAGTAATATGTAAATTATGAAATAAGTCCAGGACCAGCCTATTGGCTCAGGGTGTCTGACCCTCCAAGGGAGGAGTTGTAAAGTTTGATGACCACAGGCAGAAATGACTTCCTGTGACGCTCTGTGTTGCATCTCGGTGGAATGAGTCTCTGGCTGAATGTACTCCTGTGCCCAACCAGTACATTATGTAGTGGATGGGAGACATTGTCCAAGATGGCATGCAACTTGGACAGCATCCTCTTTTCAGACACCACCATCAGAGAGTCCAGTTCCATCCCCACAACATCACTGGCCTTACGAATGAGTTTGTTGATTCTGTTGGTGTCTGCTACCCTCAGCCTGCTGCCCCAGCTCACAACAGCAAACATGATAGCACTGGCCACCACAGACCCGTAGAACATCCTCAGCATCGTCTGGCAGATGTTAAAGGATCTCAGTCTCCTCAGGAAATAGAGACGGCTCTGACCCTTCTTGTAGACAGCCTCAGTGTTCTTTGACCAGTCCAGTTTATTGTCAATTCATATCCCCAGGTATTTGTAATCCTCCACCATGTCCACACTGACGCCCTGGATGGAAACAGGGGTCACCGGTACCTTAGCTCTCCTCAGGTCTACCACCAGCTCCTTAGTCTTTTTCACATTAAGCTGCAGATAATTCTGCTCACACCATGTTGATTGTTGATTGCTCTTCATTCCAATTCCTTAATAACGTCTTTAGTGTCCAGTGGGGCTATTTCCTGATCCCGTACGCTTCAAACCACTTATCAAAAAATTCCACTAAGCTCTGATTCATACATTGATTTCCATAACCAGATTAGGAATCTGGAACAATTAAGTGAGGGGGCAGTCACCTAAATGTATAATACAAAATATGAAATGGCCTCCGGGGGATAACAAAACCAAATGAAGAAAGCCCAACAAAAAAGCAGAATTAAAGGGCTGATCCTTCTAAAACGCACTCTTCATGCACAAAAATCAGAATTTTTACTGATCAGCAAGAGCTAGGGAAAAGCACACAGCTTCCAAGTTATAAATGTTAAATATGGTGAAAGACATGCTGCAGAAGTACTCAGAATTGTAAGCAAATAAATCAACATGCTATGCCACAATATAATTTAAATAATGTCTTTGAAATGGCAAAAAGTATCCAGGAGAAGATTAAAATATTGCGTTGAACAATGATTTTTGAATCAGAAAGAACCACTGTTTAAAGGAGCCGAAATTATCATTTGACTCATTGTAATGATCAAGCTTTATTTATAAATGCCTATACATTCACGAATGTGAGGCCAGATTCTGCTCTAACTGTAATCTACAACTGTGCAGATGACACCACCATAATGGGCTGAATCCCAAATAATGATGAGTTGGAGTAGAGGAAGGAGATAGAGCCTAATTACATGGTGTCATTACTTTCCCTGCATATCAGCAAAACAAGAACTGGTAAGTGACTTTAGGAAGGTAGAGGATACAGTACATTTGCTCCTGTTTACACAACCATGCTGATGGTGACAGAATTAAAAGCTTAATTTTCCAAGGAGTGAACATCATCAATAGCTTATCCCTGGTCCAACCACATTGACAACAGTGCCAAGAAAGCACAGAAAGAATCTGCTAAAGAAACTGGGCATATTCCCTTGGACCTTTACCTATTTTTATCAATGCACCGTACAAAGCGTCCTCTTCAGATGTATCAAGGCTTGATATGGTAACTGCTCTGCAATTTCTTGCAATCTCAAGCAGAGTTGTGGACACAACTCAGCACATCATGGCAATCAGCCTCCTCGCCATGGACTCTGTCTATACTCCTCTCTACTTTGGTAATGTAGCCAACATAATCAAAGACTGCACCTACCCAGACTTTCTCTCTCCTCCCTACACCTCCCACTCCCCATTCAGCAGAAGATACAAAAGCCCATACCACCAAACTCAATAATGGTCCCCAAATACAATAAGATCGACTCTTGACCTCACAGTCTACCTTGGTGTGACCTTGCACTTTATTGTCTACTTGCTCTGCACCTTCTATGCTACTATATCTCTTCATTCCACATTCTGTTACTTTCCTTTATATTACTTCAATGCACTGTTGTAATGAAATAATCTGGATGGATGACATGCATAACAAAGTTTTTCACTGAACCTTGGTACCTGTGATAATAATTTAACAATTTTTTTTTTGGAATCCAAATACTGCTGCTATTGGCAGCATTTATTGTCCTCCTCCAACTACCCCTGTGAAGGTTGCGGTGAGCCATCTTCTTGAACTGCTGCATACCTCTAGTGAAGATGCTCACCAGCGCTGACGAGAGGTAGTTTCAAAATTTAAATCCAGAGGTGATGAAGAACTAGTGATGTATTTGCAAATCAGAATATTGCATGACTTAGAGGGAAACCTGCAGGTAACAGTACTCTCGTGCATTCTGCCCTCATCCTTCATGACAGTAGAGGTTGAGGATTCACGAGTGTTTTTAAAAGCTATGTGCGAAGTAAATGCAGTGCAGTTTTGTGGATGGTACATTCTGCTGTTATTATGCACTGGTGGGAACAAACATCTAGGGTGATTAGTGAGAAACTAACTAAGCAAGCTGCTTTGTCCTGGATTGGTTATAAATGCACCAATTCAGTTACACTCCTAATTTAATTATTATATATCATGGAAAGGCCTTACAGTGTCAGGAGTCACTCACAACAAAATATCCAACTTCTGACCTGAACTTGTATGGTACCTTCATGGTTGGTCCTGATGAATTTTATTTATTTTTATTTAGAGACACAGCACAAATCAGGCCCTTCTGGCCCAATGAATTGCACTGCCCAGCAACCCACCTATACAACACTAGCTTAGTCACAATTTGTAATGACCAATTAACCTACTAACTAGTATGTCTTTGGACTGTGGGAGGAAACCTGGAGCACCTAGAGGAAATCCACACGGTCATAGGGAAATGTACAGACTCCTTACAGAAGGTGCTGGAAATGAGCTCCGATGCCCTGAGATATAATAGCAGCGCACTAACCGTGGCACACTGATTTCTGGTCCATGGTGACTTCAGGACATCGATAGTGAGGGACACGACAATAATAATGCTGTTGAACGTCAAGGTAGGCAGTCTTTCGTTGAAATGGCCGTGGTCTCTTTGCTGTGACATGACTGTTATTTGCCATTGATCAGTTCATACTTAAATATTGACTGGGTCTTGTTACATGCAGGTATGGAATACTTCATTTGTTGATGAGTTTGGAAAAGAATTGAACAGCAATCATCACGAAACAGTCCATTTCTGACCTTGTGCTGGAAGATCTTTGATGAAACAGCTGAAGAAGGTTAGGCCTAGGACATTGTCCTGCATTCTGGGGCTGAGATGAATAACCTCTGAGAAACTATCATCTTCCTTTGGGTGAGTTGTGACTCATACTATTGGAGGGCTTTCCTTTGACTTCATGCTTACCAGGACACATGACACAATATCCAGTCTAATACTGTCTTAACATCAAGGGTGGTTATTTATTTCTTACTTCTAGAGTTCAGCAGCTCTTTGGTCCATGTGTGGATCTACAAAGTTGTGTTGAGGTTTGCAGTCAAGAGGTCTGGCAAAACCCAAACTAGGCATTTGTGAGTAGTTACTGGTAAGTGCTATTGTGTATGACAGCACTGCTTGAAGATAGCTTGAAGATAGATTAGATTACCTGGGTGGTAATTAGCCATCTTGGATTTGTGCTGCATTTTGTGAACAGGATATGCCTGGGCAATGTTTTCCATTGTCAAGTAGATGCTAGTGTTGCAGTTGTACTGGATCAGCTTGGCTTGAGGCACAGATGGTTCTGCAGAGCAGTTCCTCAGTGGTACAACTAGGACTTTGCTGGCTCCCTTAACCTTTTCTACATCCAATTCTCTCAGCCATTTTTTGATAGTATGTGAAATTAATTGACAAATAAGAGACAATTTGCAGATGCTGGAAATCCAAGCAACTCTCACAAATGCTGGAGGAACTCAGCAGACCAGGCAGCATCTATGGAAAAAACAGTACAGTCGACGTTTTGGGCCGAGACACTTTGGCCTAATTCTGCTGCTATGTCTTATGGTCTGGTATTAAGGACTCATAAGTGCAGACGAAGGCTCTTGGCCCGAAATGCTGACTGTACTTTTCTTTCCCCCATAGGTGCTGCCTGGCCTGCTGGGTTCCTCCAGCATTTGTGAGTTATGAAATTAATTGAATCGGTTGAAGACTATTTTTTTCTGATATGAGGATTACAGGAGGAAACCAAGATGGATTCTGGCTGAACAAGGCTGTGTGTGCTTCACCCTGGTCTCTAGAACATGCTTGCTGAGCCCTATCATCATTAAAGATGGGATTCTTCTTGAAACCTCCTTTTCCTGTTAGTTATTTCATCACCCACTACCATTCATGGCAAAATAGGATAGTACTGTGGAGCTTCAACTGATTCATTAGTTTCAAGATTGCAAAGGTCTATCTAGGCTGCTGATTTTGCTAGTTAACACACAAACAGTCCTGTACTGCAGCTTCAATAGGCTGCCACTTCCTCAATTTTAAGATTCGAGATTATTTAATGTAATTTCCAGCAGACAAGTGTAAATGAGATGAAATAATTGTTACTCCAGATCCGATGCAGCGCAAAAAAAAACCAATAAGATAAAGAATACAATAATAATAAGAAAGTGTAATAAACATAAATACATAAGATAGCTTACATACATAGATTGATTGTATGTCCTTAAAGTGACACTAAGCCCAGGAGTGTCTGTACATAATGTAACTGACAGGAAATGATGAAGTAGTGGTGGTTGGGGGTGTGTAGGGCTGGGTTAGTGGGTGGATCTGTTGATCAGCCTTACTGCTTGGGGTAAGTAACTGTTGTTTGTTTGTTTGTTTTTTGAGTCCGGTGGTCTTGTCATGGATGCTATGTAGCCTCCTCCCCAATGGGAGTGGAACAAACAGTCCATGAGCAGGGCGGGTGGGATCCTTAATGATGTTACTGGCCCTTTTTCTGCATCAGTCTGTATACATGTCCTTGATGGCAGGTAAGCTGGTGCTGGTGATGCATTGGGCAGTTTTGATAAAATGTTATAGACCCTTCCTGTCTGCTGCAGTGCAGTTTCCGTACCATGCAGTTATGCTACATGTTAGGATGCTGTCTACTGTGCATCTGTAGAATGAGGTGAGTACAGATATGCAAAGTCCAACTCTCTTCAGCCTCCTCAGAAAGTGGAGGTGTTGGTGAGTTTTTCTGATTGAGTGAAATCTGTTCTGGGACCATGAGAGATTGTGCAAGATGTGCACTCTCAGGAGTTTGAAACTTCTCATGGTTTCCACTGCCGTGCTGCCAATGTAAAGAGGAGTGAGTTCTCCTGAAGTCGATAACCTTCTTCTTTGTTTTGTTGACATTGAGGAAGAGGTTATTTGCCTGGCACCAGACTTGAAGCTCTTCCACCTCCTCTCTGTAGGCCATATCATCATTGTTGATGATGAGCCCCACCACTGTCATGTCATCCGTGAACTTGACAATGCGATTACTTAGGTGTTTAGCTGTGTAGTTATGTGTGAGCAGAGTGTAAAGCAATGGGCTCAGCACACAGCTCTGGAGAGCATCCATGTTAAGCATGATAGGGAGGGAGGAACGTTGTGCATCCTACTATCTCCAGTTGGTTAGGAAGTCTAACACACAATTCAAAAGTGGTATACCTAATACTGCTTTGAGCTTACCCCTCTACACCAGAGGAGCAGAAGTAGGTTATCCAGCCCTTTAAGCCTGCTCTTATATTCATTAAGATCATGGCTGATTTGCCTCAGTGCAACATTAAATGAGAACAGTCTGTCAAAATATATCAAATTCCATTTCTTTCTACGGATGCTACCTGACCTAATGAGTGTTTGCAGCAGTTTTGTCATTGTATTCTCTACCCAATATCCTGTATTCTCTTAATATCAACAAACATATATATGTTTTAAATTAACAGCTCTTCAGGGTAGAGAATTTCAAAGGTTCATCATCCTCTGAATGAAGAAATGTTCCCTAATCTCTCTCCTACACAGCCTGTACACTCTTGTCCTAAACTCCCCAGCCAGGGGAGATGTCTCCCCTGCATCTGGCCTGTCCAGCTACAGTTTTATATGTTTTGACGAACAGGGTTGATTCCCTGGTTTAACATTAATTGCAGAGTGAGGGATATGCTGGACCCTCGCTCAGGGATATGTTACAAATTGTGGTGATATACTTTTCTGCTGCTATGCTGATAATTCACAGTGATACATGGAAGCTCAGTTTCAGCAGC
This sequence comes from Mobula hypostoma, assembly GCF_963921235.1. NCBI lineage: Eukaryota > Metazoa > Chordata > Chondrichthyes > Myliobatiformes > Myliobatidae > Mobula > Mobula hypostoma. Next base: position 140,385,357 of record NC_086097.1, read on the forward strand.
TGGATCCGCTGACATACACTGATTTAGAACATTTGTAGTGCCACCCAATACAGTGGAAGAGATTCTTGATGCAACTGGCATCACCTGTATAAGAACCTTGGGACCAGGTAAGCATGCCTTTGTCCCTACTCCAATTTTCTTTAATGCACATATCCAAATAACCCTATAATATCAAAAGCACGAAATATGTCTACATTATATCCAAACTTTCTCGTTGGTACTTGGTAAACAAAGTTGCTTATGTTGGAGAAATATACATAGTAGACAGGTCATAGCTTAACAGAAATTCACAGACTGAATGGTGATTGAAATTATCCAAAAATTATTCATTATTATTGATTGCAGTGGAAAACTACTCAATATCTACAGACACAATTGTTCATCATTGACTCTGACCATTAAACTCTGATGCTGAGGTCAGACACCTGTTGACCACCATCTACTACCTTCCTCAGCTGATGATTTAATCCTCCGTCAAGTTGTTCATCACTTGGAAGATGACTGAGCTGGCCAAGTCATGGAGACAGCAACCACCATACTAACCCTGCAGCAAATGGTGTGGGAACCGGCAGTGGAAAGATCACTTAACAATGTGCTTATAAATCTATCAGTTGAAGATGGATTGATCTTGAAAATATTGCAGTAAATAACCATTGCAAAGTCATTGTGAAGAGAAAACCACATGTTACTATTGAATTCTATTTTTGCTATTGTGCTGAACATTTGCACTCCAGAATTAGGTATATGCTTAGCTAATCTGCTTTAGTACATTAATAACTTTGGCATTTATTGGATATCTGAAAAACTGCCCAGAAATGCCCTAGACATAAAAAAAGACAAATTAAATGCAATCATAGTCCATCAGTCTGTTTTCAGACACAACCAGCATGGATGGCATCAGTGACAGTGCTTTCAAGCAGTAATGACTTAAGGACCAAGGCTCCTTTGTTCCAAGGGAAATAACTCCAGCCTATTACATGTCATCTCATAGTCCTCCAGCCCTGGCCCACCCTTAATCACATCTGTACCTTTTCTAGTGTATCTACACCTTTCCTGTAACATAGTGACCAACATCTTTCACTGTTCTGTAGTTGTGGCGCAGCTGGTATTTTATATGGTACTTAGAACATGGAACAATACTGAGCAGGAACAGTGTCTTTGGCCCATAATAGTGAGGTAAACTAATTAGCTAGTAATTAAACAGCTAACTAAACTAATCCCTTCAGCCTACACAACATCTATATCAGCGGTCCCCAAACACCGGGCTACAGAGCATGCGCTACCAGGCCGCAAGGAAACGATGTGATTTGGTGATATGAGTCAGCTGCACCTTTCCTCATTCCCTGTCACGGCCACTGTTGAGCCATTACGCACGCGAGGTCATTACGCGCTTGTCATCCATTTCAGCGCGGGAAGATCAACTCTTCGAGCTTGTAAATGACGGTGGGCTGAAATGTATGTTTGACATAACATCTCTGCCAGCAATCCGGATCAAAGCCAAGGCTGAATATCCTGCGATAGCCACGGAAGCACTGAAAACGTTGCTTCCATTTCCAACGTATCTCTGCAATGAATGCAACGAAAACTAAATTGCGGAATAGACTGGACATAAGGAACCCCCTTCAAGTATCGCTGTCTCTCGTCACCCTTCGATAGGACCGTCTTGTTGCAGGAAAACAATCCCAGGGCTCCCACTGTTTCAGCGATATTGGTGTGTTGCAATGATTTTATATGTTCATACGGGGAAAATATGTGCTGCATGTTTAATATCCAAACGATACTTAAAATGTTATGATGCTATTGACTTATATAACTATATAACAATTACAGCACGGAAACAGGCCATCTCTGCCCTTCTAGTCCGTGCTGAACGCTACTCTCACCTAGTCCCACCGACCTGCACTCAGCCCATAACCCTCCATTCCTTTCCTGTCCATATACCTATCCAATTTTTCATTAAATGATAAAATCGAACCTGCCTCTACCACTTCTACTGGAAGTTCGTTCAACATTTACTTCAAGCTCCCCTGATAATTGACTTATCACTATATTCATGCGAGGAAAATATGCGCAGTGTGTTTAATATTAAATTCATTAGGTAAACCCTTTGAGAAACGAAATTGAGTGCATTAGCTAATTATCATCTGTAGTCCAGTCGTGATCAACACCCACCGCCCCCCCTCGTCCAAAAAGAATCGCCAAAAACGATTTGTGGAAAAAAAATCGTACACGCATGCGCACTGGTGCCCGTACAAGGCTTCATGGTCATTGTAGTCTTTCTCAGGGTAAACCCAGCGTATTTGACTGCTACTCTTGTCCGTTGGCAACCCCCCCACCCCCCACCCCCCCGGTCGGCCGGTACGTAAGAATATTGTCAAAATGAAACCAGTCCACAGTGCGAGAAAGGTTGGGGACCCCTGATCTATATCCCTCCTTTCCTTCATAATCATGTGCCTATCTTGGTTCAATCTATTTTTGCAGTACAATCTAATAAGCTACCAGCCAAACTCGCTTAGAAAATCTCATTCAGTTGTATCCGTACTGCTGGTTTAAGAAAAGAATTTGTTCAAAGTCACATAAAATGTATATTAATTAATATATAGATTGGGTGAATGAAATTGGTAAAGGTGCTGAGGATGAGGATTTCTTGGAATGTATACGGGATAGTTTTCTGAACCAACATGTCAAGGAACCAACTAGAGAGCAGGCCATTCTGGACTGGGTATTGAGCAATGAGGAAGGGTTAGTTAGCAATCTTGTCGTGCGAGGCCCCTTGGGTAAGAGTGACCATAATATGGTGGAATTCTTCATTAAGATGGAGAGTGATATAGTTAATTCAGAAACAAAGGTTCTGAACTTAAAGAAGGGTAACTTTGAAGGTATGAGACGTGAATTAGCTAAGATAGACTGGCAAATGATACTTAAGGGGCCAACGGTGGATATGCAATGGCAAGCATTTAAAGATCGCATGGATGAACTACAACAATTGTTCATCCCAGTTTGGCAAAAGAATAAACCAGGGAAGGTAGTGCACCCGTGGCTGACAAGGGAAATTAGGGATAGTATCAATTCCAAAGAATAAACATACAAATTAGCCAGAAAAAGCGGCACACCTGAGGACTGGGAGAAATTCAGAGTCCAGCAGAGGAGGACAAAGGGCTTAATTAGGAAAGGGAAAAAAGATTATGAGAGAAAGCTGGCAGAGAACATAAAAACTGACTGTAAAAGCTTTTATAGATATGTAAAAAGAAAAAGATTGGTTAAGACAAATGTAGGTCCCTTACAGTCAGACTCAGGTGAATTGATCATGGAGAACAAGGACATGGCTGACCAATTGAATAACTACTTTGGTTCTGTCTTCACTAAGGAGGACATAAATAATCTTCCAGAAATAGTTGGGGACTGAGAGTCCAGTGAGATAGAGGAACTGAGGGAAATACATGTTAGTAGGGAAGTGGTGTTAGGTAAATTGAAGGGATTGAAGGCAGATAAATCCCCAGGGCCAGATGGTCTGCATCCCAGAGTGCTTAAGGAAGTAGCCCAAGAAATAGTGGATGCGTTAGTGATAATTTTTCAAAACTCTTTAGATTCTGGATTAGTTCCTGAAGACTGGAGGGTGGCTAATGTAACCCCACTTTTTAAAAAAGGAGGGAGAGAGAAACCAGGGAATTATAGACTGGTGAGCCTGACATCAGTGGTGGGGAAAATGCTAGAGTCAGTTATCAAAGATGTGATAACAGCACATTTGGAAAGCGGTGAAATCATCGGACAAAGTCAGCATGGATTTGTGAAAGGAAAATCATGTCTGACAAATCTCACAGAATTTTTTGAGGATGTAACTAGTAGACTGGATAGGGGAGAACCAGTGGATGTGGTATATTTGGATTTTCAAAAGGCTTTTGACAAGGTCCCACACAGGAGATTAGTGTGCAAACTTAAAGCACACGGTATTGGGGGTATGGTATTGATGTGGATAGAGAATTGGTTGGCAGACAGGAAGCAAAGAGTGGGAATAAACGGGACCTTCTCAGAATGGCAGGCAGTGACTAGTGGGGTACCGCAAGGCTCAGTGCTGGGACCCCAGTTGTTTACAATATATTTTAATGACTTAGACGAGGGAATTAAATGCAGCATCTCCAAGTTTGCGGATGACATGAAGCTGGGTGGCAGTGTTAGCTGTGAGAAGGATGCTAAGAGGATGCAGGGTGACTTGGATAGGTTAGGTGAGTGGGCAAATTCATGGCAGATGCAATTTAATGTGGATAAATGTGAAGTTATCCACTTTGGTGGCAAAAACAGGAAAACAGATTATTATCTGAATGGTGGCCAATTAGGAAAAGGGGAGGTGCAACGAGACCTGGGTATCATTGTACACCAGTCATTGAAAGTTGGCATGCAGGTACAGCAGGCGGTGAAAAAGGCAAATGGTATGCTGGCATTCATAGCAAGAGGATTTGAGTACAAGAGCAGGGAGGTTCTACTGCAGTTGTACAAGGCCTTGGTGAGACCACACCTGGAGTATTGTGTGCAGTTTTGGTCCTCTAATCTGAGGAAAGACATTCTTGCCATAGAGGGGGTACAAAGAAGGTTCACCAGATTGATTCCTGGGATGGCAGGACTTTCATACGATGAAAGACTGGATCGACTAGGCTTATACTCTCTGGAATTTAGAAGATTGAGGGGGGATCTGATTGAAACATATAAAATTCTAAAGGGATTGGACAGGCTAGATACAGGAAGATTGTTCCCGATGTTGGGGAAGTCCAGAACAAGGGGTCACAGTTTGAGGAAAAAGGGGAAGCCTTTTAGGACCAAGATGAGGAAAAACTTCTTCACACACAGAGTGGTGAATCTATGGAATTCTCTGCCACAGGAAACAGTTGAGGCCAGTTCATTGGCTATATTTAAGAGGGAGTTAGATAAGGCCCTTGTGGCTAAAGGGCTCAGGGGTATGGAGAAAAGGCAGGTATAGGGTTCTGAGTTGGATGATCAGCCATGATCGTAATGAATGGTGGTGCAGGCTCGAAGGGCCGAAAGGCCTGCTCCTGCAACTATTTTCTATGTTTCTAAGTTTCTAATAATGTGGGAAATAGCTCTAAAGAATTAAGATTTAAAAATGGCATTCAATATCAGTCCAATAGTATGTGAAGGCTTGACTTTTTTTGGTCTTGGGGTACAAGTTTTGCTTTGCATAGCTCAAATACCATCATTAAATTAATCAATGACACCACTTCAGTTGGCAACTTCAAGAGGTGGTGCCTCAAGAAGGCAGCATCCACCACTAGGGACCCTCACCATCTGAGACATGCCCTCTTCTTGTTACTACCATCAGGGAGGAGGTACTGGAGCCTGAAAACCCACACTCAATGGCTTACAAACAGCTTCTTCCCCTCTGGCATTAGTTATCTGAATGACCCATGACCTTATAAACACAGTCTCGTTAATTCTTTCTTGTATTATATATTTTTCTAATTTATAATTTGCACTGTACTGCTGCTGCAAAACAACAAATGTTATGTCACATAATAATAAATTTAATTCTAATGCATCACAAATACTGCTTAATCTGGAGCCAACACAGAGGTCACATTCACCCTTTTGTTACAGTAGTTTATACAAGCAATCTCAGTGAAATAATATCTTTCAATAAGTTCAAATTCTATTTTAATTTGCTTTCTAATTTGCAGTTCTTTTGGGACTGAATTGTTGATACAATATTCAGTATCAGTTGATCATTTTTCAAAATGACTGAAGTCCAATAAATACTAAAAATGCCTAGGGAATCATTCCTCGTTCTCAATAGCTTAAAAGGCCCCAAAAAGAATATCAGAAAGAAGGATAGTATTACATTTTGCTGGACTCTATACTTTCAAAACTAACAAGACGGTGAAATATACAAGCATTCAAATCCTCTATTGTAAGCGGTGTAATTATCAGTCATATTGAAGGCATCCCCAAGATAGCCATTTCTGCTTTTGTTGTGGAGAATGATTATATGACAAATCAGTGTTAATGACTTTTTAAAAGTAACAGATTGGGTGTCATATTATAGCCGCTAGGATTACCAGTATTGAATCACGTGTATTCATAACTCCACACATAAAAGTCAGCACAAAAGAAATAATTACCCTGATCAAAATTAAACAGGAAGACTAATAATGAAGCCAAGAGCACCTTTTAAAACGCATCTTTTTCCTATCATCACTGAGGCAAGCAGATAAGACTATGATTTATTTCTAATCCTTCAAGTAAGTAGTTCTATTCTACAAGTGGATAATTATCAGCTTTATAGAGATCTACAAGTTACTGACATCCATAACTCTGGCAGAAAATTAAATGTTATGCATGTCTAGAAGTTAAATCTTGAAACATAGAAACATAGAAACATAGAAAATAGGGGCAGGAGTAGGCCATTCGGCCCTTCGAGCCTGCACCGCCATTTATTATGATCATGGCTGATCATCCAACTCAGAACCCCGCCCTAGCCTTCCCTCCATACACCCTGACCCCTATAGCCACAAGGGCCATATCTAACTCCCTCTTAAATATAGCCAATGAACTGGCCTCAACTGTTTCCTGTGGCAGAGAATTCCACAGATTCACCACTCTCTGTGTGAAGAAGTTTTTCCTAATCTCGGTCCTAAAAGGCTTCCCCATTATCCTCAAACTGTGACCCCTCGTTCTGGACTTCCCCAACATCGGGAACAATCTTCCTGCATCTAGCCTGTCCAATCTCTTTAGGATTTTATACGTTTCAATCAGATCCCCCCTCAATCTTCTAAATTCCAACGAGTATAAGCCTAGTTCCTCCAGTCTTTCATCATATGCAAGTCCTGCCATCCCAGGAATTAATCTGGTGAACCTTCTTTATACTCCCTCTATGGCAAGGATGTCTTTCCTCAGATTAGGGGACCAAAACTGCACACAATACTCCAGGTGTGGTCTCACCAAGGCCTTGTACAACTGCAGTAGTACCTCCCTGCTCCTGTACTCAAATCCTCTTGCTATAAATGCCAGCATACCATTCGCCTTTTTCACCGCCTGCTGTACCTGCATGCCCACTTTCAATGACTGGTGTATAATGACACCCAGGTCTCGTTGCACCTCCCCTTTTCCTAATCGGCCACCATTCAGATAATAATCTGTTTTCCTATTTCTGCCACCAAAGTGGATAACTTCACATTTATCCACATTAAATTGCATCTGCCATGAATTTGCCCACTCACCCAACCTATCCAAGTCACCCTGCATCCTCTTAGCATCCTCCTCACAGCTAACACTGCCACCCTGCTTCATGTCATCCGCAGACTTGGAGATGCTGCATTTAATTCCCTCATCCAAGTCATTAATATATATTGTAAACAACTGGGGTGCCAGCACTGAGCCTTGCGGTACCCCACTAGTCACCGCCTGCCATTCTGAAAAGGTCCCGTTTATTCCCACTTTTTGCTTCCTGTCTGCTAACCAATTCTCCACCCACATCAGTACCTTACCCCCAATACCGTGTGCTTTAAGTTTGCACACTAATCTCCTGTGTGGGACCTTGTCAAAAGCCTTTTGAAAATCCAAACATACCACATCCACTGGTTCTCCCCTATCCACTCTACGAGTTACATCCTCAAAAAATTCTATGAGATTCGTCAGACATGATTTTCCTTTCACAAATCCATGCTGACTTTGTCCGATCATTTCACCGCTTTCCAAATGTGCTGTTATCGCATCCTTGATAACTGACTCCAGCAGTTTCCCCACCACCGACGTTAGGCTAACCGGTCTATAATTCCCCAGTTTCTCTCTCCCTCCTTTTTTAAAAAGTGGGGTTACATTAGCCACCCTCCAATCCTCAGGAACTAGTCCAGAATCTAACGAGTTTTGAAAAATTATCACTAATGCATCCACTATTTCTTGGGTTACTTCCTTAAGCACTCGAGGATGCAGACCATCTGGCCCTGGGGATTTATCTGCCTTCAATTCCTTCAATTTACCTAACACCACTTCTCTACTAACATGTATTTCGCTCACTTCCTCCATCTCACTGGACCCTCTGTCCCCTACTATTACTGGAAGATTATTTATGTCCTCCTTAGTGAAGACAGAACCAAAGTAATTATTCAATTGGTCTGCCATGTCCTTGCTCCCCATAATCAATTCACCTGTTTCTGTCTGTAGGGGACCTACATTTGTCTTTACCAGGCTTTTCCTTTTTACATATCTATAAAAGCTTTTACAGTCCGTTTTTATGTTCCCTGCCAGTTTTCTCTCATAATCTTTTTTCCCCTTCCTAATTAAGCCCTTTGTCCTCCTCTGCTGAACTCTGAATTTCTCCCAGTCCTCAGGTGAGCCACTTTCTCTGGCTAATTTGTATGCTTCTTCTTTGGAATTGATACTATCCCTAATTTCTCTTGTCAGCCACAGGTGCACTACCTTCCTTGATTTATTCTTTTGCCAAACTGGGATGAACAATTGTTGTAGTTCATCCATGCAACCTTTAAATGCTTGCCATTGCAAATCCACTGTCAATCCTTTAAGTGTCATTTGCCAGTCTATCTTAGCTAATTCACATCTCATACCTTCAAAGTTACCCCTCTTTAAGTTCAGAACCTTTGTTTCTGAATTAACTATGTCACTCTCCATCTTAATGAAGAATTCCACCATATTATGGTCACTCTTACCCAAGGGGCCTCTCACGACAAGATTGCTAATTAACCCTTCCTCATTGCTCAAAACCCAGTCCAGAATAGCCTGCTCTCTAGTTGGTTCCTCGACATGTTGGTTCAAAAAACCATCCCGCATACATTCCAAGAAATCCTCTTCCTCAGCACCTTTACCAATTTGGTTCACCCAATCTACATGTAGATTGAAGTCACCCATTATAACTGCTGTTCCTTTATTGCACACATTTCTAATTTCCTGTTTAATACCACCTCCAACCTCACTACTACTGTTAGGTGGCCTGTACACAACTCCCACCAGCGTCTTCTGCCCTTTAGTGTTACGCAGCTCTACCCATATCGATTCCACATCTTCCCGGCTTATGTCCTTCCTTTCTATTGCGTTAATCTCTTCTTTAACCAGCAACGCCACCCCACCTCCCCTTCCTTCATGTCTATCCCTCCTGAATATTGAATATCCCTGAACGTTGAGCTCCCATCCCTGGTCACCCTGGAGCCATGTCTCTGTGATCCCAACTATATCATAATCATTAATAACAATCTGCACTTTCAATTCATCCACCTTATTACGAATGCTCCTTGCATTGACACACAAAGCCTTCAGGCGCTCTTTTACAACTCTCTTAGCCCTTATACAATTATGTTGAAAAGTGGCCCTTTTTAATGCTTGCCCTGGATTTGCCCTGGATAAATCTTGAGTGAGTTATATTCAGATAATTTTAAACAAGAATACAGTAAAAGACTGTAAGCATTATAATATAATTCTACCATCGCTGAGGTGTAGTTCCTACAAAACATCATCATGGAAGTAACATCATTTGAAAGACTTGACAACCGTGGAAGAAAGCTTAGCGATATCCGGTCAGAGTAACTTGGAAGAGCAACACATGAAGCCACGCTAGTATTTAATTTAACCAGCATTATAAGCACATAAAAGCTATGGCATAGGTGTCGGAAGCAACTGCTGTTTATAATAGCTAATAAATCTTAGAAAACATATTCAAGTATTTTGTTTAAAAAAGAGATACACTTTTATGAAGATATAAAACCATAACACATAGGAGCACTCTATCATGGCTGATCCTGGATCCCAATCAACCCCATACATCTGCCTTCTCACCATATCCTTCGATGTCCTGACCGATCAGGAAACGATTAACTTCCGCCTTAAACATATGCAGGCACTTGGCCTCCACCGGAGTCTGTGGCAGAGCATTCCGCAGAGTTACGACTCTCTGGCTAAAAAATTCCTTCTTACCTCTGTTCTAAAGGGTTGCCCCTCAATTTTGAGGTTGTGCCCTCTAATTTTGGACACCCCCACCATAGGAAATATCCTCTCCACATCCACCCTATCTAGTCCTTCAACATTCGGTAAGTTTCAATGAGATCCCCACACATTCTTCTAAATTCCAGTGAGTCCAGGCCCAAAGCTGCCAAATGCTCTTCATATGTTAACCCCTTCATTCCTGGAATCATCCTTGTGAACCTCCTCTGGACTCTCTCCAATGATAACACATCCTTTCTGAGATATGGGGCCCAAAACTGTTGATAATACTCCAAGTGCGGCCTGACTAGTGTCTTACAAAGGCTCAGCATTATTCCCTTGCTTTCATATTCTGCATTTGCCTTCTTTACTACAGACTCAACCGTCTGGGAGTCTTGCGTGAGGTCTCCCAAGTCTCTCTGCACTACTACTGTTCCTTTCCATTACCATACATTTCCCAACACTGTATTCCATCGGCCACCTTATTTCCCCATTCTTCCAATTGGTCTAAATCCTGCTGTAATTGCATTGCGTCCTCAGCACTACCTACCCCTCCAGCTATCTTTGTATCATCTGTAAACTTTGCCACAAAGCCATCAATTCCATTATCAAAATCATTGGCAAACAACGTGAAAAGCAGCAGTCCCAATACTGACCCAAGGAACACCACTAGTCACTGGCAGCCAACCAGAAAAAGTCCTTTTTATTCCCACTTGCTGCCTCCTGCCTGTCAGCCACTCTGCTACCCATGCCAATATCTTTCCTGTAACACCAAAGGATTTTATCTTGTTAAGCAGCCTCATGTGTAGCACCTTATCAAACGCCTTCTGAAAATCCAAGTAAATAACATCCACTGCCTCTCCTTTATCCACCCTGCTTGTTGCTTCCCCGAAGAACTCTAACAGATTTGTCAGGCAAGTTTTCCCTTGAAAGAAACTATACTGACTTTGAATCATTTTATCATGAATCTCCAAGTACATCAAAGCCTCATCCTTAATAATAGACTGAACACTTCCCCAACCCCTGAGGTTAGGCTAACTGGCCTACAATTTCCAAACAAGAGAAAATCTGCAGATGCTGGAAATCTGAGCAACACACACAAAATGTTGGTGGAACTCAGCAGTCCACACAGCATCTACGGAAAAAAATACAGCTGCTGTTTCCGGCTGAAACAACTGTCCTTTTTACCATAGATGCTGCTTGGCCTGCTGAGTTCCTCCAGCATTTTGTGTGTGTGTGGCCTACAAGTTCCTTTCTTTTGCCTTCCTCCAAAGAGTGGAGTGATAGTTGCAATCTTCCAGTCCTCCAGGACCATGCCAGGATCAAGTGATTCTTGAAAGATCATGACCAATTCATCCATTATCTCTTCAGCAACCACTCTCAGGACTCTCAGATGTAGTCATTCTGGCCCAGGTGACTTATCCACCTGAAAACCTTTCAGCTTGCCTGGCACTTCTTCCTTTGTAAAAGCAATGGCACTTACTCTTGCTCCCTGACACTTACAAACCTCTGGTACACTGCTAGTGTCTTCCACAGTGAAGACAGATGCAAAGTAACCATTAAGTTCATATGCCATTACTTTGTTCCCCATTACTACCTCACCAGCATCATTTTCCAGTCATCCAATATCAATAACCTCCCTTTTCCTCTTTATATAACTGAAAAAAACATTTGTTATCCTGCATTATATTATTGGCTAGTCTGCCCTTGTATTTCATCTTTCCCCTTCTTATAGCTTTGTTTTTTAGTTGCCTTTTGCTGGATTTTAAACGCTTTCCAATCATCCAACTTCCCACTCACTTTTGCTACCTTATATACCCTTTCCTTGGCTTTTATGCAGTCCTCAACTTCCTTTGTCAGTCATGGTTGCCTACCCTTACCATTTGAGAACTTCTTCCTCTGTGGGACATACCTATCCTGCGCCTTTTGAACTATTCCCAAAAACTTCAGCCAGCTCTGCTCTGCCATCATCCCTGCCAGTAACCTCCTCCAATCCACCTGGGCAAGCTCCTCTCTCATGACTCTGTAACTCCCTTTATTCCATTGTGATACTGATACATGTGAGTTATGCTTTTCCCTCTCAGATTGCAGTATGAATTCAATCATATTATGATCACTGCCTTCTAAAGGTTCCTTTACATTAAACTCCCTAATAAGATCTGGGTTATTATACAACACCGAATCTAAGATAATCTTTCCCCGAGTAGGCTCAAGTACAAGCTGCTCTAAAAAGCCATCTTGTATAACTGTAGAGAAAAAAATTGAACGTCAAAATTCAGTGGAGTGTGACTGTTTCAGTTGTTGGCCCTTGTCTAGTCATGATTTATATAAAAGGACAGAGTAGAATCTTTACCTCTTCTGTAATTTCCAAACTAACAGTCTGGTTACTCATGATTTCCTTTTCATTCATACAAGGAATGGCTCAGCAGTGCAGCAGGTAGTGCTGTTGACTCATAGCTTCAGTGACCTGGGTTCAATCCTAAGATACTGGTACTGTCCGTGGAATTTGCATGTGCTTCTTGTGAGCACATGGGCTTCCCCTGGTGCACCCATTTCCACGCACATCTCAAGGCCATCAAACTGCTAGTGGTAGGTTAGTTGGCTGCTGCAAATTATGGACTGGACTATAGTACACTTGGACTCTTCCAGTTTTATATTTTTATATCCTGTGGTTTTGCCCATTCTTTTGTTTGCCCACTTGTGTGATTTGTCTGTTTTTTTTTGCACGTGGGGGATGGGTGATGTTCTCGTTGCCATTTGCGTGATGTCTTTTGCACAAGAGGAGTTTGATGTTCTCGTTGCTGTCAGCACGATTTGTTTTTTTTTGCATGGAGGACAGTCAGATGATTTTCTTTGAATCGCTTCCATGGTTTTCTTTGTTTTGTGGCTGTCTGGTGAAGATGAATCTCAGAGTTGTATACTACATACATACTTTGATAATAAATGATCCTTGAACCTAGTGTATAAGTGAGTGGGGATCAGGAAAAAGTTAGGGGAATAGGTTACCAGACATCCCACCCTGCAAAAACTCATTTCAGGGAGGTAGCACCTCCCCCCCAACCCCGGTCGACCTCCAAGGGTGTACGTAATACTTTGTTTAGTGATTTTGTCTAATCTGTAAACCAAGTTGGGTATATGCAGCAAATGTGACATTAAAATATGTACTTATATATTATCATGTTTATTCTATTACAACTTTAAGCAAGTCTACAGGGAGTTTGGCCTCATCACTTAGGACATCAATAGCGTAACTCCTTGTCAGTTAGCCAGCTAGTTTAAATCAGGGGCCCCCAAACTTTTTTGCAGCGCGGACCGGTTTAATATTGACAATATTCTTGCGGACCGGCCGACCCGGGGTGGGGGTGGTGTTAAACGCGACTGGAATATAGGTGATAAGTCACCCCTCCCCCTTTCAAATCTCTTACTAGCTCTTACTTCAGTTAGTCCTGACGAAGGGTCTCGGCCTGAAACGTCAACTGTACCTCTTCCTAGAGATGCTGCCTGGCCTGCTGTGTTCACCAGCAACTTTGATGTGTGTTGCTTGAATTGCCAGCATCTGCAGAATTCCTCATGTACAAGTCATTTGTAAGTGGCTAATACACTCAATTTCATTTCTAAAGGGGTTTATCTAACGAATTTAATATTAAACACACAGCGTATATTTTCCTTGCATGAATGTAGTGATAAGTCAATTATAACAGTGGTCCCAAACTTCTGGGCCGCGAAGAATATAGCAGTAGCCAGAATGCACCCAGCACATCTTTAAGAAAAAAGCTGAAATAAACAAGCTAATTGATTAGGTGCCACCCGGCACGTAAATGTCAGCCCAGATCAGAGGTGATGCAACCAGCACCTAACTAGTTAGCTTGTTTATTTCAGCTTTTTTCTTAAAGACGTGCTGGGTGCGATCCGGCCACCACTGTATTCTTTGCAGCCTGGAGGTTGGGGACCACTGAATTACAAGTCACTTATAACTCAATAGCATCATAACATTTTAAGTAACGTTTGGATATTAAACACACAGCGCATATTTTCCTCATATGAACATATAAAATCATTGCAACACACCAGTATCGCTGAATCAGTGGGAGCCCTTGGCTTGTTTTCCTGTATTACGTACCCCGTAACTGGGTTGCCAAACCAGCAGAAATGGATCACTCGGTTGGAGTCTGGAGTACTAGAACTAAGGAAGTTTTATTAAAGAAACAAGCAACACAGTGATCGAAAGGATAATAAATGCAACAGTTCAGCGATGATAAACACACATGTGCACAGAATTAAAATAACAGCATCAATCAAGCTCTATCGTTGTCTAGGGGTAAATGACCAAATTTCAAAGTGACTCAAAGTTCAGTCCAGTTTAGTAGTTCAGTTCGCAGTAATCGTTGCCATGGCGATGGACAACGTGGGGGAAGAGAGAGAGAGAACAGGAACAACCGATCATTCAGCACGGCTTCACTCACAGACCGGCGAGATGGCTCACAAGCAGCTTTTGGGCAGGTCCTTGGTGATGTCACCTGAGGTCACCGACTGTGACCCCTCCTCCAGATGCGGTCGATCCTCTGCAGTGAACCCGGCACCCAGGCAAGGGCGGACACACACCGGGTTCCCGCTGATCGTACTTTTCCACCCTGTGCGTTGTCTGGTACTTCCCACTGACTCGTGAGAAGCGTACCGCTTCCAGGGTCTCGTTACCTCGGGTGGCGTGTGTCCTGCCTTAGCGAACTGGTCCCTTTTTATCCCCCTGCTGGGGTATCGCCTGTCCATCACTTCAAACAGTTCAAGGTTCAAAGGGGGGAGCCGCTCCAGACAGCTCTCTCTCTCCCCTGTCCCTTCATTACACATCTCCAGACGCTGCTCCATTGTTCCTTATCTCTCCTTCCCCTGAGGGCAGGTGGCAGACCACTTGCTGATGTCACTGATGCTAACCCAGGCGAGCAAACATCTTAATTTTATGTGTATTCTCGTCACACCTGCAACAACACAGTCCTATCGAGGGGTGATGGGAGACAGCGATACTCAAAGGGTGTTCCTTATGTCCAGTCTATTCTGCAATTTAGTTTTCGTTGCATTCATTACAGAAAACTCCACTTCGCAGAAATATGTTGGAAATGGAAGCAACGTTTTCAGTTCTTTCGTGGCTACCTCAGGATATTCAGCCTTGACTTTGATCCAGAATGCCGGCAGAGATGTTATGTCAAACATACTTTTCAGCCTGTCGTCATTTGCAAGCTCAAGGAGTTGATCTTTTTCCCCGCGCTGACATGGATTCACTGGGGATATTCACAAATGGATCACGGACCCATTCCTTCACACACCTTGGGTCACTGATGACCTCGCGTGCATTAAAATTCAACAGTGCATGACAGGGAATGAGGAAAGGTGCAGCTGACTCGTATCGTTTCATATCGCCAAATCATACTGTTTCCTCGCGGCCCAGTGGTTGGAGACCACTCTTAGCACGAAGAGAGACCAATCAGGATGCTCGCTCTCCCTCTCCCTCTTAAAAAAAATCGATTTCCGGGCGGCAGGAGGCCACTATCGATATGCGGGAGACTCCCGGAACTTCCAAGAGAGGTGGGATGTCTGGGTTACTAGGGAATGCTCCAAGAGTCAACATAATCTCATTGGACAGAATAAACCTTTCTATGGCATACATAAACATAAAAATAAGAAACTGTGACTGTGATAATTCTACATCTGCTTTTATTTTTGTATGTGCACAAATGCTCTATAAATTTAGGAGTGTGTGGTAAAGTGACATACAAATCAATGTTCTCATTTGGATCCCTGATACAGCCATAACCACCATAGCTGGAGCACCAAGGATGGATACTAAGGCAATGAAAAGAAAACACCATAGCTTTACCGTTTCTGCCAGCTATGGGGAAATGTGAACAAAATTGTGAGATAGTGTTCTGTTAGAACAGGGAGATGCCAGCTGATTTGACAGAGGGTTAAAATGATTAAGATGATAAGATGGAATAGACAATCCAGTAATTGTGGCACAGAAGAAGCAAAGCATGGGAGTCTGTTTCTTCCAGTCTGTCCGGCATGAATTGCAAAGTGGTGCAGGCAATCATTTTCCCCTGGCTGACAGGGAAAGATCTGGGTATTCAGAACAAGGCAATGTAAAATTAAAGCCAGGCAATTTCAGGGGTGAAATCAGGAAGCATTTCATGACTAAAAGGACAACAGAAATTTGAACTCTCCCCATGCAGATGCAGGGCATTCAATGAGATCCAGACTATGATGTAGATTTTTGTTACACAAAGGCACAGAAAGAATATGCTGATGAAAGGAGCCAAGCTATTGAGATTCAGAACTCTCTGATGTTAGATCCATTTAAAATCTAAGATCATTAACTGAAGTACTAAGGAAAATAGAACAAAAGGAGATATATGGAGTTAGGACCAGATCAGCCGCTGTCTCGCATATAGTGGAGCTAAATAATCAATTCCTTTGTTTGGGATTTGCTGTTTCTGGAAGTTTATTGTCCAAAATTGTTTGCTGTGTTTTCCTTCATTACCAAATTGACCTGACTTTAAAATACTTCGATGGGCATAGTGTATTCTAAAATTCAAAGCTCGAAGTAAATTTTATCAAAGTACATATATGTCATCATATACAACTTGGAAATTCATTTTATTGTGGGCATATTCAGCAAATCTATAGATTCGTAACTATAACAGGATCAATGAAAGATCAAGCAGAGTGCAGAAGTCAATGAACTGTGAAAATGCAAATATAAATAAATAGCAATAAATAACTGGAACTTGAGATTTTGAGATAAAGAGTCCTTAAAGTGAGATCATAGGCTGTAAGAACATTTCAATGATGGGGCAAGTGAGTATTGTTATCCCCTTTTATTCAAGAGCCTGATGGTTGAGGGGTAGTAACTGTCCTGGTGGTGCCAGTCCTGAGGCTCTTGTACCTTCTGCCTGATGGTAGCCAGCGAGAAAAGAGCATGACCTAGGTGGTGGGGATCTTTGATGATGGATGCTACTTTCCTATGACAGCATTTCATGTAGATGTGCTCAATAGCTGGGAGGGCTTTACCTGTGATGTACTGGGCCAAATCCACTACCTTTTATAGGATTTTCTATTCAAAGGTATTGGTGGTTCCATACCAGGCTGTGATGCAGCCAGTCAATGTACTCTCAACGACACATCTATAGAAGTTAGTCAAAGTTTCAGATATCATGCTGCATCTCTGCAGACTGCTAAGGAAGTAGGAGCACTACCTTGCTTTCTTCACAATTGCACTTATCTGCTGGATCCAGGATGGGTCCTCTAAAATAGTAACACCAGCCAGGAATTTAAAGTTACTAACCCTCTCCACCTTTGACGAAGACTGGCTCAAGGACCTCTGATTTCCTTCTCCTGAAGTCTATAATCAGCTTCTTGGTCTTGTTGACAATGAATGAGAGGTTGTTATGACACAGTATGCAAAATTTTCAATCACCCTTCTGTGTGCTGATTCACTACCACCTTTGATTTGGCCTACAACAGAGGTGTCCTCAGCAAACTTGAATATGACATTGGAGCTGTGCTTAACCACACATTCAAAGGTGTAAAACGAGTAGAGCAGGGGCTAAACACACAGACCTGTGGTGCACCTGTGTTGATGGAGATCGTGGAGGAGATGCTGTTGCCAATCTGGACTGACTGGGGTCTACAAGTAAATCCAGAATTCTATTGCAGAAGGATGTATTGAGGCCAAGGTCTTGGAGCTTATTGATTAGTTTTGAGGGGTTGATGGTATTGAGTGCTGAGCTGTAGTCAATAAACAGCATCTTTGCAGGAGAGCATGGAGCGAACACTCTCTGCTGAACATTGACAGCTCCTCCGTTGAGATCGTTAAGAGCAACAAATTTCTTGGTGTTCACTTGGCAGAGAATCTCACCTGGTCCCTCAACACCAGCTCCATAGCCAAGAAAGCCCAGCAGCATCTCTACTTTCTGCGAAGGCTGAGAAAAGTCCATCTCCTACCCCCCGCCCCCCAACCCTCACCACATTCTACAGAGGATGTATCGAGAGCATCCTGAGCAGCTGCATCACTGCGTGGTTTGGGAATTGCACCGTCTCGGATCACAAGACCCTGCAGCGGATAGTGAGGTCAGCTGAGATCATCAGGGTCTCTCTTCCCGCCATTACAGACATTTACACCACACGCTGCACCTGTAAAGCCAACAGCATCGTGAGGGACCCCACGCACCCCTCATACAAACTCTCTCCCTCCTGCCATCTGACAAAAGTTACCGAACCTTTCGGGCTGTCACGACCCTCCTTAATATCCAGAGTCTAGACTGACATCATTTATTATTATATTGTAATTTGTCCTCTACTGTGCCTATTGTCTTGTTTATTATTTATTCTACTGCCCTGCACTGTTTTGTGCACTTTATGTAGTCCTGTGTAGGTCTGTAGTCTAGCGTAGTTTTTGTGTTGTTTTACATAGTCTAGTGTAGCCTTGTGTTGTCTCACTTAGCCTAGTTAGCTTTGTGTTGTTTCATGTAACACCAGGGTCCTGGAGGAACGTTGTTTCATTTTTACTGTGTACTGTACCAGCAGCTTATGATCGAAATGACAATAAAAAGTGCCTTGACTTGACTTGAAGACATTCCAGGATTGAGTGGAGAGTCAAAGTCATGGCATCTGCTGTGGACTTATTGCTCCGGTAAGCCAATTGGAGCGGATCCAAGTCACCTCTCTGGCAGGAGCTGACCAACCTCTCAAAACACTTCATCGCTGTGGATACAAATACAACTGGGTAATTGTCATTGAAGTAAGTCACTACGTTCTTCTTGGACACCAGTTTCATTACTTCACTCATTGTTTTTGTCAAAATAGAATGCTGAATCCCACTTTTCCTGGATGTTGCTTTGTGCTCACTTGGGTTTAACCCAGAACTGAACATGCACCTGGTCAATCCACAACCAACACAGTCTTCCTCTAGGAAAACTACCAGTCTCCAACCTTACTTCTGGCCTAAAACATTATCATTCCAAAACATAACTTCTCAAAGAAGGACAAGTACTTTGAATAATCTAAGTTCTTAGAATACATTAACTACATTTCTGAAGTACCTCATTACAAAAGAAACACAAGAAGTCCTGTATTAATACAAATGCAAAAAATACAAACGCTGGAAATCTGAGATAAAATGCTGGAAACATTCAGGAGGTCAGGTATACATTATAGAGAGCCTTTAATCAGAAATGGGTTATACTTTCTGAATGCAGGGAAGGAAGAATGGAAGGTCTGAAAAGGCAGAGGAGAGTGTAAACAAAAGAACTGAATGTGAAAGGATATAAATGCTAACTAGACATCGGGGTGACTCGTTGGGGCACCTTTGAGAGAAGGGTAGTGCAGTCTGATGTGACCAGAATGAATATTAAATTTTGCTGAATGCTATTGGTATCGCCTTGCTTTGGAAATTGAAGAAGAAAACCTCAGTTTATTAAAGAAGAACGACACATAGCAAGGCAAATATAGCTCCTCCTCGTTTAGCG
The DNA here is from genome assembly GCF_963921235.1 of Mobula hypostoma. Classification (NCBI taxonomy): domain Eukaryota; kingdom Metazoa; phylum Chordata; class Chondrichthyes; order Myliobatiformes; family Myliobatidae; genus Mobula; species Mobula hypostoma. The sequence continues at coordinate 140,404,808 of NC_086097.1, forward strand.
AAGGACACTTTTGATGGCATCGTTTCTGGTTGATCTGCCACCCTTGTGCCTCTCGTTGTCATTCTGGAGACATGCAGTCCTTTCATCCGCTGTCTCTTCATCTCTTCTGCTGTCTATTCTTTGTCTCTGATCTTGGAGACGTGCATTTCTCTGCTTCTTTGTCTCTTCCTCTCTCCTCCTCCTGTGCCTGTTTTTGTCATTCTGGAGACATGCAGCCCTTTCATCCTCCGTCTCTTCATCTCTTCTGCTGTTTGTTGTTTGTCTCTGATCCTGGAGAAGTGCATTTCTCAGCTCCTTTGTCTCTTCGTCTCTCCTCCTTCTATGCCAGTTGTTGTCATTTTGGAGACATGCATGCCCCTCCTCCTCTGTCTCTTCTTCTCTCATCTTTTTTGTCTTGACTCTTTGATCCTGGAGTTGTGCAGCCCTAGCCTCATCCGATTCTTGTTCTCTCCCTCTCCTTGCTGCTTCCCGACGACGTTTGGCGTTATCTGTTGACCATAATGTCCCCCTTCTCTTTCCACGCGGCATAATTAGGCTGACCATATTTTTTTTTACCCTAATGCTGGATGGGGTGTATGGGGTGTCAGGGAGGGCTAGCACCTCTGGTGGGGGAACATGTCACGTCCTTTTCAAGTTGGTTAGTCCACCTTTGGTCCCCACCTGGCATTCAGCTCTCACCTGTGGCTCCCTGTGGCTGTTTGCACGCGACAGTGGCCACACCCTGGGCAACAGCTTCGACAAGCGGGCTAAACCAGGTGAGGGTAGCCAACAGGTCTCAAACCCTCGGTGAGATAGGGAGTTGTCTATCGCTGCATGTGAAAACAGACTCCAGCGGATTGAGCAGACAAGACCAATGGAAGGTCCAATAGTCAAGAAGGCAATCTCTGCAAGCGTCATGGAATGTGTAGAGCAGGACAAGACACAGAAGATATCCTGGTTATCCACTGCGCCTAGTCCCATCTTCAGCAGTCCTGACTCTGTCTTGCCACTGGATCCAGATGGGAATTGGGAAGAGAGGGTGAGGCAGATGCTGTGCAACTCTCCCTCACTTAAATCCAAATCACGCGCTAGTCTCGACACCATAATAATGGTGTTGAGGTTCTTATCGACGACGATGGACGAACACAAATGCTGGATAGAAGATATGAAGCAGTAACACCAAAAACTCTAGGATGCTGATTATTCTTGATGATGTGGTTGGCGCTCTCCTAAATGGACGTGATATAGTCACTGCTGTCCTTTGATTGCAGCAAAGGGTTTGATGGGTGTCTCGAAGTACGTCATTACAATAAGATTTAATTATCTCTTATTGATGGGTCTCAGCTTGATCTGTCCCAAACCTGAACATGCTGATGGTGATTAGCAGAATGTGACCGCTCAAAATAAAGCTGCCCTGCCCTTTTGCTCCGGTTGGTGTCGCTGCTGTGAGCATTGAGAGTCGCTTCTGAGACTGGCTGTGCGCATGTGTCGCAGTGTCGCATCGCGGCTTCTATCATAGCTGACATCGGCTCTCGGGTGAAAGCGGGGCTGTTGATTTTGGCGAGTGAGCAATTTTATACGAATATATAACCCTGAACTTTGCTTGCATTCTGTAAGTTAGCGCATTTTAAGTTGATTTAGCCAAAAATAGTGCCGCTGTAATGCACCGTTTGCGCTAATTGGAGGTCACAAACAGACAAGCACAGCATGAGAGTTTTAGTAGTATATAGATAGATAGGGTGAGTCCTGATTAAGGGTTTTGGCCCAAAACAATTGCTTATTCCCCTCCACAGAAGCTACCAGACTGCCAAGTTCCTCCAGCATTTTATTTGTGCTGCTTTTGGCTTCCAGCATTTGCAGAATCCCTTGTGTTTATGAACTAACACAGCAGAGGAAACTGCGAGCAGTTTCAAACTTTTTTGGAGTTCACATCTTGCACAACCTCTCATGGTCCCAGAACACATTCTCCGAGGTCAAGAAAGCTCACCAATGTCTCTACTTTCTGAGGATGCTGAAGAAAGCTGGATGATGCACATCATACTCAAGACTTTCTGCAGATGTACAGTCGAGAGCATCCTAACATGCTGCATTACTGGTGGTACGTAAACTGCACTGCAGCAGACAGGAGAGTTCTACAGCAAGTAGTTCAAAATGTCCAATACATCACCAGAACCAAACTACATCAAGAACACAAATACAGAAAGGTGCCAGAGAAAGGCTAGCAATATTATAAAGGATCCCACCCATCCACCCTGCTTATGGATTGTTTGTCCCACTCCCATCAGGAAAGAGGCTCCACAGCATCCACACCAGAACCACTAAACTCAAAAACATTTACTCCCCCCCAAGACATTAGGCTGAAAAACACCTCCACCATTTAATCCACCCCACCACCCTTGCATCTACGTCAGCTGCTCCTCTCGGCAACCCCTACGCACCCTTTACCTCTGATGCACTGCCACTTTATGCTTGCACTCTACACTTCATACCTATACTGAGACTGTCACTGTCCTACTGGGTTTTCATGTGCTTTGCTGCTACCTAGAAGAGTTCCTCTTGCCAAGAGTCATTTGTCACATTATTTCCTGTAAGTCACCTTGAGTGCGAATACTCTTGCACCTTGCATCACTTTACGTACATGCAATTAGTCTACGTATATAAGCTAATCTTATGGCACGTGGCCAAGTGGTTAAGGCATTTGTCTAGTGATCCGAAGGTCGCTAGTTCAAGCCTCAGCTGTGGCAGTGTGTTTGTGTCCTTGAACGAGGCACTTAACCACACATTGCTCTAGTGTCTGCGTGAGGAGTGGCGCCCCACACAGACTTCCAATCTGCGCTTTGTAAGGCATGAAAATGCCTGACGCAGGCCTCTCATGGTCTGAGTCGATATTCCCTCCCCTTACGTATATACAGTGACACTCAAAGAGTTACTTGTACATTGTGTTTTAAAGGATTGCATTTACATTCATATCTATTGTGTATTTTATGTTTATTATGTTTTTTTTATGCAGCATCAGATCCACAGTAACAAACATTTCATTCTACTTTACACTCACGTACTGAAGAATGACAATAAACAATCTTGAATGCTTGCAGGCTTTTTCCCCATCAGATTGGGCAAGTCTCGAAATAGAGGTAATTGGTTTAGAGTAAAAGTAAAAAAATTTAAGTGGAATCTGAGGGCGATCTTCTTCACAGCAGGTAGTGTGCGTGTGGAGTGAGCTGCCAGTGGGAGTGATAGATACAAGTTCAATTATAACATTAAAAATAAGTTTGGATAGGTACATGGATAAGAGAAGTATGGAGGGCCATGGACTGGGTGCAGGTAGACGGGACTAGACAGAAGAGCAGGCTGGCATGACTAGATGGGCGAAAGGGCCTGTTTCTGTGCAGTGGTGCTCCATGACTCTATGAAGCTGAAATAGATTGGTAAGGGACTGGTGTATACCATTGGCCCAGAGGAGATGCAAATACGAGTTGATAATTAATTACTTAAGGGACAGGAAGACGCAAGGACGGTAAAACATAAATGCTAGAAATAAGAAAAGTACTGAATTCAGTTTTGAATCTGAAGACCAGATTCTGCCCAACCCAACCGTGGCCTAAAACGTCAACTGTTTATTTTCCTTCATAAATACTGCCTGAATTACTGAGTTCCTCTAGCACTTATTGTATGTCCAGATTTTCAGCATCTTCAGTCCCTCATGTGCTTCAGGTTCAGGATGTGTGTGTTCACATAGGAACCTCAATCTTTGAAGAAATTGTATGGAGAAATTTCAATAGTTCAGCAAAAGAGTGTCAGAATTTTTCAGCAGGTTCCAAATCAATATAAAGAAACTGCCTAAGTACAGGACAGAGATAGTATTTCTCCAGTGGTTCTTTCATTAATCACTACAATGTATCTCATAGCCGTTTAATAGATCTCACTTGGCAAATTTTAATTACATCTCCAGGTTTTCATTCTTTTCAAATCAAAGACTAACACAAGAAATATATCTCCATGTGCTTTAAAGTTCATCGCAAGGTAAATCAGATGGTATTTTCATTGTTCATTAGATTTGTCCCAGATGATTCTATTCTTTTCAACATATTAAGTTGGCCAGAACAATAATGATGGTGTAACACAGTTCTACATTGAATAACTGTAGATCAAGGTACATTATATTTACTGCATGATTATATAGTAAATCCAGACATCCTACCTCTCCCAGAAGTTCCGGGAGTCTCCCGCATATTGATAGCGGCTCCCTGATGCCCGCAAATATCCCAGAAATTGATGAGAGAGTGAGAGAGTGAGAGAACGAGAACAAACACACAAATAAATAAATAAATCCTGATTGGTCTCTCTTTGTGCTAAGTAGACCTATCAGTTTTCTCTGTGGGCAGGCTTTACAATCGACCTCTTTCTCTTTCACTGTCCATCAGTTCAGTTTAGTGTCCTGCAGCGCCAAGGCAGAGTGTTCCAAAAAAAGAAAATATAAAACGTACTTCACCCCAGACTACACTAAAGTGTACCCCTGCCTAATAGGGGTCAAAAATAATGACAGTGTTGCTCGCTGCACTGTTTGGAACAGTGACTTTTCTATTGCCCATGGTGGGTTAGGACTGTAAAAGACATGTTGAGGTGAGTTTAACAGGTGTCATTCGTTCATTAGCATAGCTAACATTATTTAAGCTCGCTGGCTAGCTCAGGAGCTACTCTATTGATGTCCTACGTGATGAGGCCAAGCTCCCTGTAGGCTTGCTTAAAGTTGTAATAGAATAAAAAATGACTCCAATATAATATAAGTACATATTTTATGAGGTTGAGACTTCTGGCAAAATGCTCAAATCTGCCAAGCAAGCCACATCACAGTACAAGGAAAGTTTGCAAAGGAAATAGAAAAGCTATTCGCATTAGCATTTAGCTATTAGCATTGAGACTGCCAACAAAATACTCAACAAGGAGAATATATGTGTGTGTGTGTGTGTGTGTGTGTGTGTGTGTGTGTGTGTGTGTGTGTGTGTGTACGCGCGCGTGTGTGTCTGTGTCCGTGTCTATAAATGGTTTCAATATGTGATCAAATAAATTGTTGTGTTCTTTCATAATCAAATGTCCTGTATACATACACCCTTGGAGGTCAACTGGGGCGGGGGGGGAAATATGGGGTTGCGGGGGGCAGGGGTGTTGGTGCTACCTCCTTGAAATGAGTTTTTGCAGGGTGGGATGTCTGTAAACCTGTATGACTTGTTAAATTCTGTGGAGTTTGACAAGCCCCCAGAAAATATTTTGCAAAGACGTTCAGAAAAATTGCATGGAATCAAATAGAATCTATGATGAGGAGAAAATGAAAAAAAGTTTGTATTTTCCAAAATAAGAATGTTTTCCAACTGTTTAACATTTTTGAGTTTATAGTATCGCTGAGCATTGGGTCTTGACAGCAAAAATCAGATGGAGGAGTTGGCATCAGCTGTGCCATCAAACTGGTTGGAATGTTCAAGGACATTTTCAACCTCTCACTACAGTAGTTTGAGAGTTTCAGCTGCTTCAGAAGAGTAGCAATCCTACCAGTGCCCGAGAGCAGGAGAGCTGCCTCACATCCACCATAATTAAGTACTTTGAGAAGTTAATAATGGCTAGAATTAACCTCTGCTTGAGCAAGGACCTGAACCCACTGTAATCTGTTTACCATCACAATGGAACAAAGTGGATACAATCTCACTAGTTTTCCACTCTGCTTTGGAGCACTTAGACAACAGCAAAACATGTGCCAGGCTGCTGTTTACCTAATACAGCTTGGCATTCAATACCATTATCCCCTCAATATTAATCACCAAGCTTCTAAACTTGGGCTTCTGGATCTCCCTCTGCAACCGGATCCTTGACTTCCTCATCAGGATACCACAGTCAATGCAAAACAAAATTCAAAGTCAATTTCTTATCAAAGTACACATATGCCACCATAATTTAATGAGATCATTTTCTTGCAGGCATTTACAGGAAAATAAAGAAATACAGTAAAATTTATGAAAAACTATAAATAAAGACTGACAAACAACCAACGTGCAAAAGACGGCAAATTATGCAAATAATTTTTTAAAGTAAATAAATAATAATGAGTTGCAGAGTCCCTGAAAGTAAGTCTATAAGATTGTGGAGTCAGTTCAGCATTGAGGTGACTGAAATTACCTACACTGGTTTAAAGGACTCATGATTGTAGGTTAATAACTGTTCCTGAACCTGGTATTGTGGCAGCTAAGGCTGCTGTACCTCCTGCCTGATGGGAATAGCGACAAAAGAACATGCCCTGGATGATGGGGTTTTTGTTTCCTTGTAACTGTACCTAATAATGGGGAGAGCCTGTAATGGACTGAGATGTATCCACCACTTTTTGTAGACTTTTCCAATCATGGGCATTGGTGTTTCTGTACCAGGCAGTGAGGTAACCAGTCAGGTTTCGCTCCACTGTGCATGCATAGACATTTGTCAAGACTGGTGTTAATAGCTCCTCTGTGCTGACAGTTAACGTATATGCCCTCAAGGATGTGTGCTTAGACCCCTGCTTTACTCTCTATATACTCACAACTCTATGACTAAGCACAGCTCAAAGGCCACCTACAAGTTTGCAGGTGACATCACAGTTGTTGGTAAAATCTCAAGTGGCAACAAGGAGGTATACAGCAGCGAGATAGATTAGCTGGTTCAAGTGATGTTGCAACATCAACCTCGCCTTTAATGTCATCAAGAGCAATGAATTGATTATGGACTTCAAGAAGGTGAAGTTGGGAGAACATTTACCAGTCCTCAATGAGTTGTCAGCAGTGAAAAGGGTGAGCAGTTTTAAGTTCTTATGTGTCAACATTTTGGAGAATTTATCCTGGCCCAACTGATGCAATCATAAAGAAGAGGCGCTAGCGGTTCTACTTCATGAGGTGTGAGGAGATTTGGTATGTACCAAAAACTCTTGTAGATTTCTATATATTTACAATGGAGAGCATCTGATTGGTTGCATCACAGTCTGTCATGGAGGCGTCAATGTATAGGATTGCAGAGTGTTGTTAACCTAGCCAGCTCCATCATGGGCGCAATTTTCCCCACCATCAAAACAATCTTCAAGAGACTATGCCTCAAGAAGACAAGCAGCTACCTCTCAATATACTTTCTTCTCTTTGCTGCCATCTGGGGAGGACGTACAGGAGCCTGTAGATGTACACAAACTGATTCAAACAACAACCTCTTCCCTTCTGACATCAGATTTTTGAACGGTCAATGAACCCATGTACACTACCTCATCATTCCTTTTTCTGCATCACTTATTTATTTTGTAATTTATAGCCATTTTTTGGCTCTACACTCTACTGCTGCCACACAACAATAAATTTCAGTGATAATAAACATCATTCTGATCTATTAATCAGCTTTACCTAAACTCTTCTATGGTCAAAGCATAAAAAGCCTCAACTGCAATGTTTCTTCCACATCAGGCATCACTTACATTGATAAGGTCATGTAAATTTTCGTCAATATAGTACAATTAGCAAAGTGACACAGGCAGTTCAAGAAACAATGGACTAGCAGTTTTCTGAACGGACTAAGCAGTTTTCTGAACAGACTAACCTGTTGATATGTTCCATCCAGTAACGTATCCAGATTACGGAGAGGTGAGGGAGTTTTGTCCTTGAAATGTGTTAAAAGTCGCCTTTGGATAGCCCTGTACTGTACAGCCCGTTCTGAAAGAAGCTCTTTATATTTCTCAGCATTTAGGCGCAGCTATATAAATAACAAAAAATATTTTACGCACAGTTCTTCTTTTGAAAACTTAAAAAAATCATTTGAGTTCATATGTTCAAAATATAAATAAACTTCTTAAATTCACTTTATTTGAACCATTGCAGAAGTATAAAGGAAGGCCTCAATTTGGTGGACTGCAGCAAATAAATGCTTACTGCTGATGTCAAATGAAAATCCCTGTAAAGATCCAGTGATCAACACAGTGTAGATTTCACTTTTCCTAATGTTTATTTCATTCTGGTGACAGTACTATCTGATCTCTGAAATAGCTTCAAGCTGACTTGACATCAAATGTCGATGACATTTGCATACCAGGCAGATGAGAACAAAAAGGCTGGTATGCATACACAAGATCAAAGTAGTAGCCAAAAAGTCAAATTGAATAACTAAAATAAATTAAATTTAACTAATCTTAGAAAGGTTAAATTTTGAAATTCAATGGATTCCATTTAATTGAAATACATTGGAACCATAGATTTTGGCCCAATTAAGTGGCTGCCCCAATCAGCTGAAATTTCTGAAAATAGTTAAGAGGGTTAAAAAGAAAAACTACTATTTAACTGAGTAACAAATTATTTACTTTAATTAAATTCAGGACAAATTAGGACACCATCAATACTACTACAATACTATAAAACTGTATTGGTTCCTAATAACTATTGATGAAGGAATCCATCCACACTGCCGTGTTCTTTTGATTGACTATAAATGAACAAAATCACGCAGACACCTAGTGCAGATAATGGACTGCCTTCATACAATCCTTTCAACAGTTGCATCCTCCAAGTCTTTGTTTTCATTGTAACATTCAAGATCATTGTCAATCCCTTCAAATTCTTCATAGTTCCTAACTTGTTGAAGTAGTGAACTCATTTCATTTTCAGTCCCAGCCATTTCTGGCATCTCCAAGCCTGAATACTTGAAGCAAAACAGTTCAGAATTGTCATACTGCTTATTTCTCACCAATTATCAGTGACAAAAATCACTGCTTTTTGAACACAAACACATGCAACTGATACCATTTAAAAACTTTGCTCTAAGCATGCTGTTGTCTCTAACTGACATACAAGTACACTGGACTGACGCTAGTAAAAAAGAACAGTTCAGCAAGTCTCCTGTCCAAATTAAGCTGTGTAGTGTCACACATAAAGGAAATCGCAACAATTTACTCGATTAATTTTTGCTCTTTAGGAGTTGTCCCAAATAAGTGGCTGCTCTGATTGACTGATAGCCCAATTAACTGGAACTAATTTGTTTCAACATACAAAATTAGTTCTTTTGAGGTTAGAAACAAGAGAAAATCTGCAGAAGCTGGAAATCCAAGCAATACATTGCTGGAGGAACTCAGCAGGCCAGACTGCGTCTATGGAAAAGAGTAAGTGTCGATGTTTTGTAACGACACCCTTCAGCAGGACTGGAGAAAAAAAGATGAGCAGATTTAAAAAGTGGGGGGGAGGGAGGAACAGAAGATGATAGATGAAACTGGGAGGGGGAGGGGTGAAGTAAAGAGCTGGGAAATTGATAGCGTAAGAGTTACAGGGCTGGAGAAGGGGGAAATCTAATAGGAGAGGACTGAAGGCAATGGAAGAAAGAAAGGGGGGGGGGGAGTAGCAGGTATTTCAGCTTGTTCCTGACCCACTGAACGCACCTGTGTACCTTGACTCTGTTTTATCCCCCTACTTCAGTCCCTTCCTATCTACATCTGTGACACTTCACAGGCACCGGATCTTTTCAAGGATTAAGCTCCCTGACTCCCATCATCTTATTTTCACTGTAAATACCCAGTCCCTATACACCTCCATCTCCCACCAGGAAGGCCTCAAAGTTCTCCATTTCTTTCTGGACACCAGACCCAACCAGTTCTCCTCCACCACTCTCCTCCATCTAGCAGAACTTGTCCTTACTCTTAATAATTTCTCCTTTGGCTCCTCCCACTTCCTTCAAACAAAAGGTGTAGCCATGAGCACTCTCATGGGTCCCAGCTATGTCTGCCTTTTTGTTGGCTACGTGAAACAGTCTATGTTCCAAGCCTACACTAGTGTCCGTCCCCCCACTTTTCCTATGCTACATTGATGACTGCATTGGTGCTGCTTCCTGCACCCATGCAGAGCTCATCAACTTCATTAACTTTGCCTCCAACTTCCACCCTGCCCTCAATTTACCTGGTCGATGTCCGACACCTCCCTCCCCTTTCTTGATCTCCATGTCTCTATCCCTGGAGACAGCTTTTCTACTGATGTCTATTATAAACCACGGACTTTCACAGCTACCTTGACTCTACCTCTTCCCACCCTGGTTACTCAGAAAACACCATCCCCTTCTCTAAATTCCTCCTCCTTCGCCGCATCTGGTCTCAGGATGAGGCTTTTCATTACAGGACAAAGAAGATGAACTCCTTTTTCAAAGAAAGGGGCTTCCCTTTCTCCACCATCAATGCTGCCCTCAACTGCATCTCTTCCATCTCATGCACGTCTGCTCTCACCCAATCCTCCCGCCACCCTACCACAGATAGGGTTCCTCTTGTCCTCACCTACCACCCCACCAGCCTCTGTGTCCAGCACATAATTCTCCAGAACTTTCGCCATCTCCAACGTGATTCCACATCTTTCCCTGCCCTCCCACCTTCTATTTTTCACAGGGATCATTCCCTATGCAACTCCCTTATCTATTCATCCCTCCCCACTGATCTCCCACCTGGCACTTATCCTTTCAAGCAGAACAAGTGCTACATCTGCCCCTACACCTCCTCCCTTACTACCATTCAGGGCCCTAAACAGTCCTTCCAGCTGAGGCGACTGTTCACCTGTGAGTCTGTTAGGGTCATATACTGCGTCCAGTGTGGCCTCCTGTATATTGGTGAGACCTGACATAGATTGGGAGACCGCTTCGCTGAGCACCTAACGCTCCGTCCACCAGAAGAAGCGGGATCTCCCAGTGGCCACCCATTACAATTCCACTTCCCATTCCCATTCTGATATGTCAATCCATGGCCTCCTCTATGTCACAATGAGGCCACAATCAAGTTGGAGGAGCAACAACATATATTCCTTCTGGGTAGCCTCCAACCTGATGACATGAGCATCCTTGAACTTCTGGTAATGCCCGCCCCCCTTCACTATTCCTCATCCCCTTTTCCCTCACTCACCTTATCTCCTTGCCTGCCCATCGCCTCCCTCTGGTACTCCTCCCCCCCTTTTCTTTCTTCCATGGCCTTCTGTCCTCTCCTTTTAGATTCCCTCTTCTTCAACCCTGTATCTCTTTCATCAATCAATTTTCCAGCTCTTTTCTTACTGCTCCCACCCCCCCCCCCAGCATCACCTATCACCTTGTGTTTCTCTCTCCTCTCCCCCCACTTTTTAAATCTACTCATCTTTTTTCTCTAGTCCTGTTGAAGGGTCTCGGCCCAAAAAGTCAACTGTACTCTTTTCCATAGATGCTGCCTGACCAAATGGGTTCCTCCAGCATTTTCTGTGTTTTCAGGGTTAAAGATTGCTTTAAAAGTTCAAAGTGTGAAGTATATTTATTATCAAAGTACATATACGTCACCATATACTACCATGAGATTCATTTCCTTGCGGCTATTCACAGTAAATACAAGAAACACTATAGAAAACTGCATGAGTCAGACAAACAACCAATGTGCAAAAGACAACAAAATATGCAAATACAAAAAGGAAAATACAAACCAAATAAAAATAAGCAATAAATATCAAGAACTTGAGATGAAGAGTCCTTTAAAGTGAGTTCATAGGTTGTGGAAACAGTTCATTGTTAGGATGAGTGAATTTCAAAGTTGAATGAAGTTATCTCCACTGGTTCGAGAGCCTTATAGTTGAGGGGTAAAACCTGTTACTGAACCTGGTGGCGTGGGCCTTGAGGCTCCTCTACCTCCTTCCTAATGGCAGCAGCGAGAAAAGAGCATGGCCTTGATGGTGGGGATCCTTGATGATGTATGTTTCTTTCCAGCAACACTGCTCCTTGTAGATGTGCTCAATTGTGGGGAGGGCTTTATCCGCGATGGTCTAGGCTGCATACACTATTGTTTTTTTTTATTTTATTCTATTCCAGAGCATTGGTGTTTCCATACCAGACCATGATACAACCAGTCAGAATACCCTCCACTGCACATCTAAAGAAGTTTGTCAAAGTTTCAGATGACAGGCCGAACCCTCACTAACTTCTAAGTAGAGGTGCTGCCGTGCTTTCTTTGTAATAGCACTTACATGCTGGACCTAGGACAGATCCTCTGAAATGGTAACACTGAGGAACTTAAAGTTGCCAGGGTGCAGCTTCCCCACTTGAAAGAGATTGAATGTGTCTACCCGAAGGTTTTTTTAACTGGATTCCACTCAATGACCAAACAACTTTTCCTTTTTCCTCCTTTTATTTTTCGCAAGTGCTGCAGTTTGATAGTTCCATTAGTTCCATCAACTATTAGACATTAGTCACTAGTCACTAGGTGAAAAAACTGGCTACCTCTCCGGACTTTGTAGATGGATTCCGACCTGCACAGCCTCCGCTCCCTAATAGACTGTTATGTTTTCAAACCGGGCGCAACTTCTGGAAGGTTCCCGAGCTCTTCTTAAACCTCGCGCCATTTCCCAGAAGTGCCCGTGCGTGATGATCCCCGTGACGTGAAGCTAGCGCTAACCCAAAACGCAGTGACAGCAGTGCTCTTTTCCATGAAACAGTCTCTCAAGTTATTTAAAGTTCAGTATCTTACCTCAGATTCCAATGCTGCTCCGGGACTGCCGCTGTGATGCTGCGGGGTCCGCCTAATATTCCAGGCAGAAGCAGCACTCAGTCAGTGGGTTCCGTCTGGTCTATCAGTGGATTCTTGCTATTACTTTTAAATTTTATTTTCTTTTGCCTCTAGGTCCCAATACTTTCTCGAAACTCCAGTTTGACTTGACAAAAGTTGTTGACCCTCTCCACTTCTGATCCATCAATGAGGACTGGCTCACGGACCTCTGGTTTCCTGCTCATGTAGTCAATAATCAGCTCTTTAGTCTTGCTGATATTGAGTAAGAGATGTTGTTGTGGCACCACTCTGCCAGATCTTCAATCTTCCTTCTATATGCTGATTTGTCACCATCTTTGATTCAGCCAATGGCAGTGGTATCGTCAGCAAACTTAAATCTCATAGTCTTAAGTATAAAGCATTAGAGCAGAGGACTAAGCACACAGCTTTGTGGTGCACCTGTGCTGATGGTGACTGTGGAGGAAATTTTTTTGTCAATCCAAACTGATTTGGGTCTGCAAGTGTGGAAATCAAAGATCCAGTTCTTGCAGTTTATTGATTAGTTTTGAAGGGATGATAGTATTGAATGCAGAACTGTGGTCAATGAAGAACATCCTTGTATAAGCATCTTCACTATCTAGATGCTCCAAGACTGAGTGAAGAACCAATGAAATAGCAGCCGCTGTTGACCTGTTGTGACAGTTCACAAATTGGATAGGATCCAAGTTGTTCTTCAGACAGGAGTTGATATGTTTCATCACCAACCTCTCAAAGCACTACATTGCAGTGGATGCACGTGCTACTGGACAATAGTCTTTAAGGCAAGATACTACATTCTTTTTGGGTACCAGTACAATTGAAGCCTGCTTGAAGCAGGTGGATACCTTAGACTGCCAAAGTGAAAAGTTAAAGATATCAGTGAACATTCCAGCCAGTTGATCAGCACAAGTCTTCAGTACTCAGCTGGGTACCTTGCCTGGGCCAGATGCTTTCCATGGGTTCACCCTCCTGAAGGATGCTCTCACATTGACCTCAGAGACTGAAATCACAGGGCATCAGGGATTATGGGAGTTTGTGAAGGTGCCACCATGTTTTGTCAGTCAACTCAAGCATAAAAGGAATTGAGTTCATCTGGGAGCAAAATCTTGCTGTCACATATGTCACTTGGTTTACCTTGTAGGAGCTGTTAACATTTAAGCCCTGCCTCAGATGTTGAACATTCTTCTGTAATTCCAGTCTGATCCGGAATTGCCTCTTCGCATGTGAGATAACTTTCCAGATGTCACAACTGGATCTCTTGGACTTTATTTGATTAGCAGAACTCATTCACAACTGACTTTATAAGGACCGTGACAACTGTAGCATATTCGTTCAGATCCTTTGATGAGTCCTTAAACATGGCCCAGTTCACTTACTCAAAACAGTCCCATAGACGCTTCTCTGCCTCCTATTGTGCTTAATTACTGTTAAGCTAAAGACCAAGGCTCCAGAAGTGTGGTTTAGCATGCTAATAAAACCTCTGTAATACCTCGTTCTACTAAATTTCACATTTCCTGTTTACAGTGACATCACATGTAAAGGTTGAGAGATTTCCAGAGGATTTCTACCTTTCAGAACTTAAAATAGCCTAGGGTGGAACAGAGCATTTAACTGTTTTTGTATAATTCAAAAGTTGATGTCTGTTTATTAATTTAACACTTACAAAGGCTAATTTTGTTTAAAAAGGCAACTAAGTTTGTTAATGAGCGCAGAGCAGTGGATGTGTGTTAAATGCACTCCAGTAAGCCTTTTTGACAAAGTCCCACCACGAGAGACTGATCCAAAGGGTTCATGCAAGCTGAATCAAAAATTGGCTTGGCAACAGGTGACAGAAGATGATGATGGAGGGCTATTTTTTATTGAATGTCTGTGACTCATGTTCCACAGGGATTGTTGCTGGGACCCCTGCAGCTTATAATATACTTGAACAATTAGGATATGAATAGACGGCATGATCAACAAGTTTACAGATGACACTAAAATGGAGATATTGACAGTGTGGAGAGTAGCTTAGAATAAGGGTTGATATTGATGTGTTGGTGAAATGGGTTGAGAAATGACAGGTGGAATTCAATTCAGATAATTGTGAAGTGATGCACTTTTGGAGTACTAATAAAGATAGGGCATACACCATTAATAGTAGGATTCTAGGGAGTAGTGAGGGATAGTAAGACCTTAGTGTGCAAGTCTAAAAGATCCTCGAATATGGGAGTAGAGATAGTATGTTTTAAAAAGGAAGATAGGATATGACTTTCATGAGTCAGGGCAACAAATATAAAAGCAGGGAGGTCCTGGTACAACTTTATAAATTACCAGTCAGACCTCAGCTGAAGAACAGTGGGCAACTCTGCTCACCACACAGTAGGAAAGATGTGATAAGTTTTAGAAAGTCTGCAGAGGAGATTCACCAAAATATTTCCTGGGAGGAGGTTATGAGCAGAGATTGGAGAAGTTAAATCTATTCTCCCTAGAACAGAGGAGGTTAAGAGGAGAGATTACTTAAGTATATAAAATTGTGATGACCATAGATAGGCTAGATTGTCGGAAACCTTTCGCCCATCAGTGGTGATTAAAACTGGAGACATAGATATGGAGTAAGAAGCAGGAGTTTTAGATGGGATTTGAGCATCCTTCTCATCAGAGTAGTGAGTACCCGGAATATACCACTGGAGAAAGTTGAAGCTCACAACATTTAAGAGTGGCAACATGTACTATGGTTAATTGCTAAACGAAAGGATTAGTTCAGCTAAGTGCCCACTGGTGGTTGTGTTGGGCAGAATGGCCCTTTTCTATTCTATATGACGCCAAGACTAAAAGATTCGTCAGTGTTACTCCACAAACTCTGGACTACAGTGATTAAAAATGACAGACCTCAAAATGTCGATCAATTAATTGAAAGTACTCTTGCAAAGGAATGGGCCCTGGAAAGGTGCACACAAAGTCCTTGTGTTCTTCATTGGAAAAGGTCTCTTCCAAACGCTGAATAAGTCCTTTAGTGATTAGCCACAGATCTTCAAACTGGTCACATTGAACTCTGTATCGACCTGAGAAATTAAAAACACAAGAGTCGTTGTGTCATACAGCAGTGAAATAGGCCATTCAGCTCAACTGGCCTAAAGATGCCCTATAAGCTAGTTCCATTTGCCTACATTTGGCTCATATGTATCTAAATCTATCCTATTCACATACCTATCCAAATGTCTTTTAAATTTTGGTGTTATTGTACCTAACTCAACCACTTCCTCTGTCAGTTCATTCTGCATATGTACTACCCTCTATGTGAAAAGGTTGCCCCTCAGGTTCCTTTTAAATCTCTCCCCTCCCATCTTAAAACCTATGTGTTCTAATTTTTGATGCCCCAACCATGGGGGTGGGGGGGGGAAGGCTCTGTGCATTCACGTTATCTATGTCCATCATTGTTTTTTTACAGCTCTACAAGATCATCCCCATTTTCTGAACTCCAAGGATTGAAGTCCAAGCCTGTTTAACTTCTCCTTATAGTCCTGCCAAAGTTTTTTTGCATTTGGTCTATCTTAATGGCTTAAAGTGAACATATTACTTCAAGTGTACACCACATCTTGCACAACTACAACATGACATCCCACTTCCTAAACTCAAAGCCCTGAATGATGAAGGCCAGCATGCCAGTAGCCTTGTGTACCCTGTGTACCTGTCAGGCCACTATCAGCAAATTTTCAGAAAATGGATGAAAATAAGCACATGGATAAAAGATAAATGGAGGGCTATGCGGGAAGAAAGGGTTAGATTGCTCTTAGAGTAGGTTAAAAGGTTGGCACAACATCATGGGCCAAAGGGCCTGTACGGCTTTATGTTCTATATTTCATATTCATGAATATTTAATAATTAATTAGATAATGTCGTATAACATTTTTAACCTTTACCTACTTGCTTTTAAAGCAAAACCTTTACATATTTGCACCTTTTGCTTTTCCATCAAGTCCCAATGTAACCTTGAGGAAATACACTTCATCTACTACAAAACATACTGCAGCCCTTGGGATCAAACATGAATTCAGCATTCTTAGACAACCAGCCATTTTTTTGTGTCAGGACTGGTCAGTTCTGATCCAAGGTTGCCCACCTGTAATAGTCTCTTGCCACATATGCTGACTGATCTGTTTTTTTTTTCCAGTATTCTATTTCATTAGGTTTCTAGTTATATTCTGCCTCTCACAGAGCCAGTATATCCTTCTGTTTCATTTCCTCTGTCTAACTGTTCTTATTCATCCAATAACTAAATGGTACGAAATGCTTTGTGACACTTGATCAATTTTTCTCTCGAGTCCATCAGAGCTCCTTTCCTTGTTATTTCCATCTATACCCCTCTCTGTGACAAAACCACACTTATTTTAAGTCTGTACTCCACCCTTAGGCCACATACTCCAATCTCAACCTTGCCGAATTCACCCAGAGACAGCAAAAGTGCAAAATCGCTCAGTCAATCCGAAAAAGGAATTACAGGTGTCCCCCGCTTTTCGAACATTTGCTTTACGAAACCTCACTGTTACAAAAGACCTACATTAGTACCCTGTTTTCGCTTTCAGGAGGTGTTTTCACTGTTACGAAAAAAAAGCAGCGCACGGGGAAAATCAGCGCACGATAAAAGGCAGTGCACGCCCCGAGCAGCCGCTCTCCCCCGGATTCGGGACTGTATTCTCGCCGGCATTGCTTAAACACGTGCCTGTGAGCAGCCGTTTGCAAGACGAGTTCCAAGGTATTGGAAAAGCCTAAAGGAGCTCGTAAGGGTGTTACACTTAGCGTAAAACTAGACATAATTAAGTGTTTCGATCGTGGTGAACAAAGTAAGGACTAACTGAGTTTGGCTTGTGGAAGCTGACAAAGATGATGTTGAAGAGGTTTTGGCATCCCATGACCAAGAACTGATAGATGAAGAGCTGATGCAATTGGAAGAGGAAAGGATAACAATTGAAACTGAATACAGTAGCGAATGGACCGAAAGTGAAGTTGTCCAGGAACTGAATGTGAATTAACTGCGTGAGATTTTCGCTGCAATGATAAAGTACGACTTTAATTTTGAAAGGGTACGCAGGTTTAGGGGATATTTGCAGGATGGTTTGAGTCCGTACAAAGAACTGTATGATAGAAAAATGCGTGAGGCTCAGCAGTCAAGCAAGCATCCGCATCAGCCACAGCAGACGACGAACCTCGAGCTCCGACATCGAGGCAGGCAGTCATAGGAGAAGATGAGCTGCCTGCCCTAATGGAAACAGACGACGATATGACACCCCAGTGTCCCACCACCCCGCGATTCGCGGAGAATGCAGTGGTAGCCAGGAGGCACACAGCACATCTTTAAGAAAAAAGCCAAAATAAACATGCTAATTAATTAGGTGCCACCCGACAAGTAATTAATTAGCATGTTTATTTCGGCTTTTTTCTTACAGATGTGCTGGATGCCTCTCGGCTACCGCTATACCCCTGCATGCTTTGCTTTTAGGTATCTGTCAGCGGCCCGGAGGGTGAGGACCACTACACCACTTCAGCCTGCGACGACTCAGTCTAACACACCATCATCAGTGTGCTCGGCGCTGAACCAATTCCGGTAAGTGATACTACACTGTACATACATTATTTCCACTTTATATAAGCTGTATATTTTAACGTGTTATTTGGTATGATTTGGCAGCTTCATAGCTTAAAGGTTACTGTAGACTGCTTGCGCCATGTTTTTGCCGACGGCGCTTGTGTGAGATTTTCGCTACGGAGAACAGTGCAGTAATGATTGTGGAAAAGTATTTCTACTTTATATACGTTGTGTATTTATCATATCATTCCTGCTTTTACTATATGTTACTGTTACTTTAGGTTTTATGTGTTATTTGGCATGATTTGGGAGGTTATTTTTGGGTCTGCGAACGCTCACAAATTTTTCCCATATAAATAAATGGTAATTGCTTCTGTGCTTTACGACATTTCAGCTTACGAGCCGTTTCATAGGAACGCTCTACCTTTGGATGGCGGGGGAAACCTGTATTGAATACTGAAAGGAATTTATTGATAGGGATTCAATAGAGCAGAAATGTAATTGCCATGCACCTACTCTTTTGATCCTTCCCACTTTCTACAAATCAAGGATGAAGACCTTATACAGACCCCAGTTATGCTCATCTTTTGATACCAAACCTACACTAGGACCACTCCCCAACTCCTTCTCCACTACATCAGTGACGGCATTGGTGCTGCTTCCTGCATGAGTGCACATCTCATCAATTTTTAATCACCTTTGCCATCAACTTCCACCCTGCATTCAAATTCATCTAGACCATCTCTAACACTTCCTTTTCTGGATCTTTCTGAGGAACATCATACTTTGTTTAGTGCATGTGTGTTCATTACAGTACCAAGCTGTCATTCTAGTGGATATGGTCTACAAATTCTAAGACCATATCCCACCATTTATAATTATGTTGTATTTTGAGACCCATTCCCCCACTCGTTACGCTCGACCAGTTTATTTATTTCCCATAAACACATATCCAAGGGAGTTCTTACAACTTTGAACTTCACCTTCAGAATCCGGCTGCTAAGGTACAAATTCCAAGATGAAGGCACATATTAGGTCAGCTGAAGAAGCAGAGGCAAACTCAAGTGGGATTACACATAGAGGCTGAGACTAAGAACTGACCTTGCTGCAGTGTTTTTACTGCGGATATCCTACTATGGTGAAAAGACAGAAGTCCAAACATCTTCAGCATCTCAGAATCAGAATCAGGTTTATTATCACTGACATGTGTTGTGAAATATGTTAACTTAGCAGCTGCAGTTCAATACAATATATAAAGTAGACTAAAGTAAAGGCATCTGTTAGTCTTGCAAGACCATGGATCTGCACCTGGAAAGTCTTCACTCTCCAGGGCGCAGGCCTGACCAAGGTTGTATGGAAGACCAGCAGTTGTCCATGCAGCAAGTCTCCCCCCTCCACGACACCAATGTTGTCCAAGGGAAGGGCATTAGGACCCATACAGCTTGGCACCAGTGTCGTCGCAGAGCAATGTGTGATTAAGTGCCTTGCTCGAGGACACAACACATTCCCTTGGCTGCGGCTCGAACTCACGACCTTCAGGTAGCTAGTCCAATGCCTTAACCACTTGGCCACGTGCCCACACAATACAAAATAATATAGAAAAATAAATTACAGTATATGTATATTTAATAGATTAAAAATAGTGCAAAGCAGAAATATATTAAAAAAGTGAGGCAGTTCATGGAATCAATGTCATCTTGGAATCAGATGGCAGAGGGGAACGTGTGCCTTCAGGCTTCTGTACCTCCTACCTGATGGTAGCAATGAGAAAAGGGCATGCCCTGGGTGGTGAGGGTCCTTAATAATGGATGCTGCCTTTCTGAGACACCGCTCCTGGACACCATACTTCATAGGCTAGTACCCAAGATGATGCCAACTAAATTTACCACCTTCCGCAGCTTCTTTCGGTCCTGTGCAGTAACTCCTGCGCGCCCCCCCCCCATACCAGACAATGATGCAGCCTGTCAGAATACTCTCCACGTTACATTGATAGAAATTTTTGAGTGTTTTTGTTGGCATACCAAATCTCTTCAAGCTCCTAATGAAGTATAGTCACTGTCTTGACTTCTTTATAGTTGCACCAATACGTTGGGACCAGGTTATGTCCTCAGAGATCTTGACACCCAGGAACTTGAAACTGCTCACTCTCTCTACTGCTGATCCCTCGATGAGGATTGGTTCGTGTTACCTCGTCTTATCCTTCCTGAAGTCCACAATCAACTCTTTCATCTTACTGACGTTGAGTGCAAGGTTGTTGCTGCGACACTACTCCACTCCTTTATGGCCTCACTCACTCCTTTATGGCTTCTCACCTCCATCTGAGATTCTACCAACAATGGTTGTATCATCAGCAAATTTATAGATGGTATTTGAACTACGCCTAACCACACAGTCATGGGTATAGAGAGAGTAGAGCGGTGGCGATAGGCAAATTGCAGTGGGTCCAGGTCCCTGCTGAGGTCAGTTTGGTCCCGACCAACCTCTCAAAGCATTTCATCACTGTCATGTGAGTGCTACCGGGCAATAGTCATTAAGGCAGCTCACATTATTCTTCTTAAGCACTGGTATAATTGTTGCCTTTTTGAAGCAAATGGGAACTACCGCCCGTAACAGTGAGAGGTTGAAAATGTCCTTGAATACTCCTGCCAGCACATTTTCAGAGTCTTACCAGGTATTCCATCAGGGCCTCCCACCTTGTGAGGGTTCACTCTCTTTAAATACAGCCTAACATCGGCCTCTGAGACAGAGATCGCAGGGTCATTGGGTACAGCAGGGATCTTCACAGCTGCAGTTATATTCTCCCTTTCAAAGCGGGCATTTAGTTCATCTGGTAGTGAAGCATCACTGCCATTCATACTATTGGGTTTTGCTTTGTAGAAAGCAATGTCTGGCAAACCCTGTCAGAGTTGTTGTGCATCCAATGTCTCCTCCAACCTGGTTTGAAATTGTCTCTTCACCCTTGAAATAGCCCTCTGCAAATCATACCTGGATACCTGGTTTTCTGGTACAGACCTGGGTCGCCACACTTGAATGCCACAGATCTAGCCTTCAGCAGACAATGCATCTCCTGGTTCATCCACTGCTTTTGGTTTGGCAATGTACAGCAAGTCTTTGTAGGCACATGCTCATCCACACAGGTTTTAATGAAGTGGGTAACAATTGCAGCATACTCATCCAGATTGGAAGATGAATCTCTGAATACAGTCCAGACCACTGACTCAAAGCAGTCCTGTAGGTGCTCCTGTGTTTCCCTTGTCCAAACCTGCTTGGCCCTCACTACTGGTGCTGCAGTCTTCAGTCTCTGCCTGTACTCAGGGAGTAGAAGTAGTACAGCTAGGCAATCAGACCTCCCGAAGGGAGGGTGTGGAATAGCATGGTAGGCATTCTTGATGGCGGTGTAACATGGTCCAGTGTGTTGTTTCCTCTGGTATTGCAAGTCATCTGTTGATGGTAATGGTTTAGTGATTTTTTTCAGACTGGCCTATTTAAAACCCCCAAAAACGATGGTGAAGGAGTTAGGGTACACTGTTTCATGCATGTTGATCCCATTGCTCAGAACATCTAAAGCCTGATTGACATTGGCCCGAGGTGAAATATATACGCTACCAAAATGATCACGGTAATCTCCCATGGTAGGTAAAATGGACCACATTTAATTGTGAGATATTCCAGGTCTGGTGAGCAGAATTGGGACAGCATTGATATATTTGTTATATATATCATTGATATATAAGAGGAGTTGAATATGAGGCATACTCCTCCACCTTCTGCTTTTGAGAGACTCTGTGGATCTATCCATCGATCTGAATTACTGCATCCAGTACAGAAGGGGTTAACCAGGATTCTGTGAAACAAAGGACACACGTGATCCTAATGTCCTTCTGATTCAGCACCCTAGCTCTGAGACCAGTCTCAGAATATTCCCAAGTGATACAAAATTATTTTGGGAAATTTAGATCCCAGTTTTAATGATGAAGACTTGGGGATAAAACTGATAGAGCAAGTTCCAACTCCCCTGCTCTTCAAAAAAATTTAGCCCACCAAAGAGCTGTGTTATAGCATTACATGTTGCAACATGAACTTCTGTTGTGGGTTTGATCTCACTGCGTTTTCCCTTAGCATTAAGAATACTGCCCACAACCACAAATTAATCAGTATCTACCATACTTTCAGCCAGTGCACTCTCATCATGTCATCCTTGAATCTTTTATCAATCTCTTTAAAATCAATCATGTCTGATTCTTGAACTCCTACCTCATGCTAATTGAAAAGCTTTCTGTTGACCCTTTCTAAAGTTGACATAGCTTTGAAAATTTTGTCAATCTCTTCTCTACCTTCCAGTTTCAAGGAGTACCCCAGATTCTTTAGACAGGAGTTATGAACACAAACTCAATTAAAATCAAACAACTTTAAATTACTTTTTTAAAATCCCAAAACAAAATTCTCCTGTGCAGTCTCTCAATAGCTGCTTTATTTCTAATGTGCCCACTAAATACCATTAAAAAAACGGAGTAAGTTAATCTCCTTAAAGTCCTCACACTGACAGTCCAAGTGTAACCGAATGAGAGCTTCACATGTTATTGAAGTAGCTTCTCCATTGATTAGGGTCAACCATGGTAGTTGCATGCTAGCTGTCTACGCAAGCTAAGACAGTATGATATGGAGAGCAAGTTGTTGCCCATACAGCAAGCTCCCCCTCTCCGCACAACTGATTTGAATCCAAAGGAATGCAGTTTGGCACCAGTGGCATTGCAGGAGTTGCCAGACAGCATTTAACTCAACACAGGACTACTCCAGGGTCTTGATTTCCAGATTTTTCCCTCTGAGTTTACTCCAAAAGCCTTCCCCTTGAGTGGGCATAGCCACAAGGCAGTGAAGGTTTGACATCAGAGTATTTGTTCTCCAACCATGGCTGGTGAGTGCCAACTGCTCAAAGTGAATGGTTTTAAAGTGCTGGTAACCTGCCTTTGCCCCTTCTCCTGTCAGCAGAATTGGTTCCATTGGACTTGGTGATCAACCACATGTGAAGGCCAGAAGCTGGACTTGGCTGTCAGAGGCTATTTGAGAAGAACACCTTTGGAAGCACTTAATAGGTGTGGGAGCTTATCTCTGCTACTCCCCCTGGGCTATGACAACCTTAAAGAACCTGTTATTGAAGTGATTCTAGATAATGGTAGTGAATTTAGATGAAAAAGTAACTTGTTTAAGTGTCCAGCTGGTCACTGGATTTAATGTGGTCCCATCCACACAAATACAATGCCTATATCCAGTACATAGCTCTGCATGTTTACAATGAAATGGACTGGCATGGATTAGAATGAAATGGTTTGAACATTGTGTGTAGGACATCTCTCAAAAATCAAGCAGTAAAGCTAGAACATAGAATAGCACAGCACAGTACAGGCCCTTCAGCCCACAATGTTGTGCTGACCCTTAAACCCTGCTTCCCATATAACCCCCCACCTTTAATTCCTCCATATACCTGTCTAGTATCTGTTATCTGTCAAGTAGGGGGCCGTGCACAATTCTGATTTGATGGAGACAGATGTGAGAGCACGGAGGAACATCTGGAAAACTTCTGAAATGCCCGTTTTGCTGCCGCTGCTACTATGTGGTAAGCGGAATCTCCGGAGCCGAAGGCCCCGAAATCCTCGGCTTTGCGTGTTTCAGTGGCTGGGGAGAGGTCAAAGGCGCTCGGCAGAGGATGGCGCTCGGGAGGCTATATCGGAGAGGCTGGTTGGAAGCTCGAAGTTTTCGGACGGATGGACTCAGTGTCGGCTGTGGTCGGCTGCTTCCAAGGCATCAGCAAGTTGACGGTGCCTGGAGGTTTATGGCAGGGAGTCTCTCCCTTTTGCCGCCTGCTATCGGGGACTCGGGAGTCGATCGACTCGGGACTTTGAGACTTTTTTTTTTACTGTGCCCATGGTCTGTTCTTCATCAAATTATGGTATTGCTTTGCACTGCTGTAACTATATGTTATAATTATGTGGTTCTGTCAGTGTTAGTCTTTGGTCGGTCCTGTTTTCTGTGATATCACTCCGGAGAAACATTGTATCATTTCGTAATACATGTATGCATTTCTAAATGACAATAAAAGAGGACTGAGTGTTCTCATAATCTAATCTAATCTAGTAGTTTCTTAAATTTCACTAGTGTATCGGCCTCCACCACTGACTCAGGCAGTGCATTCCATGCACCAACCATTCTCTGAGTAAAAAACCTTCCTCTAATATCCTCCTTGAACTTCCCACCCCGTACCTTAAAGCCATGTCCTCTTGTATTGAGCAGTGGTGCCCTGGGGAAGAGGCGCTGGCTATCCACTCTATCTATTCCTCTTATTATCTTGTACACCTCTATCAGGTCTCCTCTCATCCTCTTTCTCTCCAAAGAGAAAAGCCCTAGCTCCCTTAATCTCTGATCATAATCCATACTCTCTAAACCAGGCAGCATCCTGGTAAATCTCCTCTGTACCCTTTCCAATGCTTCCACATCGTTCCTATAGTGAGGCGACCAGAACTGGACACAGTACTTCACGTGTGGCCTAACCAAAATTTTATAGAGCTGCATCATTACCTCGCGACTCTTAAACTCTATCCCTCGACTTATGAAACTAACACCCCACAAGCTTTCTTAACTACCCTATCTACCTGTGAGGCAACTTTCAGGGATCTATAGACAAGTATCCCCAGATCCCTCAGCTACACCACACTACCAAGTATCCTGCCATTTACTTTGTACTCTGCCTTGGAGTTTGTCCTTCCAAAGTGTACCACCTCACACTTCTCCGGGTTGAACTCCATCTGCCACCTCTCAGCCCACTTCTGCATCCTCTACACTATCCACAACACCACCAAACTTTGTGTCGTCTGAAAACTTGCCAACCCACCCTTCTACCCCCACATCCAGGTCGTTAATAAAAATCACGAAAAGTAGAGGTCCCAGAACAGATCCTTGTGGGACACCACTAGTCACAACCCTCCAATCCAAATGTACTCCCTCCACCACAACCCTCTGCTTTCTGCAGGCAAGCCAATTCTGAATCCACCTGGCCAAACTTCCATGGATCCCATGCCTTCTGACTTTCTGAATAAGCCTACCATGTGGAACCTTGTCAAATGCCTTATTAAAATCCATGTAGATCACATCCACTGCACTACCCTCATCTATATGCCTGGTCACCTCCTCAAAGAACTCTATCAGGCTTGTTATACACCATCTGCCCTTCACAAAGCCATACTGACTGTCCCTGATCAGACCATGATTCTCTAAATGCCCATAGATCCTATCTCTAAGAATCTTTTCCAACAGCTTTCCCACCACAGACGTAAGGCTCACTAGTCTACAATTACCCGGACTATCCCTACTACCTTTATTGAACAAGGGGACAACATTCGCCTCCCTCCAATCCCCGGTACCATTCCCGTGGACAGGTTTGGTGATAAGTGTTTATCAACGCATGTGAAGCACAAACTCGAATCTGTGGAGAACTTGACATTGTGTTCATGATTATATCCTTAGAGTTTAACTGGAATACATGCAGGAGACAGAGTTATCAATAAAGGAATTATGCCCTTGGCATCATTCTCATTCAAAAGAGAATAATATAAAACTTACAACACAGGGAAAGGCAGAAGTCAACCATAAATTTTAGACTTTCAAGTTAAACTGGAAAAGAGTACATAAGTACACACAAGTTTTCTAGACTACTGGCACACTCAAATAAAATTTGATGCAGAGGAAGTATTTGGCACTTATTTTTTCTATACTTGTCACCAGGATGAAACAAATATTTCACCACTAATTCTTGATTAGCATATTCAGTGTGAAAAACCTACTCCACATGCCACACACTTAACTGACTGGGAAGACTTACTTTTATCAACATTGTACTTCATTTCTGCTTGGAACAAGGACAGCTACAAAGTCAAAAAACATCAGTCTTACATAACAATAAGAAATCTGGTATGAGAACTAATAAGCTCAGTAAGCAAAACACTATATTTCACACATCACTTCACCCAAACACAAGAATCAACAGTCTCCTTAAAGATATTCCTGGGCAGAAATGGGTCATCCATAACCTGCAATTCTTTCCTGATTGCCAGAGGCACAAGGTCAGTAAATAACAGAAGATCTCAAAACCCACTTAGAATAAAAGGTTAAAGTGATACTTAAAGCATCAAAAATTGAAAGCAGATATTTTTCTCTCTATAAACAATGTATATCAAATTTTTTTAAAAAGTATTACAAAAGCACTTCTTAGGAGCTGATATTACCTTCCAAGCTTATTTATACAATATGATGCTGCATTCTCCTGTTAAAAGAGGCAAGGGACAGAGCACAAAATTGGAAGTAGATTTAAAAGAATAATTATAATTCTTGAAATGAGATATGTGCCCTTATTGCATGCTGTACACTAGAAGTAGTTGTAGTTGGTTAATTTGAAGGCAGTTAATGGGATAATCAAAGATCATACTCACTTGATGTCTTTGAGGCTAAAACTGTAATCGTTGACCCTGAGAGTAATTTAAATCCCAAAACATTTATCTGTTCATGATCTGACTCTCCAAGAAAATCTGTTTTTATAAACAAAAATGGAAAATGAACCGAAATGTGAGCATAACAAAGCAACAGCCACGCATACAGCTTTTGCCAGAAGTTCAACATAGAAATTGCTCAAACTGGACTTTGTGAATACAATAAAATTACACATCTTTAATAAATAAATTAATTGACTAAAATATTTAAATATTTGAAAATAAAAATTGAACTTCAAAAGGCAAAAATATTTCATTACAGTTCACAAAGATCTTGTCTTGTGTTGTTATGTAGGGAAATAATTGTGGTGCCATTTACTGTATAAAAGCATAGCTAAAGAGTAGAAAAATTAATTCTGTATTACATACACATGATAACAATTACATGTACTGAGCTTATTACAAGTTCCAAATAGAAGAGATCTACTGAGGTTCTGAGTCTCCATCTACCCATTAAGATCTTGAGTCCAGTTCTGCACTGATCTCATTAAACCCAGCATTAAAGTGCTGCAGCTGAGCTTAATATCTGGGTTAATTGTTGCCTAGTACCTTTTGCAAGGCAAGAACAAAATAATTTCCAGCTGCAACACTCAATAATCAGGCTCATAAATGAACCTATAAAGTGCCACTAAAAAGTGTCACGCTCTTCACCAGAAAAAGTAAGACAACTGAGAAAAATAAGATGAATAAATTGCATTACATAAATATTAATTTTATATGCAGCCACTATTGACGGTGCCTTGTTAATATTTGTTATTCTATCGTAATTGGTAATGACATATACCAGCTTTACTGGTGTAAAGTGCTTACCTGGAAAAAGAACTGCAATGTTTACTGGTGGCTTGTTTGTATCAATTGTAATTTTATGAACAGCATTCTTACATGGTTGAACTGGTTGGCAAATTAATTTGAGAGGCAAACTAAATGTGCGCTGTACAATTCGAGGTACACCTGCAAGGCAAGATTACTGTTAACATTTCTGAATTAAGATCTGCATTATCCTGCTCAGTTTTTAAGCTATAATTGGGGAAAAATTACTGCTGAAGTATCATTGACTTCAAATATTAACTCCTTCTTTCTCCACGCAACTAAGTATTTCTAGCATTTTCTGTTTCTATCATAGTCTTTAATTTTATTTTTTATTTCAGAGTAATGCCTTGCTGTGTAATTGTTTCCCCATGATTCTCTACCTTTACCCTAACAAACTTTTGGCGATGAGACAAGGAGGAATTTATTCCAATGTTCTCTGCAATTATTAGTGGTTGTGCTCTGTATATTATCACAAGAACTATGGTTTCTGAGCCAGGATCAAGATTTGTTCTCTTCAAAGGTCTTTTAATTTCTGTGTCAGGAAATAAAAAACTTTTGCAAAATTGGCTTAATGAAAAAACTAGCCATATTTAAACCCATAAGATATGCAAACAAACTATTAGTAGGGCTCTGCTTCCATAACAATCTCATTATCAGACTCTTCAAGTACTCTGCTTCAAAATTTACAGTGTTGTATAGTGATTAGGATTTTTGCTGTTGTGGTAATAAACTTGGTGTTCATTATAATAACCAAACAGCCAAATACTATTACAATAAATTGCCAGTTATTATTGAGAACAGCTCTACAGAATTGTATATTATCAAGTATGAGACTTAAACTCACATGTGCATAACACCTTTAAGGCATTCCAAGGTGTTAGCAAATATGAACATTTGAAGTAGGAATACAAAAGTCTCTTGAATCTGCTGCACTATTTCATATGATAGCTGATCGCATTAGTAACCTCAAATTTGCATTCTTGTCTGGAAACATGAAATATAGAAAAGTATAGCACAGCAACTGGTCCTGCAGCCCACAAGGGTTGTGCCAAACTAACTAGTAATCAAATGCCAAATTACACTACTCCCTTCTGCCTAATTGTCTAAGAGCCCTTTGAATGCCTCCACTGTACTTGCCCCCACCACCACCCAAGGCAGCACATTCCAGGCACCCATCATTCCCTCCAAGTGTTACAACAAACTTGCTCCACATATTTCCATTGAAAATACTCCCTCTCCCTTCAAATGTATGTCATCTAGTATCAGACATTTTAACCCTGGGTAAAAATAATGACCGTCTCCTCTGGCGTGATTCTATCAACCTTAACAGTTCCCCTCAGCCTCTCCACAGAAAACAACCCAAGTTTGTCCAACCACTCCTTACAACACCTGTCTAATCTATGCAGCATCCTGATAAAGCTTTTTTTTAAAAAAAAACCCTTTCCAAAGCCTTCACATCCTTCATATTATGTTCTTTCATGCCCTGTTTATCTTCCATCATAATACTCAGAAGACTTCCTTCCACTGCCCTTTGAGGAAGAGATATCCAGAGATTCATGATCATCTAAAAACTTGCATCATCACACTTACAGAGGTGTCCCTTCATTTTTAAATAGTGATCCCCTCGTTCCCAAATATCCCACAAAAGAGAATATCTTTACATCAATTCTGTGATCATTAATGTTTTAATTAAGAACTCTCACACTCTTCTGAGCTCTAGTGTATAGAAACTTATCTGTACAATGTTTCCTCAGAAGTCTTATCACCTTTTCCAGATGCACAATACTCCAGAACTGTAGTAAAACTCCTTGGTGTTGCATTTACTTTCCCACCAATAGGTGATAACATGTTGTTAGCTTTCTTAACTAGTTATTGTACCTGCACACTAGCCTTATGCAAATTGTGTACTAGGAGATTCAAATCCTTCTGCAGTTTCTCACTGTTTATGATATGATTTTTTTCATTCTGTCAAGATGGACAAGTTTACATTTTCCAATATTTTACTAGAGATGTTTGCCAACTCACTTAACCTCTTTCTAGCAGCATTATCAAAGTAATTTGACACGAAGCTACATGGGGATCAACTACGATAGTGATCAAAAGTTTGGTCAAACAGGTAGGTTTTGCGGAAAGAGAAACAAAGGGAGGAACAGATTTACATGGAGAGTTCCAGAGCAGAAAGACCATCAAGTTACTTCTCATACCCCTAAAGCACTTTACAGCTAATAATGTTCTATTGAAGTGTGGTTGCTGTTGAAATATGGAACAAGCAACAAATTACCATAAAATAGAAAAGTGAAAATGACCAATCTTTCAGAAATACTGGTCATACTACAAGGAAACAGCTTGCCACCTCTTCCTCAAAATATTTCAATGAGATCCTTTTCATCCACCTGAAGATAATTAATACTCAGCTTGATGTCACATTGGAAAGATGGTAAAAAAATCTTTCCAGTTGTTGTTCACTGGACATAACTAAGTGCATGAAAAGATAAGCCAAATTCAAAAATGCCTGCAATAAGGGATTTCTTTTCACATTTTCTATATGGTGTGTACTCTGATGTTCTCAATGCATTTGTGTATATTTAATGTAAGCAGTTGTGGTGAGATATAATGTGACCATTACTGAGTTATTGGAAAACAAAGGAAACATTGATAAAAACAACACACAAATGTATTATTTTGAAATATTATACCAAATGCAGTGTATATAGCATTAACATCAGTAAAAATTTAATTTTGGCAGGCAGATGGAATAGTCCATGGTGATTTTTTTTCCAAAAGCCTGGATGTTAAATTGCAAAACAGTACGTACATTAGGAACTTTTGGCACATGCTGCTAAAAGACGCAAGTACTGGAAAATAGAAAGTACTGTAGAATTAGATTAGGAAGTATGAAGCACATGACTTAATGGTGGAGCTGTGCAACTTTCTTTGAGGTTTTGGAGAGATCAGAACTCATTCACCATGTAGTAGATAACTACTGGTAAGATTTAAAAGTTATTGTGGAAGATTTTGTTCATTATTAAGCTACTTCATGATATGTTCCCAGAGTAGTTTAATTTCCAGGGTTCAAGTAAAACGAAATTAGTAATTTGCACATGCATTATGTATATACTTAATCACCTAAATACCACATACCAATTGAAAATAGTTGTAGCTATGGTTACCTGTACATGTATTTTCACCGCCCTCTGGTTACAGCTAACAAGTTCGTTGATTTTCATCTAATCTGTTGAACAGTTTTTAAAAGATCATTTCTAACCAGATCTTTGATTTTCCATTTAACCTCTACATTAATGTAAATCGTTACCATTCCATGTCAATGACAAGACTACTTCAAGTTATATGTTACAGTAGAATTTTGAGAAACTGAAACAGTGCATTTTAATTCAGGAAATCATACTGTGAAGCATGTTTCCATTTCCTATCCAAGATTCCACTCAGAGATTTTACAATCTCCAGTTTACTGCGAAATTTGACTGCATACTGGGTACATTTCTCTAACATTAGATGTACCTTTGAAACCCTTGAAACCTTTTAAACATGGAGCAGCTTTAACGCAAGGGACTTTGTATTACTGGTCCATTGGTTTTAAGTTATATTCATTATGTTTTGTGGATAAACATTATAAATGGCCCTCAATAAGTGCTTGGAAACCATACATTGTGCTTAAAAAAAAATTAAGCTTCACTGAAGCCCAACTTATGAGAGGCAAAGTATGTTAAAAACAAAACCTGAAAAAGGGAGGAACTCAGCTGGTCAAGTAGCAGCTATGGAGGCAAACAATGGAAGCTGACATTTTGGGTTGAGACCCTGCATCAGCATTGAAAAGAAATAAAACATTTCCAGTATATCACACTACTTAAGGGGGTCGGATAAAAGCTGGTGGATGTTAGGTGGAGCCAGATGGCATGATGGTCAGATGGAATAGGGGAGGGGTGGAGAAGTAGGAGAGATGAACAAAGGAAGAAGAAAAGCAGGTGGACAGATGAGTGTGTATGGGAGGAGAGCACTAGGATGTGTATGGGAGGAGAGCACCAGGAGTGCGGGTTATCTGAAATTAGAAAATTCAATATTCACATCATTGTAAGCTATTCAACCTATACACTAGCAATATTTCCTGTTCCCTCTCAGTCTTGATGTAGGGTTTTGACCCAAAATGTAGACCTTCCTTTCACAGATGCTGCTTGACTATCTGTGCACTTTAGGCATTGTTTTTTTTTTACCCTAGATGCCAGCATCCGCAAACTCTTTTGTTCATTTTCACAAATATCTAAGATGGAAATCTTGGACTAACCAACAAAGAGTAACTAAAACTAAACAGGTATAAAGTGATGAGAGGTGGGGGATGCCAGGGGCAAGGCACGTGGTGAGATGGTAACTACACCTCTATTTTATAGTAGAATACATCACAAAATACTGCTGATGAACTAACAAGTTTTATTTATTTCTGAAATTCAATGTTCAGTTAAGAATTGAAAATGGGATTACTGAATTATGAAAATAGATAATGTTCTTGGAAATGGAGCTTAACATGAGAAGTTGTAAAATAGTCAATCACAGAGGGAAAAAGAACATTATGAGTGGTGAGAAATTGCAGAAATTTTTTTTTTTGGAAGAGGTTTCTGGATGTCCAAGGCATGATTCACAAAAGGCTAGCATGCATGTACAGCAATGAATTATGAAAGCTAACAGAATGCTATTGGTTATTGTCAATGGAAAAGAATAAACATAGTGAGGTTACTCTTCAATTTAATCATGCACTGGTGAGACCACATCTTGAGTACCATGTATAGTACTGGTCTACTTATTTAAGGAAGGGTACTATTGCACTAGAAATAGCTTGGTGACTATCTGGTAAAGGCAGGCTGTCTTAGGAGGAAAATTTAGAAAAACTAGATTTGCTTTTCTAGCCTCCTGCAGGTACAACCGAATTGACAGGGTAGGTTTGCAGTGTAATAAATTGCTGAAAAAAAATCAGCAGTTCAAGCAACATCTGCTGAGGCAAAGTGATGATCAACATTTCAGGTTGAGGGAGAGTCATAGAGTCAGAAAAAAGGACAGCATAGAAAGTCACTTTGGACCATTTATTCCATGCTGAGCCCTTTAAACTGTCTACTCCCATCGATCTGTAATGCGGCCATAGCCCTCCACACCTCTACCATCCATGTATCTATCCAAACTTTTCCTAACTGTTAAAATTGAGCTCACATGCATTACTTGCACTGGCAGCTTGTTCCACACTCTCATGACTCTGAGTGAAGACGTTTCCTCTCATGTCGCCCTTAAACTTTTCACTTTTCATCCTTAATCCATGACCTCTAGTTGTAATCGCAACCAAGCTCAGTGGAAAAATCCTGCTTGCATTTACCCTATCAATAACCCTCATAATTCTGTATAAAATCTCCCCTCAAGGCTTCTACATTCTAGGGAATAAAATCCTAACCTATTCCACCTTTCCAGATAACTCAGGTACTCACGTCCTGGCAACATCCTTGTAAATTTTCTCGGCACTCTTTCAACCTTATTTATATCTTTCCTGTAGGTAAAACTGCACACACTACTCTAAATTAGACCTTACCAACATCTTGTAAAACTTCGACAGAACATCCCAACTCCGACACTCAATACTTTGATTTATGAAGGCCAATCTGCCAGAAGCTTTTTTTAATGACCTTACCTACCAGTGACACCACTTTCAATGAATTATGGACCTATATTCCCAGATCCTTTGATTCTTCAGTACCCTACTATTCACTGTGTAAGAACTACCCTGGTTGGTACTACTGAAGTGCAACACCTCACACTGGTCTCCACTAAATTCCATCTGCCATGTTTCAGCCCATTTTTCCAGCTGGTCCAGATTCCTCTGCAAGCCATGATAGCTTTCCTTACTGCCCACTACACCCCCAATCTTGGACTCATCCGCAAATTTACTGATCTAGTTAACGTTATCATCCAGATCATTGATATAGATGACAAACAAAATGGACCCAGCACCAATCCCTCCGGCACTTCACTAGTCACAGGTCTCCAGTCAGGGGCAACCATCTACTACCACTCTCTGGCTTCTCCCACA
The DNA here is from genome assembly GCF_963921235.1 of Mobula hypostoma. Classification (NCBI taxonomy): domain Eukaryota; kingdom Metazoa; phylum Chordata; class Chondrichthyes; order Myliobatiformes; family Myliobatidae; genus Mobula; species Mobula hypostoma. The sequence goes on from NC_086097.1 coordinate 140,438,332, forward strand.
AAGCCAACGTCAAATCCAATTTACTACCTCATCTTGAATGCTGAGGAACTGAAGCTTCTTGACTAACCTCCCATGCAGAACCTTATAAAATGTCTTGCTAAAGTCCATGTAGACAACATCCACTGCCTTGCCTTCATCATCTTTCCTGGTAACTTCCTCGAAAAACTCTACAAAATTGGTTAGACATGACCTACTACATACAAAGCCACGCTGACTATCCCTAATCAGTCCCCATCTATCCAAATATCCGGTCACTTAGAATACCTTCCAATAACTTATGTCAGGCCTATAATTTCCTGTTCCATCTTCAGAGCCTTTCTTAAACAGTGAAACAACATTAACTATCCTCCAGTCCTCTGGTACCACACCCGTCACTAAGAATGATTTAAATATCTCCGCTAGGGCCCCTGCATTTTCTGCACTTGCCTCCCATAGGATTTGAGGGAACACTTTGTCAGGCTCAGGGGATTTATCCACCCTAATTTGCCTCAAATCAGCAAACACCTCCTCCTTCTTAATCTGTATAGGGTCCATGAAGTCTTTGCCTCACTTCTATAGACTCTTGTGTCCTTTTCCTGAGTAAATACAATGCAAAAAATTAATTTAAATCTCCCCCATCTTTTTTGGTTCCACGCATGTATTACCATTCTGATCTTCCAGAGGTCCAACTTTGTCCTCTGCAGCCTTTTTGCTCTTAACTTACCTCTAGAATACCTTAGGATTCTCCTTCACCTAGTCTGCTAAGGCAACCTCGTGCCTTCTTTTCGCCCTCCTGATTTATTTTCTTAAACGTTCTCTTGCATATATTATACTCCATTATAACCTCATTTGTTCCTACCTGCCTATACCTGCTATTCACCTCCTTCCTGTACTTAACCAGGGCTTCAATATCTCTTGATGCTGCATCAGGACTCAGAATGTACAGAGAAGAATGTTGCCTATCCCTTTGCCTCACAGATGTTGTTCTTTCATCTGTTTGTTCTTGCTCCAGATGTTTCTTTTGTCTGGATTTGGAAAGCATGCTTCTTCTTTTGGGAGAATCTGGAAGTTGTTTAAAAGAATATAAAGGGACCTGCTCATTTAAGACAGATGAAGCAAATTCATAATATTGGAAGCCAAGATTGAAAGATATTTCTTAAGCAAGAAGGTGAAATGTTACTGTGGGTAGATTGGAGTGATGTGCTGTAGATACGATCAGATTAGCCACAACCTTGTTGAATGATCGAACAGAATAGAAAGGCAAAGTGGCCAACTGCTGCTCTCTATTTGTATGTCCATAAATGATTTACCTTAGCTAGCATTATCAATTTTGCTTTTAAGTTGAACCTTTAGATGCTACAAATTCAATCTTATTGTAATAGATGAAAAAACTGAGAATGAGCAGCTTTGACTCATGAAATGGAAGGGCTTAATTACTTGCCAATCTCTGTGCTGACTCAACCATCATTCCTGACACTTGTTTATAAGTAACTATTACAAAAATCATTTAATGTTATGCACAAAGGAAATGAAAAAGAATTCATAGATTCAATTCTAGACAGAGATAAATTTCAGAGGAAACGGGTGAAAACCCATTTGACCTAAAGTGAGCATAGGTCAATGTTGAGTTCATTAAGAAATAAAAGGTTCATGTAACCTCTATGGATTCTGGTATAAGCAATGATGCTTTAACCTCAAATAGTTTCTCATATAAAATACTTGCTGTTTCTAGCAAATCTTCTGTTTTTTTATATCCATCTCGCGTTTCAGAGTCACATTTTTAAAAACTGTAATATTTCATTGAATGCACAATACTAAAATGGACCAAACAAAATACGTGATAATTTTAAATCTGGAAAACTGGCCCTGCTAAACCTCACATCACAGCGCTAAGCAATATTGTACCCACATTGTACTGTCTCAGTACTTTTATATTTGTGTGCTGTAGCACTTACTTTTTATTCGCAGTTATTTTGTAAATAACACTATTCTTTGCATTTCTGGTTAGATGCTAACTGCATTTCATTGGCTTTGCATCTGTACTCGGCACAATGACATTAAAGTTGAATTTAATCTAATCAATGACTGATACAAACATTTAAACCAGAGATTTTCACAATTTTACTCCCTCAGTACACAGCACTTAATCCTGATGAGGCCTCCTGTTGCCCAAGCTTGATATTTTCTAAGACTTTCAGTGAAATAATGTCAGGTGGACATTGATCACTATTAACCTTATCGCTGATATAAGGGTTATAGTATCTACAATTTTCATTTTGAGTACTGCTAGGAATGTCACACATCTTTGTAGCAGAAGATGCTCATTGTTCCAAACACATTAAGTGTTGAAGATATATCTGGCCTCCCAAAACCTAACCATGATTTCATCAAAGAGATGGCTTGAAGAATGTTGGTTACAGAGAGGATGGGGAAGGAATTCAAGAGCACCAGATTAAATAGTTAAGTCAGTGATTCGGTGATTGAGAGGATTTTGCTGCAGGTGTAAGTGTTCAGTGGATAGTTCTTCAGGTCGTACAGAGGGAAATTATTACAGATGTAGAGAGAACTTAAACTGTGAAAGAAATTAAATATGACCAAATGCTTGAAGCTCATCACTTGAAGAGATTGAGCATGAATGGTAGTGACCCAGAACACTGTTGATGTTGAAGTGTACCTTGGTGCAGTGTCACATCCAATGGAGGCTCAGTAAGCTAGAGTTTACAGAATGTAAACAATGGGAAACAACAAAGGTAGTAAATACTCAGACGAGGGTGACAACAATATAATGAATGATTTTGAGGTGGGATAAACTGGTTGAGGTACGAATGCAGACAGATTATTTCTGTGACATAGACAACACAAAATACCATGAGCAGAGCAGGACCCCACCAGATGCTAAAAAAAATTGTTTGCACCCCCTCTAAAGCTAATTTGTCTCTTTCACTCCTTTTATATCAACATACAGTACAAGGCACCATGTAGTTTGATGGCTTTACTCTGATTGTTCTAAGATGAAGAATAGGATGAACCATGGTTGATATCTGGAACTTGCTGCTAGAGGAGGAGTGAACCATTATTTTTAGACAGTTAAAGAGGCACTTGAATGAACAAGGTATAGAAGGATAAGGATATGCAGGCAATTGGTGATTAGTGCAGATGGGCAATAAGATCAGCGTGGATGTGCTGGGCTAAAGGGCCAGTTTCTGTGCTGTACAATGGACTCCAAGCAGTTACAATCGAGTTCACCAGGTCAGAGACAAACAAAAATTTCTTCATTTAGAATAGATTAGATTAGATTATGAGGACACGCAGTCCTCTTTTATTGTCATTTAATAATGCATGCATTAAGAAATGATACAATGTTCCTCCATGAATGATATCACAGAAACACAAAACAAACCAAGACTAAAAAAACTGACCAAACCCACATAATTATAACATATAGTTACAACAATGCAAAGTAATACCGTAATTTGATAAAGAACAGACCATGGCATGGTAAAAAAAAAAGTCTCAAAGTTTCTCAAAAATCCCATCATCTCACACAGACGGTAGAAGGAAGAGAAACTCTCTTCCTGCCATGAGCTTCCAGTGCCGCAAACTTGCCGATGCAACATCCTGGAAGCACCCGACCACAGCTGACTCTTGAGCCCGTCCAACAACTTTGAGCCTCCGACCAACCCTCCGACACCGAGCACTATCTCTGCCAAGCATTTCGACCCCGGCCCCGGCAACAGGCAATAGACAAAGCTGAGGATTTGGGGCCTTCTCCTCCAGAGATTCTGGATCGCACAGTAGCAGCGGCAGCGAAGCGGGCATTTCAGAAGTTTCTCCAGATGTTCCTCCATGCTTTTCACGGCTGTCTCCATCAAATTCAGGATGGTGCACGGCCTCCTAATTACAAATACGATATTATTCGGAGCGGCCGCGCACGCTGCATCGCGCCATCTTCTCCTCCCCTCCCCTGATAATACCATGACATTCTCTACCACAAAGTGGTACAAGTCAAGTTGCTGAATATATTTAATACGGGAAAAGATACGTTTCTATGTACAGAAATAATCAAGAGCCACGAGGAGTGCAAGAATATTGGATAGAAACAGATTAGATCGCCAATTGAACTTATTTTGTTTCTACTTTTCCATGAACAACCTTCAGGAAACTGATTCCTATTTGATCAGCAAGGACATACTAGATTGTAAATTCCACATCCTTCTCCATTCACTTAAGTTATCTAAATCTTCCTGAACCTTCTCTGTTTCCTTTACACAGTTTATACTGCCATCTGGCTTTATAATACCAGCAGATCTGGATAGAATACACTCGATCATTTCATCCAAATCACTGAAAACGATTATGAACAGCTTGGGGTCTCCACTAGGCACAGCCTGCAACCTGAAAATAACTTGTGTTCTCTTGTTCTCTATTTTCTGTCCATTCCTCATGGGGTATTATCTCCAATGCCTTGTGTGGCACTTTTATGAAGACCTCCTAAAAATCCAAACACTCGACATCACTGATTAACCTTCATTTATTCTGCAGCCTCCTCCAGCCCTACATTCTAGTTTCTGGATCCAGTTCCATCTGCCTATGATCCACATTTAGCTCCACCACTGATAGCAAGAAAATGAGTGACTCTGCCTTTAGGAGCCCCTAGAATCTCCTTTCAGTTACATTTTTCCTTATCTCTCTAAAATTCTGTGCTCTGTATGTTGCTTTTAAACTTTTGCTGATGTTTAAAAAAACTGGAAGAAATTAAACTGGAAGAAACTGTTGTGAAGGGCTGAAGTAGTCACCACGGGTCAAGTCAATCCTTTGACAGGGAAATGAAATATGGGCCAGAAGCACTGGTGTGAAGCTGGTCGCCAGAACTTCCTTACTCCTTTCCTGTTTTGTCTGCTGGGTCACTCTATTCGATTCACTGTGTTGTTCTAGTTAGCTGACGATGTTAAACACTTAGGCAAACACGGGAAATTACATGCTGCATGCAACAGCAGAAAGTGTCCCTTACAAATTATTTTGTTGACTGAATGTAACAACACAATAATTAAACATAGGGAAAAGGAAAGCACTTAAGTCACATTATGTTCATAGAATCATAGCACACAGAAACAAGCCCTACATCTCACTATGTCCATGTTAACCATCAAGTGCCCAGCTATACTATCACATTTACTAACATCACTTCATTAGCCTCCAATGCCTTGGTAATTCAAGTAGTCAACTATTGTGCATCCTCAAAGATTGTAAGAGTACCTGCCTCTACTACTCTTTCAGGCAATGTGTTCTAGATCTCAACTATCCTCTAGGATAAATCTATGCCCTTTAGTTTTAGGCACCCTCTACAGAGAAAGAAAAAGCCTACTATATTTTCATCATAACTTTGTAAACTTTAATCAGGTTCTCCCATTTGGCCTAGTCTGCTCCAAGAAAAACAAACATGGCCAGTCCAATTTCTCCTTAGAATTGAAACATCCGATCCCAAGTGAATCTCCATAGCAATCACATTCATTCTTTAGTGTATTTACTGAAACAGTGTACAATATTCCAGCAGTGATAGACCAGTGTTTATGAAGTTGTATCACAATATTTCCAAAATCATATTCTATGCCCTGGCTATGAAGACAAGTATCCGGTATGCCCTCTTTACCATCTTAGTCATAGGTGTTGCCACCTCAGGGATCCTTGGACCTTACACCTGAATCCCTGTTCCTTCATATTTCTGAGGACCATACCATTCACTGTGAATTGTATATCCTACCTACTGTATATTAGTCCTCTCAAAGTGCACCACCTTGCACATAACCATCTGCCAACGCTCTGCCCATCTTACCAACTGATTAATATGAATGCTGTAGCCATTTGCACAACTATTCATACCATCTGCAAACTTATGGATCATATCTCCTAAAATAATACCTAAACCATTAAGGGCCTAGGATTGATCCCCGAGATACACCGCTGGTCATAGGTTCACCCCCACCCCCCATCATAAAGGCACCATTCCACCATCTTCTGTCTCCTGTTACCAAGCCTGCGTTGGATCCAATCCTTTGAATCCAATGGGTTCTATATCTGTGGTCCTATCTCCCCTGAGGGCCTTGTCAAAAGCCCTACTGACGTTCATGTTCACTAAATTAACCACACGACTTTCATCAATAGATTTCATCCAAAATTAGACAAAAAGATTTATTAATGTAAGTAACCTGTCAAAGAGAGCTCCTTTTCTGCTGCTTAACTTCTTTCATTGACCAAGATTTTCTAGTTGCCTGCCACTTTAATTCTCTATCCCACTCTGACCTTGCTGCCTTTAGAATGCTATTCTGTTTTGAAACTGCAAAGACAATTACAAATAACAGCATCTGGTCTTCCATCTAAGCGCATTACAGTTCTCAAGAATCAACAGTTAATACACCAGACTGCCAGTTTGTGTCCAACCATGGAGTTCTGATAAAAAAAGTCATCAACCTGGAATATTAACCGTATTATTCTCTCCAATTCTGCTACCTAACCTTCTATCTATTTTCATCGTTCCTTTGAGCATCAGACTTTCAACAATTGCATATTCCAGTTTTGTTTTTTAACTTCCTGTTCTCATTCACCTCTTTCAACCTGTGCTTCTTTTAATCAAATGACCTGTAAAAAGCAAGCATTCACCAACTTCCTTCAGCATACACCACCTGTCTCTGTCTCCTTTGGCCTCCATCCTACTATATAAAGGACCTCTCCGCTTCCCTTCCCCAATCCTCCAACTTAAAACGTGCTTGAACATGCTTGAATCCAAACCTTTCCTATTCGTGATGAAAAGTTATCATCCTAAAAAGTGAATGTTAAGTATTCTCGCTGTAGATGCTGCCTGTCCTGTGAAATAATTCCAGTATTTTGTTTTTAATTTCGATTTGTCATAGTGCCATGAAGTGCCCATGAAGTATTTCCATGAAGCTACTTGATCAGGAGTTGTTGACGAGGCTCAGAATCCCAATGCTATGGTCTATAAAACACATGTACAAATGTATAATTGCATCATGATACAGACAATTATATCAATGCCAACTTTCATCCCATAGATTACTCAATTAATAGCATTAAAATTCACAAGCCAGGAAAAGCCTAACATCAGACACCTCCCTATGAGACTACAAAAATCAAGCTTATTTGGAGCCACAAGAACCAAACATTATCAAGTGCAGAGTGGACAGATAAATGTATAGCACAAGACTCCATTTACATCTATTGAGAGAGAATCTGGTGATTTAAACATCTTGATTGAATTCATTGAAATATACATTCACATTTCTCAATACACAAGTAGTGAAAAGTATTTAACCTACCTTCAGGATTTCGCTCTGATTATCAAAGAAAGCACAAAGGAAAACAGAACTCAGTAAACAACATGCCAGTCATCTGGTTAAAACCAAAACCTGGATATCTTTTCTCAACTCTATCTATTCATACCTTACACTTGTCTTTCCTTTTTGTTTAGACACAACATCACAATGATTTGCGATGGAAAGAAAAGAATTTAAGCCCACTTAATTTCACCTATCCAAAATAATTTGTAATACTTATTAGTCACATTAGCAAACTCTTTACATGGGCCCAATCTAAATTTAAATGTTAGTGTGTTTTGTTTTCTCTATTTTGCTTCAGTACCAACACTTGACTCAATTTTGTAATTTCTATGAATATTTCATTTATTTCTACATTTTCAAATGCTTTTCCCTAGGATCTTCCATTTTTGATATTATACTTTCTTTAAACATCAGAGGCAGTTTGACCCAAGTCTATGCTAGCTCTCAGAGCAATCCCATGAATTCTAATCCTCCACTTGTTTCTCTCAAAAGTACTCTCTCACACATACCTATTAATTTTTGTCTGATTCTCCCACCAGCTACTTACTCCAGGAATAATTTACAGCAGCTAACTAAACTGTCAACCAACAAGACTTTGTGATGCTGAGGCTTTTATAAGGCACTGGTGAGGCCTCACTTGGAGTATTGTGAGCAGTTTGGGACACTTACGAAAGGATGTGCTGACATTGGAGAGGGTTTAAAGGAGGTTCATGAAAATGATTTAAAATCAGAATTGGGTTTAATATCACCAGCATATGATGTGAAATTTGTTGTTTTTGCAGCAGCAGTACAATGCAATACTTAATAAAAACTGGATTACAATGTGTAGAGATATATACAAAATAGTTAAGTTAAATAAGTTGTGCAATAAAAGCAATGAGGTAGTGGGTTCAATGATCATTCAGAAATCTGATAGCAGAGGGGAAGATGCTGTTCATAAATGTGTGTGTGTGTGTGTGTGTGTGTGTGTGTGTGTGTGTGTGTGTGTGTGTGTGTGTGTGTGTGTGTTTGCCTTTTGAGGCTTTGCTCCTTGAAGGTGTTCTGATGTTGGGGAAGCTAGTGCCCATGATGGAGCTGATGGAGTTTACAACTTTCTGCTGCTTGTTTTGATCCTGTGCAGTGGCCCCTCCCCCATACTAGCCAATTAGAAGGCTCTCCACGGAACAGCTGTAGAAATTTGCGAGTGTCTTTGGTGACATACCAAATCTCCTCGAACTCCTAATGAAATATAGCCGCTGTCTTGGATTCCTTATAACTGCATCGATATGTTGAGCCCGAATAGATCCTCAGAGACGTTGACACACAGGAACTTGAAATTGCTCACTCTTTCCATTTCTGATCCCCCTATGAGGACTGGTGTGTGTTCCTTCCTTAAGTCCACAATCAGTTCTTTGGTATTACTGACGTTGAGTGCAAGGTTGTTGCTGCAACACTACTCAACTAGCTGATATATTTCGCTCCTGTACACCTTCTTGTCACCATCTGAAATTCTGCCAACAATAGTTGTCTCATCAGCAATTTATAGATGACATTTGAGCTGTGCCTAGCCACCCAGTCATGGGTGTAGAGAGAGTAGAGCAGTGGGCTAATCACATATCCTTGAGGTTCACCAGTGTTGATCATCAGTGAGCTGGAGATGTTAGTTCCAATTCGCACAGACACTGGTCTTCTGGTAAAGAAGTCAAGGGTCCAGTTGCAGAGGGAGGTACGAAGGCCCAGGTTTTGGGGCTCTTCAATAAGAACTGTAGGAACGATTCTGTTAAATGCTGAGCTGTAGTCAATAAACAACATCCTAACATAAGTATTAGTATTCGGGATCAGGATTAAAAGGCTTATCGTATGAGGAGCGTTTCTTGGCTCTGGGTTTGTACTCCATGGAATTCAGAGGGATGGGGAGAGGTGATATCTCATTGAAACCTATCGAATGTTGAAGGCTTTGATAGAGTGGATGTGGAAAGGATGTGGAAAGGGGGAGTCTAAGACGTTATGACACAGCGTCAGAATAGAGGGACATCCATTTAGAACAGAGATGAGGAGAAATTTCTTTAGCCAGAGAGTGGTGAATCTATGAAATCTATTGACACAGGCAGCTGTGAGGCTAAGTCATTGGGTATTTAAGAAAGAAGTTGATGGATTCTTGATTAGTCAGGGCATGAAAGGATAAAGGAAGAAGGCAGGAGAATGGGGCTGAATGGGAAATGGTTCAGCCATGATGGAATGGTGGAATAGATGCGATGGGCCAAATCACCTAATTCTGCTCCTATATCTTATAGGCTTATGGACATGCACTGATGTCTTTGTTTATGTGGGAGCAAAACATAGCACCAAGGTAAAATCTACACAGCCACAGGAAGAATTTTCAAACTTCATACAGACAGCACCAGAGACTGGAATTGAACCCAAGTCATTGGTCAACAGCTGTATCAGCTGCAGCAACTCTCTGCTCTGCTATTGATGAGTATTAAAGGTGGCACCTATTAAATACCTGCACTAGATTTGTAGTTCATGGCTGTATTTACAAATGTACTCAAGTCAGTTTGCCAATCCCTGTATTGCACTAGGATTTCTGCAGCTTTAAGATAATATTTACCTTAATAAGCAGATGAAGTCTGGGGGCAGTTGGTGGGAAAACAGGGAAAGTAACTTGCAGAGAAAATCAATGGACAATTGAGTTGCTCTGAAAAATCAACATAAGAGGGTTGGACTGAAACTGCCTCTTTTGTTACAAGGAAATACGGAATATAGTGTCCTTTACAAGAAAGGACAATAATGAACCAGATGAGTTTTTAAAATGTCAGACTAGTAGCCTTATGTATCCTATTGCACAACTTAAATTCAAATTCAAGTTACACTGTCCATCTGCTGCAATGGACATTGAACTCTGGATCAATGGTCTAGCTATCTTGATGTCAAACCACTAACTTAATCACATTGCTGTCTTACCTTTAAATTAAATAACACTGCAAACCAATGAGCCATCGGATCAAACAAAGCATCTTTTGAATAATACTTAATCCTGATCTTTTAGCATATGTAGGATAATGCAGTTTAGTTGCAGCTCCCTGTTAAAATCCATTATAGATTTATTTTACTAGTATCTGTTACCTTCTTATAGCAAGATTGTATCATGACATTCAGTTGATTATTCTTTTAACAGTAATACAGAACTTTTTGCAGCAACAATCAGATCATGCAAATGCAGGCATTTTGAACTTCCTGCTGCTGTCATCCCAAACGTTTTTCAACTTTAGAATTCTCATAGGTATTTAACTAAAATCTACCTCCAAGTTCCTGCAATACCCTGAAGTTACACCAATACATCTAACCATTGGAACTGTGCCAATCAGACCTGCGGATGGTTTAGTGACTCCAATCATTTCAATGGTGTGGTCCCAGAGACACAAGCATGTTTCAGGAAATTTATATTCAAAAAATAACTGAGTGAACTTTATCATATTGCAATTGTTTTCATGTTTTCTAGCATTTTATTTTTAACATTAGGTTATTATTTTGGTTGATTTCATAGCAAAATTAATTTTGAATTCAAAGTACAGTTATTATCAAAGTATGTCTACTTTATATAACCTTGAGATTTGTCTCCTTACAGGCAGTCACAAAACAAAGAAACCGAATAGAACCCACTAAAGCAAAAGACTATCAAACACTCAATGTGCAAAAAAAAACAAATTGTGCAAACAATAAAAGCAAATAGCATTCAGAACGAAAGTTCACAAAAGTGAATCACAGACACCGAAGCCAGGCATCACTACAGCCAATACAGAAGCCCACTGGTTGCAGGTCACAGCCTCAGTTCAGCATAGAGACAAGTAAACCTCATGGAGCAGCAAGCTGAACTGGCTCATCTCTTGCCTCTAACCCCGATACCCTGACCTTTTCAATCTGGCTTGGTGCTTAAATCGTCCAAACCTCAGGTTGTTCCTCGCTCTTGGACCTGGGTCCTACTGCTATGTTAAGCTCTCAGGCCTATCCTATGCCTCACCACCTTGATCCACCATACCCAACCTTTTCAATTCAGCTCAGCACTCAAATCTGATCTTTTCTTGCTTTTGGGCCCAGTCTCCATCTCAACTGTGCCTCACCTCTACTTGCCTCCATTCCACCTCACCGAATTGCCTCCAAGTCTGCTCCAGCAATGGCCATACGGTGGCTCATTCCCCACTCTCCGGTCTGGACCCCACCACCCCTCCATTTTGCCTGCACATACTACGCTACAACCCTCCTGCTCCTCCAAGATCAGTTCACACTGCAAAAATGTCAGGTCATTCAGGCGGTTCAAAAGTTCATTTCCAACAGTGAAGTTACAGGCTATTGTCTGCAGTGATAGTTTACAGAAAAAGTATGATTAATAAAGTTATTAGTTGTTTTCTGTTTTATTGGTCACAAGCAAGTAGTTGCTGATCTTCTAAATGACACCTTAAATAAGAATTTTAATAGTATGATTAAATTTTAAATCTCAGTCAACTTCAAAGGCATTTAGCTATCCAAAGATTTTGTGCAGTGTTTCGTGCTGAGACAGCTCCTCTGAGCTAGAAGTAATACTTCCGCGGCTTCACCAGAGCATGTCCCAATACCTCTCTAATCCCCATTTTCAAAATAGTGAATGACACAATTAAGGGGAGTTAATTGATCTTATTTCCAATGGATTCAATTGTTTTAATCCCAGAGTTTCTAAGGTGGTGATGACAGAATGGCAGCAGATGACAAGAAATTTACCCCTCCATTTGAAGACTATCCAGCTACAGCAGCTCGAGGAGGTTTGTGAACCCTGTAGAATTTTCTCTATTTCTGCATAAATATGACCTAAAATATGATCAGATCTTCATGCACGTCCTAAAACTAGATAATGAGAACCCAATTAAATAAAGCAAAAAACATTATACTCATTCATTTATTAATTGATAAATATGACCAACATTACATGTATTTGTTGGAAAACGTAATGTGAACCTCTTGGGTAAGGCCTTCTACAAAATCTATTTGGAGTCAGATGTTCTAATCAATGAGGTGAGATTGGAGGTGCAAGTTGTAGGGATGCCCTGCCCTATAAAAAAGACACAAAAGTCAGGTTACTGACAGAGCCTGCTCTTCTCAAGAAAGATCGGATTATGTGCACCATGCTGCAATCAAAACAACTTTCAGAGGACTTAGAAGAAGAATTGTAGAGATACATGACTCTGGAAAAGACTACAAAAGCATAACTAAAGATCTGAGTGTTCATCAGTCCACAGTAAGAGGAATTGTCTACAAATGGAGGAAACTCAGTACTGTTGCTACTCTCCCTAGGAGTGGGTGTCCTGCAAAGATCACATCAAGAGCACAACATGCAATCCTGAAGGAGGTGAAAATGAACCCAAGGGTAACTGCAAAAGACCTGCAGAAATCTCTAGAAATTGCTAAAGTCTCTGTTCATGTGTCCACTATAGAAAAAACACTGAATGAGAATGGTGTTCATGGAAGGGTACCATGGAGGAAACCACTGTTCTCCAAAAAACATTGCTGCACGTCTCAAGTTTGCAATAGATAAGCTGGATGTGTACCATGTTTCTGGGACAATGTTCTGTGGACAGATGAGACAGAAGTTGAACTTTCTGGCAGAAATGCACACCGCTATGTTTGGAGGGAAAAGGGCACTGCACAGAAACACCAAAACCTCATCCCATCTGTGAAGCATGATGGAAGGAGCATCATGGTTTGGAGCTGCTTTGCTGCCTCAGGGCTTGGGGAGCTTGCAATCGTTGAGGGAACAATGAATCTAAAATTGCATCAATGCATTTTACAGGAGAATGTCAGGATAGTGGTCCTTCATCTGAAGTTTAATAAGACAATGATCCAAAAAACAAGAGTTAGTCAGCAACAGAATGGTTTAAAAAGAAGAAAATTTGTGTTTTGGAATGGCCAAGTCAAGTTTAGACCTTAATCCTATAGAAATGTTGTGGAAGGACCTGATGAAAGCAGTTCATGTAAGGAAGCCCACCAACATCCCAGAGTTGAAGCAGTTTTGTCAGGAGGAATGGTCTAAAATTCCTCCAAGCCGATGTGCAGAACTGATCAACAGTTACCAGTCACTTTTGGTTGAAGTTATTGCTATACAAGGGGGTCAAACCAGTTACTGAAAGCAAAGGTTTACATACTTCTTCCAAAAAATACATGTACTATTGGATCATTTTTCTCAATAAATAAATTAGTAAGTATATACTTTAATTTAATTGGGTTCTCCTTATCTAGTTTTAGCACTTATGTGAGGATCTGATCACATTTTAGGTCATATTTATGCAGAACCAGAGAAAATTCTACAGGGTTCACAAACTTTTTAGCACCAATGTAAATAACGTTGTAAAGAACCAGGTGAACTACTGATTCCTGAAGAACATGATCAAAGTTCAAATGTTCAAAGTTCAATAATATAATTGCCCACTCCCCCACACCCACTGAAACTCATCACTAAGCTCCAAGATCTGGGTCTTGCTACTTCCTTTTGCAACTGGATCATTGATTTGCTCACTGGCAGAAGTCAACTAGTATGGATCGGCAACAGCATCTTGCACCAAAATCAAGAATCACCCACCACTCCAGTCATGTTCTCTTCTCACTGCTGCTATCAGGAAGGAGGTACAGATGCCTTGGGTCTCACAACACAAGATTCAGGAACACTTATTACCCTTCAACCATCAGGCTCCTGAACCATTCATGGATAACATCACTCACCTCAACACTGTACTGATTTGACAACCCATGGCCTCAATCTATACAACTCATGTTCTTAGTATTACTAGTTTACTTATATATTACTATTAGTTTTAATGTATTTCCCCAGTTTATCTTCTTTTGCACATTGGTTGTTCGTCAGTCTTTGTATGTAACTTTTTCATTGACTCTTGTATTTCTTTGTTCTACTGTGAATACCCACAAGAAAATTCCTGTTCATAGAAGAATGAAGGGGGATCTCATTGAAAGCCACTGAATTTTGAAAGGCCGAGAGTGGACATGGAGAGGACGTTTCCAATAGTGGACACCCTTTTAGAACACAGGGAATAGCCAGCGCCTCTTCCCCAGGGCACCACTGCTCAATACAAGAGGACATGGCTTTAAGGTAAGGGGTGGGAAGTTCAAGGGGGGTATTGGAGGAAGGTTTTTCACTCAGAGGATGGTTGGTGCGTGGAATGCACTGCCTGAGTCAGTGGTGGAGGCAGATACACTAGTGAAGTTTAAGAGACTACTAAACAGGAATTTAAGGTGGGGGCTTATATGGGAGGCAGGGTCTGAGGGTCGGCACAACATTGTGGGCCGAAGGGCCTGTACTGTGCTGTACTTTTCTATGTTCTATGTTGATTTTTTTTTAGCCAGAGGGTGGTGAATCGTTGAAATTCATTGCCAGGTAGCTGTAGAGGCCAAGAAATTACGTCTATTTAAAGCAGAGGTTGATATTAAGGGCATCGAATGTTATGGTGAGAAGGCAGGAGAATGGAGTAATGAGGGGAAAAACAAATCAGCCATGACTGAATGGCCTAATTCTGTTCCTACATCTTATGATCATATATGGTCTTACGCTGCCTGACCAACCGAAGGGGTTGTTTGTTGTTCCAGATTCCAGCATCTACAGTCTCATGTCTCCATACGACTAAATTCATTCATTGGGTAGGGAATAGAATATCAAGCAATATACACAAAATGGTGGAGGAACTCAGCATACCAGGTAGCATCTATGGAGAAGAATAAACAGGTGATGTTTCAGGCCGAGAGCCTTCATCAGGACTGGAAAAGGAGAGAAGTCAGAGTAAGAAGGTGGGGGGAGGGGAGGAAAAAGTACAAGGATGCAGGTGATAGGTGAAACCAGGAAGGGAGAACTGAAGTAAAGAGCTGGGAAGTTGATCGATGAAAGATAAATGGCTGGTGTAGGGGGAGATCTGATAGGAGAGGATAGAAACCACAGGAAAAAAAAACAGAGATACATCTTCCTCTGGCAGAAGGAGCTTAGTGCTTAGCGAAGCAGGCTCCCAATCTATGTCGGGTCTCCATGATGCATTGTATGCCACACTGGGAGCACCGGATACGGTAGATGACCCGAACAGACTCATAGGTGAAGTGCCAATTCACCTGGAAAGATTGTTTGGGCCCTGATTTGTACTGAGGGAGGAGGTGCTTCTGATTGCAAGGATGTAATAGGAGGGAGATCAGTAGGGCATGATGAGAGGATAAGGGAATTGCGTAGGGAACAATCCCTGCGGAAAGTTAGAAGTGGCGGGGGGGGCGGGGAGATGCGCTTGATGTTGGATCCTGTTGGAGATGGCAGAAGTAATGGAAAATAATGTGCTGGACAGAGAGGCTGTTGGGGTGGTAGGTGTTGACAAGAGGAACACCATCTCTGGTGTAGTAGCATGAGGACAGACATGTACAAAATGGAAGAGATGCAGGCAAGGGCAGCATTGATGGTGGGGGAAGGAAAGCCCCTTTCTTTGAAGAAGGAGGGCATCTTATTCGTTCGGGAATGAAAAGCTCTATCCTGAGAGTAGATGTGGCAGAGACAGAGGAACTGTGAGGAAGGGATGGCGTTTTCACAAATAATAGGGTGGGAAGAGGTATAGTCCAGGTTCCCATTTCAATTCCACTTCCCTTTCCCATTCTGACATGTCAGTCCATAGCCTCTTCTACTGCCGCAATAAGGCCACACTCACGTTGGAGGAGGAATACAGTACCTTATATTCCGTCTGGGTAGCCTCCACTATGATGGCACAAACATCGATTCCTTGAACTTCTGGAATTGCCCCTCCCCCTCTCCCGTTTTCCTCTTTCACCTTATCTCCTTAGCTGCCCATCACCTCCCTCTGGTGCTCCTCCCCGTTCCCTTTCTTCCGTGGTCTTCTATCCTTTCCTATCAGATACCCCCTCCTCCAGCCCTTTATCTCTTTTACCAATCGACTTTCCAGCTCTTTACTTCATCTCCTTCCCGTCTCCCGGTTTCACCTTTCACCTGCCACCATGTACTTCCTCCCATCCCCCTACCTTTTTACTCTGACTTCTCCCCTTCCTTTCTAGTCCTAATGAAGGGTCTTGGACTGAACCATCAGCTATTTACTATTTTCCACAGATGCTGCCTGGCCTGCTGAGTTCCTCCAGCATGTTGTGTGTTACGCTTTGGATTTCCAGCATCTGTGGATTTTCTTGTGCTTGAGAATATCAAGCAGTCTGTCAGGCTCAAAACATATGAAAGTTTATTTGAGCAACAGCTTGAGTACAGCATACATTTCCGATTACTACATCACAGGAGTATGTAAGAACACCAGAGATTTACAAGGATGCTACCAAGATCAGAGAATTTCAGCCACGAGGACAAACTGAATAGCCTGGAATCTTTTCTTTCCAACAGTAGTTTTTTTTAAATCCTAAAACTATGTATACATTTTATTGTGTATAAAATTACAAGAGGCTACACAAGGAGAGTGGATTTCCCTTTGCAGAATAACAAAGTTGCATGTACCAAGGACACATGCTGAAAGGATCTGAATTCACTCATTTGAGATGTTCTGGGACTCATTGTCAGAATTCCCTACTCCAGAGGACTGTGACACTGCTTGTCACTCAGTAGATTCATAAAAGAGATCAATATGTTTTTACATATTAAAGGAATCAGACAATAGGAAGATCGGTTGTAATTTAATTAAAATAATTTTCCAGAGATTACAACTTCAATGTTCAAGTATTTTATTTTGTCAATTCTGCTTTTTAGAAAATTTAAAGACATTTATTAAATGTTTAAATTATAGATGCAGTCAATTCTAATTAATCCTAATTTACTTTGCAAGCTGATTAAAGAATCAGTGCTAATAAGCAGTTCAAGATTGGCACTTGACAGTGAAACAACAAAACTTGTGGGTACCTGTTGATGTACAATAAGAAACTGCAACATCTCCCCCGAGTGTGGCAGGTGGGAAGCTCTCCTTTAAGAATACCGACAGCAAAACACTCTTTGATGTCCCAGGTTCTGAGAAACAATACAGCATCATTACCTTCTTCCTCAAGCTCAATGTAAGAACAATTAAATCCTCTGCACTCCCTGAGTGCGGACTTTGAGAGAAGTTATTAAAAGTTGTATCTCTACTAATATGAATTTTTGAATATTTGCTGGAACTACATTATCTTGCGGGAGGAAGCAAAAAATTATTTAAGTTTGTTTCTGAAATGCCAGAACTTCTGAAATTTCAGGAAACCTCAAAATTCTCTCAGGTCTTCTGCCTAAACGAATCTCCAAAACATTTTCAATCAGTTTAACTTTACTGTTATGTGCAAAACTAATTCAGGATTATAATAGCATAATAGTCTGAATTTACTCAATTGTTACTAGATCATATGTTTTCCTAATCTTTCAAAGATCAGACATCAACACCAGTTTGCATTACAGAAATTAAAAATCAGAAATTTAAATTTCAAAATATATTATTTCGCTATTAATATACTTTAGGAAATTTTTGTATTTAGATAATTCTTCAGGATTATGACTTGCTTCCACTCCAGTCCAGAAGTGAACATTTACAAAAAATAATCTTTTTTATTTTAGATACAATCAATTTGACCTTACACAAATTTAACTTGCAAGCTTTATTAAAATATGTGAACTCCATGGCGTTAACATTATATAAACCAACAGATTTGATTAGAATTAAACAGCCACAAAAATAAACCAATTCTAATACTTTCAATAATAGCTAAAAATTGAAGAGAAGCCAACCTCACACTTCTCATATTAACAGCTTCAGCGAAGTTGATCCAGAACTGATGTGACGAGGTCACCCAATCTACTTACCTATAGAAGAAAAGCCCAGTTGGTCCTGAGTTACTGCTAGTGGAGACTGCACACAAACTGACAGCTTCACATCCTGAACAGCTAGTCGGCTCCAAACCGTCACCTAGGTTTTAAAATGAATACAGAATTATTGCAGTCTTTTCAGGTATCTAATCATTTGCTGACTAAAAATGATAGTGTCCATTTGGGCTATCACCATGCAATATTTAAAGGTTATAAACCATGTTTAAAGATTATAGACCAAGATCAGCACCTAAGCTTTTTCAAGCTTCAGTTGACTGAGAGCATAAATTCATTGTTAAACAATGGCACATAGGACACAGCTGCAGGGAAGCTCAACTGGGGAGAGTCTCAGCCGGCTGAGCATGGAACAAAAGTGATGGAGTGAAGTGAGAAGGGGCTCATTAGAGAGTTAACAAAGGGTCAAGTGTCTCCTTTTCTGCTGCATTCCCTATATAATGCCAAAAGGCACTCTTAAAAATTTAGCTGTCAAGGTGTAGTAGCAATGCCTCATTAATGCTTATAAATTACAGCATATGTGAAATCTTTTGACACATTAAGATTTGCAATGTTGGGAAATGCATTCCTTCCCTCATCTGTGGCACCACAGCTTCCTAGCATTTTAAGGTATGGCATAAGAGAGTAAAGCTTCATTGCAAATATAAATCACAAAGTTCAATGTTATGAGAGTCAATTAGAAAAGAGAAAAATGGAGTAGGTGGAGATTGCAGATGTGCTGCTGGAGAATCACAGACAAATCCAGGGTAGGGAAGTATTCCAACACTGCAACATGGCCAAACTAAGTCAATGGAACAAAATTACATTAAATGCTTCTGAGACAGCTGTGCAACAGGTGGCAAGCGAGGCTATCACTGGGGCCTTGACAATCTATTCAAATCTTCTCTGTCTGCAATTGAGAGATCAAATTGACTAGAGGACTGCAAAAATGGTACCTTAATTCAGGAAGGGCAGAAGGGAAAAAACAGGTAACAGACCAGATCAGTGGTAATGAAGACACTGGGGAAAAAAACCTGAGGGACTAGATTAATTTTCACTTGGAGGGGCAGTATTTGACCAGGAATGGTGAATATACTTTTGTTAAGGAATATCCTGTCTAATTTGATTGAATGGTTTGAGGTGCTGGGAAACTGAGACAAATTAAAACAATGCAAATTAGTACCAAATTACACTAGTCCAGTAGACAAGTTATGATCATAGGGTATGGAAACAGGCCATCTAGGCCAACTCATCCAGGCCAGCTAAGGTGCCATCTCAGCTAGTTCTGTGTTTGGCCTACATCTCTCTAAACCTTTCCTACCCCTAGACCTTTTACATGTTATTGCTGTATCAGTTTCAAACTACATTTTCCTGTCATCTTGTTCTATATACTGCATATACATCCCCACCTCCATGAAGTTGTTGGCCCTCAAGTCCCTTTTAAATCTTTCCTCTCTCATTTAAGCCTATGCCTCTAGTGCTTAGTTCTTTTCCCCTGGAAAAGAGACTGTGCATTCAGCTATTCTATGTCCCTCATGATTTTATAAGCTTCTATAGGTCACCCCTCAATTTCCTTTGTATCAAGGAATAAAGTTCTACATTGCCCATCCTCTCCCTATTACACAGGCCCTAAAGTCCTAGCAACACTCTTGTAAATCTTCTTTGTACTCTTTCCTGCTTAACAACATCGTTCTAAAGAGGGTAACAAAAACTGTGCACAATACTCAAATTAAGGCCTCAAGCACATTTTGTACAAATGTAGCATCCAAACTCCTATACTGAGTGCCCTGACTGATAAAGACCTTTTTTGCCAAATGGCTTCTTCACCACCATGTCTACCTATGACGTCACTTTAGAGAATCATGTACTTGCACTCCTAGGTTTCTCTGTTCTAAAACAAAATCACCCCAAGTCCCTAACATTCACTGTATAAGCCCTACCCAAATTTTGAATTCTCAGTTTGCAACTGATCTGAATTGAAAGCCATTTGCAAATTAAGATTCCCCTGTAAATTTTGATAACATTCTTTGCTGTCTATGAAACCATCTATTTTAGTATCAATTGCAGGCTTACTAGCCATGCCTGTACATTCCCACACAAATAATTTATTTAAATAATGAACAACAAAAGTCCCACAACTGATTTCTGAGGCACATAAGTTCGTTAGTTCATTTTTTAATGAACCTCAAGTACTCAAGAAAACATTTTGTTAGGAACCTGGGAAGTAGATTATCTGTTCCCTTAGCACTTGAAATAAACTGGCACTGGAATAGAGTCAGACAATTAATTTCCATAACGACTGACTGGTCTCCAACTCTACAATTCCTCACTGCACATGACATCTTGCAATAATATTATACTAGGTTTAAATGGTCTAATCCCTTACTTGTCTTTAGTCATACAAAACTAATTTTATAAGTAACAATTCCCCAAGTAAATATAAACAACTGTACAATACCTTCAATGAGATAGAAGGAACAGGTACATCGACAGAGTTGTCAGGTGCTTGCTGTTTTTTTTTTAAAAAAAAGGAAAATAATGTTCATTATGGTTCATTATTTTAAATCCCAATGTTAGCAACCAGTACTTTAATAAGCAACAATAGTACACTATCTATAAAATACAAAACAATCCATCCATGCAAAATAATTATGGGCTCGGGTCTTACACCAATGTACACCTCAAAAGCATAGGGTACACAGAACTAACATGAACCTGATATACTATCGCTTACATCGCATGCTCACATCCCTCTTTCTAAGATGCTTGTTCATCTTTTCTGGTACAAACAGATGTCCTATTTATGACAATAAATTTTAATACCAATTTTCTTTGGCTTATTTTTAAATGCCACACACGATGGAGCCTTCAAGTGAGAAATTAGACAGGTAGGATCTACTTGTCCTTAATTAAGTAGTAAAGATGTTGTCTTTCTTCACCAGCTGCTGAACAAAAATTCAACCACAAAGCACTTTAAACATCCATGGGAAATTGCAGTTTATAATTCACGTGTTAACAATGGATTTTTGTTTTCACTACCCATCACATAACATGGCCAGTCGGTTCCTCAACTGGTTAAAAGAAATATTATGACAAATATTTATTAGTTGCACCTACAGAAGCTGCATCCAGACTGGGGGAGACGACAACAGTCACGTTCAAATCATCATTGCTTTCCATTTTAGGCAGAATATCTAATGAATAAAAGGTACAATTTTGATTAAGATGTGGAAAACTAATATTTAACAATGAAATTTAATCACATTACCAGAGATGAAGCTAATTTTCTTTCATCCAGAGTAAAAAGGGCTGATGAATCTAATCAGTCACATCACTTCATGGTGAAAAATACAAATGTTATCATTATGTGTAAAAATGGACCAGAACTGGGAGTCAGGACATCCACTACTGTCTAAAGAGAAGAAAGTTGATGAACTGTGCATTTAAACGTGACTTAGGAAAACTACTCCAGAAATGATATTTTGCCATATGCTCTTAGAAAGGACAAAATAAATTGCCTAATTCATGTTTTTAAATTCATCCACAAAAATTGAAAAACAGATGTAACCAGCAGGGCTGGTATTTCTATCTTATCCTTATGGTCCTTGAACTGACAGGCTTGTTACACTATTTCAGGAGACAATTAATTGCTGAGATCTGGGGTTACACATATGCCAGACTGGGTGAGAAATGCAGATTTACTTCTTTCCAGCAAAATGATCCAGGATTCTGATTCTGATTCCAATTCTGATTCTACAAACATATTTCAAATCATAACTTAATAACTTTTAACTTCCAGAAATGAAGGTTCATGGAAGTTACAGCCATTTGCAAAAACACTGTAATTCGTGATTTGGATTAGCCATATATGACCACTGCTCTGCTTTTGCTTTTCCCTCATTTTGCCTCTGACTCTCCTACCTCTTCTGGCAGCAACTTCCAGATATCAACCACTTGCTGTTAAAAAATAATTACCCTTCAGGCCCCTTTTAAAATTCCTCCTTCTCATCTTAAATTTAGGCCTTCTTATTTTTGATATCAAAGTTCAGAGTAAATTTTATTATCAAACTACATATATGATACCATATGTAACCTTAAGATGCATTTACTTGTGCACATACTCAATAAATCTATAGAATAATAACCATAATAGAATCAATGAAAGACCATCCAACTACGGTGTTCAACCAGAGAGCAGAAGAGAACAAACTGTGCAAATACAAAAATAAAATAAAATAAATAAACAATAAATATGGAGAACATGAGATGAATAATTCTTGAAAGTGAGTCCATTGGTTATGGACTCACAACCATGTCGCTATCATATTGCTACTATGGGAAAGAGATTCTGACCATATGCCCTACTTGTGCCTTTGTAATTTTACTAATGCCTGTCAAGTCACCTAGCAGCTTCCTTCACTGCAGGAAAACCAAGCCCCTTTTCCAATTTCTCCCTTTAACCAAGATCTTCTAATCTTGGCAACAATTTTATGATTCCCCTTTGAACTCTCTCCAACACAACCACAGCCTTCTTATAGTGCGATGACCAGAAATGTACATAATACTCCGTGTGGTCTAACCAGTGATCCATAAAGATGAAATATAACATCCCAATATTTCTATTCTGTGCTCTGACCAATGAAGACCAGCATGCCATATGCTTCCTTCACTATTCTATCGACCCACATTGACACTTTCAAAGAATTATGTCCTTGAAACAGAAAGTCCCTCTTTTCAATAAACACTCATTTGTGCCTACCATTTACTAGTATGAGCCCCATCCCTTTTTGGCATTCCAAGATGCATCATGTTGCACTTGTTGAGATTAATTCCATTCACCAACACACTACTCAACTTTCCATCTGATCTATGTCTTGCTGTACTCTTAGAAATCCTCATTACTCATAACACTACCAAATGTCATGTCAAGCACAATGATTCATACCTCCTACATTCATACCAAAGTCATTGATATACATTGTAAGAGTTCCAGCACTAATTCCTGCATTGCACTTCGGGTCACACAGACCTCCAATCAGAAAAGGATCCTTCCCTCACTATCCTCTAGTCATATCACCAAGTCAATTTTGGATCCAATTGGCCAGTTCATCTTGGATCCTATGTGCCTAATCTTTTGAACCAGCCGACGATCTAGGACCTTGTTGAGTACTTTATTAAAGTCAATATAGACAATGTCTAATACCCTATCTTCATCAATCTTCTTAGTCTGTGCCTCAAAAATTCAACCAATTTTTAAGGCAGGATTTCACTGATCAGCCCTTGCTATCCACATTCTAAATGTAAATACATCTTGTTCTTTGGGATTTTCTTTGATAATGTTCTGAAAGTTGATACAAAGATCATTGGCCTGAGTCCTGATGAAGGGTCTCAGCCCAAAACATAGACTGTTTATGCTTTTCCATAGATGCTGTCTGGCCTGCTGAGTTCCTCCAACATTGTGTGTGTGTGTGTGTGTGTGTGTGTGTGTTGCTTTGGCCTGAAATTACTGGTATGTACCTGCTGCCCTTCTGGCACCTCACCTGTAGCTAACAACAATGCAAAAATCTCTATCAGGGCCCTAGTTATCTCATCTTTTACCAAGGATAGCTCTCATCTGGATCTGGGGATGTATCAGCTCTTATGTGTTCTGTGAGAACTAACTGTTCTGCCTCCTTAATATTGACTTGCTTCAGATTAACCATGCACCTCTCCCTGAACTCATTATCTTCTACCTCTTCAGTGGAAGATCATGACTTATGAACTTGATTAAACAGTCAAAGAAATCACCAAAAAGGTCAATGAGGGCAGAGTGATAGAAGTGGCCTATATGGACTTCATTAAGACTTATGTATGGTAGGCTGCAATGGAAAGTTAGATCATAGGGGATCCAGGGAGAGCTAGCTCACTGGATATGCAATTGGATTGATATTGGGAAGTAGATGGTGGAAGGTTGTTTTTCTGATTGGAGGACTGTGATTAGTGATGTCCCTCAGGCACTGGTGCTGGGCTAACTGCTATTTGTCATTTATATCAATGACTTTGATGATAATGTACAAGCAATATTTAGAATGTTTGCAGATGACATTAAAAGGTGTGGCTTCTGAGACAGTGAAGATGTTTCTCAAGACAGGGATCTTACAGAGAAAGTTATAAAGTGAAGTGCAGACAGACAATGAGGTTCAAAGCTATGTTCAAAATAAATTGCAAGAGTTCATCTTATTGTACAATGAGACTGTTCAATAGTCTCATAACAACAGGATGAAAACTGCTCGAGCTTGGTGGTGCAAGTTTTCAGGCTTTTGTATCATCTGCATTATAAGAAGAGGGAGAAGAGAGAATGTCCTCTGAATACGTTGGCTGCTTTACTGAGGCAGTGAGTCCATGGAGAAGAGTTGCTTCGTCCACAACTATTTGCAGTTTCTTGTGGTCCCTGACAGAGCTGTAATGTATATGAATGGGATGCTTTCTATGGTGCATGGATAAAAGTTGGTGAAGAACAAAGGGGATATGCCAAATTTCTTCAATATCCTGAGGAAGTAGAGATGCTAGTGTGATTTCTTAGCTACGTGGTTAGACCAGTACAGGGTATTGGTGATCTTAATCTAAGGAACTTGAAACTCTCAATCCTTTCGGCCTCAGCACTATTAATTTAAAAAAGTGAGGGGGAGAGCTTCAATCAGAATGTGAAAGGCTACTTTTCACTCAAAGAGTGGTCAGTATATGAAATGACTGCCAAAGGAAGTGAACAAGGAGATACATTAACAACATTTAAAATGAACTTGGACAGGTACAAGGACAGAAAAGGTTTAGAGCGGATGTGGATGAAGCATGGGCAAATGGGAATCCTAGTCATCACGGACCAAGTGGACTGAAGAGCCTGTTTCCATGCTGTGTGCCTCTATACAGGTCTAACACTGGGGGAAAATAAACAGCCAAGACTGATGAAAGAGGTAAAGCGTGACAAAACTACAAAACAAAAGACTAGCACACATCTTGGTAAAGGGTAGATATACACAGACCATCAAAAATTGAAGAGCTACAAAAATAGAGTTCAGACTTTTTGGCTCAATAACACACTTTTTACAATTATATTTTAGGAAAGAGTTCAAGAACAATGTGGGGCCCATAAAAATGAAAAAGGTAAATGAAAATAAGGAAATTATCAACACTAAGCACCAGAATGCAATAGCATTCTACATACACAGAGTAAAAAAAAATTGAATTAGTGGTAAGTACTCACCAGAATCACCATGTAAATAATGTTAATTAAGAAAATAAAAGCACTAAAGAGGAATAATTCTGCATGGCGACACAGCTTCCATTCCAATGATTAAAAGGATTAAATGAGAATACGATGGAGGCCCATGTTATATTCTGGCAAAGTTCTCTCAATAAAAGAATCATGTCTTTAGGTTAAAAAGTTATTTATGTCACTTTGCTTTTTAGGAAAGGTGGAAGGGCAGATCAAGAAATACTAGACCAAGTAGCTTATACCTGTTGTCAGGGAACTACTATGTAAAGACAAAACATTTTGAAAAATTAGTTCTTCAGACAGAGATAGCACTGATTTGCAGTTCATGCCTGGTAAGCCTGAATGAACACTTTGAAGAGATGACTGTAGCAGTGTACTAGGTTGTTACTGATAGGAACTACCAGAGAGAATTTGATTGTTTTCCTCTTAAAAAGACCGCCAGCTAAAGCATTTATCTAAAAGCAAATTATTGACTTGGTTTAGAAAAGTAGCTAAGTGGCAAGGGACAGAGATGAGAGGTAATGGAAAGGTCATCATATTGGCAGGATATGCATTGGAAACACAGTTAGTTACAATTGATGATTAAAAAGCCATATGGCTAAGTTTCCCAATTACATAACAATGGGTGATAACACAAGCTACCCAAGATGGAAGTATTTATCTTTTATCACCTTTCAGTGTTTTAAGTAAATGTTCCCAGCTATAATTTCAGCATTAGCAAATGTAAGGCTTCTACATTAGAGTCAAAATGGCTAGAGACTTTCCTAAATGGTGAAAATTTCTAACGAATGGAAATCCAAAGATACTTTTGGTGAGGAAACAACATCAGAATCTATCATTTGTGGCTGACATCATGCCTCATCAATTATGTGTGCTTCCTGTATGGCCATTGCATCCCACAAATCCTTGCATGTCCAAACATTTATTGCTCTTAGTCTGAAATGTACCCATAACCTATGAGAACAGAATTCCAATGATTTATAACAATCAGAAATTTCTCTCAACCTAGTCCAAAATGGTTGACCTCCTTGATGAGTGACTAACTTATCTCTAAATTCTTCAGCTAGAAGATACAGCTCTTTAGCTTCAATCTCAGCCGAAGTCTCAGTATCAAAACTCAACTAAATTCTCCTCCCTACTGAATTCAACTGGTTAAAAAAAAGCAAAACAACTTGAATATCTCCTTATAGAACAACTTTTTACCCCCCAGGAATTGTCCAAGTTTATCTATGCTGCATTGACTCCAAATGAATATCATAAATGATTGTACCAGGCTATTCACTCTCTCCTTATTTCCCAATATAATTTCACTTATGTCAATGTGTAAGGACCCAAATGAACTTCAGCCACGTTTTCAGTTTCACACCTCCATTAAATATTTTAGTCTGTTGTTATGCTTCTTGCTAGATTTTCCTTTACTTTAGCAACATCTTGATCATTCTTCACTGAATTTTGAAATATTCCCATCTCTCAGCTTTCTGCCCTTTTCCACAAGGCTTATCCTTTAATCTGTACGCTCTTCAATTTTATTTGCTAGTCATAGTTGGACTATGACTACCTGTTGGGATTTTCTCCCTTAAAGGGATATGGACTGTTGTAGCTATGCATTAGTTCTTTAAACATTAGCCATTGCATGCTTACTGTCACACTTAGTGTAGTCACCCAATGTGCTATAGCCAATTCATGCCTCATAACTTTGTAGGTTGTTTTGTTTAGATTTAAATCTGATTTCCAATTGAATTAGTTCACATTTAATCTTTACCTAACAGGAGTTCACTGTCATGTTTGTATACATTGTTGCATTGACAGAATCAAGTTATTTTTACATCTATTTCGGTGCATGCAGTATTATCAACTTGTCATTTAACTTTCTACACTCACTCACTGGATCTTTCCCGTCCCTTCTCACGAGTGGTCCCACCAAAGTCCTGGTGCCAGTTCAGCATGACTTCCTTATGTTTGTCTACACGCCACAATTCCTTTTCCCTTCCTAATTGCTGGTGGTACCTACATGGAATCATTATAAAGCAAAGGCCATTTAGTCCACCTGCTTTCCACACAGCAGTCCATTCACTCCTATTCTCTTACTCTTTACCTTTATAAATTATTTTCCTTGGGCCTACTGAATGCCTTATTTATTGTTTGCACTACCCTTTCAAGCTATCCATCCAAATCATCATCACTGTTTAATAAAGGTTTTCCTCCTTTGCCTTTTGTGTTCCCCCCCCACCTTTACTTTAAATTTATCCTCAGTTATTGAACCATCTGCAAAATAAGAACAAATTTAACTTCGTTTACAATCCACCAAATCTCTTTCGATATTCCCTATCCACAGAGAACTACAACTCCTCCAGCCTAACCCTGCAATTTAAATCCCTCACACAGCACCCCAATCTTCTACATCCTGTCCAAGACCTTCGTTTCCTTCATAGATTGTGTTGTTTTACAAAGACCCAACTTACCTCTGTTTATGAAGACCAGAATTCCATAGGTTTTATTAATTTTGTTCTTAGAGGATTTACGCACATAAGCACAACACCTCCAAGTTTCGTATCACATAGAACAAAGAACAGAATAGTGCAGTACAGGAATTGGCACACTGGTGCACCATGTTCATGTCAACCGTGATGCTAAAATTAAACTAATCCTATCTGCTTGCACATGATCCATATCCTTCCATTCCCTGCATATTCAAGTGCCTGTCTAGATGCCTCTTAAACATCACTTCTGTACCCATTTCCACATCGCTCCTAGAGATATTCCTGTCACTTACCACCTTCTATGTATAAAAAAATTTGCTTCACACATCTGCTTTAAACTTTCCCCATCTCACCTGAAACCTATGCCCTCTGTCATTTGACATCTCCATCCTGTGAAAAAGACTCTTGACTAGGTGCCCTGTCCATGACTCTCATAATTGTATACAGTACTCTTCTATCAACTCTCCCCTCAGCCTCTGACACTCTAGAAAAAACAATCCAAGTTTGTCCAATTTATCCTTAAAGCTAATAATCACTAATCTAGGCAACATCTTGGTGAATTTCTTCTACATCCTCTCCAAAGCCTCATCCGTTCCGTAATGTGGCAGCCAGAACTGCACTCAAATATGTTTAGATGCACGAGGCACCTTTTATTTAGAAGTCAGAAGATTCTTCATCAGTGACTCTAAGGATTTGCCATTTACTGTATACTTTCCTCTTACTTTTGAGCTCCCACAGAGTTCCAGTCAGAATGCACCCATAATTACTACCCTTTGTATTCCACGACAAAGCAAATTGTCAAATCTAAAGTTGTCTGCAAATCTTCACATTTTATTTTGCACATCCATATACAGTTCCTTTATTTAAAAATACAGTGATGATCCCTGTAGAACACAACTGCCTACCATCCTGAGTAACAACTATTTCCTACAGCTTACTGCTTTGGTTGAGAGACTATCTTTTTCTGCTGTGTCACTGACCTCTTTATTCCACAACCCACAGATTTGCCTACCAGTTTTTCCATGCAAATTGAAAGCCTGTGTCACAGAGGTCAGAGCTGGGTCCCCTGTTGTTAGTTATCTTTAATTAATGATTTGGATAACAATGCTGTTGATGTGGTAAGTTGAAGATGACACAAAAATTGGTGGTGCTGTGGACAGTGGAGAAGACTGTCTAAGGTTACAATAGGGTCTAGAACAACTAGGGAATTAAGCCAAAAAATGATAGATGAAATTCAACTCTGACAAGTACAAGGTGTTGCATTTTCATGAGTTAAAGCAGGACTTAAGTAATAAATGGCAGGGTCCCTGTTCTGTGTTCTATCCTAGTACACATATTTCAAAAAACTTGTGACATTTGTCAAACTTGATCCTTCATGAAACCCTGAAGACTTTGCCTAATCACATTAAGGCTCTTTAAGTGCTTAATGGATTCTAGTATTTTGCAAAAGATGTACATACAGCACTGTATTTATTCTGTTTTCATAAATAATAGTGATATTGTACATTGACACCTTACATTGTGCTAGGATTATTTCAGAACTTTGGAAAACTGTCTATGAACAGGAGGGACAGAAAATCATGAAACTGAATGAAATGATAACTATAGGATTATAATGCAGCTACGGCTAGATCTATTCTGGGAGTAATTGTGGGCACTGCACTCAAATAGAAAGAGCAGAAACATATTGGGGCTTAAAATCTGGAACCAGTATGTCAATTATAAAGAGATTCCAATAAAGAACTAGGGTTAAAAAGGTATAGATTTTAGGAGGTAGAAATTTCAAAGATATTAAAGGAGCTGAATAAGAGAGATGGTGAGATTAGGAGGTGGTTGCGAGTGGTGGGGAATGGGGGCAGAGGCATAGTAGGATAGGGTGGGGGTAGTGGTCATAGTCTTTCAGAGGCAGGATTAGCTAGGTAATATTTCCACATGCAGAGGGTGATAGAACTTGGAGCTCTTCCAAAATATGGTACTTAATGTTTGGTTAGCTGTTTTTAAAAACAGATTTTTATTCATTAAAAGAGAAAAAGCAAAAGTAAATGAAATGAGAATCCCAATCAACTGTGATCTTAATAGATAGTGCAATAGATCAAGGGACTGCACACGCTTCTCATCTTCCTACATACTTAGAGCCCCATCAGAAATATCGTACTTGCATCTACTCTATCAAAACATGAGGATTTTTTGCAATAAAACAGTATTTTATGGTAAAGGTACAGTCACAATGCTGTTTCTGCCTTTTAAAGGAGACTAATATGCTTAGAGAGGAGTTCACACATTTGCAGACTCTGGGTTTCTCTCCATCAATAAAGTACCTTGTGTTTTTGTAGCTTCCCTGATGACCTTGTTAAGTTCTTTCATTTCTGAATCCATTTCATCATAGTTCAGTTCCCTAGACTCTACTTTTGGAGCCTGGAAGAAGGAAGGATCCGTCCCAAGGTATGAACACTGTAAGTGGCCACTGTCGCTTAAAGTCACAACCACTCCTTTCAAATGTCTGCATGTGAAAAAGATTAAAACATTCACATAAGGCTTTATACAGACAAGGTATTCAATATTATAAAATTGTTCTATTTGCTCCATTTAGACACCACGGTCAAGAAAGCACACAGCACCTCTATTCCTCAGAAGACCAAGGAAATGCAGTATGTCCTTGTTGATCCTCACAACTTTTTATAGGTAAACCATAGAAAATTCCTATCCAGATGTCTCATAGCTATCATGGTAACTGGTCTTCACAAGATCTTGGAGAATTGAGAGTGGTGAGTCCATCACAAAAGCTAGCTATTGACTCTGACTACTTTTGCTGCCTCGGGAAAGCAGCCAACATAATCAAAGACACCTCTCACCCTGGTCATTCTCTCTTCTCCCTCACCTTCTATCAGATAGAAGATATACCACCAGATTCAAGGACAGCTTCTATCCAGCTCTTGCAAGACTCTAAAGCAAACCTCTACTACAAATAAAGATGATCTTTTGATCTCTCAATCTATTTTGTCACGGCTCTTGCAATTATTTTGACTACCCGCAACACTGTACTCTGTATTCTGTTATTTTTTTTGTACTAGCTTGATGCAGTTATGTACGAAATTAATGATCTTTCTGGATGGCACACCAAAAAAATCATTTCAGTACATGTGCCAATAATAAACCAATTATCAATTTAAAAAGGAAGACATGCAAATAGAGCAACAATACAAATGCTAAATTAATTTGAAGTATAAATTAAATGTGCTGGAACAGCTTTTGGACATCTCCGAACAAGAGTCTTTCATGATTGTGACATCCGAACTGACACCAAAATGTTAGTGTACAAAGCAATGGTAATCCCAATGCTCCCGTATGCATCAGAAACCTGGACAACATACCGACGATATCTGAAGGCAGTTGAAAAGTTCCATCAACACCGTCTTCAAAACATCTTAAATATCAGCTGGGAAGATAGAAGAACCAACGTCAGTGTGCTAAATGAAGCAAAAGCAACAAGCATTGAAGCCTACGTCATCAGGAACCAACTAAGATGGAGCGGTCATGTTGTTCGGATGAAAGACGAACGTCTGCCAAAACAAATCTTCTATTCCCAGCTTAAAGAAGGCAAACGTAAAAGAGGTGGACAACAGAAGAGGTTCAAAGACATTTTAAAAGCCAACATGAAGAAATGTAACATCGACATCATCAATTGGGAAACCAATGCCAGGTACAGGAAACTCTGGCAAGCCATCATCCGAGAAGGAACAGCAACTTTCGAAGCCAACAGATGTGGGGAATAAGAAAAGAGAAGAAAATGGAAAGAGAGGCAGCAACAACCAAAGCCCGATCTGCCATCTGGACCTACCTGTACTGAATGCGGAAGAACTTTCAAAGGCAAGATTGGATTCATAAGCCACTTGAGAGCCCATAAGTAGATCAACAGAACGAAGACCATCATCCTCGACCTCGAGGGATAGCCACGATGATAAATTTCTTGGCTGCCATATATACTGTTGCAAGAAAAGGTTTGTGAACCCTTTGCAATTACTTGGTTTTCTGCATTAATTACTAATAAAATGTGGTCTGCCCTTCATCCAAGTCAAAATAATAAATACAATCTGTCTAAACTAATAACATGAACAATTGTACTTTACATGTCTTTATTGAACACATTGCTTAATCATTCACAGTCTAGGCTGGAAAAATTATCAGAACCCTCATGCTGCCATTCTTTTCTTTCTTGGTTTCATAGCTATCTGGAGAAGAAGAATTTCAGAGTTGTATACTTTGAGAATAAGTGAACATTTGAACATTTGTATTTGCAGTTCAAGATCCCTCTGCAGATCAGTGGAGAGTGGCGGGGATGTCCGCCTCTGGGTCTTGGAGAGCTGTGGGACCAACCCTTCATACCTAACCTGGTGGGCTTCAGGGGTCATGGCCAATGAATCTGCACCAGTGAGACCCAGTGCATACTTCATATTGCTATGAAGTAATTGTCTGGGACGTATACTGCAGTTCTCTTCAGAGATATGTTTCTGTGTGCATCCCATTCTCCACCCTAATTATAAACACTAACTATAACCATATAACAATTACAGCACGGAAACAGGCCATCTCGGCCCTTCTAGTCCGTGCCGAACGCTTATTCTCACTTAGTCCCACCAACCTGCACTCAGCCCATAACCCTCCATTACATCTGTTCTCTGCATTTAGTTTCAACTCACCCAATGGAGAAAATGTAATTCAGACTCAGTAAGCAGATGTACCCCTACTCACTGGGCTCGTAAGCAAACTTAGCTCATTAGCCTGCTCTGCTAATAGCCATGTGACTCAGCAGTGAGAAGGCCACCTTTCATAAACAATTAACGTCTAGGGTCAGTATGATTTGGGGTTTAACCAAACAGGAACGTCGTGATGTTCTGATTAAAGAAACCTCAACTGGTGTGAATGCTGTGTAAATCCTGCCCATACACAATTATTGGTTGGCAAGAAATAACACATCGTACACCACATAAAATTATAAGTAACTTACAAATTTCAGCTTTATTAAACAGTTAGTAGAAAAAAAAAGAAATAAATAAAAAGGCCAATTACAGTTAAACCAGTTCAATGTGCACAATGACCATTGGAGCCCATACTGCAGTTGCCATTTACTCATGTGCTGGACACACGGTTTGCATGAAAACACATGCTGCATTCCGAATTTCACTCGAAATCCTTCTCAAACAAACTGGCTCTCCCTCAGGAGCATCAGCCTTTCCTCCCTGGAGCCATTCATCTGCACAAAAGGACTTTGTTGAACACGGACTCTCCTTCCAATGGCATTCTATGGCATCTTCCTCTCTCAGCTCCCACCAAGAGACCTGCGACCCAGACTACTGTCCATCACCAAACACTTTCCACCCTGCTTTCTCTGGAGCTTTCCTCGATCCCACCATCCTGATTGGCTGACACAACATTCCCAAGTTGAACAGCATGGCATCTTATCTCTAGCCAAAACCAAAACATTCTACCAACGTAACACACCACTTTTGCAGAAAACTGCTAAAATGCAGCAGTAGAAATACAAAGTTTAACACAGCTTTGCCAAATAGTTTAATTATGTAAACACCACAAGTAATGTAAAGCAGCACAAATAATAAAACTTAGCAAGTGAGAAATACAAAATAAAAAAACAATACTGTGCATTGATATAGCCTTCATAAGCCAATAATCATATATTGCTTTAGCTTCTCACTTTAACTTCTGCTGGCATACATTTCTCCCCATCATTGACTCTGAAAGCCTCACAGCCCAGCGATCACTCACAGGAGTTCTTGGCCCAGCCTACAGGAGATGATCAGTGTCCCTCATGAGTTATTCTAAGATATCTGGAGATGCTTTGCTGATTTAAAAATGAGACAGTATTTTTGCTGAAGTTGGCTCAAATTTTACAGCTGACAGCTTGTTTTATAAATAACGTATCATTAAATGCTTCTAGATTTTTCCTGAAACAAGTTTTGTATGTTATTATTGTTTACTTGACGCAGCTATTTTGGCAAGAATTTTTGGTAATCAGCCCGAGCTTTGACTTTTGAAAGATGTTACTTTTATTTCAAATTTCTTTGTTTTTTTAAGCTCTTGTGAGCAGAAAACTAATCTACCTTACCTAGTGGGTAAAAAAAAATCTGTTGCATCAAATTTCAATTTATCATCACTCAGCTTAGGAGGTTGGTGCCTAAAAGTGCTGTCTGAACAGTGAAAGTGGAGATAGAGTCTGAGAAAATGAAAGGCAGCCAACAGACTTCAAACAGTATCACATCTCTTGACTTAATTCCGGCACTGTGATAAAAGAATATTTGTCTCTTAAATTAGCTTTGCCAAATATTTCTAAAGTTCATATAGTATGGCATCAGTTTTATGGGACATCTTTGCGACATTAGCAACAGTATGTTCAATGCAATGCAAAAACTAAACTGACATCGTATCTTGTGTGAAGCTATACTACCCTGTTTTTAAAGCTAATATTAAAAGAAATAATTGAATGGTACATGGATTGAAATAATAGTTCAATGAAGATCAGTTTAAGAAAAAGATTTGCATTTGATGCATTTACAGTCTACACAAAAGGAATTGTAGAACAAAGGACAACTCATTTAAGCACTGTTGACAGATTGTCTCTAATGTAAGGACAATATTGTAGGTAAGGCAAGCAAAAAGTAGAAAGGAATCAAATGATCCATAACAGACAACAATGGAAAGAAAGCTGCTTGTCAAAGCTTTGGCTTTGGTTGTTGCAGAGTTTTTTTGTTAGATTTGAGTGAATCATTAGGTTGCGCTAGACAAAATAAATTAGCTGTAACATCCCTAATGGACAAGATGGTCCAACATTCTTATTGCTAATAAAATAATCCCACTTAATGTTCAACTCCAAACCCTTATAAAGTAGCCGTCTCTTCTGCCATTTAAAGCTGAATACTAAATAAACAGAAACGCACAAGAAACTGGATAACATTAGAGAACAAAATGATTAAATTATTTAATTTGAAACAAGTTATTTATTTATAATTGGTCTGAACAAAATTAAATGGTTCAGATTTGTACCTTTGAGCCTGTACTGCATTAACTATACCTTCTAGTTGTCAACTAGATTTTTCCAGTTTGCTACCTCAAAATCCTGCAAATTTTTAATTTTTTCTACCAAATCTCTTAACTTCTTGGTTATAAAAAGAATTACACATTTCTCCATTCTCCTCTTCCAACAAAAGAAAGACAGTAATCTTCAGTGCTGTCCAGTTCTCCTAATGTACCCAAAACTGGACAGCAAAAGTATTAATCAATTGAGAAGATCCACTGCCACATCTAAGCTACTTTTCCTTCCTGAAATAAAGACAGGGGTTATGACAACCAAGAATCACAATAAGTCTTAAAGGTGAAGATGGAGATGGGGATACCAAGAGATTTCAGGAAGACAATGTTAGGTATCAGATTTTAGCCACTAATAGTAAAGAAAGGAAACTGGGGATGTGTTCAAGGCTAGAATTGGAGAGGAGCAAGTAACTTGGAGTGTTACTGGCACAGGAGGTTATAAAGAAACAATGCAATTTGAAGCCAAGGATGGAATATTTAAATCTGGAGCTTTGCTGGGCGTGGAACCAAAGGAAGTAAAAAAAAATTGAAGATGGGTAGACAAAGTCAACTAACGTGCTAGAAATATAAAACTAAGGATCTAGCGAGAATGAAGTGAAGGAAAAAAAATATTAGTCAAAAAATAATACGTCAGAAGCTGATGAACTTAAAAGTGAGTAAAATTAATTTTTTTAAATTTTATTTTTATTTGGATAAGCAATTCACAAATATCATGTACTTTTTTCACACATATAACCTTTTCCATTTTTTTATATGTATAAAACTATAATTATTTATACATTTTTAAGTACACATTGAGATGATATAAAAGTAAATTAGACACTTAAATAGATAATTATGTACTGTGGTAATTCTGATCTATTAGGCTAAGTAATCGTATTAGTTGTTAAGAAAAATGGTAATAATAGTTACCAAACAACAGGAATTCTGCAGATGCTGGAAATTCAAGCAACACACATAAAAGTTGCTGATGAACACAGCAGGCCAGGACCTGACGAAGGGTCTCGGCCTGAAACGTCGACTGCACCTCTTCCTGGAGATGCTGCCTGGCCTGCTGCGTTCACCAGCAACTTTTATTTATAATAGTTACCATATAACTCTTCTGGACCATTTCCACTGGTCCAAAATGTTGTATATAAGCCTATGTAACAACCATTGTAGGTGTTTATATCCTAATTTGTTCATGCTTGCTCCTGCCCGCAGACATAATTATCCAATCCCTATGTACTTATTTACTTAATTTTTTCATTTTTTTATGCCTTTCCCAAATCTTTCCCTTTACTTGTGTTAATTCTCTATTTTCCAAAAAAAACAAAAAAAAAGACATTTAGGCTAGGGGTGCTTACGTTAGCAATATTACTGTGTTGATGAGAAGAGCAGTATAAATCATTAGGAGAGTCATCTAAAGTCTGCTCGCATTGGGGTTATATATTCAATCCATTTATTCCAGATTTGATAAAATTTTTCTTTTTGAATTCTCAGGGAGTAAGTCAACTTTTCCATTTTAAATATTTCCAAGATAATTTCGTGCCAATCTTCTAATGTAGGTGGTATTGGATTTAGCCACTTTCTAGTGATTGATTTCTTACTTGCTGCTAAGAGGGCCTGCAGCAACTTTATATCTTCCTTCTGTTCAAGAAACAATACATGCCCCAAATAGAGCGTCTCAAAGTTCAGAGGTATCTGGGACCTAAGTACCTTAACTAATGTTCTATGAATACCTTCCCAATATAGACTTAATTTAGGGCAATCCCAGAAAATATGAAAATGATTTGCCTCCTTGGAGCCGCACCTTCTCCAACACGTCACATTTGTATCTTTATATTTTTCCTGATATGGGGTCTTGAAGTATCTTATAATGTTTTTCCAAAAATGTTCTCTCCAAGTCAAAGAATTAGTCGAGGACCATTGAAAGCTGCAGATTTTCCCCCAAGTCTCCCCTGAAAGTACCAACCCCGCTTCTTTCTCCCACTTCTCTTTAATATACAGTGTATTTACATTTTTATCATGGGAGAGTGCATTATATAATCGAGAAACTGATTTACTAGGTATTGAACTGCAAGCCGAATTCAGAATCTTGAAAAATTCTAATTCTACTGTTGATAGGTCTGTATATCTACAACTCTGGTTAACATAGTTTCGTACTTGAAGGTACCTAAAAAAGTCATTATGTTCTAGGCCATGTTTGTCCTGCAGGATTTGGAAACTTTGTAATACTCTTTTATCTATAAATGAGAGGTAGGTTGTAAGACCTTTCTTGATCCATAGCTCAAATCTTTTATCTCCTCTGTTGGGAAGGAATTCGGTATCATATGCACACCATCTAAAGAGTTTTAACATGTTATTAATTCCACATGAATTAACCA
Organism: Mobula hypostoma; assembly: GCF_963921235.1. Classification (NCBI taxonomy): domain Eukaryota; kingdom Metazoa; phylum Chordata; class Chondrichthyes; order Myliobatiformes; family Myliobatidae; genus Mobula; species Mobula hypostoma. The sequence goes on from NC_086097.1 coordinate 140,475,678, forward strand.
CCTTCTGCCATACTTTTAATGTAAGATTTATCCAACTGTTTTTAAATTTTTCCAACTGGGCCATCAATCCTTTGCCAGCTATTGAGGCCTGTAGAGGAAAACTGTCAACTAATCCAAATTCTATTTCCTTTCATCTAGCCTTATATTCCCTATTACACCAATATAACAGAGGGGTTATCTGTGAGTCATAAAAATAATTTCTCAGGCAAGGAAGAACCATACCTCCTTCTTCCTTCCCTAACTGTAAGGTGTTATATTGAATTCTAGGTTTCTTTCCTTGCCAAATGAAGCGGGAAATCCATTTGTCCCATTCCCTGAATTGATTATCATCCACCTCCACCGGTAAAGTACGGAAAAGATACAATAACCGAGGAAGAATATTCATTTTTATAGTATTTATCCTTGAATTTAAACTTAAAAAGGGGAGAAGATTCCATCTATGCATATCTGCTTTTATCTCTGAGATTAATGGCCCATAATTTACCTGTGACAGTGTTGAAAGATCCTTCGGCAGGGTTATTCCTAAATATTTTAATGATTTAGCTTCCCACTTAAGATCGTATGTATCCTGCAATTTTTTGGATGGTGTATAATTTAGGGACATAACCTGCGTTTTCTTTACATTTATTTTATAACCTGATATTTTCCCAAAGTCATCCAACAGTGTAAACAATCCTATAAATGATTTTTCTGGTTCACTCAGATAGACTAAAACATCATCTGCGAATAACGCCACTTTCTGTTCAATCCCTGCCACCTTGATACCTTTTACGATTTCGCTCTGTCTTATTAGTTGGGCAAGCGGTTCAATATATAGCGCAAAAAGGAGAGAAGAAATTGGGCATCTCTGTCTAGTGCCTCTCTCTAAGATGAAGGAGTCAGAGAGGTCCCCATTTATCTTAATTCGGGCTGTAGGGCTGTCATATAGAGTCTGAATTACTTTAATAAACTTTTCTTGAAAGCCGAATCTTCCTAACACTCTGTATAGGAATGCCCACCGAACCGAATCAAAAGCTTTCTCAGCGTCCAATCCTACTACCATTGTCTCTGTCTCATTCTTATTAACCTGTTCTAATATGTGCAGAGTTCTCCTTATGTTGTCCTGTGTTTGTCTTTGTTGAATAAATCCAGTCTGGTCGAAGTGGATTAGGCCACGTAAAAGTTTTTCCAATCTGCGCGCTAATATAGATGTAAATAGTTTGTAATCTAAATTAAGAACACTAATTGGCCGATAATTGCCACATTCTAGTTTATCTTTACCCTCTTTAGGAATAACTGAAATAATCGCTTCTCTCCAGGAAGGTGGAGTTTCTCCTCTCTGCAAGATCCAATTAAAGGTGTTAAGTAGTAATGGGGCTAACTGTGTCTTCAGGGACTTATACCACTCTGCGGTAAACCCATCAGAACCCGGGGACTTTCCAGCCTTTAACCTAGAGATGGCCACGTTCAGTTCTTTGACAGTTACTGGTTCTAATAAACTTTAATTTTGTAAATCTGTAAGTTTAGGTAGATCTAAAAAATTCAATACACTGCCTATATAGGGCTCACTGGGGGCCCAGGGTTGGGAGTACAGCTCTCGATAATAGGTTTCAAAACTCTCTTGAATTTTCCCTATTGTACTCTCCACAAGCTTTGTCTTTGGATTCTTTATTTTATGAATTGTATTGTCTGCTTGTTGTTTTCGTAATTTATATGCTAATAATCTAGCTGATTTACCTCCTACTTCATAATTCTTTTGTCTCAGGTAAAGAAAATTTCTTTGAGTTTCCAACGTATAAATATCGTCAATTTCACTTTGCAATTTCCTAATTTCCTGTTTTCGATTTGAATTACTTTTGTTGCTATCTACAACTTGAAGTTGTTTTAATTTTCCTTGAAGGCCTGCTAATTTTTGTGCATTGATTTTTTTCATGTGAGTAGAAATGGAAATAATTTTCCCTCTCAGTACAGCTTTCAATGTATCCCATAAAATCACTGGTGATGTTTCTCCCGTGTCATTAAGGTCTAGATATTCTTTGATTTCTCCCCTTAATCTCTCCATTACTTTTGGGTTATTGAGTATATGTGAGTTTAGCCTCCATAGTGTTTTCCTCATTTTCCTTTCCAGGATTAGAGACATAGAGACTGGGCTATGATCCGACAGATCAATTGTTGCAATATTACAGTTTTTTATCCTGAGTCTATCTGTATTAAAGATAAAGAAATAGTCTATCCTTGAATAGGCTGAATGAGGGAAAGAGTAATATGTATAATCTTTACTAGTAGGGTGCAATTCCCTCCAGACATCAATAATTCCCAACTCCTCCATCAATGAATTCATTTTCCGAGTCAGAGGTTTATTCTGAGTAACTATTCTTGAAGAATCTAATTTAGGATTTAATCTAATATTAAAATCCCCTCCACAAATTACTACCCCTTGAGAACTAACCATTAGGTCAAAAATGTGTCTTTCAAATGACCATTCACAACCTGGAGGAGCATAAACATTCAGCAATGTTATTTCTGTACCTTCTATTCTTCCTGTGATTTTTACAAACCGTCCTTCTTTGTCTTTAGTCTCTGAAATATGTTCATAATTAAGAGTACTTGATATTAAAGTAGCTACCCCTCTTTTGTGACTCAATTTATATGATGAATAAAATACATGCTTAAAGCCCATTCTTTTTAATTTTCCATGTTCAGATTGGCTCATATGTGTTTCCTGGAGGAAAGCCATTTGTGCCCTCTCTTTTTTCAATTTAGACATAATCTTATTTCTTTTAATTGGATTCAAAACCCCATTAACATTATAGGAAATTATGTTTACCAATTCAGTTTGCATTTTTCTCTAGTAGAAAAAAAAACACTCTCCTTTTCTAACCAAACAGTAAGCAATCACTTCTCAACAGTAAACCAAGACATATAACCACACCCTAGACATTTTTGAACGTGTAACATTTGAAAATTTTTCCCGACTTCCCACAGTGAGGCCTAAGCACCGACCCACCTCAGTTCAGAGGGATAACCTCCATCTTCACCCTGTGTTAGAGGGCCCTCAGCAGTTTGAATAATCATAGAGAATTTTCTCCTATTTATGTCTCAACCAAATTGCTATCATTCAAGTTATTCCGCCTAGTTTATTTTCAGTTACCAGTTTTCATTTTACCTTTAAGTCCGATTTATTTTTTTCAGTCATTTCTCTTAATTAATCTGTATTGTCTGTACATTTGCGTCTGAATATTTGCAGCTTTTCCTTGTAGTTTGACACTCTGGTTCGAGTGGAGCGTCCTCGCCCCACTAACTGCCACGACTTCTGCCAAATCCTCTCCAGTAGCGACTCCGGTTGGGTGATAACTTTAATAGGTAGTCCCCGGTCTGCCAGGTCCGACGTTGCCTCCTCTACCGTAGCGTAAGTTTTTATCCCTTCGTCGTAAAAGACTCTCAGCCGAGTTGGATACAGGGTCTGGAATCTGATGTTGTTTTCCTTCAGGACTCTCCGTGTTTCCGTATATTCCTTCCGTCTGGCAAGAATCCCCGGTGCGTAGTCGTGGTCTAAACTGATTTTACAGTTGTTCCACATGAAACCTTTATTTTGCCATGCCCTTTTAAGCACCTCTTCCTTCGTTCTGTAACTGAGAAATCTGACCAGAATCGATCTGGGCTGGGCGCCTGCCGGAGGCTGTAGTGCCAATGCGCGGTGAGCCCTTTCTATCTGTAGGTCTTTTGCGGCCGGTATATCAAGGTTCTCTCTAAGCAGCTTCTCCACGAAGGGAATCATCAATCCGGGTTTACCTTCGGTTCCTTCAGGAACTCCGTAAATCCTCACATTTTCCCTTCTTGAGCGGCCTTCTTGATCTATTAGTTTCCACTGGAGCTGGTCTTGCAGCTTCAGCATTTCTGCTATCACTTCCTCGGTGTTTTGTAGCTTCTCTTCAATTCCAACAATCCTCGCTTCGGCTTCTTCTATCCGCGAGTTAGTTTTTACTATTTCTCCTTTAATATCCTCCAGCTGTTTGCTGTTATCTTGTCGGAACTCGCGAATCTCTCCGAGAATCAAAGACAGAGTCACCGATTCCCCCTCATTATCTCCGTCCTGGCTTGCCGTGGGGGAGCTAGGCCCGTCGCCTTGCTGCGTCTCTTTATGTTTATCAGCCTTCGGAGCGGACTTTTTAATCTTGTTCTTAGACATCATCCTTGCCCCTTTTATTAATATAGTTATGCAATATTAAGCATTTGTCTAAATTTGATTTTGGGGCAGTTTACCTTCTTTTTTGTCGAGAGACCTTTTCCTTACGCCGCCATTCCCTTGATGACCCGGAAGTCCTCCAAAAGTGAGTAAAATTAATAAATTTGTTTATTATTGCCACATGTAGGAGGTACAATGAAAAACTTGCCTTGCATACCATTCATATAGATCAATTCATTATATCAGTGCATTGAAGTAATACAAAGTAAAACAACAACAGAATACAGAATAATGTGCTACAGCTGCAGATTGTGAGGTCAAGAATCCATCTTATCCTACTAGGGAACCATTCAATAGTCACACAACAGCATGATAAAAGCTGTCCTTGAGCCTAGTGGTACACGCTTTCACGATTTTATATTTTCTGCCCAATGGAAAAGGGAGGAAGAGAGAACGTATGGGTGGGTGGGTGGTGTCTTTGATTACGCAAGTTGCTTTACCAGCAACAAGAAATGTAGACAGAGTGCATGGAAAGGAGGTTGGTTTCCATGACATTCCCAGTTGTGTCTGCATCTCTCTGCAATTTCTTCCGGTCACAGGTGGAGCAATTTCCTAACTAAGGTCTGAAGCATAAGACAGAGGAACAGAATTGCCACTCGGCCCATTGCCTCTGCCCCACAATTCCATCATGCTGATTTATTATCCCTCTCAAACCCATTCTCCTGCCTTCTCCCCATAACCTTTGGTGCCCTGACTAATTAAGAAACTATCAATCTCCACTTTAAACATACTCAATGACTTGTCCGCCACAGCCATCTGTGGCAATAAATTCCACAGATTCACTACTCTCTGGCAAAAGAAATTCCTCTTCACCGCTGCTCTATATGGATTTCCCTCTATTCTGAGACTGTGCCCTCTGGTCCTAGACTCACCTATTAAAAGAAATATCCTTTCCATATTCACTCTATTTAGATCTTTCAATATTCGATAGGTTTCAATGAGATCACACTTCATCCTTCTGAACTCCAGCGAGTACAGGCCCAGAGCCATGAAAAGCTCTTCATGTGTTAACCCTTTCATTCCGGAATCATTCTCCAGAAACACCTCTGGACCTTCTCCAACACCAGGATAAATTTTCTTAGATAAAAGACTCCAAACTCCACACAATATTCCAAGAGCAGTCTGACCAATGCCTTATAAAGCCTCATCATCACATCCTTGCTCTTGTATTCTCGTCCTCTCAAAATGAATGCAAACATTGCATTGCTTTCTTTACTTCCAAATCAACCTGCAAGTTAACCTTCAGGGAATGCTGCACAAGGACTCCCAAGTCCCTTTGCACCTCTGATTTTTGAATTTTTTCCCCCATTTAGAAAATATTCTACACCTTTATTCCTTCTACCAAAGAGCATGACCATACATTTCTCTATACTATATTCCATCTGCCACTTCCTTGCCCATTATCCCAATCTGTCAAAGTCTTTCTGAAGACTAAACTTGGCCACAAAGCCATCAATTCCATCATCCAGAACATTGGCATATAACGTAAACTACCAAAACCTGCAGAACACCACTTGTCACCAGTGGTCAGCCAAGTTAGGCCCCCTTTGTTTCTACTTTTTGTCTCTTGTCAGTTAGCCAATCTTCCATCCAGGCTAGCAACTGGACAGAATGCTTTCTATGATGTATGATAAAAATTGGTGAGTGTCAAAGGAGTCATGCCAAGATTATTTAGTGTCCTGAGGAACTAGAGTGACTAGTGAGCATGGCATCTACACGATTGGACCAGGATGGGGTACTGGTGCTGTTAGCTCTAAAGAATTTGAAACTCTTAGCCCTCTCAACATTAGCATTGTTGATGTGCCCCCCACCCCCAAAGTCAAATACCAACTCTTCTACTGCTATTGAGGGAAAGGGTGTTGTCATGACACCATGTTACTAGACCGTGTCTTTTCTGTATTCTGACTCATTGTCAAGATACAGCCCAGTATGGATTCTCAAGGACCGAATGATCTACATCCCCATAGTTTTCTGAGGCAGTCGATATGCCTGTTCTGTTTTTATTCATTTTACTGAGGGGGAAGAAGGGATGTGAGAGTTGATGATTGTGCTGTCGTTCTTTTCTTTCTTGGTTTTGTGGCTATCTGGAGAAGAAGAATCTCAGAGTTGTATACTTTGATAATAAATGAACCTTTGATCGTGTCCAGACATGCCTAGGAATGTTTAATCAGGCTTGATACTGCATGGGAAGACAGGCTTTAGAAAGGCTATAAAAGCATCACGCACACACTGTTCTATGCATTGCATTTACATGTATATCGGTTTGTGATCACATTGATGTGCATGTTCTAAGTGAATAGCATATTGTGTCTACTCATTACAATAAAGTAATTGTATTTTCACGAGTATTTATGATAGCAAAATGCCTCACCAATGTTGCAACAGCCATGATACTTCCTGTTATATTTGTGGCAAGCATATACTTAAATCTCAAGATAGAGCATGACTCTTCTTATTAAGACCTACAAGCTCAACTTTGGCTGTAAAATTGGTGACCAAGACGAAGCCTGGGTTCCTCACACTGTTGCGCAATATGCATTGCCAATCTTGGAACTTGGCTCAGAGGTATTCTGAAGTCAGTGCCATTCGCTGTCCCAATAATATGGCGAGAGCCGAAGGTTCCCATGAAAGACTGCTACTTCTGACCAGTGGGTCTGATTTCTCTGCTAAAAACAAGAAATCCATTGAATACCCCAAACTCCCTTCAGCCATGAGATCTGTGCCACATGATGATAGTCTTCCAGTACAGAAGCCACCAGAGAAATGAAGTCTGGAGAAGGCAGACGAAGAAGTCATGATGCATGAGCCAGGAATGGAAAACAACACTGATACAGATTTTGAACCTTTTATGTCAAGTAAGCCTCATCTGATAACTCAATCAGAGTTAAATGACCTAGTCAGAGTCTTTGGTTTGTCAAAGATAAAAGCAGAATTACTGGGTTCAAGACTGCAAGGATAGAATCTGCTGTCACCAGACAGAAAAATTTCCGTGAAGGATTTTGATATTTGAGACAAATGTTTCCCCAGAATAACTGATGCCAAGTTCAAGGAAGGCATTTTTGTTGGTCCACAAATCAAATAGGTCATCAATGACAGGCAATTTGAAGACCTTCTAGTGGAATTGGAGAGAAAAAAAATTGCATGGAATGCATTCAAGGATGTTGAAATTTTTCTTAACAACTGCAGAGCACCAATCTACAAGCAGCTGGTTGACAACGTGCTTCAAGCATACAAAACCATAAAGTGCAACATGTCAAAGATTCATTTTCTGCATTCCCATTTAGACTTCTTCCCTGCAAATCTTGGCACTGTCAGTGACGAGCATGCTGAAAGTTTTCACCAGGACAGTGTGGACGTGGAGAAATGGTATCAAAGCAACTGGAATCCATCCATGCTGACAGATTATTGTTGGACACATAAGCGAGAAGTCTCAGACGCAAGAGTATAAATGATAATCAAACATTTTTAGCTTTGTTGAACTATTGCAAAGCGTCAGCACCATTAAGCAATTATACTTGATAAAGTTAATTTCGTGCTTTTCAAAATTCCTATGTGGTACAAGTAGTCTGAACTTCTGTTCAGCTTCAAGCTGTCTATCATAACCACAAAAAAATTCTGAGGAAGCAACACCTTTGAAAAAATTTGTTGTCCAGTGTTTAAGAGAACTTTCTATAAATTCCCACACAGGAGGCTGATCAACAAATAAGAAAAACAAAATAAAGGCAACATACTGACATGGATTAAGAATTAATAACTGAACAAAAAAGTGAGAATAAATTGGAAATAGTTTATTATTGTCACATGTAGATACAGTGAAAAGCTTGACTTGAATATTGTTCATACAGATCAATTCGTTACACAGTGTATTGAGGTAGAACAAGGCAAAACAAATGATAAAGTGTAACAGCTACAGAGAAAGTGCAGTACGGGAAAACAATAATGTGCAAGAGCCTAACAAGTTATAATATAATGCCAAGAGTCCACCTTATCATACTAGGGAACCATTTAATAGTCTATGACAACAGGGTAGAAGTGATCCTTGAGCCTGGTGGAACATGCTTACAGACTTCTGTATTTTCTGCCTGTCGGGAGGGGAGAGAAGAGAGAATGACTGGGGTGGGTGGGGTCCTTTGTTATGCTGGTTTCCTACACTGAGCCAGCAAGAAGTATAGACAAAGTGCACAAAGCGGAGGTTGGTGTCCATGATATGCTAAGATGCGTCCACAACTCTACAGTTTCCTGTAGTCACATGCGGAGCAGTTGCAATACCAAAGGGGACATGTCAAATTTCTTCAGCCTCCTGAGGAAATACAGGTGTCAGCGAGCTTTTTTTACTGAGGCATCAACATGTTTGGACCAAGACGGGCTGTCAGCAATTTTCACTTCAACCATCTTGAAACCCTCAACTTCCATTCCAATGTAAATAGGAGTATGTGCACAGCCCACCCATTTCCTGAAATCAATAACCAGCTCTTTTGTTTTGTTGTCATTGAGTGAAAGGTTGTTGCCTTGACATCATATTCTACAATCTCTCCTTCCTATATTCTGAGGATCTTGTTCAGGTTGGCAAGTTATGACTAGTGGGATATTACAGGAATTGATGCTGGATTAGTTTACTGATGATTCCAAACTAGATGGGATTGGGAGTAGGAGTACAGAGGAGGATGTAAACAGCCTTTAGTGAGATACAATCAGGCTGAGTGAGTAGAGAGGAATATACTGAAAAGTGAGGTCATCCACTTAGGAATACACTGTCCTGAAATGGTTTCTTTGGAACATGGATACTTAAAAAGAGATAAAATTATGAGGAGCCAAGATAAATAGGAGGAACCTCTTTTCATTATCCGGTTTTTAAAAATATGATGGCATAAATTTACAGTAATTAATAGAAGGATTAGGGAGGAGATGGGGAGATGCTATTTCATACAGAGGATGCATGGAATTCACTACCAGAAAGATGAGAGAGACAGGAAAGCTCAGTATCTTTGAACAGAAATTGAGGAGCTGTGACCCACAGAAATGGAAGATGGAACCAGATAATTACACCGGTTCTACAGAATGGACCAAATCACCTCCCTCTTCCTCATATTTTCTTTCATTCCATGATACAACTTAATAACAATGTTATTGTCTGCTCCAGAAAAAAAATTGAAGAGTAGAGAGCACTTTTGTTAATATCTACAGGAATTTTACATGTGAGGTATTGAGCACAAAGAGTTCTGTACAAATAGCACTGTATAGTTAATTATTATTTTTATTGTGACTGTATAAACTGAAGAGAGGGAAACAAAACTGAGCTAGAGACAGAACTAACTTTAATAGTTCAATGATTAACTATCTTAACTCTACTATATTTACAGAAAAACTGCTATTTCACTAGAGATCAAAAATCAAGATGAATGCAGTTTTTACTTAGAATACCAATAGATTAAAACATTATGACCAATTTGTCAGTCCTGTCTAAACATTCGTTATGTATTTCTAGAAATTAAACTATTCAGGATCAATCATCCTTTTTTTAAAAATGGAGTAGTGTTAATTAGAAATAATCTCATTCTGCAATATAGAAAACAATTGATTTTGAAAATATTCATCATTGCTGTTCTTCACCATGAACCACAATAAAAGTAATCTAGATAAAAATTCTGAACTATGATGTCACTACAAGCAGCTGGGAAATTGAGCAACTATCGTTAGGTATAGACAACATACATATATTCTGCTGTACAGCACAGTCATTGATAGGTTATTGAAGACTGGGATACTCACTGGAAGTTGGCAACTTGTACACACACAGGAAGATGGGGAAGCTGTGCAACCCATTTCAGAGTAACGTCCTGATATACAAGTAGCTTGTTATTATGGTTTCCAATCAGAATGTTTATTGTTCCTTCCAACACTACAAGGTAAACAACGGAAGAAATAAATTACTTGTTTCCTCAACCAAATAAACATCATACAGAATGTATTTCACATTCCTGCTTTAGTTCACTGATGATCATAACAATTTACACAAGACAATACAAAGGTTACAACATTTTGCACTTTAAAAATTGAAACAAAATCCTTCAAAAGTATGAAGTTTGAATCAATTTCTCAACATACTGCAAACCAGTTGTAATTTCCTCATTTCCTTACTAATCTTTCAAAGAATATTTTTGGTATTTTAAATGAGAGTTCTTGCCAGATTCTAAGTATACAACATTTATATGCAGTCTGATATTGTATATACAAAACAATTGCACAATACCTTTACAGCTATTATGACAAAAGATGACAAAGTAATTTGGCCTGGTAAGTCCTCCAGGCAAAAAAAAGAAACATTTACATTTGAACCATTTTTTAACCACCATCCCAATACAGTACCAAGATTCTGAGGTACACAAGGTTCCAAACAGAGACATTTCTTCAATGGAACATAAATCAAATAACTAAAAGACATCCAAGAACGTTAGAATAGGGACAACAATGAGTGCCATGAAGGTAGAATATGGCCAAATACAACAAACCTTATTGTGAAGAAATAAAATAAATGCAAATGTTAAAGTAGTAAGTCCTAAAATGCTACAGCAACAAATGCATCTTCACTAGTCACCGGACTGGCCTTTCATTTTTTCCCCTGATTCAGTACACAGTGGAGAACAGGGTTGCCACCTTGTGGATATGATGAAGAATTGAAATCTACTGTGTTCATAATGCCTTATATAAACACTGATGACTGCAGTTAAATGATCGCAACGTGCTTTGGGACTTTCTGATGATATGCAAGGTGTTACACAAGCTCAAGTACTCTCTGGCTGTCACTCGATGTCATAATCTACTTCATTATGGCCTTGCTGTAACCGTAATACTTTATTCTGCATTCTGTTATTGTTTTCCCTTGTACTACCTCAATGCATTGATGTGATGAAATGATCTGTACATAGTATTCAAAACAAAAGTTTTCTCTGTACCTTGATACATTGAGAATAATAAACTAATTTACAATAATCTCCATCCAGCTATGCTACCACATACCCCAAGATTGTGGCACAACTCTCCACATCTCACTCCACTTTACTAAAAACCTTTCCAAGAGCCATCAGAGCTTTGCCTCACCACTTGCAGATCACCCTACAATGTTAACATCATAGTGTACTTCGCTTTAGAACATAAGGGGAATCTGAGAGAATTGCACAAAGCCGAAGAGACAGACGTCAGGCAGAGCCGTGGGAGTAGGGGACTCCATAGTGAGAGATACAGAAAGGGGTTTCTGTGGCAACAGGCGAGATTTAAGGATGGTGTGTTGCCTCCCTGGTGCCGGGATCCAGGATGTCATGGACCGATTGCAGGGAATCCTCAAGAGTGAAGGTGAACATTCGGAAGTGGTGGTGCATGTTGGCACAAATGACGTGGGGAAGAAGTAGAAAGACATTCTACAGCGTGACTTCAGAGAACTCGGAAGAAGGCTGAAAAGCAGGACTTCCAGGGTGGTTATCTCCGGTTTGCTTCCAGTTCCTCGTGCTGGAGTGGGCAAGAACAGGGAGATAATGGATCTGAATGTGTGGCTGAGGAACTGGTGCAGGAAGCAAGGATTTACATTCTTGGACCACTGGGGTATGTTTCGGGGTAATGATGAATTGTACAAAAGGGACGGGTTGCACCTTAATAAGCGGGGCACCAGCATTCTGGCAGGCAGGTTCACCTCTGCAACACGGGTGTGTTTAAACTAAGTAGTCTGGGGGAAGGGATGAACTGGAAATATAAGGATGGAGATAAAGGGAAAGTGAGAATAAGAAAAGTTAAGAATGACAGCAGAATCAACAGAGCAGAAAGCTCAAGAAGGGATCGTACAGTATGGCCAAGTGAAATAGGAATTGATATGGGAGGTGAGGGCAGTAATGAATTAAAAGTATTGTATATAAATGCATGGAGTATAAGAAATAAATTAGATGAGCTTGAGGCACAGTTGGAAATTGGTAAGTATGATGTGGGAATAACAGAGACATGGCTTCAAGTGGACAGGGCCTGGGAAATGAATATTCAAGGGTATACGTCCTATCGAAAGGACAGACTGATGGGCAGAGGGGGTGGGGTGGCTCTGTTGGTGAGGAATGATATTCAGTCCCTTGGGAGGGGGGACATAGAATCAGGAGATGTAGAGTCAGTATGGATAGAACTGAGAAATTCTAAGGGTAGAAAGACCCTAATGGGAGTTATCTACAGGCCCCCAAACAGTAGTCTGGATGTAGGGTGTAAGTTGAATCAAGAGTTAAAATTGGCATGTTGCAAAGGTAATGCTACAGTTGTTATGGGGGATTTCAACATGCAGGTAGACTGGAGGAATCAGGTTGGTACTGGACCCCAAGAAAGGGAGTTTGTGGAGTCCCTCTGAAATGGATTCTTAGAACAGCTTGTACTGCAGCCTACCAGAGAGAACGCAATTCTAGATTTAGTGTTGTGCAATGAACCGGATTTGATCAGGGACCTCCAGGAGCCATTAGGAGATAGTGACCATAACATGTTAAGTTTTAATCTACAATTTGAGAGAGAGAAGGGAAACTCGGAAGTGTCAGTATTACAGTTGAACAAAGGGAACTATGGTGCTATGAGGGAGGAGCTGGCCAAAGTTCAATGGAACAATGCCCTAGCAGGAATGGCAGTGGAACAGCAATGGCAAGTGTTTCTGGGAATAATGTGGAAGGTGCAGGATCAGTTCATTCCAAAGAGGAAGAAAGATCCTAAGGGAAGTAAGGGGAGGCCGTGGCTGACAAGGGAAGTAAAGGACAGTATAATGGACAGTATTAAAATAAAAGAGAAGTATAACATAGCAAAGATGAGTGGGAAGCCAGAGGATTGGGAAACTTTTAAAGAGCAACAGAAGGTAACTAAAAAGGCAAAACGCGGAGAAAAAATGAGGTACGAAGGTAAACTAGCCAAGAATATAAAGGAGGATAGTAAAAGTTTCTTTAGGTATGTGAAAAAGAAAAAAAATAGTTCAGACCAAAATTGGGCCCTTGAAGACAGAAACGGGTGAATTTATTATGGGGAACAAGGAAATGGCAGACGAGTTGAACAGGTTCTTCACTTGGGAAGACACAAACAATCTTCCAGATATAATAGTGGTCAAAGGACCTAGGGTAATGGATGAACTGAAGGAAATTTATATTCGGCAGGAAATGGTGTTGGATAGACCATTGGGTCTGAAAGCTGATAAGTCCCCAGGACCTGATGGTCTGCATCCCAGGGTACTTAAGGAGGTGGCTTTAGAAATTGTGGATGCATTAGTAATCATTTTCCAATGTTCTATAGATTCAGGATCAGTTCCTGTGGATTGGAGGGTGGCTATGTTGTCCCTCTCTTCAAGAAGGGAGGAAGAGAGAAAACAGGGAATTATAGATGGGTTAGCTTGACGTCAGAGGTGGGAAAGATGCTGGAGTCAATTATAAAAGATGAAATTATGACACATCTGGATAGCAGTAACAGGATCGGTCCGAGTCAGCATGGATTTACGAAGGGGAAATCATGCTTGACTAATCTTCTGGAACTTTTTGAGGATGTAACTATGAAAATGGACGAAGGAGAGCCAGTGGATGTAGTGTACCTGGACTTTCAGAAAGCCTTTGATAAAAGTCCCACATAGGAGATTAGTGGGCAAAATTAGGGCACATGGTATTGGGGGCAGAGTACTGACATGGATTGAAAATTGGCTGGCTGACAGAAAACAAAGAGTAGCGATTAACGGGTCCCTTTCGGAATGGCAAGCAGTGACCGGTGGGATACCGCAGCTGCTTACAATATATATTAATGATTTAGATGAGGGAATTAAAAGTAACATTAGCAAATTTGCCGATGACACAAAGCTGGGTGGCAGCGTGAAATGTGGGGAGGATGTTATGAGAATGCAGAGTGACTTGGACAGGCTGGGTGAGTGGGCAGATGCAGTTTAATGTGGACAAATGTGAGGTCATCCACTTTGGTGGTAAGAACAGGAAGGCAGACTATTATCTAAATGGAGTCAAGTTAGGAAAAGGGCAACGAGATCTAGGTGTTCTTGTACATCAGTCACTGAAAGCAAGCATGCAAGTACAGCAGGCTGTGAAGAAAGCTAATGGCATGTTGGCCTTCATAACAAGGGGAACTGAGTATAAGAGCAAAGAGGTCCTTCTGCAGTGTACAGGGCCCTGGTGAGACCACACCTGGAGTACTGTGTGCAGTTTTGGTCTCCAAATTTGAAGAAGGACATTCTTGCTATTAAGGGAGTGCAGCGTAGGTTCACAAGGTTAATTCCCGGGATGGCGGGACTGTCATATGTTGAAAGATTGGAGCAACTGGGCTTGTATACTCTGGAATTTAGAAGGCTGAGAGGGGACCTTATTGAAACATATAAGATTATTAAGGGACTGGACACACTGCGGGCAGGAAGCATGTTCCCGCTGATGGGTGAGTCCAGAACCAGAGGCCACAGTTTAAGAATAAGGGGTAGGCCATTTAGAACGGATTTGAGGAAAAACTTTTTCACCCAGGGAGTGGTGGATATATGGAGTGCTCTGCCCCAGAAGGTTGTGGAGGCCAAGTTTCTGTATGCTTTCAAGACAGAGATGGATAGAGCTCTTAAAGATAGCAGAATCAAAGGTTATGGGGATAAGGCAGGAAATGGATACTGATTGTGGATGATCAGCCATGATCACAGTGAATGGCGGTGCTGGCTCGAAAGGCCGAATGGCCTACTCCTGCACCTATTGTCTATTGCAGCCATCCCCAACCACCGGGCCGCGGACCGGTACTGGGCCGCAAAGCATGTGCTACCGGGCCGCGAGGAAACGATATGATTTGGCGATAGGAGTCAGCTGCACCTTTCCGCATTCCTGGACTTATTTCCTGGCATAATTTACATATTACTATTTAATTATTTATGGTGCAACTGTAACAAAAACCAATTCCCCCCGGGATCAATAAAGTATGACTATGAAATTCCCTGTCACGCCCACTGTTGAGCTTGAATGCACGCGAGGTCATTATGCACGTGTCATCCATGTCAGCGCGGGAAGGAGATCAATGATGGCGGGCTGAAAAGCATGTTTGACATAACATCTCTGCCGGCATTCTGGATCAAAGTCAAGGCTAAATATCCTGAGATAGCCATGAAAGCACTGAAAACATTGCTTCCATTTCCAACATACGTTACGTACCCCGTAACTGGGTTGCCAAACCAGCAGAAATGGACCACTTAGTTGGAGTCTGGTTTAACAGAAACTAATAAAGTTTTATTAAAGAAATAAGTAACACAGTACTCTGATCGTAAGGATATAAATGGAACAGGTTAGCAATGATAAAATGCACATGTACACAGAACTAGGGTAATAGGAATCAACCAAGCTCTATCGCAGTCTAGGGGTAAAATGATCAGTCTTAAGTGACGCAGAGTTCAGTTCAGCTTAGTACAGTTCGCAGTAATCGCTGTTGTGCCGTTGGAGAGAGAGAGAGAGAGAATGCAAATTTTGATTCAAACAGACCTTTGATGTTCTTCGCAGTTAGCTTTTGGGTGGATCCTTTTTATGTCTTCTGTGGTCACCGACTGTGACCCCTCCATTCCGGATACAACCATTTTTCCGCGGTGAACCCGGCACCCAGGCAAGGGCGGACACACACACCAGGTTCCTGCCAATCGTACCTTTTCACCCTGTGCATCTATGGTCGGTTCCCGCGACCAGACCTCCAAACTCCCACCAACTTGTGGGGGCACACCGTTCTTCCAGGGTCTCGTTATCTTGTGGTGTGTGTCGTGCCTTAGCGAACCTGTTCTTTTTATCCCCCTGCTGGGGTATCGCCTGTCCATCAAACTTCAAACAGTTCAGGTTCAAAGCAACCGGTCTGTCAATATTCTGAAATGTGTTTCTTTCTCGTTAATCTCTCTCTTCTCTCTTATTAGCATTTTGAATGTTTCTCCATTGTCTCACTTATCTCTCTCTCATTAGCATCAATCTTCTGATAACTTGGTTTTTCGTCACACATATCTCTGCAATGAATGCAATGAAAACTAAATTGCGGAATAGACTGGACATAAGGAACCCCGTTCGAGTATCTGTCTCCCATCACCCTTCGATGGGACCGTCTTGTTGCAGGGAAACAAGCCCAGGGCTCCCACTGATTCAACGATATTGGTCTGTTGCAATGATTTTATATGTTCATACGGAGAAAATATGTGCTGTATGTTTAATATCCAAATGTTACTTAAAATGTTTTGATGTTATTGACTTATATAACTATATAACAATTGCAGCACGGAAACAGGCAATCTCTGCCCTTCTTGTCCGTGCGGAACGCTACTCTCACCTAGTCCCACTGACCTGCACTCAGCCCATAACCCTCCATTCCTTTCCTGTCTAGATACCTATCCAATTTTTCTTTAAATGATAATACCGAACCTGCCTCTACCACTTCTACTGGAAGTTCATTCAACACTTACTTCAAGCTCCCCATCCTCCCCTGATGATTGACTTATCACTATATTCATGCGAGGAAAATATGCGCTGTGTGTTTAATATTAAATTTGTTAGATAAACCCTTTCAGAAACGAAATTGAATGTATTAGCTACTTATCACCTATATTGCGTTCGTGATTAACACACTCACAGCAGAATCGCCAAAAACGATTTGTGGAAAAAATTGGCACATACACGCATGCGCTAATTACACATGTGCACTGGTGCCCACGCAAGGCTTCATGGTCATTGTAGTCTTTCTCGGGGTAAACTCAATGTATTTGACTGCCACTCTTGTTCATTGGCAACCCTACCCCCCCCCCACCCGGTCGGCCGGTCATATTGTCAATATAAAACCGGTCCGCAGTGTGATAAAGGTTGGGGACCCCTGGTCAATTGTCTATGTTCATATGGGGAAAATATGTGCTGTGTGTTTAATATCCAAACGTTACCTAAAATGTTATGATGCTAATGACGTATATAACCGTATAACAATTACAGCACAGAAACAGGCCATCTCGGCCCTTCTAATCCGTGCCAAACACTGACTCTCACCTAGTCCCACCGACCTGCACTCAGCCCATAACCCTCCATTCCTTTCCTATCCATATACCTATCCAATTTTTCTTTAAATGTTAATACCGAACCTGCCTCTGCCACTTCTACTGGAAGTTTGTTCAACATTTACTTCAAGCTCCCCTGTCCTCCCGATAATTGACTTATCACTATATTCATGTGAGGAAAATATGCGCTGTGTGTTTAATATTAAATTCGTTAGCTAAACCCTTTTAGAAATGAAATTGAGTGTATTAGCCACTTATCACCTATATTCCGGTCGTGATTAACCCCCCCACCACCGAACAGAATCGCCAAAAACGATTTGCAGAAAAAAAAAATCAGCAGGTACACACATGCGCACTGGTGCCCGTGCAAGGCTTCATGGTCATTGTAGTCTTTGTAGTCTTTCTCTGGGCAAACACAACGTATTTGACTGCTACTCTTGTCCGTTGGCAACCCTACGCCCCCCCCCCCACCCTGGGTCAGCCGGTCCGCAAGAATATTGTCAATATTAAACTGGTCCGCAGTGCAAAAAAGGTTAGGGACCCCTGGTCTAGGGTGGCTATCCCCGTCACTGATAACAGCACCACGACATTACTCTCACCCCTCGCACAGTGCTGGGACAGCTACAGCAAATCAAGGCTTTTTACCCAGTAGATGTAAGGTCAGTCAATGCCAGTGTAAACACAGCAAAAACAGCCAGCACTCCTGAGAATCACAAAGAGAAACACAGACAGCTGGACACATGCAAACGTGAGTCATGGGACCCTCCAGCGTCTGTTGATCACCTGACTCCAGACCAGCAGGAACAGGTGAGACAGATGCTGCAAGAAGAGTGTGCTGCATTTTCAAAAGACGAGAGTGATGTGGGATGCATTCCGTCTTTGCAGTTAAAAATCAGACTGAGCGACACAACTCCTGTAAGGTGCACCTACACTTCTGTACCCAAACCACTCCACAGGGAGGTGAAGGAGTATGTGGAGGACCTACTGTGTAGAGGATGGATTCAAAAATCCCGGTCCCCATACTCATCACCAATAGTCTGCGTCCGTAAGAAGGATGGGAGTTTACGTCTGTGCGTGGATTACCGTGAGCTGAACCGAAAATCCATCCCTGACCGTCACCCCATCCCTTCAGTGCAAGATATCTTGAACAGCCTGAGTGGGAGTGTATGGTTCTCGGTACTGGATCAGGACAAAGCGTACCATCAGGGTTTCCTGGAGGAGAGTAGCAGGCCACTTACAGCCTTTATAACACCTTGGGGCTTATACGAGTGGGTAAGGATCCCCTTCGGCCTGTCCTCGGCCCCAGCATAGTTCCAGCGCAGTATGGAGGAGTGCCTCGTGGGTTTGAGAGATGAAACATGTCAGCCGTATTTGGATGACAATCTTGTCCACAGCCAGTCTTTTGAAGACCATGTGCGGGATATGAGAGAGGTGTTACGTCGCTACCAAGCACATGGGGTAAAACTGACAGCTAGAAAGTGTGAAGTGTTTAAAGACAAAGTGAAATTCCTGGGTAAGATTCTATCCAAAGATGGCTACTGCATGGATCCTGCTGAGATAGCACCAGTACAAGCACTCAAAGACCGCAGACCTGAGACTGTGGGAGACCTGAGGAAAATGGTAGGGTTCCTATCGTACTACCGCCCATATACCCCAAACTTCTCACACATTGCCAAGCCGCTGTACAGTCTGTTATCCACCGAGAAGACCCCAGGAAGTAAGGTCCAAGGATCAAGTGCAAGTAGGAGCAGGGGGAAACCCAAAGAGTCAGACCAGCTACCCTCAAGCCAACCGATCACCTGGACTGAAAAACACCAGGAAGTGCCCTGCCAGCTGTTAGAGTACCTGCTGCGCCCACCACTCCTAGGTTACCCCGACTTTGAGAAGCCGTTTGTGTTGCATCGTGATGCCTCACAGGAGGGGCTGGGTGCAGTACTGTACCAGAGACAACGAGGCAAGCTGGTCGTCATAGGTTATGGGTCGAGAACACTAACTGAACCAGAAAATTACCACCTCCATTCTGGAAAGTTAGAATTTTTGGCAATAAAGTGGGCCATTTGTGAAAGATTTCGTATGTATATTATGCACCCTCTCATTCACTGTCTACACCAATAATAATCCCTTAACCTATGTTTTGACCACAGCGAAGCTGAATGCCACAACACACCAGTGGATTGCGAGGTTAGCTGACTTTAATTTCTCAATCAAGTATCAGCCTGGGAAAGTTAATGGAGACACAGAAATTGGCAGGAAACAGAGAGTGGGAATAAAGGGATCCTATTCTGGTTGGCTGCTGGTTGCCAGTGGTGTTCCACAGGGGTCTGTGTTGGGGCCGCTTCTTTTTACATTGTTCATCAACTATTTGGATTATGGAATAGATGGCTTTGTGGCTAAGTTTGCTGACAATACGAAGATAGGTGGAGGGGCCAGTAGTGCTGAGGAAACGGAGTCTGTAGAGAGACTTGGATAGATTGGAAGAATGGGCAAAGAAGTGGCAAATGAAATACACTGTTGGAAACTGTATGGTTATGCACTTTGGCAGAAGAAATAAATGGGCAGACTATTATTTAAATGGGGAGAGAATTCAAAGTTCTGAGATGCAACGGGACTTGGGAGTCCTCATACAGGATACCCTTAAGGTTAACCTCCAGGTTGAGTCGGTGGTGAAGGCGGCGAATGCAATGTTGGCATTCATTTCTAGAAGAATGGAGTATAGGAGCAGGGATGTGATGTAGAGGCTCTCTAAGGTGCTGGTGAGACCTCACTTGGAGTACTGTGGGCAGTTTTGATCTCCTTATTTAAGAAAGGATGTGCTGACGTTGGAGAGGGTACAGAGAAGATTCACTAGAATGATTCCGGGAATGAGAGGGTTAACATATGAGGAACATTTGTCTGCTCTTGGACTGTATTCCTTGGAGTTTAGAAGAATGAGGGGAGACTTCATAGAAAGATTTCGAATGTTGAAAGGCATGGACAGAGTGGATGTGGCAAAGTTGTTTCCCATGATGGGGGAGTCCAGTACGAGAGGGCATGACTTAAGGATTGAAGGGCGCCCATTCAGCACAGAAATGCGAAGAAATTATTTTAGTCAGAGGGCGGTGAATCTATGGAATTTGTTTCCACAGGCAGAAGAGGAGGCCAAGTCATTGGGTGTATTTAAGGCAGAGATTGATAGGTATCTGAGTAGCCAGGGCATCAAAGGGTATGGTGAGAAGGCGGGGGAGTGGGACTAAATGGAAGAATGGATCAGCTCATGATAAAATGGCGGAGCGGACTCAATGGGCCAAATGGCCGACTTCTGCTCCTTTGTCTTATGGTCTTATGGATGGCTTGTCACGGTTGCCACTTGATATGGAGCAGTACATCCGCACATGCTCACAGGAAATAGAGCCAGAGACAGTAAAAACTGTCACACAGGCACTCCAACTCAAATCGCATGAACATGAGCCCTGGTTGTGTCCAGCCAGCGTTACTGCAGCATGTACTGATGTAGAGCATCAAAGACCAACTTCCACAGTGGCAGAAATCTCCACCGAGAACCTAAAGGAAGCACAAAAGGATGATCCAGTCATTGGCAAGGTGTGAGAGTATGTCATGACAGGACAGTGGCCTCATCAAAGGGGAAGAGACCGGCGTGATGACACCTCTGTTCTAGTAAGGGAGAGAAACAAGTTGTATCTCAACAAAGACGGCATCCTGTACAGAAAGTCAGCGGCTCGAGATCAACTAGAGTTACCTAAAACATTCCATCACCTGATGTACAAGGAGCTGCATGAGGAGATGGGACACCTCAGAGTGGAGCGGACACTTAGCCTGATCCGTGAGCGTTTCTATTGGCCTCATATGCAAAGAGATGTGGACCATTATGTGACCAAGGTGTGTAGCTGCCTGAAGCAGAAGTGCCCGAACAAGCCAACTAGAGCACCACCGGTTAATGTAGTAACCACATATCCTTTTGAGATGGTTTCAATAGATAACCTGCATCTGGAAAGCTGTAAAGGAGGATATGATTACATCCTGGTTGTCATCGATCACTTTATGCGCTTTACCCAGGCATACGCATGTACCAACAAGTCAGCAAAAAATGCTGCTGAAGAGATCTTCGGAGACTTTGCGCTCAAATTTGGATTTCCGGCCAAGTTGCATGATGATCAGGGCAAGGAGTTTGAGAATAAGCTGTTTTCCAAGCTGGAAGAATACTGTGGCATCCAAGGCTCACGCATAACACCTTACCACCCAGCTGGAAACGGTCAGGTTGAGAGATTTAATCAAACACTCCTTTCCATGCTGAGAAACTTGACAGAGGAAGCCAAGTCAGATTGGAAGAGCTCCTTAGCCAAGGTCGTACAAGCATATAACTGTACGCATAGTGAAGCGACAGGATATGCCCCATACTACCTCCTCTATGGTAGAAGCCCCCGGCTACCTGTGGACATTATGTTTGGCCTGACACCAAGTGACCAGAGCACCCCTCACAGCAAATATGCCAGTAAGTGGAGAAGGTGGATGCAAGAGGCATACAGGCTGGCATCACAGACAGTTCAGAGGGAGCAAAATAGAGCAAAGAAGCAGTATGACTGGAAGACTTATGGAGTGGAACTACAGCCAGGGTGTAGAGTATTAGTGCGGAACTTCAGGGACAGAGGAGGACCCGGGAAGCTCAGGTCTTATTGGGAGGATTAAGTCCACATCGTAACCGAGAGGAAGCACAAGGACAGTCCTGTCTACATCATATGACCTGAGAGAGGCCCAGGAAAGACTAGAGTCCTACACAGGAACCTGCTACTGCCCTGTGACTTTCTGCCCGTGGAAGATGATGAGCAAGGGAAAAAGAAAATGTGAAAGAAAAAGCCAAACACAGACAAGAAGAGTGAAAGGCAGGAAAGGCAGAAGGAGAGAGATCCGCACAGTAGTTCAGAGAGTAACTGGAGATTCATCACCACACGACCAGCAGAGTCATTCGACCTGTTCAGAAGCCAGCTGAGAGTGGAAGCAGAGGAGTTCCAACCACAAGCAGCTGACAGAGGATTGGAGCAAGGCAGTAAGGAAGTCGAGTGTCCAGATGAGGGTGAGGAAGGTAGGATGGAACCAGAGATGGAGAATGGAGAAACTGCAGGGGCCGAGCGAGTGGTGTTGTTTGACGAAGCAGACGAGATGAGCTCTGAGCAGGCGTCGTCATCTGATGAAGCAGACGAGAGGGATCTCGAGCAGTGGTCAACTCCCATAAGAAGGTATCCTTTCTGACAAAGAAACCCACCCAAGACACTCACAACCAACACATTGGCTCAACCATCAGTCGAACACAAACCACTGATATATAGAAGGACACTGGAACATGTGTGAGGCATACAGTAGGACATGTGGGTCTGTGTAAAGGGTTATGGGGTAGACATAGGGTCAAAACCTTCCGTCCGAGATGCATAGCCCTCACAAGTAGCGGAGTAGCACTTATGCCATCATCTGGCCAGTGATGCCTGTTGCTGACACATGACATAAAGAGGGAGATGTGGGTCACGTCAAAGACTGTTGCTGTACAGAGAGTATCCCGAAAGACTGACTCCTTTATAACCTACCACTATAACTCAACAGTTGAAGACATGAGTACCCTGGGAAATATATAATGTCGGGACGACATTCATTTTGAAGGGGAGAGTGTGGGACCCATAGTAATGTGGAGCATATTAATGGACACTGGATACCCCCCTAATTTTCTTATATTATGTTCATATCATTTTTATTGCTTTGGTTTGTTATTTTGTTCATTCACAATTTGATTAATGTTCAGTTGCACTAGCAACAGTAATATTTTAGTGCGTTGGTTGATGGTTACAAGGGGCAAAGCTTATACAGGCACTTGGGGCAGCTGAGGGGTCCTGGAGGCCACGAGAGTGCACACGTGATGGAGTAGACAGAGACGGCCCCGCAGCATGCATGGTAAGCCGATGCGCTTGTGTTCCTGTATTTCCAGAAAGGAAAATGAAGACGTTATTTTAAACTTCTGCATGCCTGGAAGTCCCTTTTGTGTCCAAGTGTGCAACAGAAAACCTAAAATTTCCTCTTCCATAACTATGCTCGGTAAAGTGGAGATAACAGAATTAATTGCTTGGATTGTCTGCTTCAGCAATACTGATTAAACACGAGGCTCATTCTTGCCATCCGATGAGATCTTTGCAGAGTCTGGAATGCAATATATTTGTGTCTGTGATTTCCTAGCACTAAAAGTCAATGTGTGCTTTTCAGTCAAAGCAGAAAACCTTCCCTAATATTATTAATTCTTGAACACCGTGGTCTCTCTCATTGTGGCCTCTTTCCCTGGGAACGCGCAAAACTCTTTGTTCATCCTCAAAAATGGAGGTACATATTGGAAACAACAGAAAACACACCATTAGCTGATGTAATGCTTGTTTGAGGAGATGCCACAGCACTTTATGTATGTAGTGTTGGAGCAATTTTATATCAAAGAGGCAGAAGTTACGAAGCTGAAAGAACAGCCAATGAATCATAAACCAGCAGGGTGTCGGCAGCGGTTGGGACAAATAACAGCGCTGGAAGTTTGGGGTTACATCTCCATACTGAAGTAATCTACACTAAAGAAAATAGATGTTCAGCAACTGATATATTAAACTGAGTGTACTAGCATATCACTGTCTCACTTAGAAGTGCTCCAGACCCTGTACAACAGAAATGAAGAGGTAAAATAACTTGTGTTGAATCAAAATGAAAGTAGACTTCATATCTACTCAAGCAAACAAAATGTAATTACAACAGTGACTACACGCAATAAAATATTTAATTCAGCACAAAACACTTTGGATGCTCAAACTCAGGAAGGCAGTATAGAAATAAAAACACCTTTTTTTTGCTCCCTGCATCAGCCACACATTTTACACCCCCCACCCAACTTCAATCAGAGACTCCCACCTGCTTTAAAAAGATCACTATTATCCCAGTACCTAAGAAAAACAAGTTAATATGCTTTAACAGCTACTGTCCAGTGGTTCTGACATTTAATGTTATGAAGTGCTTTGTATGGCTGGTTATGACGTGGATGAAATCCAGGTTCCCAGATTACCTCAACCCATTGCGATTCACCTACCACCATTTCCCTGACCCTACACTCATCTCTAGAGCATCTGGACAGTAACGACATCTACATCAGACTATTGTTTATCAACTAGAGCTCTGCATTCAGTACTATAAATCCAAGCAAACACTGTCAAATCCTGGAAGTCAACACTTTCCTCTGCAATTAGATCTTCAGCTTCCTGACCAGTAGACTATAATTAGTAAGGATAGGCAGCAACAGCTCCACCATGATTTAGCGCCCACCCCCCGACTTTACAGCCTGCACGCACATGATAGCATGGCCAGATCCTGCTGCAACACCATCTATAAGTTTGCAGATTATACCATCACAGTGGGCCACGTCTCAAATTGCGATGAGTCAGAGTGCAGGAAGAAGTTAATAACATGGAGTCGTGACAACAACCTTTCCTTCAATTTCAGCAAAATAAAAGACCTGCTTATTGAATTCAGGAAGAGGGACAATGCAAATGCTCATGCTTTCATCCATAATGCTGAGGTTGATAGCTTCAAGTATCTTAAAGTGAATATCACCAATAGACTGCTGGTCCAACCACGTAGATGTCACAACCAAGGAAGATTGCTGACACCTCTACTTCCTCAGGAGACTAAAGAAATTTGGTCTATTCCCACTGACCCTTGCCTACTCTTAATTGATGCACCACTGAAAGCATCCTATCCAAATGCATCACTGCTTGTTATGGTAACTGCTCCACCACAACCGCAAGAAACTATACAGAGTTATGGACACAGCTCAGCACATCACAGAAACTAGCCTCCCCATCCGGGAACTCTGTCTATACTTCTTTCTGTCTCAGTAAAGCAGACAGTATGATCAGACACCCCAGCAGCTCTCACATTAAACCAGGGATTCCCAACCTTTTATATGCCATGGACCCTTATCATTACCAGAGGGGTCTGTGGACACCAGGTTGGGAACCCCTGTATTAGACAGAAGATAAAAAGGCTTGAAAGCACATCCTAGCAGGCTCAAGGACAGCTTCCACCCCATTGTTATAAGACTATTCAATGGTTCCCTAGTACGATAAGATGGACTCCTGACTTCACAATCTACCACGATCTGATCTTGCACCTTATTGCTGATCTCTACTTTCTCTGTAGATGTTGCACATCATTCTGCATTATGTTACTGTTTCACCTTATACCAGCTCAATGCACTGCATAACAATTTGATCTGTATGAAATGTATGCAAGACCAACTTTTAACTGTACCTCGGTTCATGTGCCAATAAGAAATGAATTACAAATATTTAGCTCTCTCAAACACAAGAGCATAGATTCTAGTCACTAAAGTATTCATACTTTTCTGTGGATTAGTAAGCCATCTGCCACTACCTTGGAATTGAATTAGCTTTAGATACCTGAAGTGTAAGGCAAAAAACAGCTTGGGTTGTACTCCAGTTTTTTCATGAAGCGAAGCTGTCCATTTTCTTTGAAGCAGTAAAGGTTTCTCTCACCAAGTACCAATATAGAAGAAGGAGCTTGGTGAAATGATGTGATGTGTATGTCTAAAGCTTGCTCACCAATGTTCACTGTCCAATCCTTCTGTAAATGCAAAAGATGCATAACTGGTCAAAACAGGTTAAATTTGCATCAACTCAAATGCAACCATTCATGATGGGCTTGGCTACACTGATATTTTCTACCACCCCACCCCTGTGCATTTTTTTGGAACCGAAGACTATATTATTAAATAACCATGCACCAATGTCATGAGAAATAACCCTTATAGCAATAAAATTGTTAAATTTCTAACAAATTTATTGTTCAAATTCAAATTTCACTATGGAAATCATGTGAATGTTCTCCCAATACAGACTGGCCAACTGCTATCAAATGTATACACAGTAACAAAATATCACACAGGGAGTCAATAATTTGCACATAAAGTTAAAACAAAATTTTGTCCTGAACTGCAAGAATATCGAAGCAACTCACCATCGTGTGCCTCTTGGTAAAGATGGAACAGAAGCCAAAAAATTCTCCTGGCCTGCAATATACTTTCAATGGAGTTTTGCAAACCACAGGACATTCATCCACCATCAATACATTCAAAACTGCCTCTCCCTACTGCTTTTAACTTTTCCCTTGTCCTTCATGTTGGGCTCTTTAAAGTTGTAAAGCTATAAGTGACACACACAAAATGCTGGAGGAACTGAGCAGGTCAGGCAGCGTCTATGGAAAAGAGTACAGTTGACTTTCCAGGCCGAGACACTTCAGGAGGACTAGAGAAAAAAAGATGACTATATTTAAAAGGTGGGGGAGGGGAGAGAGGAACACAAGGTGATAGATGAGGCTGGGAGGGGGAGGGGTGAAGTAAAGAGCTGGGAAGTTGATTGGTGAAGGAGGTACAGGGCAGGAGAAGGAGGAGTCTAATAGGAGAGGACACAATGCCATGGAAGAAAGAAAAGGGGTGGGGGGGGGGGAAAGGAGCACCAGAGGGAAGCGATGTGCAGGCAAGGAGATAAGGTGAGGGGGGAAAAGGGGATAGAGAATGGAGAAGGATGGGGGTGGGGGGGCCATAACCACAAGTTCAAGAAATCTATGTTCATGCTATCAAATTGGAGGCTACCCTGACGGAATACAAGGTGTTGTTCCTCCAACCTGAGTGTGGCCTCATCATGATAGTAGAGGAGGCCATGGGTTAACATATCAGAATGGGAATAGGAGGTGGAATTAAAATGGCTGGCCACTGAGAGGTCCCGTTTCCTCTAGCAACCAGAACGTAAATGCTCGGCGAAGCAGTCTCCCAATCTACGTCAGGTCTCACCGATTTACAGGGAGCATTGATCACAGTACATGACCCCAACAGACTCACAGGTGAAGTGTCACCTCACCTGGAAGAACCGTTTGAGGTCTTGATGGTCATACGGGAGGTGCGGAAGCAGGTATAGCACTTGTTCCGCCTGCAAGGATAAGTGCCAGGTGGGAGATCAGTGGGGAGAGCAAATGGACAAATAGTCACATAGGGAGCGATCCCTCTGGGAGCAGAAGTAAAAAGTGGATGGGAGGGAAAAATGTGCTTGGCGGTGGGATCCCGTTGGAGATGGCAGAAATTCCAGAGAATGATGAATTATGTGCTGGACACAGAGGCTGGTGGGGTGGTAGGTGAGGAAAAGAGGAACCCTATAACTGGTAGGGAGGCGGGAGGATAGAGTAAGAGCAGATGTGCATGAAATAGAAGCAATGCGGATGAGGGCAGCATGGATGGTGGAGGAAGGGAAGCCCCTTTCTTTGAAAAAGGAGGAAATCTCCTTTGTTCAGGAATGAAAATCCTGATCCTGAGAGCAGATGCTGTGGAGATGGAGGAATTGAGAGAAGGGGATAGTGGGAAGAGGTATAGTCCAGGTAACTATGAGAGTCTGTGGGTTTATAATAAATATCAGTAGATAAGCTGTCTCCAGAGTTAGAGACAGCGATATCGAGAAAGGGGAGGGAGCTGTCTGAAATGGACCAGGTAAATTTGAGGGCAGGGGGGAGTTTGATGAAGTTGACAAGCTCCACATGGGTGCGGGAAGCAACATTAAAGTTGTTGATGTAGGGTAGAAAAAGCAGGGGTATGGTCACCAGTGTAGGCTAGAAACATAGGCTGTTCCACGTAGCTGACAAAAAGGCAGGTATAGCTGGGACCCATGCAAGTGCCCATGGCTACAGTTTTTGTTTGAAGGAAGTGGCAGGAGCCAAAGGAGAAATTATTAAGAGTGAGGACAAGTTCCACTAGATGGAGGAGAGTGCCGGTGGAGGGAAACTGGTTGGGTCTGGTGTCCAGAAAAAAATGGAGAGCTTTGAGGCCTTATTGGTGGTGGATGGAGCTACAAGTATTTCAGTTAACCAAACTCATGATCAGTTTGCATTTAATCATAGCCTATCACCACCACCTCAAGGTGACAAATCCTGCTTAACAGAGACTCCTCAGTACAACAGACAAAATGGACGTATTCAAAAGCAGCAAGACAAAAAGCTCACCGTGAGTCTTTTCCCAGACCCCAATTTCTGTTGCTCAGAATCATGCCTGCTTTCTGCATCTGTGGCAACTGCCAATACCTGGTACCTAATCAGAGAGAAAACACACAGTTTACTAATTGTACTTCCAAATTACATTGTTCTTTAAATGTTAGTAATGCTATTTAAATGCATATTACTTATGTCGCTCAGGACCAAGAGTTGAGGTTATTTTTCAATAATAGTAAATGCACCATATACTCAGGCATCCAGAACACACAATTAGACACACATATGTGCAACAGAGAAAAAGCAGAATTTGGACAGATGATTTCTGTACTAATTCAGAGAGCAATTAAAATTATTCCCAATATTCTTCACTCTCGTTAAGTGTTACTTTCCCAGCTTTAGTATCCATGAAATTTATTCTGCATGTAGTAATATTCCAACATCAAAATTCCATTATCCTCTTCTCAAACTCTGCAAATATTTTTTGAAATCAATAATTTCTTATTGTTAATTCTTAGCAGGAGGTAGAACAGTACAGCACAATACAGGCCCTTCAACCCATGGTCTATATAAATTGACTCCATGAGCAACAGCTCAGTAGCCTCCTCATACAAACATTTTGAAGATCTGCAGATATTTCTATTCTGCACAGCCTCCCAGAACTTCCTGTCCTCTATCACGAAGGTCTTTCACAATAGCATGCAGGAGAGTCTGGACCAGCCAGAGTCCAGAGTAGCTGACTGGCTCCATCCACTCCTTCAACTCTAATAAAACTTCAAGATGTGACAGCTTACCAGACAAGTTGTACTCTGCTCTGTGAGACTGGATGGGCCCAGACCAGCTGGAAGCGTACTATAAACATCAAGACATTATGCTCAATTACACCATTCAGCCCATCCAGTCTGCCCCACCGTTGCATCATGATTGATTTATTATCCCTCTCAACCCCTTTCTCCCTTCTCTATGGAACCTTTGATGCCCTTACTAATCAAGAACCTATCAATCTGAGCTTTAAATATACCCAATGATTGGGCCTCTACAGATGCATATGGCAATAAATTCCGGAGATTCACCACCCTGGCGAAAAAAACCTTCCCCCCCTTACTCAGCCTGCCATTTTTTTTACATTCATGTGCCTACCTAAGAGTCTCCTAAATGTTCCTATTGTATTAACCTCTCACACCACCCTTAGCAATAGATTCTAGGTACCCATTACTCTCTGGGTAAAAAAAACCTCTGATATCTCCCCTAAACTTCACTCCACTTACCTTAAATGGATGTCCTCTGGTATTGGCCATTGCCACCCTGTGAAAGGGGTGCTGGCTGTTCACTCTATCTATTCCTCTCATAATCTTATATTAGAGTCACAGAGCCCAGCAGCACTGAAACAGGCCCTTCGGCCCTTCTAGTCAATGCCGACCTGTTTTTGTTTTTACTGCCTATTTCCAACTACCTGTACCATAGCCTCCATCCACCTCCCATCCATGTCATCACCCAAATTTCTCTTTAGTGTCTAAATCGAACCACCTCCACTGGCAGCTCATTCCACACTCCCACCAAACTCTGAGTGAAGAATTCCCCTTCAGATTCCCCTCAAATATTTCACTCCCACCCTGAAATTATGTCCAATGTGGGGTTAAGAGGGAAGACGGGGCAGAGAAGGAAGACAGTAAGGGGAGGGGGTGGTCGAGTGTGGAGAGGGAAACAGAGTGGAGAGTTTAAACTTAATATCTTTCAGAAAAGGTACTTGTTTGAACTTACTTGCTGCAAACCTACTATCCATACCCTGTACATTCTCAACCAAATTATTGATCGAGATGACAAGTAGCAATGTTCAAAGTAAATTTTATTATCAGAGTACATATGTCACCACATACAACCCCGAGATTCTTTTTCCTACAGAAACACTTAGCAAATCCATAGAATAATAACAGGATCAGTGAAAGATCAAGTGGAGCAGAGAATTCAACAACTGTGTAAATGCAAATATAATTAAATATCAATAAATAACGACAGCAACGGGGTGTAACCCTGGGGAACCCCACGAGGCACGGGCCTTGAGTTCAATAAACAGCCTCCCACCATCACTTTCTGCTTCCTACCATCAAGACAACTGTGCATCCAGTTAGCCAGCTCTCCCTGGATCCCATGTGATCTAACTTTCCACAGCAACTTACCATGCTGAACCTTGTCAAAGGCCTCACTGATGCCCATGTCGGCCACGATCCTGGGACGGAGGTGTCACTGATCAGAGGGCGTAGATTTAAACAGAGGATAAAGAGGTTTAGAGGGATCTTAAGAAGAGATTTTTCACTCAGAGGGTAGCTGAAATCTGGAACACACTGCCCGAGGTGGTGGTGGAGGCAGGTTCCTTCACAACATTTACAAAGTGGGTGAGCATTGAAGCTGCCGAGGTACAGTCGGCTATAAACCAAGTGCTGATAAATGGGACCAGTGTAGACAGTGAGTGATGGTCAGAACAGGTATGGCCGGCCAAAGGCCTGTTTCCATGCAGTGTGATCCACCACTCTGGACATGCTAAATTAACAATGGTGGCACCGCAAGGCATTGATTTCAAAACCCCACACCCCTTTCCAACCTGAAATAAACCAAACTGAACCCCTTTGTCACCGCTGCAAATACCTGTTTCTCTCAAGTTGGTCACTTCTGCTAAACAACTGGCAATTGATGAAGTCCCCATGTCATCTTCCATTAATGTTGCTTCCTTACAGCAAAACTAAGCCTCTCACTGTGTCAGAATCAGCAATTAAATCCGGCCCCAAATACAGTGCTTTCATCTCTGCACATTGTAACTTGAACCATCTCACTGAGGGTCTGATGGAGACACAACCCCTGCCCTCTGCACAAGTGATCACACCTCCCCTCCTTCTGGCATTTCAAATACCCTCAGAATGGTTTTCTGATTCAGTCTGAAGGTTACAGTACATTCAGCTCGTCGTCAGACCTGACAAACCATGTCTTCCCACAGCTGGTTCCACCTATTGGTGTGTCCTCTTTCGGGTCCACCTCCAGGGAAGCTGCATCTCCACACAAACTCCTCACTTGAGACGATAGCTTATACCCGTGACACAGGAAATCACACCACTGTCACTCTCCTGATAGCACCCGGGAAGCAGTACTGCAACATAAAAGCCAGGACCAACAGGCTCTATCAATTCAGCCACTCATCTTCCTTTGCTCCAAAGAGAAAAGCCCTAGCTTGCTCAGCCTACCCTCATAAGACAGGCTCTCTAATCCAGGCAGCATTCTGATAAATCTCATCTGCACCCCCTCTAAAGTTATCACATCCTTTCTATAATGAGATGGCCAAAAATGAACACAATACTTCAATTGGTATACATAGTTTTATAGAGCTACAATATTACTTCATAGGACTTGAACTCAATTCCCTGACTAAAGAAGACCAGCATACTATACACTTTCTTAACCATCCGATCAACTTGTACAGCAAAACAGAGGAATCTATACGGATCTGGAACCCAAAATCTAAAATCAGCTGTAATAATGTAGCGTCGTAACAACTTTTGGGACCACTACTGAGAAAGCAAGTATTGTCACTGTAGAGTTGCAGTACAGGTTCTCTAGAAAGATGCTTATATTTAAAGGATTACACAAAAACTCAAGTTTGGCCCATACACCATGGAGTTGGTAGAGACAATATGATTGAGGTGCTTTAAATTATACTAAGATATGTAAACAATAGGTATTGACAATGGAATCCACATCAGTAGGGGCATCATCACAAGTTCAGAACTATTCTATGAGAAGTAAAACCAGGTAGAATCTTCGCATTAAGAAAATGTTAAATTCTAAATTCCTTTTCCCAAAAGGCAGAGGACTGTAAAATACATGGATCAAATACAATGCACAAATGAAACAATTTCTGTCTGAAATTACAGAGCTCATAATTAGTCCTGTTTTGTACTACTAATGAATATGCACATCAATTCTACTGAAAAAACCAAAAGTGACATTAACTTCAAATAGATTAGAATGACAGAATAAAAACAAAGCACTGATGCAGTTTCATGTCACAACCTAATCTTTCAAGTAAAGTTGATTGTCTGGATAGACACAACAAGTAAATTTCTGAATATATTTCTTGGAAAAGAAATAAAAATGATAAAGTGACTGCCTATTTTATTCTCACAGAAATACCGGAGGTGAGTTGGCTTAAAAGTGCTTCTGTTAGATAGCCAGGAACAGGTTCTATTCATCCTTTGAGTTATACAGAAGAAAGCAAAAACCAAAATAGACAATAATTATGCACCTTTATACCATATTCAATTACACCAAACATCTTACAATTACAGTTGTTATACTTACTTCTGCAAATGCATAATGTGCATGTTATCTTTGTGATGTGTTCTAATTTGTTTACTGTTCACTAGATTTCTTTTATCAGAGTACAAAATTTGAGCATTTTTTTAAAAATCATTTTTGTAGTCTTAAAATATTATAGGTTATCTAGACAGAGATGTCACTAATGACACGAGCAACAGATCTTGCCAGCATTTTTCAAGTAAATAACCAAATCAAAATAGGTTCAGTAATAACTTTCTAATTACATCAGCAATACAATCCAAAATAATTACACACATTGAAATGTTAAGCTTTGGCTGTTATTTCCTAAACATAACTACAGATTAAAGTAGAAGGAATGTTTACTTGGAGTTAATTATTTTTCTCTTCACTCTATCAAAACATGGTAGACAAGAAGCAAATACTCACTTGTAGCTTTCAACATGTCGACTTGACGAGACAGTAATGAAGGAATCTGTCCTGGAGCAATATTTCAATGGGCCTGGCAAAAGACAATTAGGCAAGAAACGCCTAAAAGCAAAGCTTTCCTGTTCAAAGAACATCAGCATCCCATCCATGGACTGAATGCAAATTAAATCACGACCTATGTTGAAAAAAAACAGCAAAGTGATATTTCAAAACAAAACTGCCACTAATCGCTAAATTATCACACAACCTGCCTTCAGAACTTCTCTCTCTCTGCCTCCCTCAAGTGTTAGAAGTCACTTGTTGACAGGAGTATAAACATGACAGCAGGCAGCTGCAAAATTGCTGTATTCAGGGAATGAAAAAAATAGAAGTAACATGAGAATTTGTGCATGAGGAGAAATGGAAAAAGATAATGGAAAAAAACTGTAAAGAATGAACTGCTTTAGAAGCAAACAATTATAGTTTTTTCACAAATCTGGAGCTGGAAATGAATTATCAGCTCCAAAGTGAATATATGGAAAGCCCAGCTATACCACAACATTTGGTAATAGTACCAAAGTTTTGATACTGGGACTTTCTCCTGTATGGACAAGTCAGTGTGAGAATGAAAAGGGAACTAAAACAGCATACAGCTAGAAGACCTAGCTACATCTGTCTAGTTGGCTATGTGGAACAGTCATGCTCCAAATCTTCTTCAGTACCACTCTCCATTGTACTGACAGCTGCTTCCTACACCCATGTGGAACTCTTCAATTTTGTCTCTTTCACTACTAATTTCCACCTTGTTTTCAACTTCACTTGGACCATTTCTGGTCCTTCTCTCTCTTTTCTAGATCTGTGTCCAGCTCAGGAGATAAACAATCTACTGACATTTACTATATCCACCAACTCCCACAGCTACCTAAACTACACCTCTTCCCATCCTGTCCCTTGTAAGGACGCCATCTCTTTCTCCAAATTACTCTATCCAAATCTGCTGTCAAAATGAGGCCTTCCATTCCAGGGCATTGGAAATGTCTGTTTATTTTTTAAAAAAAACAGGGAAAAATGGCTTCCCTTCTGCTGTGGTTGATGGAGACCTCTTACATTTCTTGTGTCTCAAACTTCTGCTCTCATCCCAACTACCTTCATATAGAAGAGGGATAAAGATCCCTTCTACCACACTGGCCTCTGCATCAAGCACATTATCCTCAGTCATTTCCACAAGCTTCAATGAGGTTCCACTACTAGCTACATCTTCTCCTCAACCCTGTTCCATCTTACACAGGGACCTCCCTCTCCCCACCCATCAGCCTAGTCACTTTCACTTGCAATCATAGGAAGTACAACACTTGTTCATACACCCCTCCCACCATCTAGCCCTTCCAGGTGAGGCAAATTTCATGTGCACCTCCTCCAATCTCACCTACTGCATTCAGTGTTCCCAGCATGGCAAAACCAAGCGTATACCAGGTGACTGTTTTGCAGAGTATCTGCACCGTTCGTAATCGCCATCATAAGCTTTCAGTTGCATGCCATTTTAATTCCCCTTCCCATTCCCACACCAACCTCTCTAACTTTGGCCTTTCCACTGCCACACTGAGGCCCTACACAAAGCAAAGGAATAACACCACCTCGTTTTTTTCCCCATCGGTAATCTACAACTCAATGGTATGAATAATGAATTTTCCAATTTCTGGTAACCATCACCTGATTTTCTTCCACCAGTCCTTTTCTCCCCCAGCCCTCCTTCAGTCCTCTATTTTCTTCCTTGTTCATATATCCTCCACCCCTACAGCCACCATTCATGCATTTTTGTCCTCCCAGTTCCACCCATATACTACCTATATATTTCACCCAACACCATCTCACATCTTCTCCCCACCCACTCCCCATGTGGTCTGGTTCCATCTGCCATTCCCCCTTCCCCTAATAGTTCCCATTAACACCTTCTTTCCTTTATCAGATTCCTGCACTGGTAGCCTTTGTGCTAGACTACAAGACAGAGGAGCAGAATTAAGCCATTCACGCTTTTCACCCTCACACTTAAAAGTTTCCATTTATCACCCTCCTGCATCTACCCTCAACCCCCTCCCTCCACTTGGGTCCATCTGTCTCCATATTTCATCTATCTGCCTCTTTTTCTCCCCCCCCCAACTCCACCCACACTTTCCCCCATCTGACTCCAATTGCCCAACATTCTTCACTCTTCCACGAGACAGCAAATAAAAAATAAAAGCCAAATGCAGAGCTTTATTTTTAATCAGTTCATAAGCTAATTTCAACCTAGACAAACAATAACAGTTTAGACTTCATTTGTTTTTGACTTGGTGGGAATATAAATTTAATTACCAACTGTTACACAATTACCACAACTATTTAAATCTTACAATATGATATTCATTAAACAAATGCACATTTCCTATATTCTAATTCTTCTACCCTCATCCATCTTCCAGACAGGTCAGCATTGCCATTCCTCTTAGAGATGGAACAATTTTTGACTCCATCCGGCACAGCCATTCCCTTTGTTCTCTTCACCAACTTAAAATAATGCAATATTGACAGGCAAGGATAATACGTGCTTGTTTTGTCAACTGATCTCTAAAATAATAGTCAATTTCATGAAAGTTATCAAAATTAGAACATAACCAAAAAAAAACAAGGAATTGCTAACAATCCTCTGCTCATCTTGGGACACAGTTTCACAAGGGTGCCAAGATGATATGATGTCACCATTATTCCAACCAAGGAACTGACCAAGGTAACTGCCAAAACTAGATAAAAGTCATGGATGTGACTTTTTTTTTGTTTCAGTTTTATCTTGGGTGCTATCTTAGTGCACAATCTCTTAACCAGAAATGATTGAGCTCTGTAAGCATTTTTACTAAAAATCTTTTTGACCCAATTTGAGATCCACGAAAGAATTTGCCTGCCATCAACTTTTTGCTCTTTTCAATTTGTTGCTGACAACACAGTGGAACTCAAATTGCACAAACAATCCACTTGAAATCCTATGATTATCCAAATTAGTGCCAAGAATTTTTTATTTGGAGCAGGAAATTAAGAACTTTTAACTCTGAATCCGTATGGTCTACTGGTTTTGTGGAGTCCTAACAAAGCAGCTGGAGAGTTTTCCCACATTTGTACAAAACCAAGCTGATCCTGTGATGGATAAATCCACTTCTGAAGAAATGCTGGAAAAAAAATGCTTCAAACTTGTATTGGTAATATTCACTAAAGAAATTATTGGCTGCAACTATAGTCAATAATGCCTGATCTCATTTACCTTGCAAGGAAAGTTACAAGAACCACTTGCCAACTAGTAGGAAATTATAAATACTCACCAACTTTCATTACTTTTCTGCATGGAGTAAATGGTGGTGGTGGTGGTGGGGGGGGGAGTGGATTTCCAGCCACTGGCAAAATCAACATATTTTGCTCATACCTAGCTTCCCGAGAGAAAGTGCTGCAAGGTCTAGCTTCCCTGTCCTTTTATAGTAATATAGTATGGCCAGTCATAGTTACCTGAAGTACTAGGAGGCAGAGTAAATGATAGATTATCATAATTTACTGTGTTCTGCCAACTGAGAACAAGTAGCCATTTCAGTACTTAAAAGAATAATCATAGGTACAGATATCTATAAGGAGTAGTAGCATGCTAAAGATTACCTAGAGTAAAACAAAGGCAACAAATGTTTACATTGCATCCTGAATAGACCAAGATATCATGCAGGCTTTTTTTTTTGCTGAATCAATGAAGGGGAAGGCTTAGGACTAGGTGATTAAAAAAATGAAAGAGCACAAAATTTGCCACAGATACGTGAATGTAGATTTTCCACTTGCCACGCAAACATTACTTTACTGTTGCTATAGTCTGACCTCTGTAGGAAGCAACATTGATCATAATTCAACTTCCACAAATGTCTTGTAAGCAAGGTAAGATAACTACAACATATATTCTCACCTTTCACACCACCAAAACCTCCAAATGTTAAGTTGTAAGCTGTCCCCTGAAGATTGTGTTCGTAAATTAGTTTCAGCTGGTACTGATTTCCATGTTCAACTGTACCCATAGTACCTGTCAACCAATAAAAAATAATTGGAAGATGAAAAAAAGGCCATCTGCTTCAAAGAAAAACAAATTCATCTCTAATTAAGGCCAATGAACCTTTGAACCTTTCCCATGCATTAAAATACACTTACGTAACTGCTGGAAAAATAAAAAATCCAAATTATAGAATATCTGGCTCAAAATACAAGAGGCAGATTCCATCACAAAGCATGTGAAGGAGTTTACTCTGATAACAATGGGAAAGACATCTGTTCTCACTTGATGTGAAGAGGTTCTTTCAAGCATTTCATCATGTAGGTACCACATATTAACAGACAAGAAGAAAATTCTATGGCTGCTGGAAATCTGACTGATGAAAACGAAGTGAAACTAATCAAACTGCACAGTTGCTCCTGCACTGCATTCTACAGACAACTTACACCTGTGTGTGTCTCTGAAAACTAATTTCAACCTCAGCATCGCTTCCTCATACCAATCTTACATTGCTTAATTTTCTCAATATCTCAAAACATATCAGGCTATCTTAAATATAGTTAGCAACTCAGCTTTGTTTTCATGTTTAAATTTCTCCTTCCTTTCAGGTAGTGAGACTTCCACCTAATCTGCATGTGATTCAGCAAGACCATCATATAAGCCAACTTTGACCAGTGGATAATAGCATATTCTCCCACATCAGATACAGAATGTCCAGCATCTATCTCATCGTAAATGCAATAATTCAATACTTGTTTTTTAATGACTTATCAAACATCTTTTTTTATCCACACAAACCTCAATACTGCAGCTAAACAATTGAGTCATGTCATGATTAAATACAAAATTTTTGCTTGCCATCTTCATATTGTCGGCTCTAATAGCATACTAAGCTTTGAATTATTTTGACCATACATCTCCAAAGAGCCCCTGAAATTCCAAATAAAATTTAGATGGCTCATTCATGTAGACAGCCATTGCTACAAACTCCTCTTGTTCAATATTTACACCTTGAAACTACAGAAAAGCATTTTAAATTTATGTTTTATTCACCTGAAGATTCAATTTCCAGTTTATGTCCAGACATGTATGATTAGGGCAAAAAGAAAATACCTGCCATAAAAAGCTAAGGATATTTAGGCTGGAGCACACTCATACATAACTACAATGTCCTCAAAAGTCCTGGCTCTTTTATGCTATCTATCAGGCCTAGCCCCCAATCAGATTGCCACTTATTTTAAAAGCTCCACCTCAGGGCTAAAGAACCATACATGAAAACTACC